>NW_027202270.1:60648833-61848833 GCF_024711535.1 Dipodomys merriami | reverse complement strand
CTTTGGCCGGGGGGGGGGGCGAAGGGGAAGGGGGGAATATAGGGGGGCAGGATATGGGAAGGGATAGGAAGGGGAAACCAAGGAGGAGGCAACAATGCTTGATAAGAAATGTACTCATTATCTTGACCATGTAATTGTAACTCCTCTGTACTGTATTTTCATAATAAAAAATTTTAAAAAATATAAAAATATAAAATATACAATGGAAGCCGGGTGCTGGTGGCTCACGCCTGTAATCCTAGCTACTCAGGAGGCTGAGATCTGAAGAACGCGGTTCAAAGCCAGCCCGGGCAGGAGAGACCGTGAGATTCCTATCTCCAATAAAAACCACCAGAAAACCAGAAGTGGCGCTGTAGCTCAAGTGGTAGAGCGCTTGCCTTGAGCTGAAGAGCTGAGGGACAGTGCCCAGGCCCAGAGTTCAAGCCCCACGACGGACAAAATATATATATATATATTTATATAAAATGGCTATGAAAATTATTATGTACGTATATTTTACTACATTTTTTAAGTCACAACCTCCCATTTCCATTCTCTGGAGCCTTTTGGAAGTGTGACTAACACTAGCACCTGGGTGCTCATACTACTGATTCAGCCCTCGGACAAGTGTCCTCATGGATAGCTGTAAGTCAGCTGGAATCAGCAGACAGGCTGCAGACTGTAGAGAATACACCAGGGCTAAAGTAGCCTGAAGAGGTGCCATTTTGTAGGATAGAGATGCTAGATTCAGCTATGTTTAATGCCACAAAAAGTACTAAATTCAAAAGGTCCAGATTGAGACTTTCAACTGACTTGACAACAGACACACTATGCAGTCAGCTCCATTTTGTCAGAAATCTTGCATACAGCAAAAGCAAAGAAGGAGCTATACTACAATGGGAAAAAAATTAGAATCACTGCAGATCTTTCCATGCAGACTCTGAATGCAAGGAAAGCCTGGGAAAATACCATCTGAGCCCTGAGAACCAAAAACTGCCAACCCAGACTGGTATATCCAGCAAAGCTAGCATTCACAATCAAGGGAGAAACTAAGATCATCACTGAAAACTTCCCAGTCTTAAAAGAGAAAATCGTACCTACATAACAGAGGCCTACAGAACACCTAACAAGCAAGATCCCAGGAAGAACTCTGCAAGGCACATTATAGTAAAAATGAAACAAAGGAGGAGGCAACAATGCTTGATAAGAAATGTTCTAATTACCTTGCCCATGTAATTGTAACCCCTCTGTATGGTATTTTCACAATAAAAATTTTAAAAAAAAAAACAGGAACAAGTCAAGAATGCCCACTCTCCCCACTCCTATTCAATATAGTTCTGGAATGCTTAGCCAGAGCAATAAGGCAGGAAAAAGACATTAAGGGGATCCACATAGGGGAGGAAGAAGTTAAACTACCTCTTTTTGCAGATAACATGATTCTGTACCTTAATGATCCCAAAGGCTCCATCCCCAAACTCTTAGAGCTTATAAACCACTTCAGCAAAGTAGCATGATACAAAATTAACCCACAAAAATCAGTCACCTTTCTATACACCAACAATGTACAAGCAGAAAGGGAAATCAAGAAAATAACCGCATTCATAATAACCTCAAAAAAATAAATTATCTAGAAATTAACCTTACCAGAGATGTAAAGGATCTATTTTATGAAAACTATAAAAGCCTTAAAAAAGGAATCATAGAGGACACCAGGAAATGGAAAGATCTCCCATGTTCCTGGATAGACAGAATTAACAGTGAAAATGGCTATACTGCCAAAATTGATATACACATTCAATGCAATTCCCATTAAAATCCCAATGATGTACTTTACCGAAATAGAGAAAACAGTTCAAAAGTTCATATGGAACAACAAAAGACCTAGAATAGCCAAAGCAATTCTAGGCAAAAAAAAGAAGAAGAAGAAGAAGAAGAAGAAGAAGAAGAAGAAGAAGAAGAAGAAGAAGAAGAAGAAGAAGAAGAAGAAGAAGAAGAAGAAGAAGAAGAAGAAGAAGAAGAAGAAGAAGAAGAAGAAGAAGAAGAAGAAGAAGAAGAAGAAGAAGAAGAAGAAGAAGAAGAAGAAGAAGAAGAAGAAGAAGAAGAATGCAGGAGGGATCACGATACTGAATTTCAAGCTCTACTATAGAGCCATAATAACAAAGACAGCTTGGTACTGGTACAAAAAGAGACCCAATGACCAATGGAATAGACTAGAGGACCCAGAAAGAAAGCCACAAACGTACAGTAAGTTGATATTTGGCAAAGGAGCCAAAGATATATTGTTGAAGAATCATAACCTCTTCAACTATTGGTGCTGGGAAAACTGGGTGGCCACATACAGAAAAATGAAAGTGAAACCTAGCCTATCACCATGCACTAACATCAACTCAAAATGGATTAAAGACCTTAACATCAAACCTGATAGTCTGAAACTACTGCAAGACTGAGTAGGAGAGACACTTGAACTTATAGGCACAGGCAGGAACTTCCTGAACAGAGTCCCAGGGTCACAACAAATTGGAGAGAAACTGGACAAATGGGACTACCTTAAAATAAAAAGTTTCTGCACAGACAAAGAAATAGCAACCTAACTAGAAAGACAGCCAACTAATTGGGAAAAAATATTTACCAGGAAAATATCAGACAAGGGTCTAATATCCATTATATACAGGGAACTCAAGAAACTAACCCCTCATAAATCTAACAAACCAATCATGAAATGGGCAAGGGAACTAAGGAGAGACTTCTCAGAAAAAAAGATAAAAATGGCAAAGAAACACATGAGGAAATGTTCATCGTCCCTGGCTGTAAAGGAAATGCAAATAAAAACAACACTGAGATACCACCTTACCTCAGTCAGAATGGCCTATATCCTAAAGTCAGCCAATGACAAATGCTTGAGGGGATGCGGAGAAAGAGGAACCCTACTGCATTGCTGGTGGGAATGTATACTAATACAACCACTTTGGAAAACAGTCTAGAGATACCTCAGAAAGCTAAATATAAACCTCCTCTATGACCCAGCCATACCACTCTTAGTCATCTACCCTGAGCAACAGGAACCAGTATACAAAGACACATGCACCTCCATGTTTATTGCAGCACTGTTCACAATAGCCAAGATTTGGAAACAACCCAGAAGCCCCACCTATATACAATGGAATATTATGCAGCCATTAGAAAGGACAAAATAATGGAATTTGCAGGAAAATGGATGGAATTAGAGCAGATTATTTTGAGCGAAGTAAGCCAAGAACAAAGAGACAAACGGCATATGATCTCCCTGATATGTGTGTGCTAAAGCCAAAATACAAGAAGATATGGCAAACAAGACTCAAGAAAAAAAGGACAGTCACCCATTTTGTCATATCATTGCTAAATGACTCCATGTTCTGGACCATATATATGGTATATATATATACACGCAACAGAGGGAAGCCAGGAGGAGGAACAGAATAAGTGGGAACAGTCCACACTAAACAAAAGGAAAGAAATGTAAACATCACCTGATGTGGAAAAAATAACTTGCAATGTCAAAGCTCATAGAATTCACAAACTGTATAGACATGATAATGACAATTTGCCTTGTGAAAATTAAAATGTGTTTGTGACTCTAAGAATCACTATTCCACAAAACTGTGAAATATGTGAAATTTATGTAATCACCTAATCTCAGTTAAAGAAAAAAATGTGAGAGAAGGGATGAGTTAAGAGAGATGGATGACAATGTTGTCAGACACTTTGTGCTCATATACTGTTTTGTAGAATGAAACTTCTTTGTACAACTACTTAAAGATAATAAAAAATAAAATTTTAAAAAATTAGCTAAAGAAAATAAATCTTCACTTATACAGGAACCCCAATCATTTGGTGTTAACTGTCTCCAAAGTAAGTCTGAGATTTTACACCTATATCTGGACCCAGTGGAAGACTATATTCAGTGTTTGATTCTGAATCAGAGTTGGAAATAAACCACAACTCAAAGATTTTCCTATTGAGGAACACAGTAGCCTCCCAAGTATGAAAAGGCAAATTGGTAATATACAAAATGGAATTCACTTAGCAAGTTCCAGCCAAACAAACAAGAAAGTATGTGGAACATGATGAGCCCTGGAGTATCTCCTTTGATGTAGCTAGTAGTTTAAAAGAGATGATACATTCATGACCTTTGAATCTTCTAGTCAAAAAATGCATTTTATTTCTCATGATTCTTTTTAATAGAAATTATCTATATTATCCTCTCACTTCTTAAGCATGTTAATTACTGTATTTAGTATGTGTCTACTGGCTCTAATATAGAGATTGTGATAGATTTGTTTCTATTATCAGTTTTTTCTTTAGTTTTATCCACAGAGTCTTGTCTCCTAGCATCTAAGTTAGCTCTTAATTATCATATTTGTGCATGAAAAATTACAGAGGAGGGGCATATCTTTTCCGGAGTAATTTTCTTCCAAGAAGCAGACCAAAGGCAGATAAAATTAGACATTCAAGTCTAGGATACCCCCTTTGCAAGAATGAATCTATTTCTTATTTATATTTTGTTCTATTCTGTAATCTTGCTTTCAAGAGTCTCAACTCATTTACCATGGCCCTTCCTTCATGGTAGGTTCTGAACTCCAGTTTAGGGCTTGTTTTTTGGTTGATTTTACTCCTTAGCTTCATGAGAGGAATGAAAATAACAAGCCACCATTTTTGTGTCCAGCTTCTTATCCCTGTTCACACCTCAGCAAGAAACCTAGAGAAGGAAATGGCAGGAAATTCAAGATCAGTGTGTTTCTCACTTTCCTCCTCTGCTCCATCTCTGCCTTCAGTTGCTTTCTGATTACTCCAGACAACTATTCATGTATTCATACCTGGTTTTGGTGAGAGTATTGATCTGATGTATGTTCTCATTCTAGCATTCCAATACTAGTTGTCTTGACTGAAAAACCAATAATTATGCCATCATGCCATAATTCAACTTTTTAGTGTTTTCTTAAATTTTTTTCTCATCTACATTGATGGTGGACTTTTTACTTTATTGTGATAGTAAATAGAATGTATCAGGGCAACATGTAACTGTAACCTCCCTGTACACTATCTTTACAATAAAAAAATAGAGAGAGAATAAAAAAGAATGTATCAGAGCAAGAAATCTAAGAAACAATGTGCAGATTCCAAAAGTGAAAATCACTTTAAAAAGCTTTAACAATGATATAAAAATTCAAATAAATATAGTTCATAACCAGAGCTAAAAAATCTGGGTAAGAAGACAAAGGAATACATAATGTTTTAGAGATTTTTTTAATTAAATTATCATGAAAAAAGTCTATTCTTTAATCTAACAACAAATAGTGAACTTATTTTCAACTTTTCATAGGCAAAAGTCCATAGGAAACTTAAACAGAAATCAGCAGCACAGAAATTAACAGAAAAACAACTACCACAAAACATGTGTTTCCTGAGGACTTACTGCTTAAGCTTCTTTTGCTTGAAGGAGCTATAAAAATTGTTTTCCTCTGACTCTCATTTATTATCTCTTGCTCATCCTAAATACTCTACAAGTTTGTGATCCTATAAGCTTTTGGCTGACCTATATATCCACTTAATATAAGATCAAGCCACCAAGGCACTAAGCTCTACTCCTGATGAGCTGTTATCCTGTCAACTCAATGGTTTAAGCATAGAATTTCACAGTAAGGATTTTCCACACTTATGCTGTAAAAGAAATTATTTATGATATAATAGACCTTTTTCCTAGACCAACCAAGTCAGCACTTTGTAGTGCTGAGCTATAATCCTTTTTACCTCTTCGGTTTAAATTCACACTAGTACTAGAATGAAGACAGGCCAGTGTGATGCCCTGGAAGTCACTCTGTAGACTAGAGGGGACTAGACAGGCTCATGTGATCTCAGATTCTTTGGCTGCCTGATCATAAACAGCTGTCTTCAGAGGGACTTCTTTTCCAGGGTGATTCAACTGTTTAGTCAACAAATCTGTGATATATATCATATATTGTAGTCTAGCTAATGTGTGAAATCTACAGATTTCTCACAAGTGAAGTATACAATGACAAAAATATTTGGCGTTAGTACATCCTTCTGGATTAAATGGAGGCAATGTTATTTGAAAATACAAACTAAAATTTCTTTGTGAAATAGCAGGAGCTGGGCAAACCTGGCTCCTGCCTATAGCTACTCAGAAGGCTAAGATCTACGGATAGAGGTTCAAATCTAGCTCAAGAAGACAAACCTGAGAGACTCTTATCTCGAATTAACAGGCAAAATGCTGAAAGTGGAGTGTGGCTCAAATGGTAGAGAGCTAGTCTTGAGTAAAACAGCTGAGAGCTTGAGACCCTGAGTTAAAACCACAGTACTGGCACACACAAAAATTAAATTATAGTATGATATGAAGTTTCAAAGAAATAAAATATTATTAATAATAGTATTTTGAATTTGACAATTTTGCATCATCAGTATAAACAAATTAACAAGTCCATCAAGACAAATAAATAATTTAACATGGAGCTGAGAAACATGCATGCAAGCCACAGATATTTTAGAATATTTAACACTTTTTTTGTACCGTTCCTAGACTTCTTCAAAATGCATGAAAAGTTACAATATGCATATAAAGACTGCCCTTTGACAGTCACAAGCAAATGTTTTCTTTTTTTTTTAATTTAATTTTATTTTATTTGAGAACATACTGTACAGAGGGGTTACAATTACATTGGCAGGATAATGCATACATTTCTTACCAAGCATTGCAGCCTCCTCCTTTGTTTACCCTTCACCTACCTTCCCAGCCTCCCCCCTCCCCCCCCAATCATACCCCCCTCCCCCCCCCACACACCGACATTGTAAAGCTTGCTTTGACATGACATTTTGTAATTCTCCTTGTTGCAACAGGTCCACCTGAATCCTTAAACGACTTGTTTGTCCCCATCTCCTCCACATGTTATACTGACATCAAATAAAGTGAAAGCGGGGGTTACACTGTGGGGGAGGGACATACAAAGCAACAAAGAAATAATCTTATAAATGCGTTAGAAACACATGCATGAAAGAAACGAAAACATTAAAATACATATTTAAGGGTTCATTTTCCTAACATCACATTATCTGACCTTTTCCGGCAAGCAAATGTTTTCAGGCATTCATAAATTCCCATTTTTAATAGATAAGTTTTTGAGATCTTCTATTCTTTTGCAAATCAAAGGTTTCATCAAAAACTGCATTTCCTGAGCACAAATATTCATAGCACTGAAATTTTACCTTCTCATTCAGTGGTTATTTTCACACACATACACACACACACACACACACACACACACACACACACAATCTAGCTTTCAAGACACTGCTAATGTGGTTGTAAATTAGCAGAGAAGAACAAAGCTGTGTAACTGTATTAGTGTCTAGGGGCTGGGCAGCTTTCAGAGCTTACCCAAAACCAAACATTGAATGGTAACCTTCTACCCTTTACCCCACATAGATTCATGCCTTTCAAAATTTCAGTGAAGTATCTACCAGGGACCTGGAGATATACAAGAAATCACAGCAAACCACGAATTTCAAATCCTTAAAAGACTAAGATCAATCATTATTGATGATCTGATGAAGCAAATCCCACAGCATGGTTTATATGTATGTTTAGAAAAGCTTTAAAAAAGGCATCAAAGGATCTTTGATGGCTTAAACTGGAAAGATTTATCATTCTGAAAACAATAACATTATGCAATTATCAAAGGTTTAATTTTGTGAAATGGCTTGTACAAGTGCAAAGGATCAGACAAACAAGCTTTAGAGGCTCTAAATCAACCCTTGCACTGTACATATCTTGGAGGACTCTCTGAAGGTGGGTGGTCCCCTTAACATCAGTATAATCATGACACATTAGAACAAGCATCCCTTTTATTCTACCTAAGTGTATGGCAGACTTATTTCCATAAGGAAATATTTTTGTAAATAATGCTTTTTTAAGTGCTCTTAAAACTTTTTCTACTGCCTCAGCAAACAAGGAAAATTACTCTAGCTCTTTTTAAATAGTCATAAAAGAAATAGAAAAGCACAGAAACGTGACAATTATCATTTATTATACCAATAAATAAGCTTTAGATTCCACAGCCCAAATCAGAGTCTAAGCCAGGAAAAAGCTGGAGCCAGGACCAAGGAACATGCTTTTCTTTTCTAAAATAACTCTTCCTATTCTTTTAAGATTTTCAAAAGATCGCCAGTCATCTAAGTAACCACTGAAAGAAATAAGTGACAAGTGACAGTGACAAGGTTACACCACAAGAGCACTAGAGCCTTGAACATAATTAAATAAAAATTTAGCCCTATAGATTGCAGCCATATAGAAACTGCTGAAGGACTGCATTAAACAGGCTTTTCTTGCTTGCTCAAGCACTCAGCCAAATGCCCGGATCTGACAAATTCGTTTCCCACCTAACATGTATTAAGCCTTTAAAAATCCAAACACATAGAGAAAAAAAAGTTCTCGAGTATAGACTGAAAAACAAAAATCTGAATGCTTGGAGTGCAAAGGAAAGGAAGATTTCCTCTGCCCAGCATTTGCAAGACCATGTTGTAAAAATAGCCAAGTGTGTTGGAGCTTTAAAGGAATGAAAGAGCCTTTTTACACTCAGCCTGCTGTTCTTCTCATTGGACATCTGTCACGCATTAAGGAATGAAGGACAAAAGGGAAAAGAGATAAACAGAACCCAGTAATTTGTTTAGGCTTTTCTGGGTGCAACATTGATTGGAATATGCATGGGACCACTATCTTTCTCTGAGTAGTTAGAATTAAACATATAGCTAAGAAGGGGGATGTTTTCAGACTTGGGGTGTTTGGTTAGTTTGTTATAAAGCAAGAGATCTAATAATGAATTCCATGATGCTTATATCACAATACCAGGAAGTCTGGCTTGAGGCAAGTGGGTTTTAGCTCTCTAGGTCTCCATTTTACATCTCTGTAATGAAGAGATCAACCATAATCCCTGTCTTCAATCCCAGCTCTATAGGTCTTCAACTTGGAAAAAGGAATGACCCTTCCGTGTGTGTATATGAGTCTAGTTTTTATCATTGTTGTTTCTCCTAAGTCAGAAACTGGAATTCACATCCTTCAGCAGCCTAACAAAGTAATACATGCAATTCATTTATGATTCTCATGAGTGAAATATACTAGGTAGGAAATTATATACTTGGATTTCATGGGCAATTAACCAGCTTTGTCCATAGACATAGTGACAGCTGTTAATCATAGCTTTCAATTCTTCCCAATTTTTTTAATCTGCTATTATTACTCTTACAACAATTTTCTGATCTCTTTACTGTCTCGTGTTTTTTTTCCTTCAGAAAATCCTAACTGAACTGTTCCTGGTCTCTGTTTATGCTGGAAAATTTTCCTCCCTTTTTCTTGAAAAGCAAGCTTCATTTCATCTCAGCCTTCTAGTTTCCTGATTGGAGCTCCCTCTGCTGATTGTAACCAATTTGCTTTCAAGTGTCACAAAGGCTTCAAATGAAAACATTAATTCACAGTCCTGTCCCATAGTTCCTGGGGGGGGGGGGGGGAAGAAAACAAAAACAAAAAACAGACGTTATTAGTCAAACCTGTTCAGATTGTAGAGTCCAACCTCTTAGAAATAAAAAAGCTAAATCTTCATAAATATTCTTCTAAAAATAACTTCACTATGATGCTAACACTCCTTCCATAGTAGCCTTTGCCATATGACACATGACAACCCTAATGAGATCTAACTCAGATTTTATGTCACAGCTCTGAACAAACCACACAAGCAGAACCATCACTACCCACTGAAGATTCTGGACCAAAGAAGTTGGTTCAACACAGTTCCATTAGCCAGGGATTTAGTGGCAAACAACAGGATCTTCTCTGGCTAAATTAAGCAAAAGCATATGTATTATTTAAAAATGAAATATAACTTATAAAAATCAAAAAGAGAGGGACCAGAAGCTAGGTTTCCAGGAAAATGCTCCAACACCACCAGAAATTAGCTAATTAGCACACAAATACTGTATTGCCATGTTTTAGAATGAAATTCCCAAGACTTCACTTAATTGCACTTGCTGTCACTGTTAGAACAAATGTAACTTCCTTCTACTTCTGTCACCTGCTGCCTCCAGAGCCCAGCACAGCAAGAACATTATAGGCAGAAGCCTATAATCCTAGCTACTCAAGGGACTGAGGTCTGAAGATCTGTTTCAAGCGAGTTCAGGCAGAAAGTCCATGAGACTTTGATCTCCAATTAACTAAAAGCCAGAAGTAGAGATATGCCTCAATTGGCAGAGCACCAGCCTCAAGCAGAAAAACTAATCAAGAGTAGTAGCTAATAAATTGCTGAGGTGGTATCTCAGTGTTGTTTTGATTTGCATTTCTTTTATGGCTAGGGAGAGGTTGAACATTTCTTCATGTGTCTATTGGCCATCCTTCTTTCCTCTTCAGAGAAGTTTCTCTTTGAGTCTTTAGCCCACTTATTTATTGGGCAGTTGTTTCTTTGAGGATTTGTTGTTGAGGGATTTAATTTTTTGAGTTCCAGGTATATTTTAGATATGAGACCCTTGACCGTTGTATGGCTAGTGAAGATCTTCTCCCAATCCGTGGGCTTTCCATTGATCTTGCTAGCTATGTCCTTTGCCATGCAGAAGCTCTTCAATTTCATGCAATCCCATTTGTCCAACCTTTCCTTGATTTGCTGTGTTTCTGGGTCTCTTTTAAGAAAATTTCAGCCTGTGCCAAGGATACACTGAGATACCACCTCACCCCAGTTAGAATGGCTATAATCAAGAACTCTGATAACAACAGATGCTGGAGGGGATGCGGACAGAAGGGAACCTTACTGCATTGTTGGTGGGAATGTAAACTTGTTCAACCACTTTGGAAAGTAGTATGGAGGTTCCTCAAAAGACTCCACATAGAGCTCCCCTAAGACCCAGCAATCCCACTTTTGTCATTTACACAAATGATCACAAACAAGACCACACTAAAGCTACCAGCACAACTATGTTTATTGCAGCATTATTTACCATAGCTAAGATCTGGAAACAACCCAGATGCCCCTCAGTAGATGAATGGATCAAGAAAATATGGTATATATACACAATGGAATTCTATGCCTCCATCAGAAAGAATGGCATTGCCCCATTTGTTAGAAAATGGAAAGACTTGGAAAAAATTATATTAAGTGAAGTAAGCCAAGCCCAAAGAAACATAGGTCCCATGGTTTCCCTTATTTGCAATAACTAGTATATGTCTGAGACAAACAGAAATGGTCAGATAAGTTGATGTTAGGCAAAATGAACCCCAAGATAAGGACTCAAATTGTTTTTCCTTCTTGCTATTGTTTCTAACATATTTATAAGATGATTTCTTTGTTGCTTTGTACGTCCCTCCCCATGGTATAACCCCTGTTTTCACTGTATTTGATGTTGATATAATTTGTGGAGGGGAAGGGAAAAAAACAAATTGTTTAAATAGGGATACAGGTGGACCCATTGCAGCAATCAGATGTACAAGACATTATGTCTAAAAACGAAGTTTACAACTTTGTGGGGGGGAGAGGGGAAAGGGGGGGTTGGAGGGAAGGGGGGGTATGAGATGGGAAGGGATAGGAAGGGGAAACAAAGGAAGAGGCAACAATGCTTGATAAGCAATGTGCTCATTACCTTGCCCATGTAATTGTAACCCCTCTGTAGGTATTTTCACGAAAGAAAGAAGGAAAGAAAGAAAGAAAAGAAAGAAAGATACAGGTGGACCCATTGCAACAATGAGATGTACAAGACGTTGTGTCGGAATAACGAACTTTAAAAATTTTGCGGGGGGGGGGGGCAGCCCCCCCCCGCGGGGGATAAGAAGGCAGGGATAGTAAGGAGAAACAAAGGAGGAGGCAACAATGCTTGATAAGAAATGTACTCATTACCTTGCTCTTGTAACTGTAACCCCTCTGTACAGCATCTTTACAATTAAAAAAATAAAAATTAAACAATAGGAGCTAAGCCCTGAGTTCTAGCTAGAGAAGGAGAGAGAGGGGGAGGAGGAGGAGAAAAAGGAAGAGGTGCATGAGGTAAAGGAGAAGGAGGAGAAGGAGGAGGTCTGAACTTATCATTCAATCAAAACTCCACATGGGCATCCCAGGCTTATGGTCTAACTGTAAAGGACACTGGGACTCGTAATGTTGGAATTGCCTCAAATACACAAACATTAATGGGCAGCCAAAAGTATCACAAATGTGGAAGTCCATTGCTAAAGGGAAAACAGCACCCAGCCCCTTCCCCTTCCATCTAGCTGGCCTTGTGCATTTTATTTGAGCCCAATTATATTGAAGTGACTTGGCTCTGTAATCAACAGAGAACATCAAACATTGTCCATGTGCACACTCAGAACACTAGCAAGTACTCGACCATACTTAGCCAAAACTGAATGCTTATTCAGTGCTTATGTTTAATCCAACAAGTAAATAGGAAACATCTGCTCTATCTAAGATTTGTTTGAGGTGCAGAGAGATAATAAATATGTGAACAAACGAAGGTCAGAATTTGAGGAATATATTGCCTGAGGATAGAAGAAATATTTGCAGACTAAATTCACTGTACCCTGAGAGATTTCATACAGTCACAGAAATGTGTGAAATGTGTGAGGAAAACAGACAAGGAAATAGCAGTGAACTCTCTTTTGAGTTAGAAAGCTAAGGCAGTAGGCTTAGCTACATTCTAGGCCTACAGAGCAAAAGAGTTTTATGGAAAAAGAGAAACTGTGGCAACAGAGAAGCTAGTGAGAGCTAGCACTTATAAGCACTAGGCAATGCTAGGAACCCTTCCAAATGTCTACACACAGTAACCCTGGGAACCCACTCAACAAACCTGTAGGGTAGCTACATTATTTCTCCTGTTTCACACAGCATTTGAAAGTGGGAATCCTGAATCCAGCATCTGGGCTCTGCACCACTCCAGCCCACACACTGTGATTCTGAAGTGCTTTAGTACCCAGAGAAAGGAAAGACAGAACACTCAACAAAGAGCAGAACGTTCAATCCTTAAAATAAGGGTCATTGCAATGTAATGACTCAAAGAATCATCATGTCATCACCATCACCTCTATGATAACAATTAACAAATGGAGGAGGGACAGAATCATCATGAAACATCTTAAACATCACTCTTAATCAGCAGAAATTTAAGACCAAGAGTGTTACAAGGCCTGCATCTTTTCTGAGATACAAAGCTTTCCAAATTAACCATGGGACCTTCCTGAGTGTGCCCACATCATGAAGCCATACTATCCCCATCACAACCACACACACACACACACACACACACACACACAGGGTTTATGCCTGCGTGTATCCCCTCTACACATCTCTGGGGTTTGAGACAAAAGCACAGAAAATATTCTTTTGAAGGCAAATTCAGAAACCTCGTCACTTGAAGCACGTGAAGTTAAACCAACCTACTTTTTAAAACCTGAACAGAATAATTCCCCGATAGAAGAAAAAAAAAGGAAAAGAAAGGATCAGCTGGCTCACTTCTGTGACTCATCCATCCCTGATGTCTGTGATCCTGCGATATGATTCCAATTTGCCCTCATGGAGGGCTGTCTGCTCAGTTAATTGTATGCACTCCTTTGTGCTCACCTCTTATGTTTATTTCATTACAATATTTACAAAGGGACTTGAGAAATAAGTCACTATGCAAATGGAAGCATGAATACAAGATCCCGAGGAATATTAAAATTCATTAACCTTATTTACATTTAAACTATTATCATGCATATTTGAGCGTTCTGCACCTGCCAGAAGAAATGCTGGGACACTGCAGCAGTCCATTGACCAATCTATTTCCTGTCTTTATTTCTTTGTCAAGTCAAGTAAAAACTTCCTTATTTGGGAACACATTCAAAATCACTACACCAAACTGATTTATTCATTAATACTTCTTATTTCTAGAGAAATCTAATACAAATTTGCAGCTCTCCTTTGGCATTTGGATAATCAATTACCTTGAAGGATTTTTTCCCTATCTTTCAGACCATTTCTCTTATTACCCACTTGGAAATGAAGCAGACCAAACTCATCCTTCTGGAGATAGACAAATGAAAGTAATACCTGCTACCCTTCCCAGAAATTCTAATCTATAAAGGAAAACTTGTGAAAGATGTGGAGAATGGACAACCACAGACAGTAGAAAGCAAGGCTGCATTTAAAGAATCCTGCCATTGCTGCCCACTGCCTGGGCACAAGGGTAAGAGATCAAAAGTGAAATAGTCTTAACACTATATATAGGGGTTGAAAGAGATGAAGAGCTAAAAAGGGAGAAACACTGTTATTGGAAAAAGAGGTTTCAAATATCCAAAGGAGGTGATGTTTATTGTTTATGGGTGTGTATGAATGAGTGTGTGTCAAAGGAGGTGATGTTTATTGTTTATGGGTGTGTATGAATGAGTGTGTGTCAAAGTGGAGGGGTAGGGCGTGGCCAGTAGGATATGAATGAGGCCCAGCACTAGTAACTTGAGGAATGGAATACTCCTTCCTCCCCTCCATTTTGGTACAGTTCTGATGTGCCTGGAGCCCACAGACCTCCTCTAAAGACATGGTTGTATGTGTACATCTAAATCAAATCTCACAGACATGTGTGCCTAGCTTGGAGAAAGGACCTAAGTCAGTTAAATTATGTGGATCTCTATAAAGCATAGGCACTGAAAAGAACAAAAATAATGGGGTAGGCGCATGAGGGGAGATGCCTGATCACCAATAATAGACTCCACAAAGTATCCATGAGTCTGGGAAAGTCATGACTCCAGTACTGTACGAGCTTTATTTGAATCACTTTTCAGGCCCTAGAACTTCTTTCATAAACCAGTCTTCACCTCAAGATTTTCATATTTTACTTTTTAGTATGAGAATACTATCATCGTATAAAATTGTATTAGAGACTGAAATCATAAACTGATTAAATGCTTGTGATCCCCACCTTACTTATTTACATAAATCAAATAACTCTGCTTTGGTCAGCAAATCAATTAATGTGTCTTCACATTTAAATCTTTATTCTATGCACAAGTCTACAGAGGCCAAATAAATCACAATCCCAGGCTTTTCTTCTCTGTGTATTTATTTTCTTATAGTCAAAGGAAGGTAGACCAGAAGTATCTTTGTGCCTGAGCTTCAAAGTCAACCTGCCAGAACTAGGCCTTTGTAGTATATATGCTTTCACTGTTCAGTTATTTGATTATTATATTTAAAACTTTATGTCACCAACTATCAGAAGGTCTATGTAAAATAGGAAGTGTGGCACTGAAGGA
The DNA here is from genome assembly GCF_024711535.1 of Dipodomys merriami. Classification (NCBI taxonomy): domain Eukaryota; kingdom Metazoa; phylum Chordata; class Mammalia; order Rodentia; family Heteromyidae; genus Dipodomys; species Dipodomys merriami. The sequence goes on along the minus strand of NW_027202270.1, from coordinate 61,833,556 downwards.
AGATAATTGAGAATAAGAATAAGAATACATGTAGGTGGCACATCTGACCCAGCAGGCAGGTAAAATGAACTGGAAATGCTCTTTTTCCATTATATTGATATCCTGCTTATTCCCTACATTCCTTTCTTTTACTTCTCTCATTTTTCTCTGCTTCATGTTTTTCTCTCCTCCCAACCTCAAACATCATTTTCATTATCAAAGCTTCCAGCATAGAATCAAAATATTGTGTCCTATTTAGGAATGTCCAGTAGTAGGAATTATTTCCAGCTAGCACAAACTCCCTTTTTATTCTTGCTTTTCTAACATCATTTGATTTAGGCCTGTGCTTATTCAAGGTCGAGAGTTCAAATATTTAATAACAGAAATAGAATGGGTATCTACAGCCCTAGCGATCACCACTATATCTTTTTCATATACTACTACATAAACTTTCCATATTATTAACATAAACTTTTCATATCGTTCTTCCTGAAATCTCAATGTGATAATAGTAACCCAGTCTCCAGGAAATAGGTAAAGATGCAAGTTTCTCAATTGTTATTATATGTGTGTGTATGTACATGTATGTATATTTAAGCCACATGTGTTTGGGGAGAGTAGGGGTGGAGCTTCTTTTTTTGTCCTGGAGTTTGAACTCAGGGCCTGGGTGCTGTTGTTCCTGAGCCGCTTTGTTTTTGTTTGTTTTGGTCCATCCTGGGGCTTGAACTCAGGGTCTAGGCCCTGTTTCTGAGCAATTTTGCTCAGGGATAGCACTCTACCTCTTTAAGCCACAGCTCCACTTCCAGTTTACTAGTGGTTAACTGGGGAGACAAGCCTCATGGACTTTCCTGCATAGGCTGGCTTTGAACTGTGATCCTCCTTTCTCAGCCTCTTGCATAGCTAGAATTACAGGGGTGAGCCACCAGTGTCCAGCAAATAGTCGAGGTGTTTTGTTTTGTTTTGTTTTTGTCAGTCATAGGGTATGAACTCAGATCCTGGATCCTGTATCAGCTCTTTTGAGCTAGTCTTGAGCTCTTCTGTTCAAGACTAGCATTCTACCACTTGAGATACAGAACCACTTCGGAGCTTTTTTTTCCTCAAGGCTAGCACTCTTCTACTGGAATCACACCTCCACCTTCACTTCCAGTTGTTGTTGGTGGTGGTGGTGGTAGTGGTGGTAATATATTTGTAGATAAGAGTTTCACAAACTTCCTTGCCCCAGATGGCTTCAAACCATGATCCTCAGAATTCAGCCACCTGGATAGCTAAGATTACATGCATGAGCTACCAGCACCCAGAAGGCCACGTGAATTTTTATGTACAGATAGACAATGAAAGGTTACCATAATAAAAAAAAATAATATGTCCACCACCTGTTGTAGTTGCTTCTTTTATGCATGTGTGACAAGAGTTCCAAAAATCTATTCTTAGAGCAAAAATCCCCAGCACAGTACAATATTAAGTACAGCACTCATGCTATACACTAGATCTTTAGACTCATTTTTACAGACAAGTAGAAAAAGACTAAAAAGACTTGAACCCTTTGACCTTCCCGTTCCCTCCCACTTCCAATCTAATAACCACTGTTTAATTTGAAACTTGAATAATAAATGTGTAGCTGCCACATTAAAGAGATCTAGCTAAATGTATATGCCTTTAAGTACATGGTTGCAGAATATTTTGCTACAAGGACTGTACATCAGTGTAATTCATACTTACTACTCTTGCTTTTTGCTGAACTATATCATTCCCACATACCTCCTCATATTAGCATACCTCCATAAACATACATCACAACTCCATACGGTAAATTCAGAAAGTAACTATTTCTAAAAATCAAGTATCTTTTTTCTTTTTATTTATTATTTATTTTTATTCTAAAGGCAATGTACAATTACATAGGTCAGGTAATAAATACATTTCTTTTTGAACAATGTCACCTCTTCCCTCATTTTCTCCTGGATTTTTCCCTCTGGACACCCCCTCCCCAACAAGTTGTGCAGTTCATTTTCAATATAGTGTCTAGTGAGTGTCACTGCTGCATTTGTTCACCTTTTGTCCCACCATTTCTGTGCCCCCTCTACCCTCCCCAAATCAGACAAACTTACATACAATAGGTACAGAAATTTAAAAATAAAAATAGCAACAAAGGAGAAAAAGACCAAGCAAAATAACAGAAAGAGGAAGTGGCGCTGTAGCTCAAGTGGTAGAGCGCTCGCCTTGAGCTGAAGAGCTGAGGGACAGCGCCCAGGCCCAGAGTTCAGGCCCCATGACCGACAAAAAATAATAATAATAATAACAGAAAGAAACTTTTGTTTCAATTTCTTCAAGTTCATTTTGAAAAATATCATTTTATATGATCATATGCACATAGCTATTGAGCCTAAGAATATCCTGCTTTGGTTTCACTATGAGAATGTTTAGAGTCCTATTTAATTTATCATGTCCAAGTATAATTTTCTTGTATTTTACTGTCCATTGTGTTTACTTGTAGATTTATAGACATAGTCTAATTATAGGCACACATGCAACTGACGATAATTATTTAAGCTATGACTTTTTGGGTCTGACTTACTTTGCCTAATATAATTCCTTGTAAGCTTTTCATTTCCTTACAAATGCAGCAACATTATTCTTTCTGATGTAAGCACATAATTCTGTTGTGTATATATACTATATTTTCATAATCCACTAATCCACTAAGGAGGATGCTCTGTGTTTAGTCTTTTGAGGAACCACCATGCTGCTTTCCAGAGTGGTTGAACAAGTTTACACTCCCACCGACAGTGCAGTAGCATTCCCTTTTGGCCACATCCCAGCCAGCATGTTATTGTTAATTTTCTTGATAATGGCTATTCTAACTGAAGAAGTGTGATGGAATTTCAATGTTGCTTTAATTTGCATTTTTTTATGGACAGAGATGTTGAACATTTATTTCTTCATATGTGTATTGCCCATTCTTATTTCTGAATAGTCTCTTTTAAGTCTTTAGCCCACTGATTAATGGGGTTGTTGTTTCTTTGAGAGTTTGTTTTGGGGGGATTTAATTTTTTCTAAAAGTCAAAAATATCTTTTTTTTTATCCCTTCCCAGCCTCCCCCCTCCCCCCCAATAAGTCAAAAATATCTTAAACAGAGGATTGACCAACTCCTATGATCATGTGTCTCAGGTATTAGTTCTCTATTGGAAGCTATACCACCATCACATTCTTCTTTTATATTACCTGCTTCCACCTTCTAGGACAGAGATTTATAATGTAGTTATAAAGCAGGGAAGATTTAAGATGTTCCTGGCCAGAATAAATCATATTAGACTTAATTTAAAGGTAGGGACATTTCATTTTAAAGACTTATTAATGAGAAAAATAAATAGGTCATTAATTTTGATAGCTTTAGTATAAATAAACAAATCTCCCTCCATATATTATTTACCATTTTCAAATGTGTATTGGGTTCTATTGTAGAGCTCATCTTTTGTAAAATGTTTAAGCAGCAAATCATCTTAGCTACCCAGAAAGATCTTTTTGTTGTTTGTTTTCTTGTGTCTTTGTATAGTCCATAACCAATTAAATGATGCTAGATTGCTTACAGTCTGACTCATTGGTGGCAAATCTTACCTTTTAGCTTTGAAAAATTCTTTTCAATGAAAAAAATGATTTGGAGTACACTCAGTATAGGAAAAAAGAATAAAGAGGAACATTGCTCCAGACGGGGGCTCCCCAAGCTGAAGCAGATTAATTCAGATTTAGAAATGTGATATTAGTGGTTCACCTAGTGCTCCTGGGAGGAAGGGACTACATCTTACATGACAGATTGATTTGAAAAGCAGAATGCCAACTTCTTAGTTTACTACCACCAGATAGTCCCTGTGGAAATGATCACCAGAAGCTAGAGTCACAAATCAGGAAAATGTTGATAGCCCTAGAATTGGGGGAAGTGTTAGTCTTGGTTAGCCTAACAGATGGACAATAATCTACGGTGGTGAATCTTCATCTTCAGCCAGTATCAGAATCACCTAGAGTGCTGTGAGGACACAGATTGCAGGGCTCACTCCAGCCTCTTCTAATCACTGGCTCTATAGTAGGAGCTAGTAATTTGCATATTTATAGATTCCCAGGCCCACAATCATGAGAACTGGATAACTCACTCTGTCCATTCATAGGCATGTTTCTTTGTATTATTTGTATTGGTGTTTAAAAGCAAATCCATCCTTTTTGGAACAATGGTAGATTCGCAGGTATTTTACCCTCCAGATTAAGAGTTTTTATCAGTCAATTATGAGACAACTTTACTTCATGGTATAATTTTCAAAAACTTGATGTAAACCTGTGTTTTAGATAAAAAGCCTTCTAGGTGAAATTATTTCAAAACATGCTCTTCTCTCATGATAAAAACCTATTTATAACAGATTTTCTAGTTGTGCTACTTGGTAAATTTCTATTTCCACACATTGAACTAAATTATTATTATTTTTTACTTCAGTCTTCAACATTTTGTTAATTTCAGGCTCTCAAAATGTCACCTAGAACAGTAAGGATTACAATAATGTATAATTAACAAAAAAAAAAAAATGACTTCTAGAAGCTCCAAGCTAAATGTTCGTTTTTCACACAATTTAAAAAAATCTGAACTAAATACTCCAGAGTTTTTGCAGCTTTTTAAATATGCTGTCAACGGTTCAAACATCTGCTTCCACTCTGTTCTCCTTTGAATGATGGATTCCTTGCTCATTGACTCACAGAAACAAGGTAGATGCTACAGCCCCAAACTCACGTCACTATTACAGACAGAAGGTGTAACAAAGTGAGGAGGAAGGAGATGTATTTACATCAGAAACCCAAATGCTTTCCATGAAATCCTAAAATTAAATCTCACTGACTGGCACTTTGGAAAACAGTAACTTTTCATTGTCCATGAGGATGACAATTTGGGCAGTGGTCAGATAAATAGCTACCCTTCTCTTCCTAAAGCTGCTATTTCATTATGAAAGATGAAAGGGAACATTTATGCACAAATGTGCACGCTCCACTGCTTCATTAAATACAATAAAGGGACTATCCTAGAAATCTATAACCCAGCTAAAGGATCACCAGACCACTCAGAGAAAGCATACAGGCACTATTTAAGCACGTGTGTGTGTGTGTGTGTGTGTGTGTGTGTGTGTGTGTGTGTGTGTGTGTGTGTGTGTGTGTGTGTGTGTGTGTGTGTGCCAATCTCAAGGCTTGAACTCAGGGCCTGAGCACTGTCCCTGAGATTAGTTTTGTTCAAGGCTAGCACTCTTCCACTTGACCCACAGCTCCATTTATAGCTTTTTGATGGGTAATTAAAGAGAAGAGTCTCACAGACTTTCCTGCCCAGGCTTCATTTGAACTATGATCCTCAAAGTTCAGCCTCCTGAGTAGCTAGGATTACAGGTATGTACCACCTATGCATACAACTTTGCTTCTTTTACAAGAAGTATCAGCTGGAAAATTCTACCAATTCATTTTCTTACAATATCAATATCACCGGTGAGCCCAAAATGCCAGAGATTTGTAAACACACAAATATGAGATATTTTAGTCACCTAATCCTTATTAAAAAAATCCTAAAATTACCCAAAAGCCTCCACAGGTATGCAGGACAGTAGGAAAGGCATTCCAGCCACTCCCCTGCACATATGTCATGGCAAGCATTGAGCTGTCTACTACAGGGCTACAAAGTGAATGGCATATCACTCTCATGTCAAGGAAACTGAATGGCATATCACTCTCATGTCAAGGAAATGAAGAATAATATGAGGAGGAAAAAAGAAGAGAGTAGCACACAGGATCTTGTTCCTCTCTCCACCATTTCCTCGTCAGCAGCCAGTATCTATGTAGAAGAACTGAAGGTATTGTAATTGTAACTAGGTTCTACCAAATCAGAATTCCTGGCCCATGGCAGCAAAGATCTACCATCCAGTCATTATATCTCCTCTGTTTCCAAAACAAATTGCTTCTCCATCCAAATACATGCAAAATGGCACAGAAATGAAAGACACAAGTTCTGAGTAGGCCCTTCCACTCACCTGCATGAAACCTGGCCAAATGCTTGCCTTGTATGCTGTATTCTTTTCATCTACAATGGTAACCATTGTCAAGCTCATATAATTTGTCATAGATTTCAAATGCACTTACACACTCATGATTGCTTGACAGGTAAGCGCTGGAAGACTATGAGCTGGAACACAGAAACAATCGTGTGTGAGAAGCTGTGGATTTCACTGCACAGCACTACATTATCATGCTCTGCCTAGGCCTTCTTTATCAAAGCTCTCAAAGTTTTGGTCACAGATATCCAGTGTAGAAGGAAAGCACTGCTTCCCATCTCAAGTCCTGTACCTAAGATCAGTCACAGTGGGCATCCTGGCTTTTGTTTGCCAGAGTAGAAAGCTCAAGAAGGATGCACTTTCTTGGTTTTACAATGAAAAGCTGGCAGGATCTAAGGAAAACAGTTCTGTTCAGGGAAGAGTCTTGGATACAAAGCAATTGAAATAGAAACTTGACTTCATTAGAATTCTTTTGACCACCTGAGCTCACTATTCCATGTGCTTCCAGAAGGGAAAATATGCCCCAAAGGAGTCAGTCTGGCAGACAGTGAAACATAAAGAATATTCATCTTAAACTGGCAACAAAAACTCACCTCTCTCCAAATCAGGCTGACCCGGGTAGACCTGGAACTCACATCCAAATTTGGGATGTGGCTGAAGCTGGTTTCAGAAGGCTGAGCAGTGGCATAGTTTACCAGCCCCAACCAGTCCACTGCTCATCAGCTCACTCATAGGCTTAACCAGCTCCCCAAAGAGGAGGATTTTCAAGGCCAGAGTATGCCAAGATGAAAACAGATACATTTTCCTTTCCACTAACATGTGACACCAGAGTCCCTTCTAGTCAGTCTTCCATGTCATATGTTAATACTTTCCTTTAATCTTCCTGAGTCCAGGGCTCAGTGGCCCCCCCCTTCTCCCCCTCCTCTCTCTCTCTCTCTCTCTCTCTCTCTCTCTCTCTCTCTCTCTCTCTCTCTCTCTCTCTCTCTCTCTCTCTCTCTCTCTCTCTCTCTCTCTCTCTCTCTCCATGGTTCCTACAAGCCCTGTGTCTTGAGCACTGTAGGGGTCCGATAAATGTTTGCTAAATATATAAATGTCTCATAATCCAAAGGCCACCTTGGGTGTGATAACTGCTGGCTGATTATCACTGAATGAGATCTTCCCTGCTGCACCCTGCTCCAAAACAGGATTAGAAACAGCCTCCCGGGGCACACAAGAGGACCACAGCCAAGAGAATCTTGGCCCTGACTTAAGTATCCAGCATCCCTGGGACCTAGGCTTGGAAGCCTGACAGAGAATCTATACTAAGTGTGGAGCCAAGCCATTGTCTGATGAGGCCCTCAAGGATGCAGGAGGAAGGAGAGCCAGATTGGCTCAGCTGTTTGGATCCCTTCAAACCATCCTCTCCTTGATTCGTCAGGTTAATCACAGCTGCCTAAACCCTATGAAAATTGAGAAATGAAAGCAGTGAAGCCCTGTTCCATTATCCCATTAGGGATACAGCCTATTCCTTCTTCCACTCCAGCAGGCACATAGCAATGCTCATTCATCACCCTTAAAACATGCTACATGAAGACCTGGAGGCTCAGGTTTTCTCTTTACCTTGAGAACAAGTGTAAAACAGCAATTCTCAGCGATCAACATGAGAGCGTTCCTACCAGTTCTAAAAGGTTCTGTGGCTGGTCTCCTTCTGATGTGAAGATAGAAAACTCTTCCATCATTCTAGACACTTTCTATTCATGCGGGCACACGTCTTCCAGCACCCTTGCACTTCCTAGAAGGCTCAGTGTTGCTGCTCTGTGCCTAGATCCATAATTAATTCATACTTTGGCTGCTCAGAATTTAACCTTCTTCTTTTGTTTGGGCATGCCAATCTGAAGAGCTTGCAATGGGTGATAAAACTGCGAAGAACTTGCTCTCTTAGCAATATCTATAACTAGGTTCTACCTTGTAACCAGACTTCCGTACTGGACTGAATTTGGGAATTTAGAGATCTGACCAAGAAACTAGAAGTGAGTAGTGGTGAGTAGTACAAATGGTTGTGTCTATGTCTTCATGGCAGCTGAACAGCTCTGACCTAAGTCTGAGGACTCTGAGTCTGGCAATGTTGCCTCTGGCTCAGCCCTCTTCAACCTCCCAAAGATTCTGAAAGTTATTCCCTTATCCTTTGACAAGCATTTTCTGCTAAACCGGTACATGTACATCATTTGCAACTAAGAGTTTTGAGTGACACAGTCAAGTATTCTCTCATTTGATCATTTTAGGGCCCCATGGGCTGAGTCCAAATCTTTATTCAACCCAGAGGGACACATCGAGATGGTTCAAGAGAAGCTGAAGTTCACCCAGCAAGTGAGAGGCAGAGTTGAGAGTTTGATCAGGAGTTTCTGACTCCAAACCAAGAGTACTCTCTTCTGTTTCTCTCACCACAAAGAAATGACCTGTCTTTGGTTGCCAAGCCAGCTTAATTAGTATGCTTTACATTTACCTGCAATAATGTTAAGTATAACTTCAAAAGTATGAGCTGTATATAGCTTTACCCAATGAAAACCCATGTGTTGTTTCTCATTGTCACACAACATACATCATTACTTATACCCAACTTTTGCAAGCTACCTGAAGCAAAGCTTCAACTAAAAACCACAAAACCCTCCTCCACTCATAGCTCATTTGCTACTTCAGTGTGTATCTGCATTGCTCCTCCCACTCATGCAATTGAATTCTTATTAACAATTAACTATGCTTGTTTGGGAAAGTATTTATGATCATGGTATTCTTGTTGCAAATCTATAACAATAAAATACTATAGAAAACAATGAATAGTAACATAAAAATGATTTATTATTTCAAAAAAGATTCAATACCTGCAAGTCATCAAAATGGTGAACTCTAGGTTTAACTATAAAAATTGCACAAGTCATAGATGGGTAGAAAGATTCTGTCTTCATAACACATCCACTATTTTTGAATTCTTAATTCAAATTCTCAATCTGAATCTTAAAGTTCTTATTTTAAAGATATTTTGACACTGGATATTAAGAAAGATGTGTTACAAGCCTGTTTTATAAGAGAAATAAAAGCATTCTATAAGGAAAATAATATTTAGAGAAAGCCCTAAGCCTACATCATAATATTAAAGAATGAATATGTAGGTTCATGCCTTTAAATACATTTAAATAAAATGTATAATGTCCTTTTTCTTGACTCTAATATTTAGCTGATTTAGTTGATTTGCTATTCAGCTCCTGGGTCCATTCATACCAGATAGGAGACCAGCTACTGTGATTCTATTTGTAGTCAGTGTCCTGGCCAAGAAATACATCTGTTTTTGGATGATGTAATTATGGGATGGCTTTGTCTATGTCCATGACAAGATGCTAATGATTGAGAGCTTCTCCTCCATTTATGTAATGTAAGTTGCTTTCATGAGATACACACATTCATGGAATGAATGAATTAGTAACCATTGCATCTAGCAGAATTCTCAAAGACTTAGGTGTCTTAAAAGAATCACTAATTTATGCTCTGTCCTACACAGAAATAATAACACTACATGACATGTCAGTTTATAACCTAGAATTTGAAGAGTGGCAACTTGGACTATCAACTAACGCATGTAATATGAATTAGGTAGGAACAGGATCAATTTCTCAATTAATGGCCATTTTCCATGCAAGTACATGGTAACTCAGAATCTTCATCCATCATTCTTTTATATACAAAACTGAGCACCTTTTGTGTGCCAGAAACTGTTGTAGACACTGAGGATCCAAGGGTGAACAAAATGAAGTCCTGCTGTTGAAGAGGTTCTGCTCTGATGGCATCATTATCCTCTCACCAGCTGTGAGCTTCCTGGAGTGTATGAAGTGCAGAATGTGAAGATTTAAATCATCATTGCACTTCTAGCACTTACTACAGTGTCTGGTACAAAGTAAGTGTTTAATGAATTGAACTAAGTAAAATTGCTTCCAATTAAACCTCATTTTCTGAAGATACTGTCTCACCGAATTTGGGAGTTATTTTTCTGCCACATTAGAGGATCAGATTGTTCCCTGGATTTAAAATAAATAATATAACAATCCTGTTGGAAATATACCTCCACTCCACATAGACAATCCTATTTTCCAAAAAGCTTTTGCCAAGTGAGGATTTTTTTAACTAAAAGCTGACTTCACTTCAGAAAATTGAATTCTAAAAGATTACATCAGAGCTTCCAAAACAATTTTTACATATGGCTTGTTTGCACACAGGAAATAGAGGATCCAGTTCCAAAGCTGGCAATGGAAACAGCCAAAGTTCAAGATGTATCAAAAGATAATTTTATCCAATCACAGCCAGAAATGAATAACTGTTAAATCTCCACAAACTGTATATAAACCTCTTGAATGCACATCAACATTAATCATGTTATCTTCCTACCTCAGCCTCTAATGGAACTTAATGTTTAAAATTCTATTGCTGTTTTTCTGGTTTCTCAATAATGTTAGTACTGAGCTTTTAATTTTCCAAATATGTGAGTGCCTGCTTTATGCCAGACATGGTATTAGGAGCTCCTGATGGCTTTAGGACAGGCCATCATCCAATCTTCACACTGACATCTTCCCTGGAGAAGATGTTTTCTTGACATCCATTTCCATTGCCCCAACCAGTCACAATTTTTGAAGAAAACGGTGCCTTACAATTCTTGGTACTCATGTGCCTACTACTCTCCAAAAGAAATTATTTCCTTTGCAGGGCACCGGTGGCTCACACCTGTAATCCTAGCTACTCAAGAGGCTGAGATCTGAGGATAATGGTTCCAAGCCAGCCTGGGCAGGAAAGTCTGTGAGATTTTTTATTTCCAATTAACTACCAGAAAACCGGAAGTGCCCTGTGACTCAAGTGATAGAGTACTCACCTTGAACTGAAGAGCTTCAGGGACAGCCCCCAGTTCCAGAGTTCAACCCTCACATCCAACAAGAAAAAAAAAAATGAAAGGAAATTATTTCCTGGAAAGAGAAGGAAAGTATCTCCCTTCAATGAACTCTGATCATCCATTTGGAGATATTGCCTTACACAGCTAGTGACTATCAAATCTACATGGAGAACTGCAGAAATGGAGGAAGGCAGGCTAAAGAAGAGAGCAAGGTTCTCTTAAGTTACACTCCACTAATGAAGATGGATGATCTTCTTGTTGGGTTGAGGTGGGCCTATAATCCTAGTACTCAGGAAGATGAAGCAGGAGGGTTGAGTCTTTGAGGCCAGCTTAGACATAATAGTAAGACTCTGTCTCAAAATAAATTTAATTAATTAATTGCAAATGGATTATCTCCAAATCCTGAGAACTTAATAAGGAAGAACTAACTCATCTTCACTTTAATAAGTAAATGGAATAACAATTTTAATGATATTATTAGAGCTACTATTCTCAATGTTGGTCTAAGCAAAACAAAAGCAGTAGATCTTTGAGTACTGAGGACAGTGAGGAAGAACTTTGAAACTCTGAGGAGGTTGTTGTTGACACAAAGATCAAGCGACCAGATGACAAGTCAAGACCTCGAGGAGCTCATCCATCCAGTCCTTCCAGAAATGTACACAGAAATATTGTTCTTATTTTTTTGCTGCATACAGACCAATACAAATTTATAACAGCAAGAGTGAATCCAATGTAAATTAATGGACTTTGGGTGACAATGATGTGTCAACACAGGTTTGCCACTTGTGACTCATGGACCACTCTGAGAGGAAAGAAGATAACAGAGAGGCTATGTATATGTGGAGGTTATATGAGAAATCTCTGTTCCTTCCATGCAATTTTACTGTGAACTTAAAATTGCACTAAAAGACATCTATTTTGAAAAAACTTGGATCTTTAGAAATATTTATCTCTTAAACTGATGTAATCAATAATCAAGAGGCTAAATGAGGGAACATGTAGTAATACATTTCTCTGAAAACCTGAGAATACTGAGTCTCAGAGTACGTCAGACATGGAAGTCTGTTTACCTAAGCCTTTGGAATGGCTCATCCACTTTGGATCTTTTCAGAAACAAAACAATAAAAAGTGAAAATATTCACACCCTCCAGAGACCATCTCTGAAGTACTTCATTGCAAACACCTAAAAATATAGACAATGGGAAAAGAAATGTATTTTGTTAGATACCTTTTAAACAAATTTTAAACATGGCTTTCCCATTTTGTGTTGTTTTCCCTTTTTTGGAGCATTTTTTTAATGTACTATGTGATTTTTTTTTGTTTCTTTGCATGTTTTCCCCCATGGTACAACCCCTGTTATTACTGTATTTGATTCCAGTGTCCTGAATCTTGTATATACATTTTTCTAATTTGGGGAGGGGAAGGGAAATAACAAAATGCTAAAATAAGGATACAGGATGAACCATTGTAACAATGAGATGTACAAGACACTATGTTGAAAACGAACTTTATAGCTTTGCAAGGAAGACAGGGGGAGTTGAGGAGGTGGGGAGGAAAGGGATGGTATGGGAAATATAAAGGAGGGTGTAACAATGTAACAATAGGAAGTGGGCTCATTATCTTACTCATGTAACTGTAACCCCTCTGTACAGCATCTTTACAATAAATATATATATTAAGAAAAATCTATCTTATTTTAAAGATGCTGTACAGAGGGGTTACAGTTACATGAGTAAGATAAAGATGCTGTACAGAGGGGTTACAGTTACATGAGTAAGGTAATGAATACATTTCTTGTAGAACATTGTTACCCTCTCCTTTGTTGTTCGCCCAATATCCCTTTCCTTCCCCACCTCCCTGCTTCCCCCTCTACTCTGCCCCAAAGTTGTAAAGTTCATTTCCAACATGTGGGTATCATTGTTGCAATGGGTCATCCTGTGTCCTTGTTTCAGTATTTTGTTATTCCCCTTCCCCTCCCCAAATTAGACAAATGTATATACAAGATGCAGGATACAAAAATCAAGTACAGTGACAACAGAGGATATACCATAGGGGGAAAAACATACAAGGAAACAAAAAATCACATAGTACATTAAAATCAACCACAACAAAGAAAGACCTCTTGTGTCCATATCTTGGGGTTCATTTCACTTAGCATCATCTTATATGGTCATATGTACATAGTGTTTGAGCTTTTCAGCTCATCTGATAAAATTATCCTAGACATACACTAATTATTGCCAATGAGGGAAACCATGAGACATATATTTCTTTGGGTCTGGCTTACTTCACTTAATATGATTTTGTGTTGTTTTTCTTCTCTATGAACATCACCTTCCCTGACAGAAAATATGTTAAGCAATTGCACTTGCAAAAAGGGATAAATTACTGGCCTCAGAGGAGTTCTTGGAGTACTGGGGGAATCTGTTACGAGCTGGGCCCCAAAAGAGGAGCATCTGGATGCCCTACGTAAAATGCTTGTGGCAGAGAAATCACCATAAATAGCTTTAACAGAGACCAATGTGTCTGTTTCCATGCAGTGTTTTATCACCCACTGAGGGAACTGAGCAGGACAGGGAGTGAAGAGGGAGTGACATTGGTTTAGCAGAACATGGTTCATAATTCTTTTATTAGGACCAATGGGTCAAGGTCTTAAATAGCTGTAAGATGGAAAGTTAAATTCATTGTTATCCAGCCACATTTAAGGAACATTGAGAGAGAAGCAAACTAGTTTCTTCAAAAGGAAAGAAAAGGGAGAATTACATTTAAAAGGTGATTTATAGAATGAGAAAGGAAAGTGGTATACACTGTTTCACTTAATCAGAATACATTTGGTCTAGGAAAAAAAATGTAACTAAAATTTCCTGAATGGTACCTACATCCTGATCCTCATAAGCTCTGTATTTTCTTAGCCTGTCTCCAAAGAAGTAAGCAGATGATTCTAGACTTAGGAAAATTAACATGAACTTAAAAAATGTGTGGAAGCAATAGAATCATCCATCACATTGGTTTGTTGTAAATCAACAAAAACCACAACAAATCCAAGCGCACTTCTGTGCAAAAAAAAAATGTACATATTTGAGGATCGCGTATTGTATTTAAACAGTAATAGGCAACCATGAGGTTAGGAAAAGAAAAGGGGATATTTAGATCACTGTAAATGGTGTGTCTCACTGTATTTCTGAAAAGGTGAAAAGAACTTAACAAATAAAACTCAATAGACTGAAAAATGGTAAAAATACAATAGCCTATCACACAAACGAATTTAGACATTCCATGGAGAGCTTAAACATCTGTCATTTTCTATGGCAAGATGTCTACTACCCTACACTGCTAGAGAGAATTTTGCTGAGTGATCTGAGATCACCAAAATCTTCTTGCTTTGGAAATGAATCTGAACATGGATGTGGGATTGGACCCAGCAACCACTGCTGAGCCTCCTTCTGCCACTCTGCCTTCTTCCATATTCTGTGATGACCACTCAGAATCCACTTTCCAGAGTTAGATGTCTATGGAGCAAGTTGCATGTGTTTGATTTAAATAATTTTGCATAGATAGAATAATAAAAAAATAAGCAGAGCCTAGCACACAAGCTGAACTGAGGCTTCTAGCTTAATCCATTATCCATACTATGCATCTTCAGTTCTAAATGTCTGTAGACCATTTAAATCAGAAACAGTTTGAGTGTCTTACCTGCTACATTCCCACTATTCTTACAATTAGAGATCTGACTGCTGTCCTGTCAGCACATGACAGCATGCAAACACCTAAGCCTTACTACAGATGATTGATTGAGCTACTAACGGCATCAGCATCCTATAATTGAGCTGTCTGAACAATATTAAATGCTCACAGTGAGACAGAGAAAGAATTCAGACCTATCTCATTAAGAATAAGCCATGTTAAGGCTTGCAGGAATCATTTCTATGGTTATAAGAATAATCCATGTTTAATTGGAATCAACAACTTGTTTACCTTTGTCAAATCTCCTCAGCCACTGTGAACTCCTACCTCTCTCTGCCTTGCCCCAGCAAAGTTACATGGTTTAACGAAGGGTCAATAACTCTATCTACTTCTTCTTGAACACATACTTCTAATACCATGTGCCTCTTTGGTCTTTGCAAACAAACCTGCATTTGTGGAATAACAATTATCAAACCTGCATTTGTTAGATAACAATTCAACAAGGCTCTCTAACCTCTACCCCAGTTGACATTTTTCCCTCTGGGTCATCCTGCTGTCTTTCAGTGCAGATGTCAACTATAATTTATCCCTCTTGCTGAAGCCACAGGAAGCCAGGCCCCTCTAAAGCTAGAGGAGCATACTGAGCTGATTGCAGTTGTAATAAACTGCTGCCTGAGCTCCACACATCTCCACCTTCTTCCCCTCCTCCCCTTTCAGCTGCCAGTCATCGCAGGAGCTCTTTTTCTCTCTGCATGTTTCTGCCTATAATAAAATCATTACCGTACTGTTGCTTTTGTTAAAGGAAAGCTAGACAGTTACAGCTGGGCTGGCTGATGTGTTTTCATCTAAGAATGACAGACTCTGAAGGACATTCTTTTTTCTTCTCACCTTGGAAGGGCACAGGAGAAATTGGCTAGAAGGATGGAAATGTTCTATAACATTACCAAATAGTAGTTACCTGAACATATATATCTGCCAATATTCAACAAACTCTACACTTGCATTTTGTTATATAAGAAATATGTTTCAAAGCGGCAATTATAAAACTATAGTTATAAGTGACAACAGACAGATCAAATGAAGCATCAGCTAAACTCATCCACATGGCCAACATTTCCAATTTTCTAGTTTTATGCCTAAGATTGCATTATTTTGGGGGGGAAGGGTCCAGTTGTGGGACCTGAACTCTGGGCCTGAGCGCTGTCCCTCAACTCTTCAGCCCAAGGCTAGTGCTCTACCACTTGAGCCACAGCGCCACTTCTGGCTTTTTTCTTTTTTGCTTATAGGGTGCTGAGGAATGGAACCCAGGGCCTCATGCATGCAAGGCAAGTGCTCTACCACTGACTTACCTTCCCAGCCCAGATTGCATTATTTAAACTGAATATACTTTGGAGTTTTTATTTCACTCAGAAATGGTTATTGCAAAGTCCTAAAAGGTTGGTGTGCTGTCTGAGCCCTTCCAAGTGTTTGATCAGGCAGCATGAATTATTCCTTTGGCACAGCTACAGGACAAGTAAGCATCCTGATTTTTTCCCTCTCTACTCACTGCTGGAGGTAGGAGAATGGGTTTCAACAGAGAATTTCAAACAATCTACATTCTCCACAGTTCTCTTTGCATGTCATATAAAGGATGCTGGCTGTGCAAGATGCAGCAGGGGTTAGAGAAATCCCAAACCAAGGGTTGGCAAAAGCCTTAGGCCAAAATGATGATTTGAGAGACATGTGAAGAAAAAAACTCAAATACCATGTTTATAGACAGAAAGGACATTTATTTTCTTCATTGTGTAAAAATATCTTGAAGGTGAGAGCCAAACTCGGCTGCTGCATATATATTAAAATAAGCCTTTCATTTTTACCTAACAAAGAAGGAGAGGGGAGAGAGGAAGGTTACAAGGTGGTATAGCTACCTAGTGGGAATACTCAAGGAATGGCATTGTTGTCAAAATGTGTATGGTACATCAACCTCAGGGGTTAGAAGTAATGGGACACATGATTAGAGATAATATTGAGAAAGCATGATTTTTCTTTGACAAGGTTGAATTGCTCAGCATAAACCTTGAGAAGAACTGACGTGGATGAGCAAAAATAATAAAGACAATCTAGAATGAAGTATACTTTCTGAATATCAGATATTACAGCACAGAGACTATCATGAAGTAGTCTATGTGTGATCTTTCTTCAATATTCACATTAATGGAATGCAGGAATGGCAGTTGTGATTAATTTTAAAGGGAAGCCACAAATGGGACCCAATCTCTCTCTCTCTCTCTCTCTCTCTCTCTCTCTCTCTCTCTCTCTCTCTCACACACACACACACACACACACACACACACACACACACACACACACACACACCATTTTTCTGCTCCCCTGGTCTTAACATTGCTCAGAATATAGGCTCCAGTAAAGGTCAGCATGGAAAAGGCTCAGCAACAAAAAGTGTACATGGGTGATCCCTGAACATTCCACTGTAACTTTAGGATGGATGCTGAGAAATGGCTTTAAAGTAGCTCAGAGAAAAACATCATTCCTTGAAAATGACCTTTTGCTCAGATGAGCTAACATCCTATAACATTTATTTGACAGTTTCTTAGCTGTAAACTAGGAGAGATTTTTAAATGAGTTATCCTGAGTCCTCATTAAGATATTTCTCAGCTGAGCACCTGTGGCTTATGAATGTAATCCTAGCTATTCAGGAGGCTGAGCTCTGAGAATTGCAGTTCAAAGCCACCCAGGCAGGAAAGCTCATGAGACTCTTATCTATAATTAACCACCAAAAAAGTGGGAACTGGCAGAGCATAAGCTAAGGAACAGTGCCCAGGTCCTGAGTTCAAGCCCCAGTAACAATATTTTTTTTAATCTTTTCTTTTTTTTCCCAAGATTCAATGATCATTTCTATCTTAGAAAGTAAATAAAAGCTATATAGAAGTTTTGTGGAGGGCCAAAATGTGACAAACACAGAGAATTATTTGATGGATTGAATAGGAGAAAGTAGAATAGGTAGGGAAAAAATGAAAAAAAATGTGAGACAGGAGGAAAGGAAGATTATGGATGCTACCACAGGGGATCAATAGAAGTTTCAGAGAAAATTTGTCCAAACGGAAAGAGGAGTCTAGCAGGATGAAGCAGCCCTAGTCCCTGATCATCAGAGGAAGTGATAACTTCCAATGTAGCCAATGACAGACACTTTGGAACCAAAGGTTCAAAAACGAATTATTAACTGTTCAAGGAATGCCACCTAACCAAACAATTCAAAAGAATCCATCTAATCAAGTTCACTATATCCTGTCAAAGATTTAGAAACTTTGTCCACATGTTAGCTGTTACATATTTTAAACTGTCAGAAATAGGCAAACTCTCAGCAATATCCAATTATATTGTGAGGTAGGGGCAAGGTCAGAGAGTGGAGTTTGAACTTTGGGCCTCATGTTAGTTAAGCTGGTGCTCCACCACCTGAGCCATACCTCCAGCCCAGCTATTCACTGGTTAATTGGAAATGAAGTCTAGTAAACTTTTCTATCCAGGATGGCCTAGAACTACAATCCCCTAGAACTCATCCTTAGCTAAGATTACAGATGTGAGCTACTGGTGTCCAGCTCTTTCTCTGTAATTAACTTCAAAATCTAGGTGCCCTGTATGATAATGCAGAAGTACTAACTGAACCAAACAATGCAAACTGTGCTGTATACATTATCTTATTCAACCCTCTCTCCAACTTCAGGAGCTAGGAATTACTATACTGTTATATAATAGACAAAAGAACAAAAGTTAATAGAGGGTAATAATGGATACATAGCCACATGACTAATAAACTATGGACTCAGAATTCAAATATTTTTATTATCTTTAAGTAGTTTACAAAGTGGTTGTCATTTAACAAAGTAGCTTATTTTTTTTTCCTTTTTTTTTCCCTAAGGGTGTGGGTGCTATCCACTGAACTCTTTTGCTCAAGACTAGGGCTCTACCACTTTGAGCCAGAGCTCCACTTTCAGTTTGCTGATGGTTAATTGGAGATAAAAGTCTCTCAGGAAGGGGAAAAACAAGTCGTTTAAGGTTACAGGTGGACCCGTTGCAACAATGAGAAGTACAAGTTGTCATGTGGAAAACGAACTTTACAACTTTGGTAGGGGGGGAGGGTTGGGGGGGGAGGGTTGGGGGGCGGGAGGGAGGCTGGGAAGGGATGTGAAGGGTAAACAAAGGAGGAGGCTGCAATACTTGATAAGAAATGTACTCATTATCTTTCCAATGTAATTGTAACCCATCTGTACAGTATGTTCACAATAAAAAAGAAAAATAAAAAAAAAAGTCTCTCAGGGACTTTTCTGTCCTGACTGGTATTGAACTGTGATCCTCATATCTCAGCCTCCTGAGTAGCTAGGATTATAGGATTATATTATATTATATTATATATAGGATATATGTATTATATATGGGATTATATTATATGAGCTCCAAGGTCATCTTTATTCCTCATCTTTATTTTGGAGGATTTACAGATTCTTGACTGCATTCTCTCTCTCTTCTCCTCTTATTTGTCTACTCTATTCCCCTTGACCCCACCCCTTGGTGTTTTATTTTGCTGAACTTTGATATTGGCTTTCTAAGGAATAACACTATTTAAACTCACCCTTGAATCTATATTTCAGTTAACATATTTGTATGCACTTGCATACCACACAACGTATTTACTTTTAAGTTTATAAGCTAAATGTAACTTCCACATATAAGGGAAAACATGCATTCTTTGTCTCTTTCCTAAGTTACTTCATTTAACATGTTTTGGGGGTTTTTTCCCAAGTCTTTGCATTTCTTTACAAATGGTACAATATTATTCTTTCTAATAGATGAGTAAAATTCCATTGTGTGTGTACACCACATTTTCTTGATCCATACTTCCATTGAGGGGCATCCAGGCTGATTCTGTACTTTGGCTGGGGTGAAACAGTGCTGCAATAAACATGGTTGTATTCATGGTGGATTTACCATATTCTGGTTTGTAATCTTTTGAGTAAATGCCCATGAGTGGAATTGCTGGGTTATAGGTTAGTTCTATCTCAAGCCAAAGCCTGTGAAACTACAGAAGGCAAAATTAGATCTCAATGCCCAAAGGACAGCCATATAATTGAAACATTAAGAATACCAAAAGCAGAGACTTCATGTGCCTTGAGAAGAAAGTATTGTATATTGTGTTACTATAATTTTCATTTGCCTTGCCACAGTGGATAGGAATCTAGACAAGATAACCAGATCACCCAACTTCAAATTCTACCACTCTCATTTACTAGCTATATGAACTTGAGTAAATTCCTTGACCTCTCTGGACCTTGATTTCTTCATCTATGAAGTGAGATAATGACACCACTTAATGTTGAAGGGTTTTATAAGGATTACACTTATGTGTGATACTGGTATTGTGATCACCTTTTCATAAATATTTTTATCTTTTTGCAAAACATACTAAGCTACTTAGGAACAAATGTGTATTTCAAAATAATGAGGAAGCCGAGCTGTAAACAAAATTGTCTATTGAGAGGATAAAAGTTTACAATGAATCATAAATGAAGGTTTGTGTCTTATACATACACACACACTTCAGTATGTTGTGAACATTCCATTATAAACATTTTAACATTTTATGTAAAATACTTAAAACTATCCAAGGAACATTAGTATATATCATAATGATAATAATTATTTCAGCAAGAGGTTCATCTTTAAGGCATTTGGGTGTATCTGTTTTAATTTTATTTACATTTAGCTTCTCTTATTTATAAGAAAAATAATCAATAAGAGATTTATTGTCTGCATCTAAAGCTGGCTGAGAACAAAAGGCACTGAAACAATTAAAAGAACTGTTAGTAATGAAAATGTTGGCATAGGTCCCATGGTTTCCCTTATTTGCAATATCTAGTATATGTCTGAGTCAAGCAGAAGAGGTCAGATAAGGTGATGTTAGGGAAATGAACCCTAAAATATGTATTCAAATGGGTTTTTTTTCTTTCATGCGATTGTTTCTAATGCATTTATAAGATTATTTCTTTGTTGCTTTGTATGTCCCTCCCCCACAGTATAATCCCTGCTTTCACTGTATTTGATGTCAGTATAATTTGTGGAGGGGAAGGGGAAAAACAAGTCGTTTAAATAGGGATACAGGCTGACCCATTGCAACAATGAGATGTACAAGTCGTTATGTCGAAAACGAACTTTACAACTTTGGTGTGTGGGGGGGAGGGGGAGCGGGGAGGATTAAGGGGGGTGGGGGGAGGATGGAAAAGGATGGGAAGGGGAAACAAAGGAGGAGGCTACAATGCTTGATAAGAAATGTACTCACTATCTTGCCCATGTAATTGTAACCCCTCTGTACAGTATTTTCACAATAAAATAAAAATAAAAAATTTTAAAAAATAATAAAAATATTATTCATGTAAAAAAAAAAGGAAATGTTGGCATAATCCATTGTTCAAAGTGTTGGAGTGAAGAATCTGAGTTAGAGTTCAGGTCCAGATCCCAGGCCACAAGGATGATACTTTAAACTGAGATAAGCGTACACCGTCTAGTAATAATAAGATAGGGTCAAGTAATCAAGTAATATAGTAATAGGTCATAGGTAATGGAGCGCTACTATTGGTGTTTTTTGGTTTTTGCTTTTTGTTTTGGTAGGTCATGGAGCCTGAGCTCTGGGCCTGGGCACTGTCCCTCTTCAGCCCAAGGCTAGCCCTCTACCATTTGAGCCACAGCTCCACTCCTGGCTTTTTCTGCTTATGTGGTGCTAAGAAATCAAACCCAGGGCCTCATGCATGCAAGGCAAGCACTCTACCATTGAGCCACCTTCCCAGCTCAGGGGAGATACTGTTGCAAGGTACTGTCACAAGTGACTTTGCATTTACTGATTCATTTAATCTGTTCAACTACTCAGTCTATGAAGTGGGTGAAAGATCATTTCCCCTATTTTATAGGTATGTAAATTTTGGCCAACAGAGGTTAAGTAACTAGGATGTGCCACAAAAGTCTGAAACTACTGATAAATTTTTTTCCCAGTCATAACTAGCTCAGTTACAAGTCTTCCCACTAGGCTGACAAATAAATAATATGCCCACCATCATTCAGGAGTTAGGGGAGATAGGAACCAGTATAGCCAAGCCATCTCCAGTGGCCTCTCTCTCAACCACATTCCAGCAGAAAATGTGAGCTTGTGTCCTGACTCCATTTCAATTTATAGCCTTGTGCAAGTCAGCTCACTGGTAGATGCTCCTAAGTCTTTTCCATTGCATTGTCCTTTCACAGACCTCAACACTGGGTCCAGCAACAGTCATGAGGTGACATGACTGCCACTGGCACATTCAGGATCTTCAATGTTGGTAGGCATAGCCATGATTGCTTGTGAACACATAGCTAAAGTGTTGGTTCTCAGCCCAGGCTGTGCTTTACATTTGTCAGAAGAGCTTTGAAAAATTACTCATGCCCGGTCACACTAATCAGGATCTCTGGGGGTGGAGTTTGGGCACTGGGACTTTTCTGAAAGCTCTCTAGCTGATTCTGTTGAGAGTTTCAGGCTAATAAAAGATATAGAAACTTTAAAAGTTAAACATAAGTTAACTAGGGCTTATTTGGTAACTAAAGAACCTTAATATTCAAACACTGCAGATGGATACTTTCCTCTATCCCACACTCTATTTCTGTTTATTTTGGTTTCTTTAGGTTTGCTGTGTTTGTTAGTCTGGAATTATTGGGCTTAAGCAATTCTCTCACACCAGCCTCCCAAATAGTTGGGGTTGTAGGCAGGAGCCACAGTGTCCAGCTACTTCTGATAGTTTTGAACATTCTAATTTATCATTAACTATGTAAGTACAAATTCCTGAAATTTTACCATTTGCATACATGTTTATTTATCTCTTTCTACACATTATAATTATGATGTGTAAGTGTATGGCACGACTATCATCCTATATTCTATATGTCAGGTTTTCAGACAAAATTGACAGGGACTTTGTATTAGTGATCAGTGGTGGTGGCTCATATCCATAACCCTAGCCACTCAGGAGGAGGCTGAGATCTAACTATTGTGATTCAGAGTCAGTCAGGGCAGACAAACTTGTAAGAGTCTTATCTCCAAATAACCGGCAAAAAGACAGAAGTGAAATTGTGGCTAAAGTGGTAAAGCACCAGCCTTGAGCAAAAAAGGCCAACATACAGCATGAATAAGACCTTGGGTTCAAGCCCCAGTATCAGCACAAACAAACAATTCATTAGTATTTGTCTTCTACTACCGTATACATGCATACACTCACCTATCACTTCAGTGCTTTATAAGGCTAGGATTTCCCCTTTGTGTCTTTCTAAGATCCAAGAAAGAAAGAGTTTGAGCTGCTGACTAATGAAAATGCCTAAAATCTACATATAGCCACATATTTAAACCAAGGCAGTAAGACCTTAAATTGTGTTTGTTTCCTGTTATCATTTAAATTGGAGCATTTTAATTTCTATAGTGACTTCTGCTGAATTTTTACATAGGCATGTGTTTAATATCTTTCCATGTGTCACACAAAGGATGATAATATATAACTGAAAGGAAATAGGAAATAAGGTAGCAGGTTTAAGAGATTCAAAAATGAATTGAACATTTCTCCCATGTTTTTCTGGGTGACTAAGCTTCACAAGTTTCACCTTTTGCACTATGACATTTATTTCCCCAAACTGTTTCTATATGGTGCAATAATTACATGCTCCATTGAATTCAAAAGGGTTAGCAAAAGGTTAGGAAGAGAAAGCACACGTAAGGAAAGGAAAAGGAAAAGCAGCAGTATAGTCACTGTTGGTACATAAACAAAAATGAACAGGAATTTCTTGAAAAGGAAGGAAGTCCACATCATCCCACTGAGAATACATTTCCACAAAGCTCTGTGTTAGAAAGCATGAATCTCAGCCACCTAAAAAACACTGTCATCTCGCCTCTTTCCCCCCGCATCACCAATAGAAAAGCACAAAATGATGTCAGGAAAATGTGTGGTTAGTTAGATCACTATCACTCTAGTTGCATGTTTGTTTTCACAGACAGTTTACTCAATCCAATTTACAATAAAAAAATTAAAGATCAAATTAAAAGATCAAACTAAAGATCAAATTTAAGATACAGACAGGATTGGGTGGTTTGTCTGCGTAGACCTATGAGACTTGGATTTGAGTACATCTTTTATGACATAGCCAGTTTCACTTCAGTACCTTAGATGTTCAAAGCTGAAGAGGTCGAGAAAGCTTGCCCAGTGCAAAAGCCAGTTACATGCCAAGGAAACCTCCATGAGTACTGGACAAATATTCAGCTCCTAAGCTGTTCTCTGATCTCCTCCATGACTAAGGCAAAGAACAGATGCTGGTGTGTGTGCCTTACACTCCATAAATACAGAATTTGGGGACCCATCTTTCAAGGATTCCCTTGGCATTCTTATCCCAGCTTCAAATCCTAACAAGAAGAAGGAGGGACAGAGAACAAAGGGGAAAAAATGGGGGGAAAAAATATATATGATTGCCCTTTGACCTTGGCTTTCCTCCAAAAAGCAAAATCCATTCTCAAAAGCAGTTATGCTGAATTCCTAAATAGATTCCCCCTAAAATAAGAACTAAAGTTACCTCATGGCCAAACAAAAGGCTTCTGCACTAAATGTGACAGCTCACTGCTCAGGCGGCTTGTTTCCAGAAGGATACACACAGTATCCAGCAGAAAATTAGTTTGGGGAACTTGCGCGATAGCTCAGACACAAAATCAATTTGCCTAGCTCTATGCAACAGGCCATGACCATTGGATTTACTCCCGCTCCATTCAGAAAAATCCAGAATTTCCTTCACATTTAAGAATCCACACCAGCAAAACCAGATTATCCATCAAATACCAAAGACTAGCATTGCTTTCTGGGTCTATCTTTCTCCACAGTGATTTGCTTCTATAGAATTGCTCATGACTACACAGAGTGTTCCTTAATGAAGCCCCAGTGGAGCAAATTTGAGCTATCACCTGAGAAAATATATTCCACCATTACCCAAGAATGCAATTTGTCACTACAGGACACGAATCATTTCTTTGTGTTAAATATCTAAGCATTCCCAAAGTTCTGGGCCATATTTGGTCCTCATAAGAAGTACAACACATATGTCCCTAATAGCATTTGAATATAACTACAGAAATTTAGGATTTGGTGGTACTTTCTTAAATTGTCTCTAATTTTTTCTGGGTTTTTTGTCTAAGTTGCACTGCCAGATTCAAATTTAATAATTGTAATAAACTATCTCATCTTATTTTACTTATTAGACAAAAGAAAGGAAACTCAGAGAGTTTAAGTGATTTGTTCAAATTATGAGTCATCTAAGAGCAGAATCAGGACTCAGAGAGAACTCTGGGCCTGGGCACTGTCCCTCAGCCCTTCAGCTCAAGGCTAGCACTCTACCACTTGAGCCACAGTACCACTTCCAGTTTTTTCTGCTTATGTGGTACTGAGGAATCAAACTCAGGGCTTCATGCATGCAAGACAAGCTCTCTACCTCTGAGCCACTTTCCCAGCCCAGACCTCAGAGTTTTTATACTTCCTTATGCCTCTGTCCAAACCAACAGAGAACATACATGGAAAACTAGGACAACTTATTCCCTTTTTATAACTACTATAAGCCAAGTAAAAAAATAAGTACAAATAAAATCAGGTGCTGATGGCTCACACTTTTAATCCTAGCTGCTCAGGAGGTTGAGATCTGAGAATGATGGTTCAAAGCCAGCCCAGGTAAAAAAGTTCATGAGACTGTTATCTCCAGTTAACCACCAAAAAGCTGGAAGTGAAGCTGTAGCTCAAGTGGTAAAGCACCAGCCTTGAGGAAAAAGAAAAAACTAAGGTGGACAGTGCCCAGACACTGAGTTTAAGCTCTAGTATTACCAGAAGGAGGAAGAAGAAAAGGAGGACAAAGAGGAGGAAGAGGCAGAAGAGCTAAAAAAGGCAGAAGAAGTAGTCTCACAGTAAGTGACTCTTAGGAACCAAGTAAAGCTGATAAGGAGACAAGTCACCTCTAAAGTCAATTGCTCACAACGGATGTGATGGAATTCAGTCTAGTTAAAAGAAGAAAAAATCATGAGAGATCCCAGCTCCATGCTTCACCCCTCCCTATAAAATTAAAGTTTTTATGTTTTATAGACATAGATTACTTTAAAGAAAATAGGAACAAAAATAAAAAGTTAAACGTTGGGCAAATCACAATGCGTTGTTTATTTTGGATGTAAAAAAGGAATCTTTGCTTTACTAAGTGCTTTGCTGCCATTTTCTCTGAAATAATGATCTCCCTGAAGATTACTAAACATTCTATTCAGGTACAACTTCCAGGCTGTTTCTATTGTGTTCAGAGAGGTTTTCCTTGCCTTGTTAACTCCACTGAATTTTCAGTTGCCAAGTACAAGATACCCATGGGCTGTTGTATATGGCACTACACATCACAGGAGCCCATCGTAGGCATCCCTTCCCAACTCTGCATCCTGAGGCTGGGGAGTTGACAGGTGTTCCAGAGGGAAGCAGCACATGTCATGACTGATACCCAATCATCTGAATCTGGGGAGAAAGAACACACACGCACACGACAACTACATGAAGTAGATTTATTGTGTACAAATTGGTAGCAAGCGACAAAAGCAGTCTCAGATCCATTGTGAACCAATATCAAGCCCCCCCCCAAAAAAATAGGCTACCAAGGAAAGATAGACCCAACTGTACTCATACCCTGAGAGATTGCCCACCTCAGAGATGACATGACTCACGGGGTTAAATCTCCGAAGGGCCTTTGATTCCAGAGAGGATTAAAGCCTGGGCTGACCTTCCCAGCTCCTCCACATTTCAAGAAGATATATCCCCAGGAGGGATAGGAACAAGGCCTCGGCTATTTCACATAGTTCCTCCCTATCTAGGAATATTATATTCCCTGTACATTCTTGACAACTGCAAATGAGACAGGGAGAAGATGGGATCGTCCCAAGACCACCTGGGGAACTGTCCTATGAAAACCAAGCTTAATTAGGTTCCACCAACTGCTTACAACAAAACTGAAAGATCACATTGAAACAGTTCAGGGCTATGGAAGGGTTCCATGAGGCTTGAGTGGTTTAACCCTGGAAAGGAAAAAGGAAAAGAGTGAGGTATAATGGCATATTCCTCTAATCTTAGCACTTGGAAGGCTGGGGCAGGAGGACAGAACGTTCAAGGACAGTCTGACCTCTGTAGTGAGACCCTATTTCAAGAATAAAGAAAAAGGGTTCCAACTTTAAAATGGAAGCTAGGGACAAGGTGGTGAGACTGATACACACTGGGTGGGAGATTGCTGGACTCAGTGTCCTCAAGCACACCCCTCGAAGAGCAGTGATCAGGACAGACTCACAGCTCCCACCTGAAAGTTAGCAAACCCATGAGTATACAGTAAGTAGAGCCCAAGGAACTGGAAACCCCTTCATGAACAGGAAACCATCACTGCCTTGGCTTAATTGGTCCGGACCTGTCCTCCTAACAACCATACTAAATTATTTGGTCAGCCTAAATTATTTGGTCCCAAAGCCTTATTGACAGAACAAATAACTAGCTACATGGGGAAACAAAATATCTTCCATTCACCTAGAAACCTCTAGTCACTGAGGATATTTGCATATGGGAGTAATCACTGGGTTCACAGGATGTTAATGACTGTATTAAATGAGGTACATTATTTCACTCTTGCAAATAGTGGAAAGGATTTCTAATTAGTAGAGTCCTGATAAATTTCATACTTCAATCTCAATTGGTTCTTACCTAGTGAATATCACATTTAGGGTCTATTGAGCATCATTATGTTCTGTATGAACTGCTTTGTGATCTTTATCCATCTAAACCATGAGTAAGAATGATATGAAATCTATTACACTTGACAAAGGCCCATTTTTTAGCCCTTGCCAAACATAATTGGCCTTGCATTAAAGACACTGCAGATGAATTATCCAACATCCAAATACATAGCCAAACCACTCCATTCTGGTTGTAATGTAACTATTGCCTCCAAAATTCAGACAATGTGCACAAATATGGATAGGTTGAAGTCATACCTGCCTTCAAAATGAATTTCCAGTTCAACAAGAAAATTATGACAGCATATACAATTTGAATAGTCAGTCTCCTTCATATAACCTAGTATGTATTCTACACATAACCCAAGCTCCTAAGAATGAATAAAAAGTTTTGCTAGCCAGGTGCTGGTAGCTTATGCTATAATCCTACCTACTCAGGAGGTTGAGATCTGAGGACCACGGTTTGAAGTCAGCCCAGGCAGGAAAGTCCATGAAACTCTTGTCCCCAATAACCACCAGAAAATTGGAAGTTGAGTTATGGTTCATAGTGGTAGAGCATTAACCTTGAGCAAAAAAGCTCAGTGATAGTGCCCAAGCCCTGAGTTCAAGCCCCAAATCCAACAAGAACAACAAAAAAAAGTTCACCAACACCAGGCACTGGTGGCTCATGCCTGTAATCCTAACTACTCAGGATGCTGAGATGTGAGGATCAGTTTGAAGCTAGTCTGGGCAGGAAAGTCCATGAGACTCTCTCTCATCTCCAATTAAGCATCAAAAAATCCAAAAAGTAGCCTTAAGCAAAAAAAGAAAGAAAGAGAAAGACAAAGAGACAGAAAGAAAGAGAGAGAGAGAGAGAAAGAAAGGAAGAAAGAAAGAAAGAAAGAAAGAAAGAAAGAAAGAAAGAAAGAAAGAAAGAAAGAAAGAAAGAAAGAAGGAAAGGAAGGAAGGAAGGAAGGAAGGTAGGAAGGAAGGAAGGAAGGAAAAGAAAAGTCTCAGGGATAGTATCCAGGCCCTGAGTTCAAGCCTCAAGACCAGCACCAAAAAAAAAAAAAAGTTTCAACAATAGAATTTGTACTTTCATTATTGATATACTTGGCTCCACTTATACGATTGGAGCTAATGAAAACCTTCGGGAGAGGAAACATTTTCAAATTTTATGAAGTTTATTGGAATAGTGTTTTCTTTTCATTATTATTGCCAAATATATTTTGTTTGGGGGTAATGATGAAATATCTTGGCATTAAGAACAAAAGGAATTTGGCCCAAAGCTTTTCTCATTTGCAAAAAGAACTAAAAGACCAACATTCTTCTTATTCCATAATCCCATTATGGGCTCAACTATCCAATAAAAAGTATCCAGCTGGGTACAGAGAATGAGGTCCAACCTTAATTTATTCAGTTTGTATCTTTCCAATTAATCATCTCAGTTCAAAACTTTCAATTCTTTTTTTCATTGTCCTGGATAGACCCAACCATTTTGGAAGAAAATGGCTATTCTACCAATCAAAAAAAAAATCCTCACAATAAGATAAAAGGCAAATAGAGAAAATGTGAAAATTTTACCCAGTTCTAAAAGAACTTGTGTCCTGCAATAGCTTGGTTTTACATCTGTGTCCCATCTAGGAAAATTCCTAAACTGTCTACAAATTACACACTACTTCATTTGGGCAAGTTTCTTTACAAAAAAAAGGGGGGGCTTTCTATTATTCTTAAAATAACATGTTCATTACAAATAACTCAGCAAAAAAAGAAATATTGCAAACAAAAGGGAAATAAAGAGACAAATTTCATGAACATTTTGTTCTCTACTCTTTCGGTCCTCTTTGTAATGGCATGTGTGTATGTGTAAATATGTGTGTGTATTGTGCATAAAATCATCTAGATATATGCTGGAAGGATTTGCATTAACCATAAAAACCTATTTATATGCACTATGCTAAGATAGCTTTTGGTCTCTATCTCAAGAATGTTTTGAGCTCAGAACTTCAAATTTCCTTCTGATACCCTATAACTATTAGCAGATTTCTTGCTTGAATCCTGACTCAATGGCTTCCATTCCTCTGCTTGACTCCTCATACTTGAAGTCTACATAGTTTGGTATTTCCACCTGTTAATTTTATCCCCTTGACTTCTAGCCTTATCAAGCACTGTAGACACTAGTCTCAATTCATTTCTTCCTTCCTTTTTGGTCTGTGACCTCCAGCTCCACTGTACTTTCTGCTCACATCTCTACCTGGATGTCTTTGTCTTTTACTAAAGCTCCGAGCATTATAATTTGCACTGGACGTTCCCAGGTAAGTCTTCTGACCACCACTCTACTGGCTCTTGCCAATGAAAGGAACTCACTTCTAATTCTTGGTATTTGTACACAGTCCACTCTTCAGCAATTGAACCCTGAAGAGATTTCTAATCCTTTTTTTCTGAGATAAGAATACAATGGTTTCATAAAGCAGTATTTTAAAGCATTTGACTTTTAAGTATGCTAACATTTTGCAGTGATAAGACAAATGTGATTTATGTTCTTTAAAAAGAAATAAAAGCATGTGGCTTACATTTGTAATCCTAGTTGGCTGAGAGCTGAGGATCACAGTCTGGGAAAGAAAGTCCATAAGATACTTATTTTTCATTTAATGAGCAAAAAGTCAGAAGTGGAGTTGTGCATCAAGTGACAGAGTGCTAGCACTGAGAAAAAAATGCTGAGAACATCCTGACTCTGAGTTCAAGCCTTGGGAATGGCATTAATTAATTAATTAATTAATTAACAATCATAGATGCTCATAGCTTATAATGCATATCCCACATAGGAAAAGTGCTTCATATTGTATGGTTCCCAATACACACACACACTCACACACCACACCACTTACAATTACAAATCTAGTTAAATAAGATAAATACTTATATTTATAAGATCAAATCAGTAAAACAATGGAGAGAGGTCATGAAGACTACTTCTTTGAGGACAAAACACAAGAAACAAACAGATTAGGAATCATCATTTAAACTAAAGAATGGAAACCACATTTAAGACATCTCCCACAACACATCCTACTACCATCCCAAGGAGAGAATGGGTGTCTGGGAAATTGCAGAGGTATGAGTATGATTTTGAATAAAGGAGATTGCTGACCACTTCTGTGCTGAACCGAAAGGGGGGGGTGGAGGGAGGAGGGACGGGGGGGGGGGGGGGGGGGGGGAGGGGCGGATAACGTGTGGTACAGTGTAAGAATTAGCCAAGAGAAGGAACATGAGCAGGATTAGGCAACTTTAGCCAAGCAGAATCAACCAATTCTGATGGAGTTAGGATTTCTAGGTTTGGTATAAAATTAGAGTAGGCACTTACAAGTGCATATAAAGAAGATCTAGCATGCTGGCCCCAAAAGAAGCTAGCCAGAAGAGACAAAGGGAACCATACTCTCAAAAAATTAAAAAGAGGGGCTGGGAAGGTGGCTCAGTGGTATAGCGCTTGCCGTGCATGCATGAGGCCCTGGTTTCGATTCCTCAGTACCACATAAGAAAAAAGAAAAAAGCTGGAAGTGGCGCTGTGGCTCAAGTGGTAGAGCGCTAGCCTTGAGCTGAAGAGCTGAGGGACAGCACCCAGGCCCAGAGTTCAGGCCCCACGACCAGACCCAAAAAATAAAAAATAAATTAAAAAGAAAGGAGGGTGAAGCAATGGTAACTCTGTAAGTCCTCTCCCTCTTTGTCCTATAAAGGACACCAAAGATTATCATATGACCTTGGATGTCACTCATGCCTCAAGGCAACCATAGAAACTCATAGCTGGCATGAAATATGTAATTTAGGGAGTGAGTCTTTTTGTGGCACCTAATCAGCTACATAGACAAATGCCTTTCTGCATTCCAAGGCAAGCAATGGAACATGAAACTGAATGAAACAGACACAGTATAAGGAGCAAAGGAAGAGAAGACAGAGAGGACTTGTGAAGAGTGACATGGGAAAGACAGTGATACAGACATCTTACTGTTTCCACCACAGAGCATTTTAAATGTAGTTGGCCAGGATTCATGGGTATGGCATGGTTGTTTTCCTCTTCCCAGTAAGAATAGTGACTTAAAACAAAATTAAATTGTAGGAAAGAAAAAGAGCTATATTTTTTCCTATCTGATTTGTAATCACTTAACTCACTTCTGATGTCATAGATACAAAGATATCAGGAGGAAGACCTGACCTATTAGAGGGAAGACTGAGACGTTAGATAATGAATAGAATGAGATCACAATGATGAGATAAGGCAGAGGGTATTGACCTCGTTTAAGACTAATTTTCTAGGTCCAAGGTGAAGTCAAGAGTAAGTTCTTTTTTTTCCCTAAAGGAATACAGACTCATAGAACGTAGTAAAAGTACAAATAGATTTCCTTGCAAGTTCTCAAACCCAGTAGAAGGAAAACAGCATACAGATCTAGCCAAAGAGAGAACATAAATGATTCTCAACATGCCAGGTAGGACATAGCCCTATCTAGATGGCTCAGGAGTCATGTTGGGAGGAGGAGCAATGCTGCAGCCACAGGAACTCAGGAAATTAGGCTCTTATCATCAGTCCAACTCAAGAGAGTCTTTCCAGGATCAGACCTGGGAGGGCAACTCAGCAGCAGTCATCTGGTATGTCCTAGTGTCTAAACACTACCCAAGGAGGGGTGGCGGAAGACAGGGAAAGCATTAAGCCCCCTTCCACTGAGGCATCTGGGTGTGGTCTGATTTATCAAGAGTGGCCAGCCAGGCAGGGGGCACCCTAGGCATGTTGACAGAATCCGATGCTTTCCTCCAAGGACCTGAATGACATTCAGGAAGACAAAAGCTAAAGTTTCTCAAGTATGAAAAAAGAGAAGTGAATGCATACCTTAAATGCACAATTAAGCCACCAGGAGCTAGTGGCTTACTCCTGTAATCCTAGCTAATCTGGAAGCTAAGATCTGAGGACCACCGTACAAAGCTAGTCAGGGCAGAGAAGTATGTGACTCTTATCTCTAACTATCAAAAAAGCTGGAAGTGTAACTGTGGATCAAGTGCTAGAGTACTAGCCTTGAGCATAAAAGCTCAGTGACAGGGGCTGGGAAGGTGGCTCAGTGGTAGAGTGCTTGCCTTACATGCATGAGGCCCTGGGTTCTATTCCTCAGCACCACATAAGCAAAAAGAAAAAAGCCAGAAGTGGTGCTCTGGCTCAAGTGGTAGAGCGCTAGCCTTGAGCTGAAGAGCTGAGGGACAGCACCCAGGCCCAGAGTTCAGGCCCCACGACCGGACCCAAAAAATAAAAAATAAAAATAAAAAGCTCAGTGACAGCACCCTGGCCCTGAGTTCAAGTGTCAGGACCAACATAAGAAGAAGAATTGGGGGGGGGGGGGGGCAGGTAGGGAAGACGAGAAGGAGCAGCAGCAGCACAATTAAAGGCCATGTGTATGTAGTGGTCCTGGGCCTTGAACTGAGTGCCTGGACACTGTCCCTGAACTTTTCTGCTCAAGGCTAGCACTCAACCACTTGAGTTACAGCTCCATTTCCAACTTCTTTAGTGGTTAGAGATGAGAGTTTCACAGGCTTTTCTGCCCACACTGGCTTTCAGATTTCAGCCTCCTGAGTCATTAGGATTACAGATGTTAGCCACTGGCACCCAGCCAAGTCATGCACTTTTTTTTTCGTCCCCATCCTGGGACTTGAACTCTGGGCCTGGGTGCTGTCCCTGAGCTTCTTCTGTTCAAGGCAAGCACTCTAATGCTTGAGGCACAGGCCACTTCCAGCTTTTTTGAGTAGTTTGTTGGACATAAGAGTCTCACAGAGTTTACTATCCTGGCCTTGAACTGTGATCTTCAGCTCTCGGCCTCCTAAGTAGCTAAGCTTACAGGCATAAGCCACCAACACCCAGTCAGTCACACTTTTAAATGTCAGACATAGAAGCTTCAATTACAATGTAGGGTATAATTCAGATGTCAAAGAAAGAAAATCTCGATTCTAAGTTGAAGTTTGTTGGGAGGACTTAAATCCCATGCAGGTTATAGAAGAGATCCCTAACCAGGATTCTTCACTTAATACTCCTTACTATGCTTTATAAAACTATCACACTGGGGCTGGGAAGGTGGCTCAGTGGTAGAGCACTTGCCTTGCATGTATGAGGCCCTGGGTTTGATTCCTCAGCACCACATAAGCAGGAAAAAAAAAGCCAGAGTGGTGCTATGGCTCAAGTGGTAGCATGCTAGCCTTGAGCTGAAGAGCTGAGAGACAGCGCCCAGGCCCAGAGTTCAGGCCCCATGACCAGACCCCCCCCCCCGCAAAAAAAAAACTATCACACTACCAAGTACTGCTGCAAAAGTAGGCCTAGTCCCTGAGGAAGTCCTATTTACATACAGACATGAAACATTTTAAATTTTCCTCTATTTATAAAAAGTATGTCTATCACTAACAGATCCAGTATAGATTGTGTTAAACATGAGATCTGAGCAGAGAAAAAAAAACTACATAGATCACAGCAGGCTAAAAAGAAAACAAATTTGAAAAAACAGTCTCTATAAGTTTTTTATTGTGAAAATACTGTACAGAGGGGTTACAGTTACATGAGCAAGGTAATGAGTACATTTCTTTTTTTTTTTTTTTGTCCCCCAGCTCTTCAGCTGTAGACCAGGGCTCTACAACTTGAGCCTCAGCCCCACTTCCGGCTTTTTCTGCTTATGTGGTGCTGAAGAATCGAACCCAGGGTCTCATGTATGCAAGGCAAGCACTCTACCACTGAGCCAGCTTCCCAGTGCCATGAGTACATTTCTTATCAAGCATTGTTGCATCCTCCTTTGTTTTTCCCCTACCATCCCTTCCACAACTACACTCCCCCCCACCCCTCCACCTCCACCTGCACCCCCACCCCTCACCCCTCCACCCCCGCCTAAATTTTAAAGTTAGTTGTTCAACAGTGTCTTGTACATCTCATTGTTGCAATGGGTCAACTTGTATCCCTATTTAAACTTTTTGTTTTTTCCCTTGTATGACTCCTGAATTCATTACAAAAGGCCTGAATCTTGTTTTTAAATGACCTAAAATTTTTATCTTAACCTGTCAAAATTTCTATGTTTAACTGCTATTCCACTTGGCCTCACTTAGTTTTTTTATACATATGTTTACCATTGGGATTATAACTTTGAAAATACTGATTTATAAATATTTTATCAACAAGAAGTTTCAACACTCTTCCACCCACTCACTATGAGAGAAAACAAAACTGTTGTATTAAGTTGGCTGGAAAACATTTCCACATATATCCACCACTTTTGACAAATGTGGGAATTTATCTCGAGTTATTCTTAATAGAAATTTCTAAATTCCATTCGTGAGGAACATGATCAGGACATGAGTCACTGATCTTTTTAGATTGAAATTTGGCCTGTTATCTATGACATCAGTCTTGATCTATAGACGATTTAGCTAATACAATTAGAAAAACTACAGTGAAAATGGATAAAAAAAAAAAAAAAGGATGTTGCAAAAAATTAGATGACCTTTCTGCTATAATTCAATCTTTAAAGATAGATACTGTCTTCCTCTCTGATCTAACACACATATAAAGCATCAATAGGTGACTTCTTATCTTTGTATGCCTTTTATTATTTAAGATTACTTTATTATTTAAGATGACTTACTTATGGCATTAACTCACAGGAAAGTGAGCAAGCAGTATTATGATTTCCTTTAAGACACAGAGCCCAGTTCTGTCCTAAACTGAGTTTGATTTCAAAGACTAAGGAAATAGTCTGTGAGCATAATGCTAATCTTAGTTATTGCTTGAAATTGAAATCATTTTTAGATCTAGAATCTGGAGAGAAAGAAAGAAAGAAAGAAAGAAAGAAAGAAAGAAAGAAAGAAAGAAAGAAAGAAAGAAAGAAAGAAAGAAAGAAAGAAAGAAAGAAAGAAAGAAAGAAAGAAAGAAAGAAAGAAAGAAAGAAAGAAAGAGAAAGAAAGAGAGAGAAAGAAAGAGAGAAAGAAAGAAAGAGAAAGAGAGAAAGAAAAAGAAAGAGAGAAAGAGAGAAAGACAGGAAGGAAGGAAGGAAGGAAGGAAGGAAGGAAGGAAGGAAAGAAGGAAGGAAGGGAGGAAGGAAGGGAGGGAGGGAAGGAGGGAGGGAGAGAGGGAGGGAGGGAGGGAGGAAGGAAGGAAGGGAGAGAGGGAGAGAGGGAGGGAGGGAGGGACGGACGGAGGGAGGGAGGGAGGGAAGAAGGGAGGGAGGGAGGAAGGGAGGGAGGAAGGAAGGAAGGAAGGAGAGGGAGAAAGAGAGAGAAATAGAGAGAGAAAGAAAGAAAGAAAGAAAAAAAGAAAGAAAGAAAGAAAGAAAGAAAGAAAGAAAGAAAGAAAGAAAGAAAGAAAGAAAGAAAGAAAGAGAAAGAGAAAGAAACTTAACCACAAGAAAAGCCCAAGCGTTGGTGAAAGGGGGCAGAAAATGACAATAAAAAATAGAACTATTGAAATATTTTTAACCACTTCCAGAAATAACTAGCAAAATAACGTCTGTAACTGTTTAAGCTGAATTAAATTTCTTACAAATGCACAGAAATTGTGGTTGCCATGGTTCCGGTTGCCACAATGTGGTGTATGGATTAAGTGCTGCCTTGAAGGAAAAATGCCTGTGTATTAAGTGTGAGCCACAGAAAACTAATTATAGTGTTCTTGGCATTTGAAATCTTTCACAAAGAACAATAATAATTATTAATTACACGTCTAAGAGTCAGCTGACCTTACCTATTGGTGTGGCAACAATCACTTAACTCTGACCTGGATCCTCAAAGCTTATCCTTGCACCAAAACTCAAGCTCTCCACAGACAGACACCTATCAGAGAACTAAATGGCTGTTAATAATGATGAAGAAAGACACGGCCAGATTCTGGTCCTGCAGGTATTTTTAGTGCTGAATTAGAAGTCCTTGTTTTGCTTGGAAGTTGCTTAAAATCACTTTCCCAAAAGAATTTGAAACTCCCTGGTAAACTTAAGTTGGGGAGGGTGTAAAGGGATGATGGTTCTTTTATTGTTAGTGCTGTAATATCACTGAAGGAAATCTCTACTATGTCTTCTTTCCCTCTTTATTTTTTCCATTCTACTGCAGTCTGAAGTTTTTGTGGATTGAAAATCAGTCGGCTACTTGGTTATAAGAGTCCATGCTTGTAACTCCAGCACTCACTCTGGAGTCGGTGACCGGAGGGCCATGAGAGAGTCCCAGGCCAGCTTGGAATATATAAGGAGAAAACGTGTCTCAATAAATACATACATACATACATACATACATATAATTACTAAATATTTATTAAACAACATTACATTGGGCAGTATTCGGATATGGAAGAGATTGGTTGTCAGTCATATGTTTTAAACTAGTGAGTAGTTATTTCTAATAGAGCCTGGTAAACTAGTAGTCAAAACATGGATAGCATATTATATTCAAAAGAGAGGCACAAACTTGAGTCTGGGAAAATATGGAAAACTGGGAATTTTCCTGGAGTTTACTCTTTATTTGTGTGTTGGTCAGAAGTAGAAATTAGTCAAGTGTAAGTCGAGCAAGAGAAATAACCAGTTAGAGGAAGAGAAGAGGTCTTAGTATGTCTAACATGTTCTAACCCAGTGTATCAAACGTGGACATACTATGACAGGAAGAGGTGACAGGTGATCCTTTTCCAAATTCTTCATAGGATTCTAGATCCCACTGATTCTATGTTGCTAAACAACCAGCCAAGTCTAGGAATGTGAGCTTTCGTTCTGGCAGCAATTTGGACCCACTGAAGGCCTCAGGTTAAGAATCAATTATATAGTCTACTATCCCTATTTTTACTACTACTCTGTATTTCAATTGGCCAAAGGCCTCAATAGTAACAAGTTAACCTTCGCCTGAGGAAGAGACAATTCTCCAGTGACTGCCTTTGCACTCATACTTCATCTGCAACATGAGTTCTTCCTGCCTGACACCCTTCCTCCTGAAAGCTCAGTTTTCCCACCCCATGGGAACAGCCCCAGAATTACACAGGCCAATTCCTTTTAATTAATTAACTCAATTCTTACTGGTTCTATTCATCAGGGAGGAATTACGTACTATTGTCATGGTCCATGACATAATGGGTTTAAACCAGAGTAGTGATCATCAAGGTAAAAACAAATTTAATTTAACAAGGAAAATCAGCAACATTGAAAACAAATAGATGACAATGAGAGGGCAGACATATGTCAAAATGCATCACCTAATGTGCCTCTGTGGATAGTTATAACTGATAACTGAGATAGAGATCTTGAAGAAGGCAAAGAATCAGGAGCAGGTATTATTGGATGTTAGTTTGAGACATATTGAGTTTGAGGTACCCTAAGCACTGGAGTTGTATTTATGAGCCTAGAGTTCAGAGGAAAGGCTGAGACTAGAAATGCAGATGTAGAGCTCATCATCTATCATTTCAAACTGCATATGTAAAAACTAAATAAGCTCATTAAGAAAAAAGAAACGGTGGGTCAGAGCCAGAACTTCTGGGGACAGTCTATGTTTAACGTGTGGGCAAAGAAAGTAGACCTCAATGAAGCTAACAGAAGAATCAAGAGCTGTGATTTTATTCAACTTGCAGAAAGTATAAGACTCCTGTGTCAGAAATAAAGGGCCATTACTGACAACAGGACCAGAATACCAGCCCCTTTTTGCACTGCCAGTCTTAGAAGGAAATGCCATTATATACCAAAACTGGCTAAAAGGAAGAAGTTCATTTCAAGGTATCCAGAGCTACTTGTATGGATGTTGGCCAAGACATCATGCACCAAGAAAATGGATTTGCCATACCTTGCAGTCATCTGCACCTACTGCCACTGTGCTTAACTTGTTGAAGACAAGCCAAAACCAAACTATTATGGGAGGACACTCTACACTGACCTATAACAACACTAAGGAACAGTAACCAAGGAAACTAAAGCTCCACTGTTTCCATCATTTACTAATTTGTTGCATCTCCAAACCATAGTTTAATGATATATTCTTAACCCAGAGAGTATATTCAACCCAGAGAAGCAAAATAAGGATCAAATCTTAGCATTGACAAAGGCTGGGCATCAGATGTTCTGTGCTCAGAGGTAAAAATCACAGTCATGCTGAGATCTAGCCTTAGGCTAATGGTTCTCTGGGAAAGTACTCACAATTTTATTTTAGAATTTCAAGTACATTTTGACATCCAAAAGAATGCTTAAATTACTCAAGCATCCGTATTCCCTGGTTTAGTGAGGAAACTATTATCTCTAGATGAAGATTAATGAATTTGAGGCAGCTCAAAGATCTCACCTCAGTACAAACTACAAGGTTTCTATGGGGTTATAATAGCAATTTTAGAAGAGCAATTTTTTTAAAGTAGGAGGAAAATAATCTAATTGTAGATTATCAAACTATGTATATGATATAATTGTATTATGTGTGTCTTTAATTATATGAGTTATATGCTTTAGTTCATTGAATTGGTCTTACTAAATTGTAATCAATACAGCAGAATCATCATTCGCCTTATTAATATTAGTTTTTACACAAATGTGATATAGAAAAAGATTATTCATAGCTTTGTACTTCCTTAGGAAGAACTTAACCAGCCACAAATCAATTTCAGCAGTAGGGTTGGGGGTTTTTTGAGTTTTAATTTTATTTTATTTTGTTGTAAAGGTGCTATACAGAGGGGTTACAGTTACATAAATAAGGTAATGAGTATATTTCTGGTTGAACATTGTTACCCACTCCCTCATTTTCCTCCCACTATCCCTCTCTACCCCTCAGCAGTAGTCTCTAGCATTTCAGACTTTTCTTTTTAGTTCCTACATTTCTATAAATCCTTTTAGCCCCTTGCTTCATAATGAAGATGATTTAATCTCAAAAACAGGTTATACTCTACTTTCTCTGATGTCATACACCATTTATCACTCCCAGCTTCAAAGAATTTGTCACTCTCCCCAAGAATGGTATGTCTATCCAGGATTTGTTTCCTACAGCACTGTTCATTGTTGTAAGTATTTGCCACTTAGTAAATCTCCTGAGACTCTGCATTGTGCATCTTTGAGGAGCATGGTATGGAGAACAAATGCAGAACCATTTCCAAGCCTAGTACCACAAGAAATACCTGAGGAAATAACATTTCAATCTCAAAGGAAACATTTCATGGAATGTTTGCTCCATTGGTCTCGCTCTCTTGGGCCCTGTCTCTTCCAAATTCTATTTTATTTTTATTTTTGTTGTTGTTCATTTGAAATTGCATTTCTCTTAAAGCAAACAAGTATCAGATACTTTAATTATAACTCAGGAGAGACAGATGAGATATTTCGGAATGTAAAAAGCCGCCATGGAAATATCCTGAGACCATCTGTGGACTTAGAGACCCAAGAAGCAAGGAACTCCGGGATCCTAAGTTTGTAGTTTTCCTGACCTACAACCAGGTAAGCAGACTTTCTGTTCATGTCTCAGAGCAATTTAAGTTTATTTGATTTGGGGAGGGGGATGGAAAGCAGAGAAATGGTGGGACAAAGGGTGAACTAACTCAGCAGTGAAATTCACTAGAAACTATGTTGAAAATGAACTATACAACATGTTGGGGAGGGGGGATAGGGAAAGAAAAAAGCTGGGAGAAAATGAAGGAAAAGGTGACAATGTTCAAAAAGAAATGTACTCATTATGTGATTTACATAACTGTAACCCCTCTGTACATCACCACCTTTACAATAAAAATAAAAGTAAAATACTGCAGCCAGGCATCAGTGGCTCATGCTTGTAACCTTAGCTACTCAGGAGGCTGAGATCTGAGGATCACAGTTTGAAGCCAAACAGGGCAAAATCTATGCGATTCTTATCTCTTAACTACTAAAAGAAAGCAGGAAACCGTGGGACCTATGTTTCTTTGGGCCTGGCTTACTTCACTTAATATAATTTTTTCCAAGTCTTTCCATTTTCTAACAAATGTCATTCTTTCTGATGGAGGCATAGAATGCCATTGTGTATATATACCACATTTTCTTGATCCATTCATCTACTGAGGGGCATCTGGCTTGGTTCCATATCTTAGCTATCGTAAATAATGTTGTGATAAACATAGTTGTGCAGGTCAAAAGCTATGTACATATGACCACATAAGATGATGTTAAGTGAAATGAACCCCAAGATAGGTACACAACTTGTTTTTTCTTTCTTGCTATTGTTTTTTAATCTATCTAAAATGTACTATGTGATTTTTTTTTGGTATCTCTTGTATGTTCTTCCCCCACAGATTAACCCTTGTTTTCACTGTATTTGATTCTGGTGCCCTACATCTGTTTTTTGTGAAAATACTGAACAGAGAGGTTACAATTACATGGGCAAGATAATGAGTACATTTCTTTTTTTTTTAATTTAATTTTATTTTATTTGTGAACATACTGTACAGAGGAGTTACAATTACATGGGCAGGATAATGCGTACATTTCTTACCAAGCATTGCAGCCTCCTCCTTTGTTTACCCTTCACATCCCTTCCCATCCTCCCCCTGCCCCCCCATGCCCTACATCTTGTATATACATTTTTTTCTAATTTGGAGAGGGGAAGGAAATAACAAAATGCTGAAACAAGGATACAGGTTGACCCATTGTAACAATGAAATGTACAAGACACTATGTAGAAATGAACTTTACAACTTGGAGGGGAGAGGGGAGATGGAGAGGTGGGGAGGGAAAGGATGGTAGGGGAAAAACAAAACAAAATAAATAAATAAATACCTTTCAAAAAAGAAAAAGAAAGCAGGAAATGGCACTGGGTCTCAAAGTGGTAGAGCACTAGCCTTGAGCACAAAAGCTCAGAATAGTACCCAGACTAGACTCCAAGTTCAAGACCCAGGACCAGTAATCAAAACTAAATAAGTAAATAAAGTACTACAAACCCCAACAATCCACAAAAATATAGCTGGGAAGCCTCTTACAATCCAGAGGTACAGTCAGAAAAATCTTGGAAATCCTTAAAGTTTTTGTTAATTAATCAATAAAGAAATATTGATTGAGTCTTTATTGTATATCTAATGTCCAACTGGAGGCTTCTGAGATTTTTTTTTTAAAGAAGCCAGTGGCTGGTAATCCTAGCTACTCAAAAGGCTGATACCTAAAGGATCTCAATTCAACATCAGCCTTAACAGAAAAGGTATCAAGACTTCATCTCTAATTAATCAGCAAAAAGTAGGACTGGTGGAGTTCAAGTGAAGCAAGAAAGCCAAACAACTGTGAGGCTCTGAGTTTAAACACCAATACTGGCACAGGGAAAGAAACAGGGGGAAATCAAAGTACCCACTAATAAGTGAGCATTCAAATGTGAAACATGAGCTCACATAGGGAATAGCCCACAATACATAATCAATGCTAACTATGAACAGAGCAAGTGTCTTATGCAGTAGAACCATATGTTACAGTTCATCCATTTGTGCCTTTATTTCCTGTTTCAGTAATTTCTATGGTTTGGTGTTATTTAACAGAAATAATCTTCCAATTGTTCAATAGTGACTTTTTTTTAATATTTCCAATGTAAATTTTTTTTTCTAAGTAGAGAAGGAAGCCATTATTTTCTAGCCTTAGAGATGAAGTCTAGTTGTCAAATACTATAGGGGGGTCTTTCTGGTTTGGGTATGGTTGGCTGTTGATCTATTCGAATCTGACGATTGATGACTACTTTGTTTTTGTGACAAGAACCCTGCCTTCTGAAATAACTGACAGAAATTTTAGGCAATAATCACATGTCTCACAACTGAAAAAGAATAAAGAACGAGCTCAACACAAATGTAGAGATGAAGAACAGAATTTTACTTTTTAGTGTATTATTTTCTGTGATTTTTCATTGTTTCCATGCAAATGCACTATCCAACTGTTTGATACAGGTAATATATGAACTTTATATGAACATAGTAATATTTATAAAGCAAAGGAAGAATGAAGAATGTATTCAGTTCAAAAGTTGACTTTCTCTTGACATCTCTTTCACTACAAAACAAAGTCTAGAGGAATGTCTGATATGCCTAGTGCTCTTGGAACTGATTTGTGTGATGGGTTGGTTGGTTGGTTGTTTTTTGTTAGCCATGGGGCTTGAACTCAGGACCTATCTGCTGTCTCTGAGCTTTTTTGCTCAAGGCTAGTGCTATCTCTTTGAGCTGCAGTTCCACTTCCAGTTTTCTGGTGGTTAATTGGAGATAAGACTTTCCCACCCATACTGGCTTTGAACCACGATCCTCAGATCTCAGAATCCTCACTCTAGGGTTACAGGTGTAAGCTATCAGCTTGGAACTGATTTTTAAACTAATCGCTACACACACAAGTTGACACTATAGTTTTCTTTTATGTTCATGTTTTTAAAACCAGAGCCAGAGCAATGAAAGAGAATTCCAGGGTGTTATGAGGTGCTAAATAAACCAAGTTGACTAAACTTTCTGTTCTGTGGTGATGGCCTCTTCACTTGTCACAATGTAAGGCCAGTTAGGTGTTAGCCTGGATAAGGAAGATAAATCTACAGCCTCCAGAAAACTGATGCTGATATAGAAGGTAGTATAATAGTGAGCTATAGCATTCTTGTTCTAATCAATCCTTTAATGATTGCAAAAAAATGTGTATGAGTACCAAGAAAAAAAAAGCAAGATAGACAGCAATTGATGGCAAACTTGTTTAAAATGCAAATATTTTCATTTTATTCCTCATTATTGAAATTTCCCTGCAGGAACAGTCACAAAAAGTCCCCTGAGGTAGAATAGAACTATTGCATCTGGTTTCAAATATTACTAAGGAGTCAGTCTTCTGTGACATTTTAGCTACAGGCTCAAAATGGATGTGTAACTTTAGCACAAATTCATTTATCTGCCCTGCTATATAAGCTAGATTGCCAACAGGGCTTCTCCTCTGCCCATTATATGGCTAGTCTCTGCATTGTTGTATAATAATGTGGATTATGGAAAGTTCTACAATAATAACTAAGACAACAATGATTTTTCATTCCAGTTCTATTCGTTTGTTAAAGACAAAACACTACTGCCATCTCCAAGGCAATAGCTGAGACATTTGAAATCTTACTAGACCACAAAATAACTTCCGTCTATTGGAGAAAAAAATTATAAGAGGGGAAAAAAAGCAACAACAGAAAAATGTGAACAACTCAAATTTTTCTTTTGGTCCAGGATGAGGGGAAAAAGACTTATTTGTGTCTCCTTTTCAATCACCAAATCAATAAAGTATATTTTAAAACTGGATAATAAAAATCAATCAATAAATAAGCAAACTATGGTAAGTCCTGATTAAAGAGAAAG
Source organism: Dipodomys merriami (assembly GCF_024711535.1). NCBI lineage: Eukaryota > Metazoa > Chordata > Mammalia > Rodentia > Heteromyidae > Dipodomys > Dipodomys merriami. Next base: position 61,789,805 of record NW_027202270.1, on the reverse strand, counting down.
AACCCAGGCACTGGTGGCTCACTCCTGTGATCCTAGCTACTCAGGAAGCTTAGATTTGAGGATCACAGTTCAAAGCCAGCTGGGGCAGGAATGTCCTTGAGACTCTTATCTCCAATTAACCACTAGTTAATTAACCACTGTGGCTCTGTGGCACTGTGGCTCAGGTGGTAGAGCACTTCCCCTGAACTGAAGAGCTCAGGGACAACACCCAGGCCCAGAGTTCAAGCCCCACAAGAGAAGAAGCACGCGCATGCACGAGAGAGAGAGAGAGAAAGAGAGAGAGAGAGAGAGAGAGAGAGAGAGAGAGAGAGAGAGAGAGAGAGAGAGAGAGAGAGAGAGAGAGAACAGAGTGAAAAGACATAACATTAGGCTAGAATCAAGAAAAGGGATATATGTAAAGAAGGCTATTTTTAATTTTAAGGGACAATAGTATAATTCGATACTAGTAAATTTGAAGATCTAGATAAAAGGAATGATTGACCCCCCCCTCCAAAAAAAAAAGTATACACTAACAAAACTGGGGGCCGGGAAGGTGGCTCAGTGGTAGAGCGCTTGCCTTGCATGCCTGAGGCCCTGGGTTCGATTCCTCAGCACCACATAAGCAAAAAGAAAAAAGCCGGAAGTGGTGCTGTGGCTCAAGTGGTAGAGTGCTAGCCTTGAGCTGAAGAGCTGAGGGACAGCACCCAGGCCCAGAGTTCAGGCCCCAGGACCAGACCCCCCCCAAAAAAAAAAACACTAACAAAACTGGTCAAAATGATTTCTTAAAATTGAAAGAAACCATAAATGGCAAAACATAAAAAACAGTAATAAAATACCTGTTCCAAAATATTACCCTAGTCTAAGATAGTTTTTGTTATTAGCATGCATCAATAGTACAAAAGGGTTTATTATGGTAACTCCATAATTGTGTGCAGTGTACTTGAGATACTATATAGGAAGCTTGTCAACACCTACTGGGATTTTGTTACAGAACCTGGAAAACTACTTGAAGAAGTCCTCCCTAGCAAAAAAGAGGAATTTACAATAGTGCATCAAATTTTCATCTGTCCATATGTTTCTGGGCTATTAATTTAGGTCCAAAGGTCTATTGACCCCTACATTAATAGTATATCTTTTAGCAAACATAGTAATACACAGCTCTCCTACTAACACTCTGGGGCTAGTGGGCTACTTAGTGAGAACTTGTCTCCAAAAAAAGTACATACTTTAATTATTATTCTTAGTAGAGTATTTGAAGTACAGTAATTAACTCACTACCTGTTAGCAAGACTGCTGTCTTGTTCCTCAAAATATTTTTATCTGAGGATCTGAAGCTTCATTTAAAACAAAAAAAAGCTTTGTTATTTCCTTTATAACTCCATTTTTAATTAATCTAATGACTATTGCCAGATGGGATTAGAAAAACTTACCCAAGGCAGAAAATGATTCTTATTTATTTAGATTTTTTTCATATTTTTCAATAAATTTGTGTGACTTTAGAAGATTTTACACATTTTTTTCTTTTTTTATTATTGTCTTCAAATTGTTATACAATGGTATTTCAATTTCCCACATCCATTAATGGGTACATTAGATCTTGAAAAGTGTTATCCCTTCCATCAATCTCTACCCTTCCCACCTTACTCAACTCCACCTATCTCGTTTCCTAGATCCACTTCCACATATGTGCATTGAATGTAACCACTGTACTTACCCACCATGCCTCTTTCTATTCATCCACCCCATCCTCTTCACCCAACCTCCACTCAGCTTCCTGGTGTTCACTTTTTTGTTGTTTATTTAACTGTTAATTGTTGTAAGTGATGACACCATTGAATCCCACCCCTGCGTACACCATAGTTGGTTTGATCATTTATAATTTTGTTTAATTTTTGTTCATTATCAATAGGTTCCTTGCCATCTGTGTTGACATTGTATGTGATATTGCTATCTTCGTTCCATTTCCTAATGGCTTTTTATCCCTGAATAGAATGTCATTAACTGGTTTGAATTATAACATATCTAGTAACTTACAGTGTTTCCTTATTAGTTCTAATTCTTTGGCATTATCTGTGTAGACAATCATTTCATCTATGAATACAATCTGCTTTGTTTCTTCATGTCCAATCCTTACACCTGTTTTATTTCTTTGTTATAGCCCACAATAGCAGCAGCTTGGGGATAATTTATACAGCAGTCACTGCTAACTTATTACATAATTTGATGGTAATGTCTTGGTCATGGACTTTCCAATGACTTCATGTTTTATTTATATATGGAAAGGCTCTTTTATGAAATGTATATATAACCAGATTTAGAATGAGTTTAAACTAAAAATGTTCTAAGATATAAGCAGGCTGTCTTTGTCTGAATGTCAAAACCAAACATCTAGCATCAATATCTGGAAGTGCTCAGATGAACTGCTTGACACCCAAGAATAAACTATTTGTAGATCACAGATTTTCTGACAGAACTGTGCTTTATCACTCAGTCCAAAAGTTTTCAAATATAGAATTCTCAGGGATATAAAAGAGAACATTCCCCAGTCTTCCTAAATAAACCCCAAATAAACAGCATGTCTGCAAAGTAGAACGTTGTCTGTTTTCTTTTCAAATGTACCACCACTAAATATAACACTTAATGGATGTTTGACAAACACTATTACTCAGATTAAGGAAAAATTCCTGGTTGGTGAGGGCTCTGGGGAGGGGAGACTTGTTCGTTTTGGGTTTTTTACACATTACATTTATGTTTAGTCTGTGGATAGTACCTTTTAAATCAACATGGTATATTTCATCATGATCACCAGTTGCAAATTTTGTTGGCTGACATATATATATATATATATATATATATATATATATATATATATATATATACACATACATTGTCCTTGGACATTTCATTTTTTAATCTAAATTTTATAATTGCATCTAATTTTTTTTACAAGACTCTATATGGGCCAGGCTGAGAATTGTGCTACAATCAGAAGCTCTTCCTGCCCACTCGTCCTTCCTCTTATTCCCTCCTTCTTTCTTCCTGTTTGTTCCTCCTCTCCTGCTCCCTCCTTCCTTTCTGCCCCTTCCTCTTTTCTTCTATTCACACCAAGGTCCTGATTTGAAGTTCATTCAGTCTCTTTCTATTCCCCCCCTTCTCAGTCCCAACAGTTTCTGCAATAAATCTTTTGCACATCTTTATATACATATATATGAGAAATATATGTATATGTAATTGTCATAAAATGAGCTAGGGAAAGAAAATTCATCCAAGTAAGCTCTGCCTTGAAGATTTTTAAAATTTACCTTTACATTGTCTCATCAGTAATTAGCATTTTTATGTAAGATGACTTTATTTTACTAATACTTACTAATGAATCTTGGTCTAATAGTCTACTTTTTCTTTGATTTAATTTGAAATGATTAAATTTTTTCAGAAGATGTTTCCTTCATCTAAGGTTTCCAAAGTAGTGGTAGAAACTTGGAAACTTGGCTGACCCCCTCCAGCAGCAATACTTAGAGCTCTTCCTTTTTCCCTAGTGTTGTTTTGTTCTCTCTCTTCATGACACATATAATTTAGTAATTCCTAGTCAATTTATGGAGTAGTTATTTGAGCCTTTCTCTGAAAATGAGTTTTTTATAAATATCTAGACCAAATTTCTCTCTATGCTTTAAATTTATTGTCTCACTGTTTTTTTGGATTTTATTTCTCTTTCTTTTTTTTTTCTTTTTCTTATCCTAAGACTGGGGTTTGAACTCAGGATCTCATGCTTGTTTGCTTTTCTTACTACAGCTGGGACTCTACCACTTGAATCATGCTTTCAACTCAGGTTTTTGCTGATTAATTGTAGATAGAACTCCCACAGACATTTCTGGTCTGGCTGTCCTTAGATTGACATCTCCAGATTTTAGCCTCCTATAGACAGACATAAGCCACCAGGGAAATAAAATAAATGCACACATAGGTACTTATTTTTATTTCAATATAGACTATTTAATAGGTATTCTATTCTCTTAATGATAACTTAGAATTTTTAACCTGCATATTTAGCTAAAAGTCTAAAATTAGTATTTTTGTAATCTTCCCAAATGATACAAAATGATTAACAATTTAATTCCAACTATCCCTAACCATCTTCTATTTATTGTTTTTCAATATTTTAATTTTACTATGCTTTTAAGTACCCCCTGTATATTCCCTCATCATTTTTTTTATTGTGGAGTTTTATTTATTTGTTATTTTCATTGTTAATGATGGTAGTACTAAGGTTAAATTCAAGTAGGCAGTTGCTCTGCCACATAAGGCACTTTTCCAATCATCTTTTCTTTCATGACTTTTCAGATAGGGTTTTATGTTTTTGCCCATGTTTTTGCCCATGCTTCCCATGACCCACCATTCCTATCTTCTTTGCTGAAATGAGTTCCCACTAACTTTTTGCCCAGGTTGGCCTTGATCTGCAGTCTTCCTGACCTCTATCTCCCAAACAGCTGGGATTGTAGACATGAGCCACCATGCCTAGCCCTATTTGTGGAGTTCTTTTTAGAGCCCGTGTTTATTTAAATTTAACATGTTTACCAATTTCTTTATTTTTGTTGCACTTTATATTACACACTGTCCTTCTGAGTTTGTTTTTATTTACATATCGTATGCATGAGAATGTTTGTATAAAGTTGTTTTACACTATTTTTGAGGCTATTTTTTTTATATTTCAGATGAGACGTTCTTGCATTATGTGAATATTGTACATTTCAATCCCTACTCATACATGGTTGGGCAGGAGGGAGTTCTAATGAGAATTTTTATGTCTTCTTCGAGACAGAGCAAAGCATCCTCACAGTCTGTGGGGTCAGTCTATACAGTCCTTTCACGGACCCATTCTGTTACAGAGAACAACCAACTTGTGCGGGTACCTTGCGGCCTGCTCCTCCCTCTGCTTAGACTTTTATCTCTTGACTCTACACTGAGGTTAGAGCTCTACCCTCTGACCTTTAGGGCTTACCAAGATCAGATACACATGCCAGATGACCAGAGCATTCTCCTGAAAACTTATACCCTTTCTTGTGGCTGTAAGTTTCCTGATTATTTCCTCTTAAACTACTTTTCCAGAATATCAAAATTCTTACACCATATGGGTGACCATATTAGCTCAATCTGCTACTTTCTGATCTCAGAAATCCTTGTTTCCTCCGAGATAGAATATTTCGAGGTGGTTTTAACAAAAGTTAAACTTGAAAACTTTTTAAACAAAAAGTCAGACTAGCTAAATCTAGAAAATAAATTTCTTTCTTGAAATAACTAAGATGTCCAGAAATAACATGATCTCAGATACACTACACTTCAGTTTTCACGCCAGTGTTTCTCTGAGATTTTCTTATCGTGTGCTAGATTTTTTTTCTTCAGAGAACTTTTCTTGTAGAGGCAAGAAGTTTCCAGAAATGACCAAAGACCATATGAATTCCTATTCTTTACTAGACATAGAAAGAACTCTCACAACCATTAATCAAAAGTGCTAAGCTAAGCAGGCATAGCTGCTCACGCCTGTATTCTAGGTATTTAAAAGGTTGGGTAGAGAGGATCATGCTTCTAGACCATGCCAAACAGAGAAATTCACAGATTCCGTCTTAATGGAAAGAGCTGGACATAGTGGTATGTGCTTGTCATTCTAGCTAAGGCATATGCCCTGGCAAGAAGCAAGGCACTATCTAAAAAATATCCACTGCACAAAAGGGATGGGGACATGAGTCTGCAGTAGAACACTTGCCTAGCAAGTGCAAGGCCCTGAATTCAAATCCCAGTTTTGCCAAAATAACATTAAACTGTTTAATGTTTGAACCATTTCAAAACTACTCCCTGTAACCAGTACAGTCTGAGCACTGATGGGCAAAAGCTTGAGTTAGCAGATGAGATAGTAGTCCCCTGATGGTTCAGAACCCACTTTAGTAGCTCACTGTATCCATATGATAGCTATGTATGGAGGAGTCCAGTGAATGTCAGAGATGAGTGTCCTATCTTACTTTGAGTTATATATCCCCAATCTTTACTTACACACATTGCTGAAACCCATGAACAAAATTCCACATTAAGTTCTGCTAGTGGCTTATGCCTGTAAAACTAGCTACTCAAGAGACTAGGATCTTTAGATCATAGTTGGAAGCCAGCCAGGCAGAAAATATCTGGAAGACTCTTACCTCTAATAAACCATCAAAGAGCAAGAATCAGAGGTATGTATCAAGTGGTAGATCACTAGCCTTGAGTAGAAAGGCAAGTGAGAGTGTAACACCCTGAGTTCAAGTCCCAATATCTGTGTGTGCACATGCACACGCGTGCACACACATAGCTAAATTGAAGAGTAAAATATTAAGTTGATTAGCAGTCTAAAAAGGATCTCATATATATTAGAATTCTTTGACCAGGGAAAATAAACTATAGTTTCAAACTAGAGCCACTAAGTTAAAGTCACATCATTAGGCAATATGAGTAACACAAGCATTGATTGTGAACAGGGCTGCTGGTCACGTGGGCAACTCTGCGCTGTGCCACCAGCTGAGCAACAGCCGGTTTATTACTTAGATGATGATTAAGGATGTTCCTTAGCTTAGATGAGCTTACCAGCTAGTAAGAAAATTTAAGAACATTTTGCATTGCAGCACTTTTTCTGAAACACAGTTTTTTTTTATTACTTAAATTTCCCATAATCTGTAGTGATGCAGATGGTTGGATCATATTTTGCTAACAGAGCATAAATCAAACATCAGTACTTATTCCTATGAACCAAATTCCTTATTTTACTGTGTGAAGTATTTCATAAGTTGTCCTGAAACTTTAGTTAAAATTTAGTTTTAAATGCAGAAAACTAAAAGTGGACCCCAGCCTATCACCATGCACCAACATCAACTCAAAATGGATTAAACACCTTAACATTAAACCTGAATCTCTGAAACTACTGTAGGACAGAGTAGGAGAGACACTTGAACTAATAGGCACAGGAAGGAACTTCCTGAACAGAGTCCCAGGGTCACAACAAATTGGAGAGAGACTCGACAAATGGGACTACCTTAAAATAAAAAGCTTCTGCACAGATAAAGCTATCGCAACCAAGCTAGAAAGACAACCAACTAATTGGGAAAAAATATTTACCAGCAATATATCAGACAAGCGGTTAACATCCTGTATATACAGGGAACTCAAGAAACTAATCCCTCCCAAACCTAACAAACCAATTACTAAATGGGCAAGGGAACTAAAGAGGGACTTCTCAGATGAAGAAATAAAAATGGCAAAGAAACACATGAGAAAATGTTCATCATCCCTGGTGGTGAAGGAAATGCAAATAAAGACAACCCTGAAATACTACCTTACCCCAGTCAGAATGTCCCACATCCACAAATCAGCCAACGACAAATGCTGGAGGGGATATGGAGAAAGAGGAACCCTATTACACTGCTGGTGGGAATGTACACTTATACAACCACTTTGGAAAGCAGTCTGGAGGGTCCATAGAAAGCTAAAGATTGACCTCCCTTACGACCCAGTCATACCACTTCTAGGCATCTACCCTGAACAACAGGAACCAATATACAAGGACACGTGCACCTCCATGTTTATTGCAGCACTGTTCACAATAGCTAGGATTTGGAAACAACCCAGATGCCCCACCACAGATGAATGGATCCAAAAATTGTGGTATCTATACACAATGGAATATTATGCAGCCATTAGAAATGACAAAATAATGGCATTTGCCTGGAAATGGATGGAGCTAGAAGGAATCATGTTGAGTGAGGTAAGCCAAGAGCAAAGAGACAAACGGTACATGGTCTCCCTGATAAGTTGATGTTAAATCCAAAATGTTAGGTGATATGACAAAATTAACAGGACTCAAGAAACAAAGAACTTCCATTCATCTGGTCAAACCACTACTAACTATCCCCATGCTGCTGATCACATGTATGGTGTATATGTGTACACCGTTATATGTTATAGACCATGATAGACAATTTGCTCCAGGAAAGTTAGAATGAACTTGTGACTTTAAATGAGCATCATTATTCCACAGTACTATGAAATTTGGGAAATTATGTAATCACTTAATCACAATTAAAAAAAAAAAAAGAACCTCGGGGAAGGTAGGGAGGGAAGGGATAGTAGGGGGAAAACAATGGAGGGGGTAACAATGCTCAATAGGAAGTGTACTCATTACCTTACTCATGTAACTGTAACCCTCTGTATTGTAGCTTTACAATAAAAAAATTTTTTAAATGAACATAAAAAATTTAGTTTTAAATTAGCTTGAGTTAAAATTAATTGCCAACCAGTTGTTTAAGGATACAGGTGGACCTGTTGCAACAATGAGAAGTACAAGTTGTCATGTCCAAAACGAGCTTTACAACGTCGGTGCGGGGGGGGGGGGGGGGGAGGGGGAAGGGGGGGAAGGAGAAGGATTGGGATGGGGGGGAGGGGGGAGGCTGGGAAGGGATGTGAAGGGTAAACAAAGGAGGAGGCTGCAATGCTTGGTAAGAAATGTACGCATTATCCTGCCCATGTAATTGTAACTCCTCTGTACAGTATGTTCACAAATAAAATAAAATAAAATTTCAAAAAAAATTCAAAAAAAATTAATTGCCATTTAACATCTATCACCATTCTACAAAGTGGAAATATTATACTGGCACTCGATTATAATCAATATTTATATTCTTTCAAGGCTTAGGTATTTCTTACAAAAAACAAAACATGCAATATTTGAGGCTTCAGGATAGAAAAAAATGAATTGGCTGAAATGAAATGAAACTGCTTGTAGAATATTATGTATTCATCTACATATAAATAGAGTATATATATTTCTGTGCATGTATATACTCAAGAATCAATTACTATGTAAGTACTCCATTGTCTGCCCACACCATTGTGATCTTGCAGTCAATAGTAACCTCTTACCTGGAGAGATTTGGACAATAGAATCCTTGTCAGGGAAATTCCAATAGTAAGTTGCCTTGGAGGAAATCAATAAGTTCTTTTCTATTTATCTTCTCTTCCACAGCAACAGAAGCAGGAAACGTGCCTACTTAATGTGCAAAAGATACGCATTATTTTTCAGCGCTTTTAGTCCTAGAGAGAGGCACTTTTGTTTTAGTAATTTTAAAGTGTATAAGCATTTTTCTTTTGCCCTTCTCCATTTGGAAAGTTAAATTCTTTATATGTGACATTTTTACCAATCATTCAGGGTGAATAAAAATTTAACAATTGTCTTTGTGGTTTGTGTTTTCTTTTTGTTTGTTTGTAACAAGATCTCATTATTCTGTCTAGATTAGCTTCTAACTGGAAATTCTCCCATCTCCACCTCCTGAGTGCTGGGATTACATGTGTGCATCACCAGACCAAGTTCAATTGTTTAGTGTAAAGAAAAAATTGCAAGTTGATTAACTGGATTCAATTTCTAGCTGCAACACTAATCTGTCCCCTAGTGTTATATACTTAGTATATTCATGGGGGTATATAAAATGAATAATAATCTAGGCTGATAAAACAAATGGTAATGATGATCCTTTTTCCTAACTTTAGCCAAATTGGTTATTCAGCAGTTGTCAAGTTCTTTGGTAAATGCAGAACACCTCCTTGATAGACTCATAATCAGCAGTAAGTGGGGTATCATCTCCTCCACAACTTCCTCTGTAGTGGGTTTACTATAATGACAACAAACCTTAGGCAAAAATCCGCCTGATGTACCAGTTAGTAATACTAACTAGTAGTCCTACTAGTTAGTAGCAACTAGTTAGTAGCAAGAAAATACACAAAAACTCTATGTGGCCTACTTTAAGTTTGAGGAACATCCATTCTCTGTGTTCAGCTCTTCAATGATGATCTTGCAGGAAAGTCTCACTCTGAGGCCAGTACAACAATTTCTGATGGCAAGATGCCAATCCTCTGCTCAGAAAGAGCAGCCTAGTCCTTCATAATTTGAAGGGACATAGGCCAAAACAGCACCAGACCACAATAGGATGGCATCTGGGACACAGGAGGTACTAGGTGACAGGTCTGTCCCATGATAGCATATATCAAATCCCATGACTTGAGCTAAGAAAGTTGGGATGGAAATATTATGTATCATAGATATTGAAATGCAAGTAAATATGATAGCATCACTCAGTTTGTAGGACAGAACCTGAGAATCTCCTGTTGCTCTGTCAGCAAATGGCATATTGCACATGGTTTTTATGTGGAGTGCTCTGAAACTCATAAGCCTACCAAAAGAGAACTCCAAATGAAACAACATTTCACTTGTAATTACTACGTAGTGAGCACCATGCCACAATGATTCAATATACAGAAGGAAAAAGATGATTCAATATACAGAAGAAAAAAATTTCCTCTACTTTCAAAATTTTATATCAAAATAAGAAGGCAAGGAAAACAGAAACTTAAAAGTATTAAAATATAGAGGGTATATATAAGCAAAAAACATAAATGTTTGAAGGGGGTCAGGATGAGAGAAACAAAGAGGACCATCATCAGGGATAGTCGCAGAGAAGAGGCAAGATGTGTATATGAACCTCATAAAATAAATGAGATTCAGAATGAATGAACAACAAGCATTCCCAGTGACAGGACCAACATAAGCAAGGGCCCAGGAATTAAATAAAACAGAGCAAATTGGAGTCTATCATGACAGAGAATAGACATAAGGAAGAAGCAAGAGCTAAAAGTAGAATGAAGCACTGGTTCCAAAGACAGAGGCTTTGGAAAGCATTGCAGTAAACATAAGTTTGCTGTGGGAAGAAGTGGGAACTACTTAAAATGTCTAACTGAAGCCAGTGTAATTGGAAGGTACAGTGTGAATGGGGATGTAGTAAACAGACCCAAGATACACTAAAAAAAAAAAAAAAAAAAAAAAAAAGGCCACCTCCCCTATGGTTTAAATACTTATGTCTCCTCCAAAATTTTTCTGTTAGAAATTTAATCACCAAAGCAACGGTATTGGTAGGGGTGTATTTGGTAAAGGATTGCCTGTCACTATAAGGCTCAAGTTCAGCTGGGCACCTGTGGCTCACATCTGTAATCCTAGCTACTCAGGAGGCAGAGATCTGAAGATAGTGGTTCAAACCCAACCTGGGCAGGAAAATCCATGATACTCTTAGCTCCAATTAAACAACTCCACACACACATACCCCAAAAAAAGCCAGAAGTACAGCTGTGGCTGAAGTGGTAGAGTGCTAGCCTTGATCAAAAAAGCTCAGGGACAGCACCCAGGCCCTGAAATCAAGCCCAGGACCTGTACCCAAAAAAAGACTCAGAGGCCAGAGCTGTGGCCTAACTAATGCAGGCTGCCTCCAAAGCTGACAATCAGAAGGAAGAGGTTTCACCTGAGAATTTTAGCTTAGGTGTAGTTCTGTAAGATATATTTCAACTTATGACCTCCAGAACTAGAATACACCTGTGTTGCTTTAAGCCTCCCCGTAGGTGGTGATTAGTTGTAATCAAAGTGATAAAAGGCTGAACTGAAAGGGTTAGTCACAGGGCTTTTACCTAGGTAATGTAATGTGTCTATTAGCTCTAAAGTATTGTTCTTAAGACATATGTTCATAAGACATATATAGAGTTATCGGTACCTACTTCCTCTCCCAAGGACTGGATTAATTATTTAAATGAGCAATTCTGTTTCTATAAGAAAGCTGTTCTCAACAACAAATGCTGGTGGGGATATGGGGGAAAAGGACTCCTACTGCACTACTAGTAGGAATGTAAACTAGTAGAACCACTCTGAAAGGTTCCTACGACACAGTCATACCACTCCTAGGCTTCTACCAGGCACATCATGAGCCAGGATATGATAAGGACTGTTAGAGTATATTAGACTTTGCCAGAAAGCCACACAGACATCCAAGTACAAAGAAAAGCTTTATTGCCAGTAAAGGGACTGGCAAGACCCCTTCTCACAAGAGAGAAGTGAGAAGAAGTGCCAGCTATTGTCTGAGGTGACCTATATAACCTACTGAGGCTAGGAGGGGCTAGAAGAGACTAGGAGGCAAAGACTCCAGTGTGGACATACGGACCAAGGGCTTTATCATGGTGGACTAGAATTTATGGCTGCTGCCCAAGTAGTGGATAAGGAGTCTTGCAGCTGCCCAGACCTGAAGGCCACTCTAAGGGGATCATGCTGCCTTTTAGGGTGGTGGCTGCCCGCAAAGGAATACCATCTCAAAGTAAAGGGGGATGGAGGCTGATTATTTACTGCCTTTACTAAACAGGCCTAGTGTTGCTTAGGAAGGGAGCATAAGACATGGGAAAGGGAAGGACACCTGCATATCCAAAACATCCAAAAACTGTATTACCTATATGCAATGGAATTTTACACAAACATTAGGAAGAATGAGATAATGTCATTTGCAGGAAAATGGATGAACTACAACAAGTCACATTAAGTGAGGTAAGCCAAGATCAGAGAGACAAACAGTGCATGTTCTCTCTGATAGGTGGTGGAAGTTAGAGCTAAGATGCACTGGGATATGTCAAATTACACAGGATTCTAGAAACTCTCATACAGTGAGACAAAAAAGAGGACAGTCAGGAGAGAGTCACAAGGATGCAATGCCCAAGTGCCACTTCATATTTATGTAAAATAATATACATACTGAAACAAACTGCTAAGATATAGAAACAAAAGACCTTTTTCTCTTTTTTCTTTTTCTAATGATTCTGCCTTCTTTACCATCTATATGGTGTACTCATGTGAATATCTTGGGGAGGGTAGACAGACAGCACAGAAACAAAGGGAAAAGGGTAAAATGTGCAGCAGTGAAGCACACTGGACATTGATGAAAGTGAACTCTACAACTTGTGGGTGGAGATGGGAGGGAGGGACTGGAGAGAATGAGGGAACAGATGACTCTGTATGAAAGAAAATGTACTCATTACCTGGCTCATGTAACTGTAACCGCTGTGTATATCACCTTTATAATAACAATAAAGTTTACTCTCAAGTTTACTTGCTACCAGAAAACTCAAAATGTTCATGAAGACCAAATAAAAGCTCATACATCTTTAGAATCTGAAATCATGTTTACACATGCATACTTCAGGAAATCAAAGATAAACAGAGAATTCGGAAGAGAATAGCACTGAGGATGTATACATTCAGTCTGCAATCATGCAAGAGACTTGAATCCTGTAACCTAAAAACTTGAAACCAAAATTACAAAATGAGAGGATTTAATTTGTCTTTCACAGATACTCTGCCATTGTTTACAAAGAGTCAAACATTGGTTTCACAAAATTACAAGAAAGGGACAGATTTTCATGCTCAGCCCAGAACTTCAAAGAGACATTAGGTTATACATAAAATATGAGCATGTTTGCAAATATCTTTATATACAATGTGTCAAATTAGATGACTTGTTTTCCGATCATCATAAACACTGGGCTTGGAAAACACTCATACACAAACAAAATTTCATAGCATGAGGGGAAACTGGGAGAGTTGCTTTTGGTTATAGTTTCTAGACTATCTGACTTGTCTTTCCAACCTTATTGTCACTTTTAATTTGCAATCAGACCTTATTAGTACAAACCTCATTTCAAAGTTCTCATCCTATTTTATTCATTTGGCCACAGCTCCATCTAGAAAGAGACTCAGATCTGAATTTTCAGACAATCAAAACATCCAATACCCCCAGACGAACATCAGAACATACGGGTGACACAGTATCTAGCACTAGGTTGAACAATTGGTCTCAATGCACCTCATGCTATGAATAAAATGCTGTGGTTACATGTTGGACTTTGAGCCAAAATGAGAGCTGCCAGAAAATGCCTGTTATTGCTGAGTGAAATATTCAGATGTGATATCTCCAGAAGAGTCCCTGGGCTTACACATGTACACATCCCAGGCCTGCTCCCTCAATTGTTTTCACCTATTGAAATGATTACACACAATGTTTCATGGGAAATGTTTAGCATAGTGCTTGGCACAGAAGTTTCAATAAATAATAGCAATGTTAAATTTGATCATGATAATGATGATGAATAATGGCACAGAGGCAGAAGGTCATGACTGAGCCTTGAATAAACTTGACTAGAACTAGAAGGAATGAACTAAGCCTATGAAGAAGAAGCTTCCATGATGGCTATTGGTCATTGGACTCCAACTGAGCTCTTTCCTAATTTAACCGAATGCTCTAAAGATTATAATTTTTTTCCTTGTTGTTATTCTTTTCTTTTCTTTTTTATTGTAAAAATCCCGTACAGAGGGGTTACAATTGCATGAGCAAGGCAATGAGTACAAGCATTGTTATCAAGCATTGTTGCCTCCTCCTTTGTTTCCCCTTACCATCCCTTCCTTTCTCCTCCCCCCTTCCTCTCCACCCTCCGCCCTCACCCCATCCCCCCATCCCCATGCCAAAGTTGTCAAGTTCATTTTTCGACACAACGTCTTGTACATCTCATTGTTGCAATGGGTCCACCTGTATCCCTATTTAAACAATTTGTTTTTTCCCTTCCCCTCCACAAATTATACCAACATCAAATACAGTGAAAGGGGTTATATCGTGGGAGAGGGACACACAAAACAACAAAGAAAATCATCTTATAAATATGTTAGAAACAATAGCAAGAAAGAAAAAACATATGAATCCTTATCTTGGGGTTCATTTTACCTAACATCAACTTATCTAACCATTTCTGCTTGTCTCAGACATATACTAGTTATTGCAAATAAGGGAAAGCATGGGACCTATGTTTCTTTGGGCCTGGTAAATCAAAGAAAGGTTGAACAAATGGGGTTGCATGAAATTGCAGAGCTTCTGCATGGCAAAGGACATAGCTAGCAAGATCAATAGAAAGACCACAGATTGGGAGAAGTTCTTCACTAGCCATATAACCGTCAAGGGTCTCATATCTAAAATATACCTGGAACTCAAAAGATTCAATCCCCCAACAACAAATCCTCAAAGAAACAAATGCCCAATAAATAAGTGGGCTAAAGACTTACAGAGAAACTTCTCTGAAGAGGAAAGAAGGATGGCCAATAGACACATGAAGAAATGCTCAACCTCTCTAGCCATAAAAGAAATGCAAATCAAAACAACATTGAGATACCACCTCACTACAGTTAGAATGGCTATAATCAAGAACTCTAATAACAACAGATGCTGAAGGGGATGTGGACAGAAGGGAACCTTACTGCATTGTTGGTGGGAGTGTAAGCTTGTTCAACCATTTTGGAAAGTAGTATGGAGGTTCCTCAAAAGACTCCACATAGAGCTCTCCTATGACCCAGCAATCCCACTTTTGGGCATTTACACAAATGATCACAAACAAGACCATACTAAAGCTACCAGCACAACTATGTTTATTGCAGCATTATCTACCATAGCTAAGATATGGAACCAACCCAGATGCCACTCAGTAGATCAAGAAAATGTGCTATATATACACACTGGAATTCTATGCCTCCCTCCATCAGAAAGAATGGCATTGCCCCATTTGTTAGGAAATGGAAAGATTGTGATAATTCTATCACTGCTGTTTCAGGACTTGAAAGTGGCCTAGGAGAGGCTTCCAACTCAATATTCAAAGATCACAGAAACATAGGTCTAAATCCTTCAATCCCTTTGTATTCATCATGACCCACACCATGTGTGACAATGCCCAAAGACACAATCCAGATCCTCTTTCAAAGAACAATGTCCTCTTCTTTTGTTTTATATATATATATATATATATATATATATATACATATATATGTATATATAGATATATACTGTACAGAGGGGTTACAGTTACATGAGCAAGGTAATGAGTCCATTTCCTATTGCTTCTTGGCCTTTTGGCTAAGATCAAGTGTAGTATAAGTCTATTTCCTATCAAGCATTGTTACACCCTCCTTTATTTTTCCTCTATCATCCCTTTCCTCCCACCTCCCCAACTTCTCCCTCCTCTCAACCTCCCCCCCCCGCAAAGTTGTAAAGTTCGTTTTCAACATACTATCTTGTACATCTCATTGTTCCAATGGGTCATCCTGTATTCTTAGTTCAGCATTTTGTTTTTTCCCTTCTCCTCCCCAAATTAGAAAAATGTATACACAAGATGCAGGACACCAGAATCAAATAAAGTGACAACAAAGATTGTACCATGGGGGAAGAATATACAAAGAAACACACACACACAAAAGCCACATACTACATTATAAGTACATTATAAAAAACAGCAACAAAGATAAAACCTCTTATCCCTATCTCAGGTCTCTTAGCATCAGGTTATATGGTCATATGTACATAGTTTTTTACCTCTTCTGCTTGTCCTAGACATATACTAGTTATTGCAGATAAGGGAAACCATGGGACCTATGTTTCTTTGAGTATTACTTACTTCACTTAATATAAACAATCAGAAAACAATTTCTGGGCTGGGAAGGTGGCTCAGTGGTAGAGCTCTTGCTTTGCATGCTTGAGGCCCTGGGTTCGATTCCTCAGCACCACATAAGCAGGAGAAAAAAGCCGGAAGTGGAACTGTAGCTCAAGTGGTACAGTGCTAACCTTGAGCTGAAGAGCTGAGGGACAGTGCCCAGACCTAGAGTTCAGGCCCCACGACCGGACCCAAAAAAACAAAAACAATTTCCCACTATGGACTTTTCTAGGGTCTGTCTCTACTACAGAAAGGTACCTTGCTGTAACTAGCACTAAGTGACTAAGCAATATAGGAGTATACAAGTTTGACAAGTCTGGCTCAGCACAGTACAACTTTGACAGCAATTGGCCTTCAGTTAGCCAAAGCCAAGGTTAGATCAAGTCTGTCCTACAATACAACTTTTTCCTTTGCTCGTTTTTGCTTCCTTCCTCGGCCTTAATTCCTAATACACATTTTTGCAGTCCAGACCAAAATTCAGTGCATGATTGGAGAGAATCTAACCTAAGATGGTTAAGATGAGATAGTTAGTAGACAAAATAATAACTCCTCAGCCAGGTGCAGGTGGCTCATGCTTGTAATCCTAGCTACTCAGGTGGCTGAGATCTGAAGATTGTGGTCGGAAGCCAGCCCAGGTAGAAAAGTTCATGAGACCCTTATCTCCAATCAACCACTGAAAAGCCAGAATTAGAGCTATGGCTCAAGTGGTAGTGTCAAGTGCCAGCCTTGAGTGAAAAATCTTAGGTCCTGAGTACAAGCCCCAGGACCAGCAAAATAATAGTAATAATAACTCCTTAAAACATCATACCCTGATTCTCAGAATGTAGGACTATGTTACTAGCAAGAGACTTTGAAGATATGATTAATTTACTAGTGTTTTTTTTTTGGGGGGGGTTGGGGGGGTCCGGTCGTGGGGCCTAAACTCTGGGCCTGGGCGCTGTCCCTCAGCTCTTCAGCTCAAGGCGAGCATTCTACTGCTTGGGCCACAGCACCACTTCCGGTTTTCTAGTGGTTTATTGGAGATAGGAGTCTCACAGTCTTTCCTGCCTGGGCTGGCTTTGAACCATGATCCTCAGTTCTCAGCCTCCTGAGTAGCTAGGATTACAGGCGTGAGCCACTGTTGCCCGGCTCTCATAATACCTTGCTTTTAGCCTCAGGATACTTTTCAAAGTCCTGATCTCAAACATAATAACTTGTATATTGGTTGTAAGTCACTAAGTTTTTTGGCAATTCATTCCAAAAGCAGTAGAAAATGAATACAGATTTTTATCCACATACCTAAAACATGGAAATGGGTTTGGAATTGTGTAATGGACAGAGTGGAGAAAATATGAAGGACATAATAGAAAAACTCTGCATTGCCTATCAGGGATTGAGGAGGTTGGCATCTGGGCTATATAAGACCTGCAGACCATATAAGGCCCCCAAAATCATTTTTTCCATGACAGGACAGACAATTATGCTTCTTGTCATTTGCCTTTAGCTGAACTGCTTGTATTGACAATTTTGTATGGCCCTTGAATAATGTTATAAATATGCAAATGGTTGTTGGCTGAAAGGTTCCCCACTTCTGATAAACTATTGCTGGAAATATAATCCCAGAACTTGGGAGGCTAAGGCCTGGGCTGATCTCCAACTGCAAACCTGTAGATGTTAGCCTCCTGAGTAGCTAGTGTTTTGTTTTGTTTTGGTGGGAGAGGAGGGGTTCGTGGGGCTTGAACTCTGGGCTTGAGCCTTGTTCCTGGACTCTTCAGCTCAAGGCAAGTGCTCTACTTGAGCCACAGTGCCACTTTCTGAAAATGGAGATATTAGTACTTCTGCTAGCAAGGTTTCAGGAAAAAAGTAGGGAACATGAGGTGAAAAACGCTATAATCTCTAGTGACACCTAAGATGTGAAGAGACAGTGTGTAGAAACATGAACATTGAGACTGTGTGTAGAAACATGAACATTTAAGAAAGACTGGGGAGATGATGATCTAAAACTACAGACAAAGGAATCCCCTTTTTTTGCCTTTTGTTTTGTTTTTGTTTTTGTTTTTTTTTGTCGGTTGTAGGGCTTGAACTCTGGGACAGAGCGTCCTGAGCTCAGCTATTCAGCTCAAGGCTAGCACTCTATCACTTGAGCCACAGCGTAATTTCTGGTTTTCTGGTGGTTTATTGGAGATAAGAGTCACGGACTTTCCTGCCGGAGCTGGCTTTAAACCACAATCCTCAGATCTCAGCCTCCTGAGTAGCTAGGATTACAGGCAGGAGCCACCGGCGCCCGGCTAAGGAATCCTTTTATACAGTACCAGAAAACTTCAGTGAATTGTGTCCTGTGGTTGTACAGTGATCACACAACAATAAGCTTCAAGGTGAAGTCAAGAGATTTCCAAAGTGCTGAAGGAGTGACCTGTTTTGTGCTTTTTATGGTAAAAATGCAAGAAGAAAAAACTAAACTGAAGAAGGATTTGTTAAAGAAAAGCCAGTTCTTGATGTTTTAGGAGGCCCGACTTAGTCTCTGAAAAGGAAGTTGAGGCTGTAGCTGAGCAATTTTATTTTTGCTAGTGTTTAGAAAGAAGCAAAAGTGAGACTGTTCAGTCACAGAGAGGATTATCTGAAGAGCTTCCCATGTGACTCATGACTCCCTCTCAGCCCTCTCAGCAGAAGTCAGAAAATACCTGCAGAGGAGACTTTGATCTAATGGATTAAATTCCTATGCCATGTGTGGGAGACCTACAAAGTTCTTCAGAATATTAAAGAAATACTGCCACCTCAGTCTAAAGGGACAGCTGTCATTTGGAGCTAAAATGTCCCTTACTTAAGGCCCATATGTTAAAGATGAGTTCCTCAGTCCATGGTACTATTGGAGGCGGTGAAACTTTTGAGAGGTGTAGGTAGAGGCCTACATCAGTGGGGTCTTCTCTTAGAAGAGAATGAAGGGACTCTCTCACCTTGTTCTTGTTTTTGTTTCCTGGCTGCCATGAGAGCTGCTTGCTCTGCCATTCAGTCTGCATGCTGGTGTATTGCTCACCACAGGCCCCAAACACAGCAAGGTCAACTCTACACAAACTGAAAGCGCTCAGAAATTCTGAGCCACAACAAATATTGTCTCTTCATAAGCTGATTACCTTAGGTATTTGCTGCAGAGACAGAGAGGAAATGTAGAAAAAAAAAAGACTGTCAGCATTCCCAATTCCAGAGGCAGGAAAATTATTCATCTGCAAACACATGTTACCCTTCATGAAAAAAGAAGTAGGATCCTAAAGACAGAGCCTCCATCCCAGAAGGCAGAGCTGCAAAACACAGAAAATGATTCCAGGTTTTGAACATGGATGTTTGACCTGCTGGGTTTTAAAGTGGCTTGGAGCTATTATTCCTTCCATTTTCTCCCCTTTAAAAGTAAGATGTCTATATTGGTCACTCTATCCCTATTCCAATCCTATGTGAGAATGGATAGCATGATTCTTGAGTGTCACGGGCACACAGATGGAGAGGAGTCTTGCCTACTAATGGACTGTAAAACCTGTGCATCATCCATACATGATGAGAGTTGGGATCTCTAGCTGATGAGATTTAGACGAGACTGGACTTTGATTTGGTATTATAATGGGTTGAAATTTGGGGAATATATAGAATGAGGTGAATGCATTTTACATGGTAGATGGAAGTTTTTAGAGGACAGGTAGATGATGCCACCCAAAGACATCCACATTTTAATCCCCAAAACCCTAAAATATTGCCTTATCTAAAAAAATGACTTTAAAGATATAAATATGTTAATGTTTGGGAATAAGGGGATTATCTGGGTTATCTGGGTTATCTAATGTAATCATACAGTTTATAGAAGCAACAGAAAACTAATATTAGTGCCCACAAAACTATGTTTTGAAAATTCCCTTGTCTCAAAGGTTTACATTAAATAGTAGTGTGAGATCAATTGATTTCTGAAGGAATGATATTTTTTAACAGAGCCACTTTAAAAAAAATTAATGCATTAAACCATAATGAAACTCTCTGGGTGCATAAGATTAGTTAACAGATTGCATCTGGACAGAGAAGCATGTGTTTCTGAGACTGGAGTTTCTTACTATCAGCCAATTCTTGGTACCTGACTAATACCCTACCACCTCTGGAAAGAGGATGATTGCAAAGTTGGACATTGCTTCCCAGGGAGCTGAAATCAAATATCTATGAGCAAAGAGGAATCAGAAGCCAGGTCAGCATGGAATCACTGTCAAACCATCTGAGGGAAGTAGAGCAGTGATTTTTCTTCTCTCCTATCCAGAATGCCAAAGCCATCCAGGCAGAGAGGGATGAGGAAAGTTACTTTTCTTTTTCTGACAAATGCAGGAGAAGAACATGGCATTTATTTGGATTTTCTTTTCAATCTGAACAGAAGGCCCTGGCAATCAACATCTGGAACCTTGTCCACTATAAATTGTTTGGGTTTCTTTTCCTGTTTCATGAGGCCATGGTGATATTATGGGCTTGAATTTTTGCCTTTCATCTGCTTCCTTTCCACTGACAGTTCATAAAGGATGAACCATACTGAGAATAAAAGCAAAAGCAGTTATTTCTTCACATATCAAAGGAATTTAGACCCCAGATACCTCAGAATAAACACCAAAGAATGATTTTTTTTTAAGTTGTGGTAGATTCAGTGCCTGGGGCTGCATCCAGATTTCCCTGTAGCCCTTTAAGACATGAGCTAATAACTTAGAAAGTCTTAGAAGAAAGCAATAGCTATATGCAAAAATCACATAAAAGGTTTTCTGTTCATTTTGGTGTTTTTAATACCAAAAATGGTTGCCATGTATAAGTTTCATACAAAGGGTTAATTTTCTTTATATGCTTTATATAAATATTCTTATTTAACCTT
The DNA here is from genome assembly GCF_024711535.1 of Dipodomys merriami. NCBI lineage: Eukaryota > Metazoa > Chordata > Mammalia > Rodentia > Heteromyidae > Dipodomys > Dipodomys merriami. The sequence continues at coordinate 61,768,570 of NW_027202270.1, read as the reverse complement.
CCCCAAGCATTGCATGGTAGATGTTGGCTACTTTTATTAATAAGAAAATTTAGAATTTTAAAACCTTAACTAAATTTATGCCTCACCCCTAAATGAAAAGACATATATTCAGGATTAGCTCAGAACCTATCTTCTGTGTATTTTTTCCCAAAACTATTGGAAAACATGTTTTACTACAAGCACATCTTACTATTAACAAACCAATATAACAAATATGCTGGTGCCATAATTTGTTGAACCTATTTCACTAGGACAGAGTAATGTTGGACATACTTCTATTAAGTATTTTTCATCCCACTTCTAAAGTCAATAATGAATTCAAAATAACACAAAACATTAAATTTATATTTTTAATTTGTATTTATTTTTATTGTAAAGGTTATGTGCAGTTACATAAGCCAGGTAATTAGTACATTTCTTTTTGAACAGTGTCATGTCTTCCCTTGTTTTCTCCCTGTTTTTCCCCTTTGACCCCCATCCCCCACAAGTTGTATGGTTCATTTTCAACATACTGTCTAGTGAATATCACTGCTGCATTTGTTCACCCTTTGCCCCACCATTTCTTTGTTTTTTGTGGTTTTTGTCAGTTGTAGAGCTTGAACTCTGGGCCTGGGCACTGTCCCTGAGCTCTTCAGCTCAAGGCGAGAGCTCTACCACTTGAACCACAGCACCACTTCCTGCCCACAATTTCTGTGCTCCCCCTTTCCCTCCCCAAAACAGATAAACTTCATACAAGACAAAAGGTACAGAAATCAAAAACAATGACAAAGGGGGACAAAAGTACAAGAAAACTCTTGTTTCCATGGCTTTGAGTTCAGTTCAATAAACATCATTTTTTATGATCATATCCACATAGCTATTGAGCCTTTGTGATCTTCTCTTAAGAATATCCTACTTTGGTCTCACTGTGTGAATATTTAGAGTCTTGTTTAATTTATCATGTCCAAGTGTAATTTTTTTGTCTTTTACCTTCCATTATGATTTATAGGAATATTCTAATTACTATAAATGAAGGAAATCTTGCAACCTATGTTTCTTTGGGTCTGGCTTATTTCACTTAATATTTTTCCAAGTCTTTCCATTTACTTATGAACCAGGCAATATCATTTTTTCTAATGGTAGCATAGAACTCTATTGTTGTACATACCCTATTTTCTTGATCCATTTGCCCACTGAGGGGCATCTGGGTTGATTCCACATCTTGGCTATGGTAAACAATACTACAATGAACATGGTTGTGCTGGTAGCTTTAATGTGGCATGGTTTGTGGACAATTGGACAAATGCCCAGGAGTGGGATTGCTGGGTCATAGGGAATATACTTAAAGATCAAAAAAATTAAACCCCCCAAAACAAATTCTCAAAGAAACAACCCCACTAATAAGTGGGCTAAAGACTTAGAGAGAGACTTCTGTGAAGAAGAAATAAAAATGGCCAATAGACACATGAAGAAATGCTCAACATCTCTGGCAATAAAAGAAATGCAAATCAAAACGATATTGAGATTCCACCTCACTCCAGTTAGAATGGCCATTATCAAGAAAATTAACAAATAGATGCTGGCAGGGATGTGACTATTGGTGGAAATGTAAATTTGTTCAGCCACTCTGGAAAGCAGTATAGCAGTTCCTCAAAAGACTAAATGGTATTTATTTTTTCAAAACTCATGAGATACAAAAGAGAATGCTATAAAAAGAGGAGCAAAGGCAGATGCTGGTGGCTCACATCTGTAATCCTAGCCACTCAGGAGACTGAGATCTGAGGATCACCATTCAAAGCCAGTCCAGGCAGGAAAGTATGTGAGACTCTTATCTCCAATTAAGCACCAAAAAAAAAAAAAAAAAAAAGAAGTGGAGCTGTGGCCCAAGTTGTAGAACACTGGCCTTGAGTGCTCAAGATAGCGCCCCAAGCCCAGGATTAGCACCAAAGAAAAAAAGAAATAAAAGAAATAAAAAGACAAGCAAAACTCTATAAGTAGGAGATATGTACAATCTACATTCTTTTTTTAGATTTAGTGACTGTTATTAAAGAGGTGATATACAGAGGTGCAATCTACCTTCATTCTTTTTTTTTTTTTTTTTTTTTTTTTTGCCTGTCATGGGGCCTGAACTCTGGGTCTGGGCGCTGTCCCTCAGCTTCAGCTCAAGGCTAGCACTCTACCACTGGAGCCACAGCGCCACTTCCAGCTTTTTCTGTTTATGTGGTGCTGAGGAATTGAACCCAGGGCCTCATGCTTACAAGGCATGCACTCTACCGCTGAGCCACCTTCCCAGCCCCCTACCTTCATTCTTAACCTCTGTTGACTACTGCTTTCCTAGCTTGTTCATTTATGAGGAGGAAATATTCAGTTTTTAATTGTAGTTGTTCAGTAGAATCATGTTTTATTATTATATGTGTTGAAGAAAGTCTTTTTCATAATTTCTGTGAACCCATGAATCTTCTCAACCTCCAGACTTCTGAAGGACTTTAGCATGATGATATCATAAGTTTATAAAAGATTTACGTGTCAAACCTGCCCCCGCAAGACAAGAAAGGGACACCACCAGCTACAAGGACAGATAGTAGGCACTTCAGTGTTCTCTTGGGAAGGTGCCCTGTACGCTGGGTGTTGGTGGCCCATGCCTTTAATCCTAGCTACTTGGGAGGCTGAGATCAGAAAGGTCAGAACAATCATAGTTTGAGACCAGCCAGAGAAGAATTTCATGAAACCCAATCTCAAACATAACCAGCAAAAACAGGGCTGAAAGAATAGCTCAAGTGGTGAAGCATCAGCCTAGCAAGCACAAAACCCTGAGTATCACCTCCATTCTACAACAAATATATATGTATATGTATATACATGTCTATATATATGCACATTTATACATATAAATGTTCATTTAAATATATACATATATGTATATATGTTTTATATACATATAAATGTACATTTACATGTACATATATGCACATATATACATGTATATACATATGTGTATATTGTGTGTATATACATATATAATAAAAGAAGCTAAAATGTGTCTCTTTCTCCTGAGGCTTGAACCCCAATGCCTCCAGACTTGTCAAGAAATTGAAAGCAGTGAGTGCTTGCTCCAGATGAGCAGAAGTAGCAAAAGTCCTGTTGAATTCCTCTAGCCTTCCATGACACATCTGATGACTGAGCAGTGGGTAGAAAGGACTAAGCGACAGGACTGAGAAAGCCCAAGGGGAAGCTCTGCATGTTTACCTGGCCCAAGAAAGGTTCAGCAGTGCTTTGGGGAAGTGGATCTGGAGAAACCTTGTCAGTCAATCTGGCTGTCATGGCACACTGGCCCTTAGGAAGATCAGGGGCTTTGCAATGGTCATCTGACTGATACGGTAGCAACCAAGCCTGAAGGTGTGGCTCCGATAGTAGAGCACCTACCAAGTCAAAGGAAGAGAAAAAGAGAGGGGTGGAGGGAGAGAGGGAGGGAAGGAGGAAGGAAATGGTAGTCAAGACCCAGCCCCAACTCACTCCCTGGTTTGACTCAGCAACTCTGTTGTTAGGCAAAGGTGGGAAAACCCAGATTATCTTTTTGTTTTCAATTTTTCACTTTTTCAATCTTTATTTATCTTCAAATGATTATATAAGGGAGCTACCATTTAATGGGTCAAATTAAGTGTACAGATCCTGATCAGAATCACTCCTTCAATCACTCTCCATCCCCCCTCACCTATCCCTGTCCCCGCTCGTCACATTGTTTCCCATTTCATTTTTTCACACACATACATTGAGTATTATGACTGTACTAGTCCACTTTTCCTTTTTCCATTTACCCATACCCTCCCACTAACACACACACACACACACACACACACACACACACACACACACACACACACTCAAAATACATTTGAGGGGCTGGGAAGGTGGCTCAGTGGTAGAGTGCTTGCTTTGCATGCCTGAGGCCCTGGGTTCGATTCCTCAGCACCACATAAGCAGAAAAAAAAGCCGGAAGTGGTGCTGTGGCTCAAGTGGTAGAGTGCTAGCCTTGAGCTGAAGAGCTGAGGGACAGCGCCCAGGCCCAGAGTTCAGGAAAACACACACACACACACACACACACACACACACACACACACACACACACACACACACACACACACACACACACACACACTCATTTGAGCTTCTTGGTACCAGATTATCCTAAATGAAGTCTTCGACAATTCAATGCAAGACCATTCTGAACTGAAGGATATTTACTTAGATGTCAAACAGAATAGAGGCTCAAACTAGATTAAATTTGATTATAAGGGAAAGGGTCAAATATTCTCAAACATCTGAGTTTACAAACTAGAAAATATAATCTGCCATAAATGACAATAATCAAAACTATAAACCTTGTAAGAATGTAGTACTTATTTCTCTTTTCATTTGTAGTGGAAAATTCAGATACAAAAGCAGAGGAGATGGTAGAATGAACTTGTGTTCTAATAATTATCAGTTATTATTTATCGTATTGCTTCTGCTGTCATCCCCACTGCCACACACATACACATGATGGAGCAGGGGGGAAATGAGAGACAGAAAGAGAGACAGACAGAGATGGGGGTGGGGGGGAGAAAGGAGAAAGTATTTTTATTGTGAGGGAATTAGAAGGGGGTGGGAAATATTTGTTGTTACTTTGTTTTGCAGTACCACGAGCAAATCCAGATCTTTGCCCATGCTAAGCAAGTTCTCTTCCACTGAACTACACTCCCCAGCCCTATTTCTGAACATTTTAGAATGTCATATAATTTCATGCAGAAATTCTTCTGTGTGTGCCAGGTGCTGGTGGCTCATGCCTATAATCCTAACTGCTCAGGAGGCTGAGATTCGAAGATCGAAATTCAAAGCCAGCTGGAGCAAGAAAGTCCCTAGCACTCTTATCTACAATTAACCACCCAAAAGTCAAAAGTGGAGCTGTGGTTCAAGTGTTAGAGTGCTACCCTTGAGCAAAAAAAGCTGAGGAATAGTACCCAGATCCTACACACAAGCCCAAGGACTGGCACACACACACACACACACACACACACACACACACACACACACACAATTCTTCTGTGTATATCTCCAATACATGAAGAAAGTTAGCATCACCAAGATACTATCACACCCCAAAAAATAAAGAATAATTTCACAATAAAATACTTGGTTTCTGGTCAAATTCCCCTAGTTGTCTTACAAATACCTTTTTAAAAGCTAGCTTGCTTGAATCATGATCCAAACAAGGTTCACACATGGTGGTTAGATAATAGATCTCTTAAATCCTTTTTAATGTGAAACAGTTTATCCTAAAGTCTGTGGCTGTTGAATTTATAATCTGTGTATAATTGTGTCTGTGGACTTGGCTGAGCCCTCAATTCACAGGTCTACAGGGGATGTCAAGTGAGGGCTGGAGCTAGGCTCAGCTCCTGGACAAAGGAGGATTCATCACATAGGGATCTGGCGCCCTCTAGTGCTCACTTAGAATTTAACTGTCTCAAGCCCATTTAGAAATACAGAAATAATCCTGATGCAAATGTTACATACCTCGCATACCCTATTAGCTGAGCATTTCTACCATTGTACTAGTTAACACTGAGTATTTTCAATCCTGAGAGATAGAAGTTCTTGTATGCCAAGCGCAGACAAAAGCTAAGGGCTTATTTCCTCACTAAGACATTCTATCATGGGGAAAGTCGTATTCTATCAGTCAAAATAGCATTACTATTGTCTATGCTAGACTGCCTTGCTGCTGATTTCAAGGTATCCCTCTTGCTTTAATACCTCTTTAATTTTATTCATTACAACATTTGGGTTAGAATTTAAGGTTAACCCGAAAGATGAAGGTTATTCATGATAAATATGTCTTCCTTGTTTAGGTATGTCTTTTCATGTTCTTACATTCTATTTTTTATATCAGTTATGACACTTTATATAATAAGTTATTGTTTTATGATATGTGAATTTGGTACATGTCAATTATTTATAAATATTAAGTTTGAAAGAAAATATTGTCCAATAATTGCTTTTGTAAATACTTTTTTTTTTTTTTGTCAGTCATGAGGCTTGAACTCTGGGCCTGGGCGCTGTCCCTCAGCTCTTCAGCTCAAGGCAAGTGCTCTACCACTTGAGCTATAGCACCACTTCCTGGTACACACTTCTTATCCCAAAAACTTGTGAGGCTAGTTCAGAAAAAAAAAAAAAAAACTCAAATTCAAAGCCAGCATGGGCTACATAGAAAGACCACATCTAAAAAAGTATTTTTTTTATTTTAAAAAGAGCACATGACCTGGGCACAATGGCTTACACCTGTAATCATAACTTCTTTTTTTCAGCAGAGAAAAAGATTTGAAGCCAACCTAGGTACAGAGTTCATAAGACTCTCCATCTGAACCAAAGATAAGAGTTGTATGCCTAAAATAAGTTCTATCTCTGAGCATTTGGAACTACAAGCATTTTCTGCTACAATGCCACATGGCAATCCTATTTTTTGTATTTGTGGTTTTTAAAATAAATCATTACCTGGCCCTAAATCATTACATAGATACATTCTTAAAAAGCAGCTCAGCAAAAGCTGACTTGACTGTGGGCCATGTTATTTACTCTTCACTCCCCCATGAATCTTGAGGATTTTATTCTGGGAATGGCCCGAGTGGGAGCCCCAGATAACTGCTTCCGTGTTTTACATCACTCCTATCGGGGCAACCTTGGCTCTAAGGAGACAGCTTAGGCCTTGGGAAATGTACCAGTGTCAGATTGTTTTATTTTTGCCATTATATGTTGGGGAGATGAGAGTAAGAAAGTAGAAAATCTTACAAATCTTTTTGAGGCTAGCATGAGCAGTTTTCTATATATCTGGACAAAAGAAAGACCAAGGGTAAAAGTCTGTGGTAGATGGCTGGGGAGCATGGCACCATCACAAGTGTGCATTACTGTTCCACCTGTGCCACCCCCTGCCAGCCCTCCCATGCGCCCTTGTCAAGGGTGTACGTGTAAGGCAGCTTGCTGAGGCCAGGAGGCCCTGTAAGAACTAGCACTCTGGTCCTTGCGCAAGTTCCCACAGAAGGACCACTGACCGCTGTGACACGTCTGTGACCTAGTGGGTTCATCCTTTTGAAGTAATTGATGGTCTGTCCTATTGATTGCTGGTACCATGCTCCCCAAAGTCACCAAGACCCCTGAATACCAAATCAGAACCCCTAAGACATACATCCCAGAGCCTATGATCACATTTGCGGAAAGTGATCAATACATAGCCTTGTTTTATGTGAGTTTCTGTTTAAAGACACCTGATTTAATATAGGTTGCTTCTCAGCATAGTCCACTCCAGTATTTCAGGAGGGTAAAGTCTAAGGATGAAGAGGCACAGCTGTACCAGGAACACCATGAAGGCTTCTTTGAGTACATTGCCCACAGCATTGCAAATGTCTATAGTCTGTGAAAACTACTGCTCCTAGGTGTTCGGTTCCATTCTCCAAGGGCAGTGGTAGCGCCCTTCTCCCTTTTGCTCTTCAGCCTACATCTCCCTTCTTCATGACCTGCCCCTCCCATGGGCTGAGGCTTTCTCTCCAGCCCTCCTGGCACTAGAAGAGATGGCTTCCTGCAGCTCTCCCCCTTCCTTCCCCTTGCCCCACCTCCTTTGCCACTCTGCTCGGACATTCTGAATGTCGAAGTCACATGAAGTGATTTGAGGGGTTTCTGTTCTCTTTCTAACTGTCTGAAGGTAGTTAGAAGGAGTCAGGAATCCCCACCCCCACCCCAACAATACCTTATTTTCACTGCATTCTTTTTTAAGAGTAGATGAAAGCAGCTCAAAATTGGGGCGGGGGGAGGGGGGGAACAAAGCACACCAGTACAGAAAAAAAACATTACCCCTTTTCCACCTTGAAAGACACAGATAGAGACCGGTGAGCAGATAGAAAGACACAGAGAGAGACAGGTAACAGACAGAGGAAAGGAAAGAAGGTAAAAGGAAGGAAAGACAGACAGACAGACAGACAGACACAGAGCTAGACAGTTGTGAAGTCTCAAGCAACAGCATTAAGTCATGCCTGATTGAAGCTGATCTAACATAAATACGTTCTCTGTAAGGCATGTAAGCCATTTGGAGTCTAGGAATCCTATGCAGTACTTTAACCCTAATCTTAGGTCCCATTTTAAAAAATGAAATGGCCAAAGAAATGCACACAAAAAAATGTGAAAACAGTAATAAATAGACATGAAGAAGACACTCATCCACAGTAAGAAAGGTCAACTAGAACATGAGCATTTTGCCATGATCTGCTCTTGCTGCAGGACTTTTTCTGTAGTTAGAAGACCAAGGTAAGGAACACCTTTTTTCCAAGAGAATGCCCTCCCTGGAGGTCTCCTCAAGGAGACAGAGGATTAACCAAGCATGGTTCATTGTTCCATACCCTCATTTTGCTAGTGAATATCAGAATTCTGTTCTGATGTTTTCCATGCTTAGGGAAAGAGGAGGGTTTTCTACTAGGCATGAAAAAAACACATGATTCTACTTCTTCATCCTGGGAGAGAGCTGTTATCTGGCTTTACCACACTAAGAAAACCTCCTGTGTGCTTTGGACCAGCTTAGAATATATTGATCCTTCAGTGTTCAAATTTTCCTCTACTTTTTTTCTTTAGCAGATTAGGGGTGCAGTAGGGTACACTTTTTTTTTTTGCCAGTCCTGGGATTTGAAGTCAGGACATTTTCTCTGAGCTTCTTTTGCTCAAGGCTAGCACTTTACCACTTGAGCCACAGCCACCACTTCTGCCTTTTTCTGCTTATGTGGTACTGAGGAATCGAACCCAAGGCTTTATGCATGCTAGGCAAGCACTCTACCACTAAGCCACATTCCCAGCCCTGGTAGGGTATACTTCTGCAGTCTGTTGTATGTGATAAACTGTGGCATAGAGTCAGAAAAGTACTTTAAATCTTAAATGATCTATTCTCTTATCACACTGGAACACGTAAGTCACATTCTTGTCTACCATTTGAATAACTCTATTTCTGCTTATCTTTTTTTCCCCAATTATAAAAACACCTTTCTCTTTTTTGAGATCTCCCCTCTCTAAAATCTTGGAAACATCTTCTGATTAGAAGAAGGTATGCCTGAAGAAAGAATTCTCTCCTGACTGCCTAGCTTGCCATGGAAACCAATGTGCTCAATAAATCATTTTCAGTGACTTGTCATTAACACATGCTTTTTGTCTTGAGGTGTCTAAGTCCAGCAGCCATCAGTGATCTGGTAGTAGTTTCTGTAGATGAAGAAAATAGATTGGCAGTTCTAGTTGCCTCACCAGTGTTTACTACAAACCAGAGGAGCAGGAGCAGGTCCTCAGGACATTCCGTGCCTCTGGGATATTTGTCTTCACAGTTAGAGCTCTCTCCTCTTAGGTGAAGTTGGTCCTCATTATTAAGAAATTCAGTGTTTGTAATCTGCCTACTTGCTGGTCTTTCTTGCCTGATAATCACGTTCCAGCTGAGCCTACCATCAGCTAGTAAAAGCAATGCCCTAGCCTAAAGACTTCATCTTATTATTACAAATTCTTAGGCGGTCATAGCTTTTATCCCCCATCTTGTACATGTGAAAACCGAAGGCCCAAAGTCACCGCCAGTAAGTAAATCTCGTTGCTAAAACTGAATCTCAAACCTACAAAGCTACAATGTCCTGTTCTCCATTCCCACCCATGTGACTACCACATCGACAGTGTCCTGACGCACAGAGCAGCCACTAAGGAAGCGATGCTTATAAGCTTAGAGGGGAGGGCTGGGAAGGTGGCTCAGTGGTAGAGCGCTTGCCTTGCATGCATGAGGCCCTGGGTTCGATTCCTCAGCACCACATAAGCATAAAGAAAAAACCCGGAAGTGGCACTGTGGCTCAAGTGGTAGAGCGCTAGCCTTGAGCTGAAGAGCTCAGGGACAGTGCCCAGGCCCAGAGTTCAGGCCTCACAACCGGACCCCCCCCCCAAAAAAAAAGCTTAGAGGAGAATAAAAATTCACATCTGAACATAGACATTAAAAATCACACCATGGCCGGGCGCTGGTGGCTCACGCCTGTAATCCTAGCTACTCAGGAGGCTGAGATCTGAGGATCGCGGTTCAAAGCCAGCTCGGGCAGGAGAGACCGTGAGACTCCTATCTCCAATAAAACCACCAGAAAACCGGAAGTGGTGCTGTAGCTCAAGTGGTAGAGTGCTCGCCTTGAGCTGAAGAGCTGAGGGACAGTGCCCAGACCCAGAGTTCAAGCCCCACGACCGACAAAAAAAAAAAAAAAATCACACCAAGACTAGAGGTATGGCTCAGTAGTAGAGCTCAGGCCCTGAGTTCAAACTCAAGTACTGCCAAGTTAAAAGTAAATGATCAATAAACCAGAATATATCAGCTAACACAGGATGAAATTCTACATTTTTCATAAGCATAAAGAAAACACATGCCTGGGTGGATAAAAAAAAAATGTAAGAATAAATATGTTGCAATGAAATTTCAGGGTAAGATAATGAATACTAGCCAGTCAGCTTAATCCTCCCCTACTATTATTATTTGTTTCAGATACATTAATTTTCTTTTTTTTCTTTTCTTTTTTTTTTTTCTTTCTTTTTTTTTTTTCAGTCATGGGGCCTTAACTCTGGGCCTGAGTGCTGTCCCTGATCTCTTCAGCTCAAAGCTAGTGCTCTACCATTTGAACCATAGCACCATTTCCAGTTTTTCCTGCCAATGTGGTGCTGAGAAATCGAACCCAGGGCCTCATGCATGCAAGGCAAGCACTCTACCACTGAGCCACCTTCCCAGACCTACATTAATTTTCTAGTGGTGTACAGGATGAATTGAGGACATGGGTAGGAGAGTCAAGGCAAGCAGATCAGTGAAAGGAATATTGCAGTAACCAACATATAAGCTAAATAGAGATGACCTAGAAAATGAAAAGGAATAAATAAATACAAGGGATGGTGTGAACACAGACTCCTAAATGCTTAGCAAAGTAGGTAAGATGTGCAGTTTTAAAACTAAGAGGTGGCTGGTGGGGGCAAGGAAGAAGGGTAAGCATGCTTACCAAATTATCGACACCTACACCATGAACTAGTGTCATCAGAAATGCGGTTTCCCTCAACCTCTGTAAATATATCCTCTCGATATAATTTCCTACTTATTCCTCTTATAAAATCTCTTATTTTTAAACATTTACTTAGTTTATTTTTGCCAGTCTCAGGGCTTGAGCTCAGGTTCTCACACCATTGGCTCAGCTTTCTTGCTCACAGCTGGTGATCAACCATTTGAACCATGCTTCCACGCCATTGTTTTTTTTATAATTTTTATTGAGATTAAGTGATTACATAAATTTCACGAATTTCACAGTATTGGGAGATATTGATTCTTAGTCAAAGCACAAACACATTTTAACGTTCACAAGGCAAATTGTCATTATCCTGGTCTATAAAGTTTGTGAATTCTATGAGCCTTGACAATACAACTATTTCTTCCACATTGGGTGATATGTACATTTCTTTCCTTTTGTTTGGTGTTAGCTGTTCCCACCTTCCCTCTCATTCCCTCCCTCCCATCGCTCCCCTTGAGTTACTTAGTTCACGTTCATCAATGTCTAGTATAGCTGCTGGGCCCCTCTGTTGTATGTTTTCCCCTGCTTCCCTCTGATCCTGTCTTCTTCCACTTAAAGGGAAAAAAAAAACTTTGGAAGAAGACAAAAAAAGTTTGAAAAAATATGGTATACAATTTTGTATCCTTCTTCCCATCCATCCCTATTTCTTCTTTTAAATATAATTTTATTATTATGAAGGTGTTGTACCAAGTTTTCATTTCATAAGACAGGCAATGAGTGCATAATGCCTTGGTAGCGTCCAAACCAGTAAAATGCTTCTTAGGCTAGTTTCCTCTGATATTGAGTTTCATGAAACTCAAAAGGCAGCATATCCTTCCCCTATTGCTCTTGTCCGCATTACTGGAAATGTTGACGGCAGAAAACTCCTAACACACTTCTACAAGCTCCCTACTACTTTCTACTGATTCAAATGTTGTAATGTCAGAAATTAATAGAATTCTTTACAGCTGACAAAAAAAAGATACCAGAATAGATGGACCAAGAAAAAAACTTTCACCATTTTCAAATTAAATTACAGGGATTTTGGACCCCACTGGAAAACCTAGGCAACAGACAGGTAAATGGAGAAAAGCACTTCAGGCAAGCGCAAGGAACATGCCTTGTGTCTGACCTTGTGTGCCAGGAACAATTTTGCCTGATAGGAATATAAGAGAAGGATACTCATGTTACTTGAGTTTGTCTTGCCAGAGACAATTTCCCACATTTGCAAAACAAATGCAAGTAGAAAATGCACGCGTTCTATTAAGAGTAAGAAATGAATATTATGATGTTGAAGAGGAAGACACCTCAGCACCAAAAGACACCAAGGTCCTGCACCCATGGACACTTAGTTACTAAATTCTTATTAAATGCAAAGCTCTGTTGTACATTCTGAAAGATTATGAACCTTGTTCATAGATTTCATAAGAGTTTGTGGAATGTTTCCATAGGCCTAGGAACTCTGTCACAAACTGGGAATGGATGAAATAAAAGAAAACTTCCTGCCCTCAAGGAGAGGGTGATGAACACTAGAGGCCCACACCCAAAACCATCTGCAAGCATGGAGGTCCTAAGGCTTTTTCCAAGAAAGCCAAATCTATGAGTTTCCAGGGCTGCTGGAAAAAAACTTACCAAAAACTCAGTGACTTAAAGCAACAGAAATTTGCTTTGTCACAGTTCTGGACATTAGAAATCTACAATCAATGTGTCAGGATGGCCATGCTCTTCTTTTTTTTTTTTTTTTTTTTTTTTTTTTGGTCGGTCGTGGGGCCCTGAACTCTGGGCCTGGGCGCTGTCCCTCAGCTCTTCAGCTCAAGGCGAGTGCTCTACCACTTGAGCCATAGCACCACTTCTGGCTTCTTCTGCTTATGTGGTGCTCATGCATACAAGGCAAGCACTCTACCACTGAGCCCCTTCGCAGCCCCACGCCATGCTTTTCTTGAAGGCTGCAGGGAAATCTCTTTCCTTGCCTCTTGCAACCCCTGGGGGATCCCAGCTGCCCTTGGTTGTTCCTTGCTTGGTGGCTATATGACCCCACTCTCTGGCCTGTCTCTGTCACTGCAGGCTGCTAGAACAAAACTTGAGTAGGTGGCTTATAAACAATAGAAATGTATTGCTCTGTCTTCTGAAGGTGGGAAACCCCACACCATCACTGGCAGATTTGCTCTCCAGTGACAGCTTATATCTGGGGGCTCTGGTGAGCCCCTCCAGAGAGAGAGCAAAACATTGGACTGAGTCTTTCAAGCCTTAAGGTGTTATGTACTTTGCAAGGTGGTGCTCTGAACCCATAGCCTCTTCCTTAACGCCTGTTTCCCTTGAAGAATGGGAATGTCCATTCTATTCTTTTCCCACCATTCTATTTTAAACACTCAAAACTCCCTTGGTTTCAAATTTTCATAGTTAGAGATGGATTTTGCCATAGACTAAAGTGTACCTGATTTTGAATTTTAGATTCCTTTGGAGTTGATGCTAGAATGAGTTAAGATATAAGAAGTCCGGCTGGGGGTGGGGCTTGTATAGGTGGGGCTTGTATTTATAATCTCAGCTACTTTGGAGACAGAGTTCAAGAAGACCCCAACTCAAGGTCAACTCAGGAAAAAAAATTAGTGAGACCTCCAACTCAACAAATAAGTCAGACATAGTGGTACCCAGATATAGTCCCAAATACATGAAAGCCATAAATAGATGAAACACAGTCCAGGACAGCTCTGTGCAAAGTATAAGATCCTATTTTAAAATAACCTAAAAGTAAAAAGGAAGAGGGTGTATCTCAAATGGTAGAGCATTGCCTAGCAAGCACTAAGCTCTGAGTTCAAACCCAAATACAACCCAAAACAGGAAAAAAAAAAAAAAGTCTGGGGTTTCTGGTGTGAAATGAAGGCATGTGACATGCAACAAAGACAGGAATCAGGATCAGGAGTAGAATGTTATGGAGTGAATGTGTTTGTTCATAATTCATGCGATGAAACTCTTAATGCCAATTTTCTACACCTTTTTTTACTATGGTAAGCGAGCAGTACCCGCTCAGTAGAAATTGTACTTTGCATTTGGACTTAGTTTCCAAGGCTAATGATGTACAATGACACTCCACCAATGCTGAGCATTGACAGTAAGCACCAGTTCCCAGCCAGCCTGGTGATGGTACAGGGAAGTGTCCAGGGTGCTGTGTGGCTGAGACAGGAAACCCAGTAAGTCATAGGTAGGAAGTACATTTCTGACTCACAGGATTTTCAGTTTGCAAAGCTTATCTGAATGTAATGCCATATAAACTGAGAAGCAATTGGGGGGGAGGGGGGAGGCTGGGAAGGGATGTGAAGGGTAAACCAAAGGAGGAGGGTGCAATGCTTGGTAAGAAATGTACGCATTATCCTGCCCATGTAATTGTAACCCCTCTGTACAGTATGTTCACAAATAAAATTAAATTAAAAAATAAAAATAATAAAATAAAATAAAATAAAAACCGAGAAGCACCTTCAAGAGCGATCTTACAGATTTCTTCCAAGTTTTCTCATACTTACAACAGAAGAAAGAATACTTAATATAATGTAACCACATAAGCTAAATAAGTAGCAACAAAAATAGTCATGTGTCCAGCAGCTTTATACACTGGACTTTAGTTTAGGAATATTACCTATGTTAGAAATGTTTCTATGCCAGGGACTGATGGTGCACACCTGTACTCATAGTTGTTCAGGAGGCTGAGATCTGAGAATTAAAGTTCAATGCTAGCCCCGCCCCCCCCAAAAGCCATAAGACTCATCTCAAATTAACCAGCAAAAAAAGCTGGAAGTAGAGATGTGGCTCAAGTGGAAGAGCACCAGCCTTAAAGATAAAAATTAAAAGATACCGCCCAGGCCTGAGTTCAAGTACTGGCACACAAAAAAAAAAAGAAATACTATTATCAAAGTAATTTTCCAGGTGATTTTTTTCCAGCATTCTAATTTTACAATGAGTAAATGCGAACTGTGTAAACATTCAATACAATAATCGTCATCCAAAGTTCCCACTTGTTACTTTTTTCTAATAATTTGGAGTTACAGAAAAAAAGACATTTTATTTAGATATTATTTATTTTGATAAATACTATTATTAGATTTAAATAGCATTGTTAGATAGTACTATTTAAATAAATTTTATTTACATAGTATCTTTGTTTTCAGATACATTACATTAAACCCTCATTCCTTGTCAGCTGGTTAACTTTGGGTAAGAGCTTTAGTTTCTCTAAGTTCTCTTTGCTTCTCCTCTATAACATAGAAACAACAATCATTACAATGAAGACAGCCACTTAGGATGAAATCAGCTAATACCACTGCCATTACTCAATACAGAAAGCAGCTATTATTGTCACTATGGCTGAAATTTCACAAACTCACCATTTGCCCTATTAACTTATGATCTCTTTTTTTATTATTAATTTACTTTATTGTTATAGAGATGATGTACTGAGGGATTACAATTGTGTGAGTCAGGTAATGAGTATATTTCCTTTCATACAGTATCTTCTGTTCCCTTGCTCTCCGTCCCTCTCTCCCATCTCCACCCATATATATATATATATATATATATATATATATATATATATATATACACATATATAAAACTATATATACATATATATAGTTCACTTATAGTATAGTTCACTTTCATCAGTGTCCAGTGAGCTCTAATGTTGCACTTTTTTACCCTTTTTCCCTCTAGTTCTGTACCCTCTCCACAACCCTTCTGAAGATGTACACTTGAATAACCATACATAAGGTGAGAAGACAGAATCATCAAAAACTAAAAACTACAAAAAAAGAGAGGGAGAGAGATCTCATTTCTATATCTTGGAGCTCGTTTCAAAATGTGCATTATGTTATATAACTATGAAGAGGCATTTAGGCATTGCACCTTTGTGCTTCTCTCCTAAGAGTACCCTCTTTTGGTCTCACTGTGTGCGCATGTCTAGAATCCTGGGTCATTGATCATATCCCAGTGTCTTTTAGATCTGATTTCGGCATCACAGACAGAACATGCCCCGTTTGTCTCACGACCTCTTTTTTAAACAGGTAAGTGTCAGAAGATGACCCTATAATGTCAATGCGTGTGCTGTAAACATTAACCAGAACCTTCGGGTACTTTGAACATAGTAGTTTACATGCCTGTGTAAGATCGTTTCTCTCTCTCTTTGTCTTTCCTTCCAAAATAAAAGTCTCTTTTCGGAGCTCTAGGAGAAGGTTCTGGGTCAACTCCCGGATGAGCTGCCTCCCTCGCTGGGCGCCGCCGGGCTTGGACCCATCCTGGGCATCTCTTAGGTGAATGGTGGTGAGCTCACCACTCACCCTCTCCTGAATGTGAATACAAAATCTCCGCAGGGTGTTTTCATAAAGCTCACACTTCTGTTTGAGGTAAAGATAAACATCTGTGTCCAGCACGAGTGTTTCTCTGTTTCCTGCAGACATAGGAATGAGAGTCTTGAGTGTGGCCACCGAGTTGGCATTTTCCTCGGGACCCTTCTGGGGGCTCTGAGTATTCCACTTTCTCCCCGCCTTGGAGAAATTCCTACTTCTTTCTAAAAGAGAACGGGCTTTTGCTAGCAGAGACTCATGGAGCTTCTTGAGAGCGAGAAGCGATCCTTCCACGTAGATCTTTCCACTGGGTTCCAAAGAACTGAAGCATAAAGTAGGGTTTTCATTTTCTAGATCCATGGCCAGCCTTTCTAGTACAAACTGATGCTGAAAAATGGTGAGATCCAGGAGAGCCTTTATAGAGCTGAAAACCTGTAATTAAAAAGTGGGAAATATGAAAACACACAACATAAACAAATGACTTTCTCTCCTTCCTCCTGCCACCACAGCAGTTATTAGCCAGGTTTCAGATGCATGGCATATTGGGCCAGAGCATCCCTTTACAAGGAGACCGCACGGGTCATGGTCATTCATCCTACATCCCCAAATGAAGGTGGTCAAAGAATTCTGTGACAGAAAGTGCTGTTTTGAAATCAAGTCTTGCTCAGACTCCGTAGACATAAACTGCTCCAGGTCTGTAGAGACACAGGCTCTTTTGCACTCATCCCTGCCTGCCTGTCTCCAATGTGAAGTTCAGAGTGCAGATGCCTGAGCTTCTTACTGAATACAATGGATACACCAATACTTGGCATTTTAGCTTCTTTTCTCTTATTACTATCTTTACTGCCTATTCAAAGCTCCTTTTTAATATCCATCCTAAATCTTTCTCCCAAAATAAACCTTCAGAATGATGCATCATTCATTAGTGACAGCACAAAAGCTCACAGTCACCTTAAAAATATCAAACAGAATAGGGGAGGAGGGGGCTGGGAAGGTGGCTCAGTGGTAGAGCGCTTGCCTTGCATGCATGAGGCCCTGGGTTCTATTCCTCAGCGCCACATAAGCAGAAAAAAAAAAGCCAGAAGTGGCTCAAGTGGTAGAGCACTAGCCTTGAGCTGAAGAGCTGAGGGACAGCGCCCAGATCCAGAGTTCAGGCCCCACAACCAGAGCTGCCCCCCCCCAAAAAAAAAGAATACAGGAGGAAAAATTTGTAATTCCAAAAGACAATTTGGCTTTTAACATTGCATCAGATGAAGAGATTTGCTTTTTTCCCCCTAATGGTAAACTAGGGCATTCCTATAATCCCAGATATGTAGGAGGTAAAGATAGGAGGATTGTGGTCCAAGGTTGGTCCTAAAGGAAAGCACCGAACCCTATTTGAAAAATAAAAAGAGCAGGCAGCATGGCTCAAGTGGTAGAATGCTTGCCAGGCAAGCACAAAAGGAAAAGGAAGGGAAAAGGAGGGGAAGGAAGGGGAGATTAGGGCAGGAAACCAAAGGAAACAGAACGGAAGGGAAGGAAGCAATCATAGGTTAAGTGTTTTGGGTCTCTTATATGGGAAAGACTTCATCAAAGAAATGGGACTCAGGACTAACATCACTTTCCAGTCTCACCTTACCTTTTCACTTAGATGAGAGACTGTGATTTGAGCATATCCGGCCTTCCTACCTAGGCGCTGTTCCTTTTTTCTCACAACATTCTCTGCAGCTAGGTAGAAACATTAGCATCAATAGTGTTAGTGGCACAGTATACTAATAGTTCAATGCTTATGTTAATAGGTCCTTAATCATATTTTTAAGAGCACATGCAGGTGTTTTCTAAACACACATGAATAGAAAACAAAAACCTGACAGTAAATCCCCCTCTCTGGAGACTTTACCTCTGCTAAGCAGAATTTCTCACTGTCCTGGTTTTCCTTTTCCTGGATGACTTGTTCAGTCTTCCTTGCTAATCCTCCATCTCTTACTATACTCTACATGCTGACAGGTCTCAAAACTCAGGTCCTAGACTTCTTTGCGAACCAATATCCATCCACTGGATGATCTCAGTTTCTGTGACCTTAGACCTCAGCACCACCAACACCACCTCCACTACTACCACCACTAGTGTTTTCCAGTCAGGCATGGTAATGCACACCAGTAATACCAGCTACTTGGTTACCTGAGATCAGATGATCTCAGACCAAAATAAAACAGCCCCATCCATTAATGGTGTCCCTTTGTTATTCCTTATATATTTCTAAATAGTACTCCTATATTCACTGTAAAAATATACAAACATAAATACATATCAGTGAAGATGGGTCTTTCCCTGGCAGTCTATTCCACAGCCACTAAGCTATAAGAAGGCTGGAGAAGGCATGTTGCTTATGTTGCTTATGATATCCTTTTATCATTTATGTGGGTCTTTGCTTCATTTTTTTCTGTTCTTTACAACTTTTTTACAATATCTATGTTCCAAGGTATATATGCAAAAACACATTTAAAACAGAGTTTTCAAAATTTGCCAGTCATTAACAACTTTATCACACCAGTAACTAATGCTTTATTGTTTTTGTATATTTGGACTAATCCAATACTGGATGCTTCCATATTCATGAGAGAATAAAATTTTTAAAGCTACATTAAATTTTACCAATCCCATGGCTCATCGTAACAAAATAAACTTTTAATTTCATTGAAGAGATATTTCTCAGACTATAAAGTTTTTATTTGACAATACCTTCTTTTTCTTTGAAAATTACATATGCAACTCCTTTGGTTCTTGTAGGATAGATCACAGCTTCAACATCACCACCCTTGTTCTTAATATCTTGGAAGTGACTCTTCACAAATGTGGCCAACAATTGATTACTAACAAGGTTCTCAGGAAGACCAGCAACTACTATAGTTCTTTCAGAAGCTGTGAATTCCTTGATTCTCAAAGCTGATGCCTGTAAGAAAAGCAGTAATTTATTCTTCAAGAAAGATAATATTCTTTATTAAGCACTAGCTTCTGGCCTAGCTACTCAGGAGTCTGAAATCAGGAGGACTGAAGCTAGGTCAGCCTGAGGAGGGTGAGGAATGGAGAAGCCTTAACTGAAATAAAAAGTTGGGCATGGTGATACTAAAAAGTGCTGAGGACTGGCTCAAGTGGCTCAAGCACTTACACACATATAACATACATACATACATACATACATACATACATATATGCATGCATGCATGCATGCATATATACATGTGGATATATATGTATATATTGTGTATATAGGTATATGTATATATATATGTGTATATATGTGTATACACATATATACACACATATATCTCCTTGTATATGTATGCATATGTACATATATATGTTATGTATGTGTATACACACACACACATATATATGTATATATATATATATATATATATATATATCCTTGGCAATAGCATAGAGACTACTTGCAGTGAAGTAAGTCCCACTTTGTAGCATGGTATCAGAAGTGAAACTCAACCACAAAGAGAACATGATACTGCCAATTCTGCCATCAGACTAGGTGCAGATCACCAACTATGAAATCTTTTTCTGGATCCATCCTCTTTAAACTTTCTAGAATTATCCACTTAAAGGGCTTCTATTTAAACATTTCCACTTGTCTCCTGACCCATTTAAGGTGGTGGGCCTCTCCACTTTTCCAATGCTTATACAATTAGTCCAGCCTAATTGCATCAAAGTTCAGGAAGAAGTTGTCTTACTTACACTGATGAGTCTCCTGGGACCCAAGTTATGATTAACTGACCACAGAGGAGCTTTGGGCTGTCCATCCATCCAGAGGAAGAGGACTTTGAACTTAGAACAAGATTCTACCTCCACCTCCACCTCCCAGAGAGTGATAAGATGATAGCTTAAGCACACATACAGAGTCCTATCCAACCCAAAGCCCCTTAAAATGAAAAGTTATATAAAGCCAGATAAGAAAATCAAACAGAATGGGAGATTTCAAGATTTCAATTTCTGGAAGACTGAAAATATTCAGCAGTGTATGGAAGGAAAAGAAAAGAGAGAAGCCATTAATCTAGAATAAACAAAAGGGAGTTGCCAGAAAATGATGACCATCTCCAGACTGTTAGAAATGAAAAGACAGGAAAGGGAGGAAGAGAGAGAAGGAACAGGAACAGAAGGAGGAGGAGGAAGAGAAAGAGGAGGAGGAGGAGCAGGACTTGAAAGGCTGCCTACACCCCACATAAGCTTGAGCTCACATAAACATAGGACAGTGAAGGTTGATGACATAGAACTTCATGGAAAGATACTAAGGGTCATTTTACTTCTCTAGGGAAGTTTTGATTTGAACACCTGAGCATCCCTGAGCAAATCCTCCACACTTTTCTGGCAGCCTAAGATCAGAAGCAAACTAAATTGTGGCATGATTTTGAGTAGATTATGGAATACAAAAGAAAAAGAAAAACAAAAGTTCATTTGTCCCAGCTGCTGAATATATTTTCCTGTAAGTGGAAAAGTAAAATTACACCTGACACTGGACCAAAACAAGAAAAAGTAATTAGAGCACATAATTAGACACTGTTGTGCCTGGTATTTACTGTTTACATGAACATTATTGATTTTTGACTTTTGAGTTTTAAAGACTTGCTAAGTTTTTAAAATACCAAAGACTTAAATAATGCCTAGAGAATAAAACAGAAATAGTAATCAACTGCCAATGTAAGAATAAAGAAAAGCTAACAGAACTTGAGGGGGAAAAAAAAGATAAAAGGAAGAATAATCTCCTACAGAAAATCATGCAATATCCACACATGAAATTTTTATCAGTCACAAAAATAACTCAAAGAAAATTTTAAATTAATATTACAGTACTACTATCAAACTTGAAAAGCAAAGCAGTGAGAATGTCCCTGAATTTATCTTCCTTTATCATAGCAAAATTCAACAGAAAATGATGCAGCTCTCTTTTATCATCTCTCTGGTGATTCAGCTGATAGCTAATAAAAGAAGGTACTGAAAATGTACTTAACTGGTGAAATGGTATTTTTAAACTCATTACAATGTACACTAGAATTTCTTAGAACATATATCTTCTAATTATTTAACCAAATAACAAATATTGCATTAATTATGTTTTTTATGCCTGGTAATATTCTGGGTACTATTGAAAAGAAAGTATACATCCCTTGTTCTGAAACCCAACTCTCCAGCAAAAATATATTCATTATGCATGGGACTCTCAAACAGGCTTCATAATGAGGGTTGGGGTCCTATCCATAGAAGTGAAAAGAGACAGGCTCATAAATAAATCATTTCAAAAAAGCCTGGCATTCATGAAAGAGGGAGGGCTACTGCCCTATTGGAGAAACAGGCCAACACATAATTTGAAAAAGACAAAGACCACAATAAAAGAAAAATCCTAAAACTATAATAAATGCCACTCCAGATTGTGAAGCAGGATTAATTGGCTTAAAGACTTGAAATGGAATTTGATAAGGCAGAGGTAACAAGAAAAAAGAAGAGTTTGTAGCAAATACAAAATGGGGTGGGGCATTAAAATATCTGGGTTCATACAGACATAAAACAAAGGCAATGTCTCTGTCAAAAAAAAGTACATACAAATTGGGTGGATATTTGCTACAGGAGAACTTTCAGTGGAGGAAAATAATTTTGTCTAGATTGCAGAGTGAAACAGTAAAACTACAGAAGACTTAAAAGCTCCCACCTTCCAGTCCCAAGTGAATTCTCCCATACAAGAGGGGAGGGGGAGGGAAATGAGCAAAGACATTTTTCTGATTCTCCAGGATCTTTATTTCATTAGATTTATCTTGATAAAGCTCTGACAGCCACACCAGCCTCAGTGAATAACTGGCTGATGAATGATCTTCCCTTTTGCTGTGAATCGCTGTCAAAGAAAAACTTGCAATCAATTTAAGTCCAGAAAATCTTAGTCTACTTCTATGTTACCATCAATATTAATATACTTCTTAATTCACATGTCAATATGTAATTTATCACTGAAACCAAAGAGCCTGGGCTGCAAGTGTGCCCATGTTAGGGAGCACCTGCCAAGCAAGCATAAGGCCTTGAGTTCAAACCCTAGTTACACACACACACACACACACACACAGAGGCTTGCAAGAACTTACTAATTTTTATAGATTATCTGATTAGTTATTAATGGTATGCTGCTATTCATCTTAACTTTCATATGTTTGAGATGTATGGCTAACACACATCATTTCACTGAAATCAATCTGTGAAAGTCGATTCTGAAACAAAAATAGGATTTTTAGCAAATTGACAGGAAGATGTATCAACGGTACATCCTAAGGGACTATTGACCATTTTGTCTGAAAGCAAATAAAGGTATGAAGCAAAAAAAAAAACTTATTCTCTAAAGCAAGACACTAAGGAGAAATTAATTCGAACCCACACTCTGTGCAGTTGTTAATTGTTTTCCTAAAACCATACGTTTATTCCCATTGACCATATCTTGCTTTACCCGTTGGCACTGGCATTTCACCACTTGAGGATTTCAAACCACAGGTTGGGCGCGCACACACGTGCGCGCGCGCACACACACGAGACTTAATCTTGAATTCGCTAACTGTTCTTCCTGGCCAGCACAGATGGCGGAAACATAAGAAAACCCTTTGTGTCTCTGCAGAAATAAAACTTAGACGACGGAAGAACCCACCGGAGGAGAGCTCGCAGGACACATTCCTAACTGGTGTCCTCGGTTCCAATTCCTCCCCACCGGTTCTGTTCAAAAGAAAGCCGTGGCCCTCCGTTTCTAGGTCGCCCGTCCGCTTTCCTCCGCCACCCTCACCTCCACCCCCAGCGGTGGGAAGACCACAGTTGAATCTTAACCGGGCCTGCGAGGCGACTCCTGCCCGAAAGCGCGAAGTGAGTCCCCGCGGCGCGGGGTGCGCGCGGGGCGCGCGCTCGGTGCGGGGTGACCCCAGTGAGTCGGACCAGTCGCGCACCGCCAGATGCAAGTTTCGGGAGCAAGCAGTGTCTGTCGTGCGGCGGGTGCAGCGAGTCCCGCCCCGGCTTGGATTTCCCGGCGCGTGGCTTTCCAGGACCCAGGGCCTGTCTGCGCATCTCATCCCCGCCCGGCCCCGCCCCGCGCGCATCCTGCCAACCTCACCCGACCGTGCGCTATTTGGGGGGGGAACCGTGGTGGTCAGTAGGGGCACGGCCCCTGCACCTCAAACACTCCAAAAACAAAACAAGCGCAACTTGCCATGGCGGAGAGGAAGGCGCCTTCGCCGCGCGGAGGACCGGGCGGGCAGGTTTTGCTTTCGGTTCTCGGTTCCTGCTTCCCTGGGAGACGGAACCAAGAGAGGGGGGCGGCCCCTCCGCGCCTGGCCTCGGTGGGAGCCCCGGCTTAGGACAGTTTAGGACGGCTGCTGTCGGCGCCGATCCACACACCCCAGGGTAGTTTTGCAACTTTTGAAAGCACGTTGGTAAAAGGCCGGAAGATTCCCCAGCGTAAATTTGGGGATTCTCCTCTTCTAGACTAAGGAGCTTCTATTAAATTAAATCTCCCATCCACTACATTTTAACCCCAAAGGGCAGGACCTATATTGTGCTTTCAAGCCTCCCCCAGCAACTAGCGAAATTCCTGATGAGCACTGTGTTCACCTCGCTCTGCATTCCAGCGTCTTCAATCTCTTTTGTTGTTGTTGTTGTTGTTGTTGTTGTAAATGTGATGTACAGAGGGGTTAGAGTTCCGTTAGTTAGGAATTGAGTATGTTTCTTTTGAACAGTCACCTTTTCCCTCATTTGCTCCCAGTTTTTTCCCTCCCAACCCCCTTCCCTTCCCCCCTAGTTGTACCGTTCATTTTCAACATAGGGTCTAGTGACACTTACTGCTAAATTGGTTCGCCCTTTGTCCCACCATTTCCATGCTTCCCCTTCCCCTCTCTAAATCAGATAAACTTGTACATACAAGACAAAAGGTACTGAAATCAAAAACAGGGACAAAAGGGGAAAGCAGAGGGGAAAAAAAAAACACAAAAAGTAAAATAAAAAACATTTGTGTCCATTTCTTGGTGTTCATTTTGTTGAATTAGTTCCAACCAAAGTGTGGGAAAAAAACACTTTTTTAAAAATGATGTCCTGTTTCTTTGTTTTGGCCTGGTACTGGTGACTCATGTCTGTAATCCCAGCTGAGATCTGAGGATCATGATTCAAAGCCAGCCCAGGTAAAAAAAAAAAGTTCATGTGACACTTAGCTCCAATTAACCACCAAAAAGCCAGAAACAGAACTATGGCTCAACTAGTAGAGAGCCAAACTTAAGCACAGAAGATTAGAAACAGTGAGCTCCCAGGCCCAGAGTTCAAGGCACAGGACCAGCGCGCACACACACACACACACACACACACACACACACACACACACACACCTTTATAAATTTTTATTAGCATAAATTATACAGAAAACTTTTGTTTGATATTTACATCATGCATATAATATACACTGATAAAGCTCAAATGATTCTTTCTTAGCCCCTGTGTTTCCACTTTCCTTCTTTATTTTTAACACTTTTTAGCAAGTTTCCGTATACTATTTTTTATGTATATAAGATCTAGTGAAAGAGAGGATACTTGGTGCACTCACAGGAAGAACATTTGGCACTCCAACTGATGAGAAAAAAAGCATACCAGGCTCAGTTCTGAGGACTTAAGAGTTGTGCTATAATCTCAGCACTTAGAAATCTGGAGGATCATAAATGTGAGGTCAGCCTAGGCTATGTATCAAGATATTACTGTTTAAACAGGGATATAGGCTGATCCATTGCAACAATGAGATGTACAAGACACTATGTCAAAAAATGAACTTTACAATTTGGGGGGTGGGGGATGGAATGTAGTTGTGGAGATGGGAGGGAAGGGATGGTAAGGGAGGCAACAATGCTTGTTAAGAAATGTACTCATTACCTTGCTCATGTAACTGTAACCCCTCCTCTGTACAGTATTCTCACAATAAAAAACATTTAAAAAAGATATTTCAAATAAAGTAAAATAACAAAAAAGGAATTAAAGTTTTTATTTTTTTAAGAGAAAGGATCATCATTTCTGTCTAATGTTTCAGGGGTGAGGAATGTCCAGCTTGCAAGTTAAGACCCACAAAAATCATTTGCTCTTGCCTTGTCAAGGCAACTATTCAGTATGTTTAGGGAGTTTTGTCATAGCAACATAAACATCAATAACAGCTAACATCACACATCAAATGGCCCTTTCAGAAAAAAAAAAAAAAAAAGATTCTCTACCCCTGGTAGTGATTTGGACTCAAAAGCAATAGTTTTCATCATTCCTTTGGTCTATTCTTCAAAATATGCCACATACGGCTGAGCTAAGGAGCACTTCACCACATCCACCTCTCCGCCTCCGTTTTTCACCCGCTGAAAGTGGATGCTAACCAAATCCTCCACCATCTCTTCATCCATCTGAATGCCTTCCAGCCCAGTCAGAAGCACCGTCTTCTGAGACACTCCTGAAAAGATCTAGGAAGGAATAAAAAGTAAACTAAAAAATTGAAAAGCTTTGAATTACAAAAGTTCCCATTCAAAAGCTGCACTCACATATTCTGCATTTTATTTTAGGAGAGATAGGGAGTCTTAGCCTCTCTGAGCAGGGGAACATCAGAGGCAGATCTGAGGTTCAGCAAGGAAACTCTGGTGGTATTACAAAGACAGAGGACAGACAGCAGAGCAGCTAGAGGAGCAGCAAGACCAGGTAAGGGATAGTCAGGTAGGACTGACAAGATTTAGCAACCAAATGGATGTTGGAAGTTGCAAGATGAAGAACCAAGCCCATCATGGTGGCTCACATCTGTCCTCTCAAGTACTTATGAGGTGGAAACAAGAGGATCAGATATGATGTCAGTCCAGAAAAAAAAAAAAAAGTTAGCAAGACCCTATATCCAAGAACAAGCTGGGCATGGTGGTATACATCTGTAATACTAACTACAGAGGAAGTATAGGCAGGAAAGTTACAGCCAATACCAGCTCAGGGAAAAGACACACACACACACACACACACACACCCTTACACACACACACACACACACACACACACACACACACACACACACACACACACACACCCTTAGCTGAAAAATAACTGAAGTGAAAAGTGGTAGGAGCATGGCTCAAATGATACAGCATTGCTTAGCAAGTGCCAAGACCCTGAGTTGAAACCCCAGGACAGAGGGGGAGTGGGGATGGGGAGAGAGAGAGAGAGAAAGAGAGAGAGAGAGAGAGAGAGAGAGAGAGAGAGAGAGAGAGAGAGAGAGAGAGAGAGAGAGGGAGGAAAGAAACAATTTTTGAGCTCCCTCACTGCTAAAGTCTGAAGCAGTAGGAGACAGAAATTATTCTTTATTTTTTGCAGCCTAGGTTTGGACAGTGAGTTCCCAAAATGAAAGAAAAGAAAAAAAAATTACCTGATACTTTTTCAAGTGCTTTTCTATGAATGGAGCAACAGTAACTCTATGGCACTTTTGATTTATAGTAAGAGGATAGTCTTTCTTTTTCAAAATTCTGTCAGCAACTAAAAGTAAACAAAAAGAAAAGTTCTCCTTTAACAACAGAAACCAAAGTTAAAACTTCCTTCCATTAGGCTAATATCAAAGCAAACACTGAATTGAGTGATTAATTTCTAAAACATGCTACCGTCCATATTGAAAACTTCATAGTACATGATTTTAAACACAAGACCAAACAAGTTTAAACAGTTCTTTTTGTCCTAAGCTACCCAGAGCAACCAATCATTGCACAGAGAGTGATGATGTTCTTAGATAGACCTATCCTGAGCTTCAGAGAAGACATGATCATCTCCACACATCCTAGCAACACTAGAGGGCTTTCACTTTCTCAAGGTACTATGTAAACAAAAGTGAGCTAGAATATCAGATATATTACAAACCATAAATGTATTTTGGCAAGGTGTAGTGGCACACACTTATAATCCCAACTACGTGGGAGGTATGTATAGAAGGACGGCAGTCTGAAGCCAGCTGCAGGAAGAGATTTTATCTGAAAAATTGAAGTAATAAAAGCTGGAGCTATGCCTCAAGTGGTAGAATGCTTGCCTAGCAAGCATAAGGCCCTAAATGCAAGTCCCAATTATATATACTATAATTATATGTTACTATATAACTATATGTAATATAGTTATATAATATATAGATATATATAATTACAGTGATATTTTAATGATGCTAATTTATTTCAGTTATTAAAGTAATGATATTAACCAGTAAGGTTGGGGACGCATGGATGGAAGAGGTAAAAATGAAGGCAAATAGCAAATATTCATCCATCTTCTCCGAAGCAAACAACAGTCTGGTTTTTATTTGTGTGTGTGTGTGTGTGTGTGTGCGCGCGCGCGCACACACGCACACCAGTCCTGGATCTTTAACTTAGAGTCTAGACATTCTTGTTTACTAAAGGGTGGTACTCTATCAACTGAGCCACAGCTCCACTTTCAGCTATTTGGTAGTTAACTGAAGAAAAATGTCTCATGGACTTTCCTGCCTAAACTGGCTTTGGACCAAGATCTTCTGATCTCAGCCTCTTAAGCAGCTACAACTATAGGCATAAGCCACAGGCAATCTGCTGATTGCTTTTATAGCAGCTTTTTTTTTTTCTCCTGGAATATAAAAGCAGTGTGTGAAGATTGAACTGTTTTAACAAAGTAGTTTTTGAGAACATGCAGTCATTTTTTTAAATTCCTTTTGGTAATCCATGATGGATGGGCAGTGGGGTTAAGTGGTTCAGTGCAGCCCTTGTTAGTGAGGATGTAGAGAGATGGAACCTGGGAGGAATGTAAAGTGGATACGGCAATTCCTCAGCGTGTTCAGTAAAGAATGACCAGATTATTGGGCATTTCTGCTTCCAGTTACACATCCAAAGGAGATAACAACACACACACACACACACACACACAAATAGCACAATAGAATAGTATTAAGCTTTAAAAAATGAAATTCTGGCTAAGCACTGGTAGTTTGCACATGTAATCCTACTCAGAAGGCTGAGATCTGAAGATCACAATTTAAAGACAATCTAGGGAGAAAAGTCCATGAGACTCTTACCTCCAATTAACCACACACACACACTAAGCCAAAAGTAGAGACGTGGCTCAAGTGGTAGAGCTCCTGCCTTGAGAGGAAAAAGCAATGATAGCATGAAGCTCTAGTTCAAGCACCACTACAAACACAAAGGGAGGGAAGGAAGAAAGGGAGGGAGGGAGGGAGGGAGGGAGGGAGGGAGGGAGGGAGGGAGGTTAGGAACAATTTCACCATGGTACCATCTCCTGGTACAGTATTTTATCACAGCTAAAAACAAAAAAACAAACAAAAAAACCCAGAGTGCAGGTTCTAAGTTGACTATCCCTGTCTGGGTACTGGTTCTGCTGCTTATTTCCTATGTGGCCTTGGGTATCTTGCTGGGTGCTTGCGTTCCCATTCCCATATAATGGGTATAATCACAGAGCCTGCCACGCATGGGTTGTGACAGCTTCTCATGCAGTGCTGACTTTTTCAAGGGTGAGTACCTCCAGCTTCTACAAAGGTGATGACAGCACTGCGGGACTGCTTATCATAATGCACACACTCCACCTCGCCTCCTCCCAGCCGGGACTTGCAAAAGCTCAGCTCCAGCTTGTCTCGCATCTGGTCCTCAGGCAACTCATCAGGAATCTCTGTGACGTGGATCTTCATTTTAGAAACATCTACATGAACCTGGGAAATGGTGTCACATTCAGAAGAACAGATAAGAAGGCTGCACACGCTCAACTAAATTCCAAGCAGCTTTGATAACTGTTACCTGGAATCTGACTCCTGTGTTCAGGGGAACTTGCTGGGCTATGACTTCCAAATTTACATCCCCTATCTTCACGTAGTGTCTCCCAATTGCAAGCACACGTTGTGCAACTGAAAAATAATTGGCAGATTATTCGGTTCGAACATATTTTTCTTTTTTATACCTTTTTTTGTTATAAAAATACTGGACCAAAGGGTTACAGTTACCTGAGTAAGGTAATGAGTA
Source organism: Dipodomys merriami (assembly GCF_024711535.1). NCBI lineage: Eukaryota > Metazoa > Chordata > Mammalia > Rodentia > Heteromyidae > Dipodomys > Dipodomys merriami. Next base: position 61,739,131 of record NW_027202270.1, on the reverse strand, counting down.
CATTTCCTATTGAGCATTGTTACCTCCTCCTTTGTTTTTCCCCTACCATCTGGAATATCTTTTTCTTTAAGAATGTACTTTTCTCTGTTTAAATTTTGTAATTTTCAAAGATCTAAATTCTAGCATTTTTCTTGGGATTTCAAAGTATTAACCCTCTTGCCAACAAAGGAGATAAATACAGATGGTGAAGGCATGGATTGTGTGTGTGTGTGTGTGTGTGTGTGTGTGTGTGTGTGTGTGTGTGTGTGTGTGTGTGTGTGTGTGTGCGCGTGCGCGCGTGCCACTCCTGGGGCTTGAAATCAGGTCCTGAAAACTGTCCTTGAATTTTTATGCTTGAGGCTAGTGCTCTAACACTTCAACCACAACTCCACTCCAGCTTTTGGGGAGTTAATGGGAAATGAGTCTCAGACTTTCCTCCCTGGGCTGGTTTTGAACCAGGATCCTCACATCTCAGCCTCCTAGGGAACTAGGATTACAGTCATGAGCCAGCAGCACCCAGCTCCTCTTCTCTCAACCACACACCCTTCCTTTCCACTGTTGACTACTAGCATTACCATAGAATTCCTTTAGGACATTAAAGCTCAACCAGAAATTTTTCCTCAGTGATAAGCTAGGAAAACTCCGTCAGTACCAATTTGAATATTACTTTTAGTTAATCTTATCATTACTTACCCATTTCTATTCCTAGCACCACAGAAATGTATATTCATTTTTGGCTGTCTTTCCAAAGGTATATACTAAAGACTACATTGGCTTACATAATTGAGTGAGGATTTAGGGAATATTCTGGCTTAGAAGGTGGAGATTGGGAGGATCAAGTTTCTGAGCCAGCTGGAGCATAAGAAGTCTGTGAGACTCCATCTTGACTGAAGGAGCTGGACATGCTGGCATGTGTCTATCATCTCAGATATATCAGGAAGGCAGATCATGGTCCAAACAGAAAGCAAAATAATAAGCAGCAGGGGCTGGGAAGGTGGCTCAGTGGTAGAGCGCTTGCCATGCATGCATGAGGCCCTGGGTTCGATTCCTCAGCACCACATAAGCAAAAAAAAAACAAAGACGGAAATGGTGCTGTGGCTCAAGTGGTAGAGTGCTAGCCTTGAGCTAAAGAGCTGAGAGACAGTGCCCAGGCCCAGAGTTCAGGCCCCACGACCAGACCCCCCAAAAAAACAATAATAATAATAATAATAAGCAGCAGAAAGAGCTGGAGATGTTACTCAAGTGACAGAACACCTGCCTACCTAGCACAGTGCCCTGAATTCAAATCCCCAGTGCCTCAAAAAAAAAAAAAAAGTTAAGCCAAGTACTGATGGCTCAAGCTTATAATCCTAGCTATTCACAAGTTGAAATCTGAGGATTCTGGTTCAAAGCTATCTGGCAGAAAAATTCTTGAGACCCTTATCTCCGATTAACTACCAAAAAAAGCCAGAAGTAGAGCTGTGGCTCAAGTTGTAAAGTGCTAGACTTGAGCACACAAGCTCAGAGACAGTGGCTAAACCCTGAGTTCAAGCCCTAGGACTGGCACAAAAAAAGTTAGAGGCTTTCGTATATCTAAATCAAGTATAATTTATCCAGACATACGGGAGATATTCAGTAATATAATTAAGAACAATTAGAAGTCTAAAGTCAGTTTAAAATCAATATGAGGTATTTCTTTTCAATTATGTAATGTGAGTTTATAGCACTTCAGCTGTTGACATATAGAGCTGCTTATCCGAGATTACTTTATCTTGAAGATAAGAGATGTTCACTTTCTGTCTTATAAACCCCACATGTGTTTTTGACAACCAGTCAGCACATCACAGCTGGAACACGAGAAGCAGGGCTAGAAGGCAGGGCGTTGCCATGTGGGAATTCAGACTCACTGTACCACAATGTGACTCTAGAACTTGGATTTTTTAATTTAATCTTTGCTAATGGCAACAGACAACAATAACAGAAAACATCAATGAAGTAATACTCAGATGATCCTTTCCCCTCCCTCTCTTCCCACAATCCCCCAACATCTGGTGATGTGACACAGCTGAGAAAGACCACTTGTGTCTCAACTTTTATGACTCTGACAGTCAAAAGCCAACTCCTGTTTTCCTGTGTGCAAGCCTAATGTTGTCCCAAGAGACTGGGACCTCAAAAACACAGGGTAAATACAATAACATAGCTGTTTCTGAAGACAATCTGAATTCTAGCCTCCCTAGATAGGTGGTGTGTGACAATTTGCTTCCAAATCCTCATTTCTGTCTGCCAGTAACATCTACCCACCATCACCACCATCACCACCATCACCACCATCCTCTGCCAACACAGCTCTTGGCCCGCTCTCTTCCCTCTCAGCTAGATTGGTGGCCCCAGAATGAAAGAAAGCACATGGGGCGTAGGCCACATCTGTGCATATACTAACCTTCTGGACTCTTCCTTTGAACATTTAGTTTCAGGCTCCCATAATGGAGTGGATGTCAGGAGAAGGCCATCTGGTCCCAACACCAGATGGCCTTCAAAATACCAGAATGAAGGCCTGAGTCTGTGGCCTGCTTAGAGGCATGTTGATCCAGTAGAAAATAAATGACATTCCAGGTTTGCCTTTCAGCCTAGCAATCTATTAACTCTCTGGACCTTGAGCAGATTACTAGTCTTCTTAACGTCCATTTTCTTATGTAGGAAATTTCTACATAGCAATAATATCAGCTAATGTTTATTGTTTATTATTCTATCCACATATGTGGATAGAAATTGTGGTGAATAAAGAATTCAGACAAACTTACTTGTGGAGGCAAAAGCTAACACTGAAAGCCAGACCTTTCTCCTTAAGCCTTGCACAGGAGCTCTCGGATCTCAGACTTGACAAACATCACACACCAGCAGGCACTGGTGGCTCAAACCTGTAATTCTAGCTATTCAGGAGGCTGAGATCTGAGGATCATGGTTCAAAGCCAGCCCAGACAGGAAAGTCCATGAGATTCTTATCGATGATAAACCACCAGAAAAACCAGAAGTGGCACTGTGGCTCAAGTGGTAGAGTGCTAGGCTTGAGTTGAACTGCTGAGGGACACCATGCAGGCCCAGAGTTCAAGCCCCACAACTGAGAAAAAAAAAAAATCACAAACCACCCCAACTCTCTCAGTCCCAAGCTCTGTCCATTCACTTACATATTTTTTGAATCTCTTTTACAACTATAAAGTATGTATAATACCAGTCCTAGGAGCTGGGAAGGTGGCTCAGTGGTAGAGCGCTTGCCTTGCATGCATGAGTCCCTGGGTTTGATTCCCCAGCACCACATAAGCAAAAAGAAAAAAGCCGGAAGTGGAGCGCTAGCCTTGAGCTGAAGAGCTGAGGGACAGCACCCAGGCCCAGAGTTCAGGCCCCATGACTGGACCCAAAAAAAAAAATATCAGTCCTACCCACTTGCGCTTGTAGAGTTGTATGAGTATGAGATGATGTCTCTGAGAACACATTGATAACTGTGGCCTTCTACCTTACAACAGCATTGCTCTCATTACCAGTTAGGAAACATGTACCAAGAGCCTAGAAATGGGCATCTTAACTACTGTATTTTAGTCTCAGACATCCCTCTCTCAGTGGCTGATCCTTTTATTTCACTGCTGCATGAAATTAACAGGATAGAAAATCTTATATACTTGGGGCTGGGAAGTTGGCTCAGTGGTAGAGCACTTGCCTTGCATGCTTGAGGCCCTGAGTTCGATTCCTCAGCACCACATAAGCAAAAAGAAAAAAGCAGGAAGTGGCGCTGTGGCTCAAGTGGTAGAGCACTAGCCTTGAGCTGAAGAGCTGAAGGACAGCGCCCAGGCCCAGAGTTCAAGTCCCACAACCGGACCCAAAAAAAAAAAAAAAAAGAAATTAAATCTTATATACTTAATGTCTTACAGTCAGGTTTCTCATCTGCAAAATGAGGGTATCTGCCTATAAGGGTGAAAGGGACACTATATCAATGCAAATTACAACATGATAGCCAAGTATAGATGAAAAAGCTTTGATAGTCCAAGTGCTTTCCAAAGGTAACATGGTCCTATTTTTAAGATGAGTCATACCTTCTTCTTCCTCAAAGGTGATGAGCGCCTGTCCTCTCTGTAGCTCATAGAAAATTTGTGAACTAACTTGAAATGAACAGGAGGCATTTAAAAACTCGCTGTTATTCTTAGACTTCTTTACTGAGGTGAATTTCATCTGTGCTTCAGGAATATCCTCTTTAATCTAGTTCAAACAGAAAGATTTAATTAAAATAAAGCCAAGAAATAACTCCATCCAGTGACTATGTAATATGGACATCCAATAATACATTAGCAACTGCATGTCCTGTGCAACTACTCAGTAAGCTAATTAAATGCCGATCCTTCAGTTTCTCACAGATGGAATTATACATATGTAATTCTCTCACTTTTTGTAATCATTGTTTAAACTGCTCAATAATTAGTGTTTGATCCCAAAGCCAACATTACTCATATGGATAAGTATCTTTTGAATAACTGAATCAATCACCCACTGTCTCATCAGGAAATCATTATTATGCTTAATATCATGGAAAAAATATGAAATATAGAGTTGAATATACTTGATAACCCTCAGATAATTTTATCCCAAAAGAACGGCCCCGGGAATTATACAAATTTGTCAAATTTAAATTGCATTTTCCTCAACACCTGCCTTTCAACATTTTTTAGATAGTTTATTGTGAAAATGCTGTACAGAGGGGTTACAGTTACTTGAGTAAGGTAATGAGTACATTCCCTATCAAGCATTCTTACCTCCTCCTTTGTTTTCCTCCTACTATCCCTTCCTTCCCCCACCTCCCTCATTCCATCCCCCCCAAAGCTGTAAAGTTGTCTTGTGAGTACCATTGTTGCAATGGGTCATCCTGTGTCCTTGTTTCAGCCTTTTGTTATTCCCCTTCCCCTCCCCAAATTAAATAAATGTATATACAAGATGCAAGGTACCAAAATCAAGTACAGTGACAACAGAGGCTATACCATAAGGGGAAGAACATACAAGGAAACAAAAAAATTACATAGTACATTAAAAACAACAACAAAGAATGACCTCTTGTGTCCATATCTTGGGGCTCATTTCGCTTAGCATCTTCTTATACATATGTACATAGCTTTTGAGCTTTTCTGCTCATCTGATAAAACACAGGTGATTATACCTCACGTGTTTATTTTGAAGATGGAGTCTAGTATACTTTTCTTTCCAAGCTCAGGTCAAATCTCCAACCTCCATTTATCAGTTTCCTGATTAACTAGGATTGCAGAAATGAATCACCTGCACCTACCCAACCCTCCAGCCCTTTGCCTTTGCTATTTTTCCTTATGTTCAGATGGCTTCAACCTCGATCTTCCTATTTAAGTTTCCCTGTGTCACTGGGATGACAGGTACAAGCCACCATATTCAGCTTTCTATTAGTTAAGATGGGATCTGGAGAACTTTTTGTCCAGGCTAGGCTTTTCCAATCTGGGCTTCCTGAGTACCTAGGGTAACAGGAATAAGCTGCCACACATAGCTCTATTATATATATATATATATATATATATATGTAATGCAACTTCAGTAGAATTTCTAGTAACCATAGGCTAAATTGAAAACAGTTTGCATTGTCTGAGAAAAGGCAGAGTGCCTTCTAATCATGTAAAAATATACCGTACAACTGAGAAGTCAAGAGTTCTCTGGAGTTACAGTGAGAAAGCTCAGAAGGATCTCAGTATGGGTCCTCTGTAAAGTGTGGACACTAGACTGGCTGTTTTCCAAAGACCCAGGGTGCTAAGTAGCCAGAGTCTAACACTCTCCTACCAGAAGTCACCTATCTACTAAACTCAGGAAACATCACTTCCTATCTCCCAATTCAATAACAAAAAAGTGACAGTTTTATTTTTAATAATCTAGGTTTTTAAAAAGAAACCGGGCTCCAAGTTATGTCTTATGCAAGTACAGGAAAGTTTAGGAGACATTTTAGGAGAGTTAATCTGTCCAATTTTTTTAAACTGTGAAACTTATTTAGTCTAGAACCATTAATAAAGAGAATAAGAAGGGGATTCCATGAGAAGGGCCAAGTATGTGATCCAAAAACATAGTGGTAATGAGCATTTGTGTATCATTCAATTGCAGAATTATACTCCAATTCCTTTAACTCTGTAACTTTTTGTGTTGTGCATATGCGCATGTGCATGCGCATGCATACAGGCAAGGGTTTACCTGGGGCCTGAGCTTAGGATCTAGGTACTGTCCCTAAGCTTTGGTGTTTGAGGCTATCTTTCTTACAGTAGAACCACAGCTCTACTTCCAGCTTCTATGACTGATTGGAGCATCATGGACTTTCCTGTCCAGGGTTGGCTTTGAATCATGATCCTAAGATCCAAACCTCCTAAGTAGCTAGGATTGCAGACATGAGCCACCAATGACCAACTTTCTCTTTGTAAGTTTTATTAATTTGGCAATTAATTTAGTTTACCAATTTGGTAAGTTATATTAAAATACACATACATGATAGAATTGGAAAGCACAGAACATGATGAAATTTTATAGAGCTAACACAGTTACATGATAGGTACCCAGACAATAGGCAGAACACAACAATACCCTAGAAGCGTTCCTGGGCTCTTATGAACATCAAGTTCTATGTACCTCCAAGGATCACAGCTGTCCTAACTTCTTAAATTCTGCTCATTTGGGTTTTATTGTAATGGAGGCAAATGGTATACCCTCTTCAGTCTCACTGGGTTAGCATCGTTTTTGTGAGATTTATCTATGATGTTGTGCACAGTTGTGGCCTGTACATTCTCAATTGCAAATTATACACCAATTTATTTATTCATTCCACCAGGAAGGAACATTTGGGTAGTTTTCCATTTGACCCTATTATATATAGTGATGCTATAAATGGCTATAAATGCTTAAAGTATTATGAATAATTAAATCACTTTGTACAAAGTGCAAGTCTATAAAAACATGATATTAAAAAAAAACTGTAAAAGTACCTGGAAGTCTCTAGTGGCCTCTTGTATTTCTTCTTCCAGCTTTTGGATCTCCTCACTTAGCTTCATATTTTCCCTTTGAATTTCATCAGTTGATCCCTAAAAGAAATATTGAATAGTATGGTAAAATTAAATAACTCTTCAACCCTTTTTTTCTAAGTTAATTGAAGATGCCAAATTTCCTCCTGAGCAAGGCACCCCAAGAATAAATATGCCCATATTCAGAATGCATTTGTACAATGCTCCATAGGAAATGGACTCATTACCTCATGTAACTGTAACCACTCTGTACAGTATCTTTACAATAAAAAATATATTTTGAAAAAAATTTTAAAAGAGGGGGCAGGGGGAGGCTGGGAAGGGATGAAAAGGGTAAACAAAGGAGGAGGCTGCAATGCTTGATAAGAAATGCACTCATTATCTTGCCCATGTAATTGTAACCCCTCTGTACAGTATGTTCACAAAAAATTAAAATAAAAATAAAAATAAATAAATAAATAAAAATAAAAAAATTTAAAAGAATGCATTTGTTGAATATTTTAGAACATCAACTGCTAATTCTAACATTACCAAATTTATAGTTCCATTATATGAGAAAAGGCATATGCTGACTTCACAATGACCAAGCACCCAGGAATTTTTACAATTCCAGAAAGGACTTAGATGCTTATCTTCTGAATCTTAGGTCAGTTCTTAAAACTCCCTTCCAGGCTATATTGATAACTATAAGTTGCACTATGATTGTGAACAAGTTATTATGGTTCAGAATATAATAATTAACCTGTTGCAACAATGAGAAGTACAAGTTGTCATGTCCAAAACGAGCTTTACAAAGTCGGTGGGGGGGGGGGGAAGGAATAGGATTGGGATGGGGGGGAGGGGGGAGGCTGGGAAGGGATGTGAAGGGTAAACAAAGGAGGAGGCTGCAATGCTTGGTAAGAAATGTATGCATTATCCTGCCCATGTAATTGTAACTCCTCTGTACAGTATGTTCACAAATAAAATTAAATTAAATTAAAAAATAAATAAAAAATAAAAAAAAGAGTATAATAATTAGCCATGATTCCCATAATATCCAGCTGTCTTGATCTGCCAAATATAACAGAGGTCTGTTACCCAGACCTCTGTTTCCTCTTGAATCCAATCAGAAGATTATTAACTAATCTCTGAACTTTCAGGTACAAATGCAAAAACTGAAGGAAGTCAGTGAGAAATAGCTAATGTAAATAAAAAGCTGGAAAAAATCAACAAAACTTAAACACTTTTGAGAAGTCTAATAACCCTGAAAATTCATGATAAAGTTGGACTTAGGCATACAAAGCATGCTTTAAGCTGGGCGCTGGTGGCTCACGCCTGTAATCCTAGCTACTCAGGAGGCTGAGATCTGAGGATCGAGGTTCAAAGCCAGCCCGGGCAGGAGAGACCATGAGACTCCTATCTCCAATAAACCACCAGAAAACTGGAAGTGGCGCTGTAGCTCAAGTGGTAGGGCGCTTGCCTTGAGCTGAAGAGCTGAGGGACAGCGCCCAGGCCCAGAGTTCAAGCCCCACGACCGACAAAAAAATAAAAAAAATAAAATAAAAAAGCATGCTTTAGCTTCAAACTAATAACTATAAGTTACTTTTTAATAATAATCTGATCATTTCCTTCTTACCTTATTTTTTTCATCTTTCATTAATTGCTTATTCAGATACTTTGTCCAGATTGTGCTGTGTCCATTATCCTCCATATTCCGTAATTATTTTTAAGAAGACTTTAAAATAGAAAATTTGCAAATTCAAGAATAAAAAAAATTACCACTTACTCTTTCATGAAAATAATAATTTTTTCTAACATCAAAGCATTATGCATCCAAAGTTTGAATTTCAAATAATGCTTACATCCATAAACCTGTTAAAAGGTTCTAAAATTCTTTAAATACAATAGTATTCAGTAAATAATTTGTATTACATTTCTTCATAATTCAAATTCCACTTCTAGTATTATGCTCCATTTTTAAAGACTACTATTTTGATCTTCCAAATTTTTTCAAAGTTCTTCCTCTTTTTTTTTTTTTTTTTTTGTAACTTTTGATTCTCATAAAGCTTAAAATCCCCAACACCCAGTTTCTCATCTGCTCCTTGAGCAATGGCTGCTAGGACTGGAACAGGAATTATTTGAGACAAGCCTAAAATAAGCTTGGGGTACCAGAAAATTGAACAGCATTTAAAAAATACAAAAACAAAACAAAAACAATTACCTGCCAGGCTCTGGTGGCACATACCTGTAATCCTAGCTACTCAGGAGGCTGAGATCTGATGAGTGTGGCTGGAAGCCAATCAGGGAAGGAAAGTCCATGAGATTCTTATTTCCAATCAACCAATAGAAAACTTAGAAGTGGAACTGTGGCTCAACGTGAATACGCTCAGGGACAGAGCCCAGGCCTTGAGTTTAAGCCCCATGACCCACAAAAATAAAAACTAGAATGTGAAAGAGATACAGGATCTAAGTAAAAGAGTCCCTAGTGCCAAGGATACATTCAAGGAATTGATCAAGTAAGTAATATGTAGAGGATGAAGGAACCAGGGATTTCACTGACAGAGAAGGCAATTACAAATATAGAAAGGAAGAAAATAATAATGAATCCTGTTCAATGAAACTGGATATATCAATGAAATCTCATGGTTGATGATAAATAGATAATACATGATGAATGGTTTATAAATTGATGGCTAGGTAGCAACAGAAGTAAAAAATGTGTGGATGTATATATACACATACATACATACCCTAGTTTTGGCTATTGGGAGTAGGAGGTAGGAAGTAGAGATGGAAGTAGTGAGCAAGCCTGGCACCCCAGCTTTGCTATCTAATAATATTCTCCAAAGAACCAGGATTTTTTTTTCTTTCTTTCTTTTTTTGGCACCAGTCCTGAGGTTCAATCTCCGGACCTTGGTGCTATCCCTGATCTATTATGTTCAAGGCTAGCACTCTACCACTTGAGCTAAAACTCCACTTATGGCTTTTTAGTGGTTTATTTTCTGCCCTAATCACAGTCCTCAGGTCTCAGTCTTCTGAGGAGCTACAGGCATGAACCACCAGCACCTGGCTCAGAATTGTTTTTAATCATTTTTTATTATTTTAAATAGCTGTACAAAGGGTTTTCAATTCAACACGTGGGTTTATCAGTGCAATGCATTTTGACCCCTTTCATCATTCTTTATCTCTCCCAACACCATCCATCCCTTCAAATTCCTTACTTCCATTTCCCATATGTGCCTATATTGAATGGTACGTATTTCACATATATACATATACTGAATATTATGGCTACATTCAGCCACTTTTCCTCTCTCTATTCATCTGCAACTGCTCTCCTTGACCCCTACCCCCAACATACACCCAAGTTCAGCTTCCTAGCATTCATTTTGTTAAACTGTAAGTTGCTCAAAGGATTCCCATCATTGGAATCCTCCTCTGAATATACCACACTTTAGTTAATACATTTGTGTATATGTGTATATAGCCCTATACATGGTTTTTCCTATTTAGGGGGTGGGGGGTTGTTTGACAGTTTAAACACAACTGATACTAATGCAGTTTCTCCATTTCAGCGGGGCTGTATAAGGCACATGAAGGAATTTAAAAGTTGGATTTTGACTTCTTTTTTAACTTTTATTTATTTATTGGAACTCTCTTGGTCAAATCCTCATGTAATAAATCTGCAAATAAGGCAGGCTTGGTATATTAGTTTCAAAATACCCCCCCACACACACACAAAATACTGAGCAATTTCAAAGAAAAAAAGAGTGACTGTAGTGAATCCTGGCATCCATTACCATCCTGAGATAATCAAAGTAAATAATGGAATAAATCAAAGTCATGTAACATATAATAGAACAAAACACAGATATCCCGGCCAAAAACACATTATCTAAATCTATTCATGAGGAAACATTAGACAAGTTCAAATTGAGGCACATTCCACAGTCTAATATCCCTGTCCCCCTTAAAAAGTATCCAGTACACAGAAATGGAGGGAGGAAAGGTGAACAAAGGTCATCATACTCTGTGGAAAGTGAACTCTGCAACTTGCAAACAGGGACATGAGTGGGGGAAATGGGGAAAAGTGAAGTGAAGAATTGGGCTCATTACCAGACTTATGAAATGGTAACTCCTATGTATAATACCTTAATAATAGCAATATAATTATACACATACACATTGTTGTTGCTGTTGTTGTTTTTTTGTCAGTTGTGGGGCTTGAACTCAGGCCTGAGCACTGACCCAGAGCTTTTTTTTTTCTTCTTCAAGGCTAAGGCTCTACCACTTTGAGCCACAGCACCACTCCCAGTTTTCCCGTGGTTATTTTTGTAGCTAAGAGTCTCACGGACCTTCCTACCCAGGCTGGTTTGGAACTGTAATCCTCAGATCTGTCTCCTGAGTCACTAGGATTACAGGCATGAGCTAGCCTGGTAAAATAATATTTTAAGTAAATAAAAAGTATCCAGTTCAGGAAAGCCAAGGAAAGATGGAGAAATTTCCAGAGTGAAATGTGAGGATTGTGATTTAAAGCCACATGGAGTAGAAAGGTCCAAGGTAGAAAGTCAAGAGAGGGGCTGGGAAGGTGGTTTAGTGGTACAGCGCGTGCCTTGCATGCATGAGGCCCTGAGTTCGATTCCTCAGCACCACATAAGCAAAAAGAAAAAAGCTGGAAGTGGCACTGTGGCTCAAGTGGTAGAGCGCTAGCCTTGAGCTGAAGAGCTGAGGGACAGCGCCCAGGCCCAGAGTTCAGGCCCCACGACCAGAACCAAAAAAAAAAAGAGAGAGAGAACCTTAACTCCAACTAACTAGCAAAAAGCTGATATAGAAGTGTGGTTCGAACACCAGCCATGAAGGAATAGCTTGAGGCCCTGAGTTCAAGCCCCAGGATTGCCACAAAAAAAAGGAAACCAAACACATGAGTGTTTGTTCATATATGATATCACATACATGTGAAATCCTAATTACATTTCCACAACACAGAAGCAATAACAATATTTAATAGCTTTTCAAAATTATTATCACTATGGCAATACTCTTATCAGCTGTATAAAAGGCTCTCCTTATAAATTGTCTACTGTAAAATACCCCTAGAAAACGTCTGGCATATTTCCCCATGGGAAGAATTTCCCATGTAGTGAGGGGGATGTATGATCATTCTTTCCTCTTTCGTAATCATGTGGTAGGCGGAATCCCCTCAAGGATATCCGTGGCCTAACCCTGAGAATTGATTTTTAAAAAGTAAAAAACTAGATAATACTGCAAAGGAGAATTAAAGCCAGCAATTAAATTCAGGTTGTTATTCAACAACCTGTCTAAAATACAAACTATCCTGAATGAGCGGTGGAGGCTTAATATGAACAAGAGGGTCCCTAAAAGTAAAAGAAAGAAGAGAAAGAAGGCAATGTGAGGACAGAAAAATAGCCAGAAGTACCAAGCTACTGACTTCAAAGCAGAACACTAAGCTAAGAGTGGCCAGATTCTAGAAACCCATAAAGGAAAGCAACACTTTGACCTTAGCCCAGGGAGACTTGGATAGGATTTCTCATCTATAGAAATCTAAAAATGAACAGAGTGTGTGTGTGAGAGAGGGAGAGAGAGAGCGCGACAGAGACAGAGACAGAGTCCACATGCTCACTAACTCCATTTAAAAATTAATTTAAAAATTTTACAAATTGTACAAATCTACCTGACTTATGTAACTGTAACCCCTCTGTACATCACCTTTATAATAATTTTAAGCTTAAAATATACAAATTACAAAAATAAAATAAAAAAATACAAATCACTGTCATAATTAGTTCTCAAATGATACTCATCTATCACCATCTTGTAAAATCAAATTTTTCTATATGCATGACTAGCAGCCAAAGAAAGGAAATAGAATGTATGCATCTTGTTCAGACTTGAATCAATGTGCAAAATTACAATCAATGGGCAAAATTACAGTGATTTAATTTTAACATCTCAACTGTTTTTAGTTTACAATTCTAGAGTCAAGCAATATTTCATTCTATAAAATAGAATGAGGGGGTTCCGATGAGCTGAGCAGAAGTTGGTTTTATTGACAGAAAAACACTGAATAGAGCAGAAACAACAGAAAGTGCAGAACTAGCTACTATCCGTTTACTTTCCTGTAAGAGTTATAGTTTATAATCAAGAAAAGGTTATATTTCTCCCTTTCCCTCCCTCTTTGGTGACATAGAACTTTAGCATAGGTTACGTTTTTTTCTGTCTCTTGGGACTCAATACGGGAGTACAGGATTTAGGGCCAAAATAATGACGCCCTATAATTTTTAATGCTCTCTTTGGGGTATCAACTTCCAGCAAAACGTTGCGTATTCTGAAAAGTGAGGCGTGATTCCAGAAACCTGGGCCAGCCAAGGAGCATAATCCCCCTCAAAACTCCGTTTTCCTAAGAACGAACTCTCTCTGGAGACACTCTGGGAAGCAGTGAGGAGACATAAATCAACTTTCAATTTTCCAAATGAAACACAGGCGACTAAAGGGCGGGGGTCGGGGGGGGGCGCGCTAAGGCACAGAGACGGCCAAGTGAAGGCCTTGGAAGCTGGTGCGCCCCTGGGACATGTGACCTCAATGCCCTGGACCCCCCACCCCCGGCGTCCCCCCACCAGGGGATCCCCAACTGGGACCGGACGCCCCACTCACCCCAGACAAGCAGCCTAGAGAGCGCAGCTCTCAGGAGCAGCTTGGCCTTCCGGGAAGCCGGGCAGAAAGGAGGGCGCGGGGCAGGGCAGGACGTCCCGGTCCGGCTGCCTGCGTGGAGATCCCAGGGCCTTCACAGCTGGGTGCCTTCGCCAGAAAGAAGGCAGAAGAGAAGAAAAGCTCAAGTGGAGATTTTTCTTTCAAACCTAAGCACCGGCTCTGGCGAAGCGGGCGGCTCTGGCGAATTGCCACCAGCAAGACTTGATAACGCATTTCACTTTCGATTTCTGAAACGTGATGATGGAAGCGCTTTGGTTTTGTGCATCCAACGCGCCCCAGAAAGTATTGCTGGAAATAGTTTCTATTTTCAAGTTTATATGTTCTAGAAATCTTCTATTTCTAGAAACAATGTGAAGGGCTGAATTTAAAAAACACATTTGTATGGGGCTGGGAAGGTGGCTCAGTGGTAGAGCACTTGCCTTGCATGCATGAGGCCCTGGGTTCGATTCCTCAGCACCACATAAGCAAAAAGAAAAAAGCCGGAAGTGGCATTGTGGCTCAAGTGGTAGAGCACTAGCCTTGAACTGAAGAGCTGAAGGACAGCGCCCAGGCCCAGAGTTCAGGCCCCACGACCGGACCCAAAAAAAAAAAAAACAAAAAAAAACAAAAAGAACACATTTGTGTATGTGATCTCTAAAACCTATGGATGGCAAAGATGGATCAGAGCCACATAAGCTGAAAGCAGAATCTCTCTTCCCCTACTAGCTCTCCACATAATGTGTCGAACATCATCACTTTGAGTATAATATTTACAGCCCATCCACGATCAACTTTTCCAGCATCCCCAGGGCCATGAATTTGGGAAAGCTGTGCTATTGGGTTTGGTTTCTATGACCCAAATCTGTGAAATGTTTCAAACATTTTATTTTGTTGTGAAGATTATAAACAACTGCTCACTAGGTGTAAACTTTTCCGTTGAAGATAAAAAAACATCTGGCTTATTTCAAGGAATGTGTTTCCTAACAGAAGTGAGAGGAAGGAGATGTATCGAAACAATTTCAAGGCCTAAATTCTTAAGTTATATTATTGTGTGGGTGTGTCTAGTAACTCCGATGATACAGGGGTGGAGAATCAACCGGCCTCCAAAATCGTTTCGGACAAGATTCTCCATTAGCTGCCTCTAATGATCATTTAGTACCGCCCTGAAATAGTTTTAGATATCCACATGGCCCTGGCAAAAGAAATGGTTTCTCGTGCCCATAACAGAAGCAAAAGTCATTTCTAGCAACAAGATTGATGGGACTCAGTTGACAGTGGCTTGTCTAAGTAATAAATCCCATATGGAGTACTAAGAAAGTCCTATTCATCAACCCCATCAGAAAGCACATCTCCATGTGTTGTAACTTGAACTTTAGAGGTAGCATGAATTCGATAAATAAGATTTCCAGGAGTCTATTAGTTGGAACGGATCTCCTATATTAGGCTTATCAGATTAAGACCAAAAGAGTTACTAGTTTATGCTGAAATTTCAAGACACCAAGAAATCGGGTGAGAAAATAGCCAATTCCCCAAACAGACCAAAATTAACAACCTGATTAAAAAAAAAAACAACAACAACAAAAGAAAAAAAAACAAAAAAACTGCTCTCTGCCTTAACCATTGCAAGAAAAGTAACTTTGAAGGGACTAACCCGATTTTTTGTTCCAATTTTTCATCTCCCATTGTTTTTGCCTATAAAACCAATATCCTTCGTGATTCTAGAATCACGAATCAAAGCCAGTTAGAACTTCGAATGTTATAATTTTGATAACTCTACTTACGAGGTTATTTAGTTCAATATCATTTTTTTCTCTCTTTCTTTCCTTCCTTCCTTTCCTTCCTTCTTTCTTTCTTTTCTTTCTATTTTTTATTACCAGGGCTTGAATTCAGGACTCAGGGACCATGCACTCTCACTCAGCTTGTTCTGCTCACCGCTGGCACTCTGAAGCCACATCTCCACTCCAGCTTTTTACTGGCTAATTAGAAATCGAATCTCTCAGACTTTTCTGCAAGGACTAGCTTCAAAGCTCAGTTCTTCAGATTTCTACCTCTTTAATAGCTACACTTTTATTCATGAGTCACTGGTACCTGGCTACTTTTTTCTTATAAAGAGATATAAAAGGTTCTTACGCATGCCTAGAAAAGAGCAGATCGAACACAGATTTAGATCCTATTAAGAGAGCAAAGGACATAGGTAGGGGGTATGGCACATTAAGTGGTAGAGCGCTAGCCTTGAGCTGAAGATAGCTGGGATAGCACCCAGGCCCAGAGTTCAGGCCCCACGACCGGACCCCCCCCCAAAAAAAAAGACTGGTGCTTTTTGATGGTTAAGTTGGAGATAAGAGTCTCATAGATTTGTCTGCCTAGGCTGGCTTCAATCCTCAATCCTCAGATATCAGCATTCTGAGTAGCTAAGATTACAGGTGTGAGTCACCAATACCCAGCTTCTTCTAACATTTCTTTACTGGCCATTCATACCTGCAGACTTTCTTAAAAAGTAAACTCTGTGAGAGGCTGCATTGACTCATTTGGATGCTTTGCTTGATTGTTCCTTATTAGGGATTTGTGGTGAGAGAACCACAAGAATTTGATATTCCTATTTTCCAGCATTTCAGGCTATCTTCTCTTTAAGCCTTAGAGACTCTTAAGAACTTAAGATTCTCTGAGCACTTTCTCCATAGTTCAAACCAAATAGTTGGGTTTATGCCACCATCAATGCATCCTATGAGAGTTCTGTCATAAGCAGTCTAGAGTGTGCAATTGTACATATAAAGCAAGAAAACCTCAGCATATCCTCAGATCTCCTTCATTTCTATAATATAGTATACTATACTATAATATTGAGGTATATTACTTGGTATCTTCTAGGCATGGATATCTAAGATCAATATTTAAGAAGTCTGATTATGACTCAAGTGGTGGAATGTTAGCTTTGAATGGAAAAAAAAAAACCAACCAACCAAGTAAGATTATGAGGCCCTGAGTTCAAGCCCCAGCATTGGCACAACAAAAGTAAAAACAGAAAAATCCTCAAGGATCAATGTTTATTTTTGAACTTCAAGATCATGTTTATGGTATGTTCACAATAAAAAATAAAAAAAAAATTAGGGCCCCCCCCCCAAAAAGATCATGTCTATGTTTCCCTTTACAGCTTTGTCAAAGATGATACTTCATTCTTCATACAATGCAACAGAATTTTTTGATGGATCGGTTACATTTTCATGATATATCAGTGACCCAGGCAGAATTCAACAAGATGAAGCCTGCCATTCTCTAACAGTTATTATTTGACTTACATGTAGTTCTATTTAAAAATATCTGGCTTCTGCCATAATACTTTATATTCACCTACACACTGGGCCCAGAGCATTTGACTTCTCTGGTAGTGTTAACACTGGTTAGAAATGAATACTTGGGCCGGGCGCCGGTGGCTCACGCCTGTAATCCTAGCTACTCAGGAGGCTGAGATCTGAGAATCGTGGTTCAAAGCCAGCCCGGGCAGGAAAGACCGTGAGACTCCTATCTCCAATAAACCACTAGAAAACCGGAAGTGGCGCTGTAGCTCAAGTGGTAGAGCGCTCGCCTTGAGCTGAAGAGCTGAGGGACAGCGCCCAAGCCCAGAGTTCAAGCCCCATGACCGACAAAAAAAAAAAAAAAAAGAATACTTGAAAAAAATAGTTGAATAGCCTGCATTAGGTATAATCACTGTACCAACTGCAGGTGACATAAAAGTGTCGGGAGCCAAAAGTTGAGTCTATCTGCATGATAAGCTTGACTATCTCGATGGAACATCTCTCGAGGCTATTTACAAAATCTGGTCTTTGCATCCTGCCCCAAAGACCAGGTAGCTGCTATTGACCACCTTTACACATTGCCCTAAGCAAGCATCCTGCAGCTGCTACGCCCAATGAAAAAGCTTCCTTATTCTAAGCATATAAATACCCCTGTGTAAAAATAAAATTCGGCAGCTTGATCAGAATCCTTGTCTTGCTGTCCTTCTTCGTGTCTCTTGTCCCTTCATTCCTTCTCGCTAAGGTTCACTGCCCTCGTTGAAGTCCTGCGGGTCGGGACATAAAAGAAAATTTAAAAAGGTTTTCATCTTAATGATACCTATGTAAGGAGGACAAACAAGAAGAAACATGTTCCAAAAACTGAAAGAAAGAGATATTGTAGTATGAACTGAAATGGCTACTACTTTCAGTGATGTACCATGGAGAGGTTTGTCTGAGTGAGATATATTCCTTAGATATTTTCCATTTGTATGTTGCAATAGCAAACCATGTGAAAATTAGAACCGTGTTACTTGATTCCTTTGTAATCCCCTAGGATCTTGCACAGTGCTGGATGTAAGTATCCCAAACTTTTCCAAGGGTGAACTTCAAACTGGATTAATAATATCTTGGGAAAAACAGCAGCTTTGCTATGTGATGTCTTGGAAGAGCACAAGATAGTGGCTATTAGGTTGCTTTCTCGTGGTTTTTCAAACCTAATCATATTTCACTCCCTCCTATGTTTTCACACTTTTTTAGTCCACTTGGTTGCCGTAACAAAATACCATATAATGGTTGGCTTTCATAAACAGCACACATCTATATTACACAGTTTGGAAGCTGTAAGTCCAAGATAAAGACACCAGAAGATAAAGTGTCTGGGGTGACTCTGTGTGTGTGTGTGTGTGTGTGTGTGTGTGTGTGTGTGTGTGTGTGTGTGTGTGTGTGTGTGTGTGTGTGTGTGTGTGTGTGTGTGGTATGTAGTCTGTAGTCTGGAAGGAGTTCATTGCTATCAAACGAAGGAGAAAAATGTTATATAACATATATATCACGTATCTGTGAATATTTACACAAGATATTCAAACTATAGGCATAATGTATACTTGAGTACATGATCAATACTAAATAAGAATTTTTTATTTTCTAGTACTGGGACTGGGACTTGAACTTGGAATCTGCGTGCTGCCCTTAGCTTTTTTGTTAAATGCTTTACCACTGCTTCTGGCTTTTTTGGTAGTTAATTGGAGATAAGAGTCTCACCAATATCCTGCCTGGGCTGGGTCTGAACTGGAATTTCAGCCTCCTGAGTAGCTCGGTTTACAGGTGTGAGCCACCAGTTTACCAATTACAATTAATAATAATATTTATAGAACTTTGGCTATTCCACTTTACTTAATGGTTTGCTGAGTACTGACTTCAAAGTTGAGTTGAATTCAGCGGTACTGTTAGCACATGGACTGTCAGCACATAGTTCAGCTTTAGAATGATGATGACGCACCCTGGTGTGATGCCACGTGCTTGTGATCCTAGCACTTGAGAGGTTGTCTCAGCCTCCGGAGAGTTATGAATCTGAGGTATCAAGGCTGTTTCCAACAAAACCAAATCAAAACAAAATGTGCCATAGATTCAAAAAAGGGTTAAACTTACTTCTTGAAGGCCATCATGTAGACCAGTACTTCTCAAACTTCAATGTCCATATGAATCTGCCAAACATTTTGTTTAATCACATGTTGGGATCCTGCAGATTTAGAATGGAGATTCTTTTTTTGTTTGTTTGTTTTTGTTTTTGTCAGTTGTGGGGCCTGAACTCAGGGCTTGGGTGCCGTCCCTCAGCTCTTCAACTCAAGGCTAGCACTCTACCACTTGAGCCAAGCACCACTTCTAGCTTTCTCTGCTTATGTGGTGCTGAGGAATTGAACCCAGGGCCTCATGCATGCAAGGCAACCACTCTACCACTGAGCTACATTCCCAGCCCCCTGGAGATTCTTTATTAATAAGGTTTCCAGGTGGTGCCCATGGTGCTGTTTTGACTGTACTATGACTAACAGGCTGTAGACTAACCATATACTAATTCAAAGACTAACCAGAAACAGTCATTGCAGTGGGAGGGTTCTATCTAAACTTTGTCTTATCTCAGTTAGGGTGCTCCAGGGCTTCTTCCTGTTTACCAGCCTGACTGGTGGGTCCATCTTTGAAAAGTGAAGTATTTCTAGAAGTCCTTGGTGCCCTTTACTGAAGAAAGAAGAGCATTTGTTCTGGTCTCCTATGCCATGTCCTAACAGAGAGTGCTAGCTCCTTGCCTGTGCCTGGACTGCCATTATAGCTAGTCTGACATGGAAAGGAGAATGGATGGTTCAAAATGTCACAAAATCATAGAAAAAGGAAATAAGGAAAGCCAGGAAAAGAAGAACAGGACAGGACATATCTTGGAACTTAAAAGGAATATTTTTTCTATTTCATTAATTATTCATTTCTATTAATTCCAACTAGCTTGCCCTAGTGTGCAATGTAACAAGATAGAATGATCTCACACACAGGACTCATTTTAATAACATGAATTTCTGCATGGAGTAGTTTAGTAGTGTTTGATGTATAAAGTCAGTGTTAATTTATCCTGCTCAGGGCTTAAACTCCTCCAAGGAAATTTTAAATAAAAACATGCTTCAGCCCCAATAAAAATAAAACAAAAAAAAAGTGTCCCTGAGATCTTATTGCTTGGGGACTTTATGAATTGAAATGGAAATAGTATCAGCCTCCCCTTTTGGTAGGCTGACCTCAGCTGTTTTCAACCTTCTGAAGAATAAGACCTTCAGTCTTGGTGCCAATATTCAAAGAAAGTTATCTGAGTTGGACCAACACAGCTGGTAGGCTAGCTCATGATAGAAACTGTACCACCTTAAGAATCAGAACTGAGATAAACCTTTGCTTTGATCTTTACTGGCTATGTGGATTGGAAAATATGTACTAGGTTTCACATATTAAAGATTCTCAAAATATTACTGTTGATTATATTTCCTTTTCTCAAATGTAAATATGTTAGTCTTCCCCGTCCATGACAAATTATCTGAGAAAAATCAATTTAAAGGAAGAAAGTATTATATTAGCTCATGGTTCCATAGGTGTCATTGAATGATGTTTTTTGGCCATATAGCTTTGGGGTTCAGGAAGTGCAGGGTAGATGTTTTCCTCTTGGCAGCCAAGAAGCAAAAAGAGAGTCAGAAAGAGACCAGGATCCCAATGTCCCTTCAAGGGCACACCTCCCCAATGACTTAATGTCTTTTCAGTAGGCCCAAATTCTTAAAGGTTCCATCATTTCCTGCTAGTATGATAGACTAACAAGCAAGCTTTCACACAGGATTTTCAGGGAATATTTCCAAACCACAGCAATAAAAATGAAGATAAACTGAGCACTGGTGGCTCACATCTGTAATCTTAGCTACTCAGGAGGCTGAGCTCTCAGGATCATGGTTTGAAGCTAGCCCAGGCAGAAAAGTCTGTGAGACTCTTATCTCCAATTAAAATCACAGAAAATGTCAGAAGTGTGCTGTTGCTCAAATGGTAGAGCACTAATCTTGAACAAAAGGAGCTCAGGGACAGCACCCAAGCCTAGAGTTTAAGCCTCAGGACCAGAAGAAAAAAAAAAAGAAGATAATAATGTTCATCTAACAGTTTCAGTGTATAATGATTAAATGAAATAATGTAAATAAAAACATTTAGGGGGAGGCTGGGAAGGTGGTTCAGTGGTAGAGTGTTTGACTTGCATGCATGAGGCCCTGGGTTCGATTCCTCAGCACCACATACACAGAAAAAGCCAGAAGTGGTGCTGTGGCTCAAGTGGTAGAGTGCTAGCCTTGAGGGATAGCAACCAGGCCCAGAGTTCAAGACCTATGACCGACAAAAAAAAAAAAATTTAGGGGGACTGGGGATATAGCTCAGTAGTAGAGTGTCTAGTTTATGCAAGATCCTGGGTTCAATTGCCAACTCTGAAGAAAAAAAGAAAAGAAAAGAAACCCAACAACAACAGCAAAGGAAGGAAGGAAGGAAGGAAGGAAGGAAGGAAGGAAGGAAGGAAGGAAGGAAGGAAGGAAGGAAGGAAGGAAGGAAGGAAGGAAGGAGAGAGAAAAGAAAAACTTTTAAACAACCAATGCAAATTTAAATAATATTTTAATATGAATACTTTCTTCTGAGTTTAAATAACCATTAGAGAGGTTTAAAGGGGTGATGTTAGATAGGAGAAAACAACTAAATGACTTCATAAAATTTAGGACCTGAGTCAGTTTACCAAAGCAACTGCATGAAATGACATGGGTGTGCACTACACATGCCCTCTGGTGTCCCCTAGAATTGTGCAATGTTTGCTAGAGAAGGAGTCTGGCAGCCAAGTCTTCTTTGGCTGTTTATCTAGAATTGAATAGAGAAAGGAAGAACAAGGAAATCAAATAACAAGTTTTTGGTATCCTCTCTCTTTCCCTCTCTCTTTGCTTCTCACACACACTTGTTTTTGTCATATTGATCATGAAGTACATATAAAGGGACAGGTAATTGGAGTGATTTTCTTTTCAATCTTGCATCTATCCTACTGCTTTGAAATAACCCAAACAGCACTGTAATTGTCCCTGATCTTCCTGGAGCCTTTTCTTGGGCCCTAATCTAAACTGTCCTCCTCCTTCTGAGAACAATGTGACCAGATGGTCCAGTTTTCTTGAGAAACAATTTATCAAAGTAGATGATTTGCATGTATGGAAACAGAACAATGAACCCCATTGAAACGGGGAAAGGAGAGTGACAGAGGGGTGAAATTGCTTGGAATACATGGTATACATATATGGAAATGTCACAATGAAATCTCACTCTAACATAACTAATGTATGCTAATTTTTACAAAAAAAGAATCCATTTATATCCAGTTATGTTTAGGTTCAATCCTTCTGCCATAGCCAGTGTCTCTTTTTCTCCAGATCCTCTTACATGAAAATTCATAGTTGATTGTTTCATTCCCACAGAACTTTCTGTGATGGCTAGTTTACAACTGGAACTCATCCTGCTGGTAATTCCCCATTTCCTTTCATCCTGTACACCCCTTGCCAGATGATCCTTCAAAAATGCTACTTTCATCATGTCATTCCACATGTTAAGCACTTGCAGATGGCATCCAAGACGTCAAATTTATCCAAAGCCTAAAATGTACTGTCTCTTCTAAAATGAACTGGCCCTTCCTGTAGTCCTAATGCCAAACCATTACCATGCAGAATAGCTCCACGTGACTTTCTAATTTTATAATTCATTAGTCTTATTTTCTTTTTTTTTTGAGCTTTATTTATTTTTTTATTTTTTTTGCCATTCATGGGGCCAGAACTCTGGGCCTGGGCACTGTCTCTCAGCTCTTCAGCTCAAGGTTAGCACTCTACCACTTGAGCCACAGTACCACTTCTGGCTTTTTCTGCTTATGTAGTGCTAAAGAATTAAACTCAGGGCCTCATACATGCAAGGCAAGCACTCTACCACTGAGCCACCCTCCCAGCCCCTTATTAGTCCTATTTTCTATATCTGACTGAATTAGTCAGTTATCCAGTTTCTGAACAAACGGGGCCTCTTTTTCTTCTCACCATTTTTCTTTCTATCCTTCAGTAATACTTTAAACAAACATGCATTGATTGCACAGTTTAATTGCAATGTTAATACTAAAAATATTAACAATTGGCCTATACAAATAGAGTGGCCCATTCCAGCAGCATAGTGCAGAATCCATAAGTTGCTGGATCCTAGGAAGGTAGAGGGGACAAGAGGTGGGTGTTCCTGGTGGCCAGGGCTAGGTATCCTGGGATAGAGGCAGGAGAAATCATGCTACTTAATTACAAAAAGGCTTCATTATTTAGCAACTAGTGTAAACTTCCACACCACATTAGCAAACACCTCAGTTGGGCTTTGCTGATGTATCTCCAGGCTTAAGTTTAAGCTACTATGATGTCTCCTCATGGAAGTTTTTTAGTACACTATATCTGTCCCACCTACTAAGCATATTTGCAGTCTTGCACTGTTCATTGTTTGGAGAAAACTGTTAGATTATTCATTCCCCCTGGAGAATGTTAATCCTTTTCAAAACAAGATTATACTGTATATTTGTTTCTTCCAAAAAATGACCAATACAATGCCTGTTAATTTTATTGATTGAACTAAGGAATGCCCAAATAGCTGATAAATTTTCATTGGAATGTGTCTATAAAGATATTCCAGGGGCTGGGAAGGTGGCTCAGTGGTAGAGCTCTTGCCTTGCATGCATGAGGCCCTGGGTTCAATTCCTCAGCACCACATAAGCAAAAAGAAAAAAGCCGGAAGTAGTGCTGTGGCTCAAGTGGTAGAGCACTAGCCTTAAACTGAAGAGCTGAGGGACTGTGCCCAGGCCCAGAGTTCAGGTCCCATGACCGGACCCAAAAAATAAGTAAATAATAAGTAAATAAAGATATTCCAGACCAGATTAGGATTTGATTAGTAAACTGAGTAAGGAAGATCACCCTCACCAAAGCGAATGGGCATCATCCAATCTTTGGAGGACCTGATCAGAACAAAAAGACAAAGGAAGGGTGAATTTTCTCTCTCTAAACTAAGTCATGAATTTCTCCTAACCTTGGACATTATTGGTCCTTATTTTAAGGACTTTTGAGCTTGGTTTTTCTGTGCCTTTACATTTTAAATGATAGAGTATAAGATTTGTCAACCTTCATAATTATGTGAGCTTATCTCTCATAATCTGTGTGCATACATATATATGTATATATAGACTTTCTCTGAAACACCTTGATTAATATAGTCTTTTTCTAGTGATTATTTACCCTTAATTTCTTACTAGATATTGATTGACTAAATAATCGGGAACAATGCTGGTCACTGAGGGCTCACATCTGTAATCCTAGCTACTCAGGAGACTAAGATCTGAGGATGGCAGTTCAAAGTCACACAGGTCAGTAAAACCTCTGAAACTCTTATCTCTAATTAACCACCAGTAATAACAATAAAAATAAAAAGTAGAAGTAGAGCTGTAGCTCAAAGTCATAGGGCTCTAGCCTTGACCACAAAAGCTCAGGGACAGCTCCCAGGCTCTGAATTTAAGCCTCATGATGGACAAAAATAAAATAAAATAATTAGTAACAATTTATATCATAATACAACCATTCTAAATCACTGAGAGACAGTCTTACTTGAGACTCTGAAGGAAACTAGGAATTCTCTTCCCCAGAAACACCCACAAGTACACAGAGCTCTACATAAAACTTCAATTGTTTCATTTATCCCCTAAGTCATTCAAGACTCTTGGGAGCTCATGAAATCTGGGTTACAGACCTCAGTTTCAATGGAAATTTATGGAGCAAAAACATTTACCTAAGAGTTGACCTTGGTTCCAATAAGAAAGATACTCAGGAAAGCTGATTTTTTTTAACCCTAGAGCATCTTTTCTAAGTAGCTTTTCGCTGGCTTCTCCCTGGGAGACAGAAAAGCAGCAAATTTCACCAGTGTCCACTGAGAAGGCTGCACTGTTGACTGAGGGTTTTGACTATGCACAGACATGACCAGTTGCACTGATGGATGTCAAAAAACTAGTGTCAGTAACAATCTGGAATGGACCCATCTTTTACTGGCTGGCCTAACTCATAAGTACCACCTACCAAAGTGTGGAGTGTATGAATCATGTCTAGCTCAAAGGACAAAAGAACAAATGAAAATGCAAGAATGGCTTTGTCATAGATGGGACTTTTTGCACTAGGCAAACTTGCTAAATAAACTAAAGTGTAGACATGAGATTAAAAAACAGTGAAATCATCACCACCAAATCTCTGCAGAAATGGACTCCCACTGAGTTACACACATGAGTCAAAGAGATGGGACTTTCACCAACTCCCACAGGCAGTTAGTATACCACTTTGGAATAAACTTCTTTTTGGAAGAAATAAAAAAAAACTTATTTATAAGGGAATTTCCCTGCCATGGTACAAACTTGAAAGTGTAGAAACATTACACTTTCTCATATTTCACTCTGATTGACTTCAGTATTGTGGGGAGGGAGTAGAAAGACTTTTAAATGCTATTCATCTTTGGATTGGTTTCCACTCTCTGCAAGTTCTGGCTGGCATGGAAGTTGAACTATCGGAAAGGCTGTAACCAGAGTGCCAGAGGACTGCCATAGAGAATTCTCTCTGGGCTTGGCTCACACAAAACTTTACAGAAGGGCATCCCAGAAGAAAATAATAAGAAAAGAAATAGTTCAACACATGTTAATTAAGATTTTAGCCAACTTATTATTTTTCTGGCTATAAACCAAAGTAATATTGCTAGGAGACACACCAAAAAAAGTTATTTTTCCAAGAAATTTCTACAGAAATTACATCAGTTCTCTGAACCCATGTAGGAGACAGTGTGTGCAATGGAACCAGCTGTGAGTCAGCAGCAACCTGATTTCTTGTCTGCAATGATGACTGTGAGATCATACGCAAGTGTCTGAAGGTAAGATGTTCAGTCTTCATCATTCTCTAAGTGTGGCACCCTTCATCACAGGTGGATCAATCTGAATATTTCTGAAAATATTGTGATGGTAATGAGAGATTCTGTGGGGCTTAGATAGCACAACAAAAGAATGTTAGGGAAAGCATTTTCCCTTGTCTCCTACAGCTAATTTGCAACACACTCTCAAAATCACACTGCTGAGAACAGCAAGTTGGGTTGAGATGAGGGAGACTTGATTTGTAGCCACATCTGCACAACTTCTTTCTAAGCATTGATCTTGGATTGGGGATAGGCCCAGTCTACTAGACTCTCTCTACTAAAAAGGCCATCTAGCCAGTGTGGACAAAATGGCTACCATAGTGACTTAAGAAGTATAATTCTCACAGGAGTGATTTGTGTGAACTTGTTGAATTAGATAATGTGAATATATTAATGGCTAGAATCCTCGGAACGTGTTCTGCTCCCTTGGAGAACAGCAGATATGTCTCAGAATAAGGAACATCTTAAAGAACGATAGGCTATCAAGAAAATCAGGAAATGAACTGGCTCATGACTATAATCCTTCAGGATGCTGAGACCTGACAATCTCAGTTCAGAGTCAAGCCAGACAGACAAGTCCATAAGATTTTATATACAGTTAGACAATAAAAACCAGAAGTGAAGGTGTGACTCAAGTGGTAGAATGTCAGCCTTGAACAAAAAAGCAAAAGTGTTAGACCCTGAGTTCAAGCTTCAGCACTCTCTCCCTCCTTCCTCTCTCCCATTCTCTCTCTCTCATACACACACACACACACACACACACACACACACACACACACACACACACACACGCACACGCACACGCACACATGCACACATACACACACGCAATTGGGAAATTTTGGGAAACTTTCTAAGTGGTACAGTGTTCCTTTTCCTGACCTCCAAATAGAATCCTTAGTAGAATGAAAGATTACAGGATTATCACTCAAGAAATTTTAGTTAGATGACTGGATAAGCAAAATACAGTGAATGCATTTTTTTTCTGGGCTTGGGCGCTGTCCCTGAGCTCTTCAGCTCAAGGAGAGCGCTCTACCACTTGAGCCACAGCGCCACTTCCGGTTTTCTAGTGGTTTATTGGAGATAAGAGTCTCATAGACATTCCTGCCCGGGCTGGCTTTGAACCATGATCCTCAGATCTCAGCCTCCTGAGTAGCTAGGATTACAGGCTTGAGCCACTGGCGCCCAGCAGTGAATGCATTTAATAGAATTAAATTCCCCTTAGTACATCCCCCACTGGTTATTATGTTTCAGAGAAAAAAAAATCTGACATAGGCTTCAGTGTAAATGAACCTTGTACCAGTATAAATGTTTACTTGTATTAAGTGATGTAAGTCATTCACAAAATGTCTAGTGCAGTATGCTTCCACTTATATGAGGTACATAGAGGAATCAAATTCATAGAGACAGAAAGTACAAGTAATTGTCAGGAGCTTGAGGAAGAGATGAGTGAATTGTCTAATGAACATAGAGTTTCAGGCACCAAAATGAACAGATTTAGAGATGAGTGGGAAAAATGATTCATGACACTGTAAATATATTTAATACAATCAAATTACACACTTAAAATGGTTAATGGTAAATTTCCTTACATATTGTCTTAACATAATTATATTTGTGTGAGACTTTGTGTACTATTGTAAAAGATGTAGGTGAAACTAGTCTCTGTCTTTATGAAGATATATTGTATTTAGAATCTTCAAAAAAGGGAAAACAGATTTTTGTATATCTGATCTTCCCATCACTATGTGGGAAGTGAACTCAAGTTACTTTATATGGGAATTCAAAGAAGAGAAGGAAAAATAAAAGAGGAAGAAAAATTGGGAAGAAGGAAGAGAAGGACTTCTGATTATGGAATTAACATTTTGTTGTTGTTGCTGAGATCAACTCCTACAATGAATGAATTTCCCCAGAACACACTTATACCCCGCTTTGGATAAAAACATGATGGCAATCAGTCTACAAATCTGACTCTCTAAATTCCAAGAAGTACTGTACATTAATCATTGCAGTCCAATGGGCCTTACAAATTCCAATATTCTGCCTTCATTTACAAAATCAGTGTTAGAGAAATGTCCATTGCATGTCTAAACTCTCTCTTCAAAGTTGTTTCTTACATTGGCCTGAAATTTTGCTTTAATTGAAGTTTTTTGTTTTTTTTTTACTCAATTCCTCTGTCAAGCTCATAGAATAGTTTTCCATTTTATAAAAAGCATTTTAGTGGTAGGGTAGTGTACACAGGGTCCTACATTGAATTCACAGACTACCAAAAATATTTTATTTGAATGACAAAATTTTTTATTAGTTTATATTAGTTGTACAGGAGGATTTTATTGTTAGTTGTCCACATATGTTTACAATACATTTCAATCAATCTCGTTCCTTCTAATCACTCTTCCTACCCTGTTTCCTTTTCCAAAAACAATCTCAACAGGTTGCATTGTTTTATTTTCATAGTTGCAAATAATCTATTTGGATTATATTCAACCTCCTTCACCTCTTTGTTAGCCCAAACCCCTCTCACTAATAGCTGCCATTCAGTATCTCATCCCCATTCCCATTCCTCTACAACAAAGTTACTTTTATTTTATTTTATATAATTTTATTGTATGTATGTGTGTGCTGGTACTGAGGCTTGAACTCATAGCCTGGGCACTGTCCCTAAGCTTTTGCATTCAAAGCTGGCACAGTACCACTTGAGCCACAGCTCCACTTCTGGCTTTGTGGTGGTTAATTGGAAATAAAAGTCTCAAGGACTAACCTGCCCAGGTTGGCTTCAAACTACAGTCACGTCTCATCAATATCTCAAGCATGAGCCACCACACCTAGCTTACAAAGTTATTTCTAAAATAACTATTCCTTCTCATGGAAAAGAATAAAAAAGAAGAAATACACTGTAATTTCAACCAAAAATTAAATTTTCCTTGCTTAATAATTATATGTATTATATTAATTTTATTTTAAAATATTTAAACCCACTTGCAAACATTAACTCTACAGTGATTTCATCCCTCCACTCCTCCCAATATGTGTTGATACATACTTGGAAAAAAATGCCACTAAATAAAATATATAAAGTTTCTTAGCAGGGATGGGAATGTGGCCTAGTCATAAAGTGCTTGCCTGGCATGCATGAAGCCCTGGATTTGATTCTTCAGTATCACATAAACAGAAAAATCCGGAAGTGGTTCTGTGGCTCAAGGAAAGTTCCCTTTCCTTGGAGCTTTCACATTTTCCTTATTTGACTAGTAAAACACTACCGTAGCAGCCTGATAATCTTCTCTTACAGCTGGGAAACACATTAGTTAATCATGTCGAATTGTCTTGCCACACCCTTTGTCACAAATTCACTGAAGGAAGATCTTTTTGTGTGGGATTTTTACTTTTGAGAATGCTGTTTGGGGCAGATATTAGGTATCTCCTACCAGCCTGCTGGACTGGACATATTAAGCATCAATAGCCAGGGTATTCTCCCCCTTAAGGATATTCTCAAGATTCTCAGGGACAGACACAATCTAAAGTTAACTATCTACTGGTTTAAGAGGTACAAGGTCTTTGCATTTCAGTACACACTTCTCTCTCTCTCTCTCTCTCTCTCTCTCTCTCTCTCTCTCTCTCTCTCTCTCTCTCTCTCTCTCTCTCTCACTCACTATTATTTTGATTACAACACTGGTAACAAAGATGAGTAAAGGATTTAGACTCATATCAATCTTTAAAAGCTTATATTGCCTCATTCTTCTCAGCCAATTCAAGAGCAAATCTCCAATTTTGATTCAGTACAATCCTCCTCCTCCTTTGCCACTGTTCATATCACCCTGGAAATCTGCAGTGGACTTCATGGTCTTCTCTTCCCTCACTACTTCAAGTTATTCTCTGAATAGGTGCCATTTAATTCATACTTCTGAAAGTATGATTTAACTCATGTTATCCCTGCTGACAAGCCTCCAAGGCCTGCCATTACACACATACCCCACTGACTTGTTTAAGGTCACTGTGCAGCCATTGTCCATTTTCCCTGCTCCTTACGCTCTCCTCCATCATGCCCCAGCACCTTGGTGTTCTTCTTCTGTGTAGACAACAGAACAAGTTTGTTTTGCCACAGAGCTTTTGCTTCAGCTTCCTATCATTATCAATATCATAGCCAGTGATCCTATAGTTGTCTCCTCACCATTCAAATCTAAGCTTAAGTCACATCCTTAGAAAGGCCTTTCCTGATCCTTTCTGCTAGCACTATTCTTCATCAACCAGAATACTGAGTCCCTGACATACCCCCCTTCTTTATGTATGCATTCATGGCCTATCATTGCTCCACGAAAGCAGTGACTGTGTGTCCCATTCCAGCATAAAGTAAGTATGTGAGCAAATGCGTGAAATGAGTTAAACAAGATGGATGTCACTGGAGAGTTGGGGAACATTCATCTACTCAATTGTTCCAGAAAAAATGTATTATTTCAGAAATAGTATTTAAGTTCTATTTTGTACCTGCTACCATTTTAGAAAAAAATCAAAACAAGCACATTCGTATACTCATGAAACTTAGGTTTCCTATACTCAGAGTAGAAAATATAGCCAGGCATGGTGGCACACATGGAGGCAGGAACAGGAGAATCACAAATTTGAGGCCATCATGGGCTACATAATGAGAACTTGCCTTTCCTGGCTGGGAACTCGAGCCAAGAAAATCTCCTAACAAGATAGGCTTAGTGTTATGTTAGAAATTTCCAAAGGATGTTGTGGATGGCCATAGAATGAACTCACCAAACCAATATTAGAGAAAGGAAACAATAGCACAGTAGGTTGAAAAAGAAGACAGCACCTGTAGTCAGGATGGCAAATACAAGCTGCCACCAAATCATGGAGTTTAAACTTTATTCTGGGGGATTTTAAGAAGGTAGGTAGCTGGGCATAATGGTACACATCTATAATCTCAGCTTTTAGGAGGCAGTAGAATCACTAGCCTGGGCTATGCTATGAAATCATGCTTCAAAAGAAAAACAAAAAAGAAAGAAAGACAGGAGGAAAAGAAAGAAGAGACAGAGCAAGACAAGGAGGAGGAAGAAAGGGGAAGTGTCATTGATTTTTTTTTTTGCCAGTCCTGGGGCTTGCACTAGGGCCTGCACACTGTCCTTGACCCTCCTTGTGTTCAAGGCTAGCACTCTATCATTTGAGCCAGGGCTCCACTTCTGGCCTTTTCTGAGTAGTTTATTGGAGATACGAGTTTCATGGACTGTCCTCCACCGGCTGGGTTCAAACAGGGATCTTCAGATCTTGACCTCCTGAGTAGCTAGGATTACAGGTGTGAGCCACCAGCATTCTGCCATTGATGGATCTTTAAGAAGAGAGGAATGCTCTGGCTTGCATGTAATCAATCAACTGGTAACGAATCAGGGGAGGGTAACGAAAGCAGACTAGACTATAGTCAGATAACAACTGTGTGGAGTAAGAAAAGGAAAAACAGATTCCAGATACAGTCAAAGAACAGAATTCATGGGAAATAAGACAGGAGCCAACAGCTTATTCCTGCAGCTATGCAGAAGGCTGAGATCTGGGAATTGAGGTTCAAAGCCACCCTAAGCAGGAAAGTCTACAAGATGCTCATCTTCAATTAACCAGCAAAAAAAAAAAAAAATAGAATTGGAGGTATAGCTCAAATAGGAGAGCATCCTATGGGAGTGAAAATCCAGGCAAGAGCATGAGGCCCTGGGTTCAGTACCACCACAAAAAAAAAAAAAAAAAAGAATGAAGAAGATGAGGAGAATGTTAGAGGAGTGCTAAGGTGAAAGGATTAATCCAGAAAAGGAAGACTACTTCTTCTAAAAGGAAGAAAAAGTAAATCCCTCTCTACAAGTCAAAGGCATATTGAAATCCATGTTAAACAAGAATCCCAAAATCCTCACAGTGTCATGAGCTGTAAAGCAGGATGTGTATGGCTGGGCACCAGTGGCTCATGCTTGTAATCCTAGCTACTCAGGAGTTAAGATCTGAGGATCATTATTCAAAGCCAATGTAGGCAGCAAAGTCTATGAGACTCCTATTTCCAATTGATTACCAAAAAGCTAGAAGTGAAGCTATGGCTCAAGTGATAGAGCATTAGCTTTGGGCACAAAAGCTCAGGGACAGCACTCAAGCCCCAGGACCAGCACCAAAACAGCAGGAAAAGTTATGAATTCGTAACTCTCCACAGGCCATGGGATCCATGGAGAAGCTCAACTACACCTACACTAACTGCTGAGTTCCACTCTAATATTTGGTGGTGGTAGTAATGATTGGTTGTTTTGGTTTTATTTCATTTGTTTTTTTCAGACTGAGTCTATGTGGCCCAAACTAGGCAAGAGAAATTCTAAGCACAGGCTTTGACCTCCCATGTATCTGGAACCAAAGGCACCGGCCAACCTTCCTGGCATACTCTGAAATTCATAAATTACAGTGCTGAGGCAAAACAAACATTGCTTCTCAAACTTGTCTACAATTCTACCCTAAGAAAATATTCCAGTTTTGGTAAATGGTGATGTTTGGCAGACCTGGTTTCTTCATGTTAAGAAAAATTGATTCAGTGATGCGGTTGATTTATTCCTTGACAGGCCTGAATTATTAAATTAAACTTGTCGATGTGCTCAGATATGCAATTTCTGATTCAAGCTTCATTGCCAGTGAGAGCAGAAATGTGAGTGATAATTCATAATTTTTTAGAAAGAGAAGGAAATGGTCGGAAAAACAATGAAATTTGCTTCTCAATGGTTTATTAGGGGTTTTGTTTTTATCTCATAGGAGGCAGAAATTTTATTTTTCTTGTTTTCAGAAAGAGAAATAGTCGTGATGGAGAAAGCTTGAGACGCTTCAAATAGCTAACATGGAAACATAAGAGTGAGACCCTCAACAGAGCTACGTTGAAGAATAAGAATCAAATAAAGACTGAAAATATGAAACTCTAAGGGCACCTAGTATCATGATTATTTTCCTTTTTCAGTAATGCTCAGGAAAAATAGAAGGCAAGATCTATATTCATATTGAATTATGGTATTTGGAAAGTATGCTGAAAGAGTTCAAAAACTTGTATGTAGTCATCAGGGGTTAATATTAAAGATAGATAAATTGCCAAGATGGTAACCCATGCTTGTTATTCCTACCACTTGTGAGGCAGAGTTAGAAGAATCATGATTGAAGGCCAGTCCAGGTAAAAAGTGAGACTCTGTGTCACAGAAAAAGTCAAGCACGTTTGTCATCCCAGCTACACAGGAGTCATACTTTGTAGTACATCTAAAAAAGACTGGAAGCCCAGCGCCGATGGCTCATGCCTGTAATCCTAGCTACTCAGAAGGCTGAGATCTGAGGATCATGGTTCAAAGCCAGCCTGGGCAGGAAAGTCTGTGAGACTCTTATCGCCAATAAACCACTAGAAAACTGGAAGTGGCGCTGTGACTCAAGTGGTAGAGTGCCTCACCTTGAGCTGAAAAGCTCAGGGACAGCGCCCAAGCCCAGAGTTCAAAGCCCCATGACTGACAAATAAATAAATAAATGACTGGAGCCATGATCCTGAGTTCAAACCCCAGTATTACACACACACACACACACACACACACACACACACACACACACACACACACACACACACACACACACACACACACTGGCTTCCAACTTGGGTTCTCTCTCTGCCTGTCTCGTTCACTGTTCACTCTACACACACACACACACACACACACACACACACACACACACACTGGCTTCCAACTTGGGTTCTCTCTCTGCCTGTCTCGTTCACTGTTCACTCTAGAGGAAGCTTGTTGTCTTGTGAGGAGACTCAGCCCAGGGAAAGTCCCACCTAGCAAGGAACAGACACTTCAAGCCAATGAGGAACTGAGGCTAACCAACAATCATGTAAGTGAACATGGAAATAGATCTTCAGCTTTGAGATGACAACAGCATTAGACAACAGCTTGATTTTAACTTGCCAGAGACTCTAAGCCCAGCCCATCCTACTAAACTACTCCTGGATCCCTGGACCTCAAATCTGAGCTGAGCCCTTATGGCTCACACCTATAATACTATAATACTCAGGAAGAGATCTGAGGACCCACATTCAAAGCCAGCCCTCCACTAGCCTTGAGCTGAAGAGCTGAGGAACAGCACCCAGGCCCAGAGTTCAGGCCCCATGACCAACAAAAAACAACAAAACAAAAAAACAAACAGCCAGCCCTAGCAGGAAAGACCATAAGATGTTGATTTCCAGTTAACCACTGAAAAGCCAGAAGTAGAGCTATGGCTCAAAATGGTATAGTGCCAACCTTGAGCAAAAAAGTCAAGGCACAGAACCCAGGTCCTGAGTTCAAGTCCCACGATGGGTACCTACACAAAAAAATCTGTATAAGATAATAAACGTGTATGGCATAATCTACTAACTTTGAAATAATTTTTAATTCACATATATTTGTTATATGGGGGGATTTCATAGTGACATTTCCATGTATATATGGAAGATATTCTAATCATCTCACCCCTTCTATCACTCTCTTTTCCTCTCTCTCCTTCATAAAAAGATTTCCACAGCTTTCATTATCCATATTTACTCTGCATTCTGCTTACAAAGAAAACAATATTTTTTTCTTCTTTCTTCTTTTTCTTTGTGCTAGTCCTGGCCTTGAACTCAGGGCCTAGATGCTGTCTCTGAGCTTTTGTGCTCAAGGCTAGCATTCTACCACTTAAGCCACAGCTCCACTCCCTGCTTTAGGGTGGTTAATTGGAGAAAGTTCCATGGGCTTTCTTGCCCAGGCTGTCTTTTCTTTTTTCTCCTTTTTTTTTTTTTTAGATCTGAGACCAGAACTCAAACTCTGCTACTCATTGGCTAGTATTCTACCAATGGGTCCATGGCTTCAACCCCTCCCAAGCTGGCTTCAAACCACAATCTTCAGATCTCCTGAGTAGCTAGGATTACAGGCATGAGCCACCAGAGCTCAGCTAAAGGGAACAATTTCTTATTTTTAGGGTTTCTTTCTTTTATAATATCCTCATGCAAAGTTGACAGAACCACTTGGCACTTTCAATTAGCCTGTTTTATTTATTAGCAGGTAATGGTGTCACTTTTTCCTCTAGGACACTAAACAATTTGCCCTTTCCAGCCTTAGGAGCAATTATCCTCATGTCCTTCCAGCCTCTGTGAATAGTCTTCCTGCCTCCCCTCTACCCTCAGCCCACTGATCTCAACACTAGGGATTAGGCTCTTGTTACTGCACCTACACAAATCACTTCAAATAACAATAATTTGTGTTTTTTTTCTTGGTATCCTGCATAGTTGTCCTGTTCCTGTCTGATTTCTGGGCTCCTCAGCATGTAATTATGTTCAGGTAGAAACCAATATGGCCTAGACAGTCCAAGATGAACCTGACCACATTTCTGAGACCTTGTCAGCTCCTAGCTAAAAAGTGTTGCTTTCCATATGACCCATCATTTTTCAGCAGACTAAATTATGTATCTTCATATGGTGGTCCTGGCTACACAGGAGGTAGAAAAATAGACTAATAGACTCTGAACTTAATAAACTGATTATATGTGACATAGAAACAGAGAGGCATAATTCACTTACAAGTATTATTTTAATGATCTTACACAATCCCTACTACTGCTGCATTGAGAAATTGATCCTAGCAACCACTCTCCCCAAAGCATTGCCTTTGTTCAGTTTCACGCCAGTTAAATGGGTACTCTGTGTTCTGTCTCTTCCACCAAGTAAGTAATCTCTGTGCCAGCTCCATCAGATACATCCAATCAGCAGGATTTGTGTCACATATCTGCACCAGCAACAAGGACGCTGGAAGCTATTCTCTTCATTAAAAGGAAGGATTTCTACTATGAGTGGTTATTCATGAAAACAAGTGTGTTTAAAGGATTCAGATTAATTATAAATGGCAGATGCCTGCTACCAACTACATATATTGTTTAGTAATGTCCAAACACTTTTATAACTTTCACTACAGGTATTGTGGAGAAAGAAGGAATTAGTACAAATGGAAGAGAAGCTTACTGCACATTTTTGTGATATACAAGCAAAGAAATGACATTCTACCAGAAGCTGTGTCCCAGAAACCCAGAAAAAAAGCAGCCAAATAAAAGAGGGTCTGTACACACAAGGTATGGCTGGCAAGTACAAGATTCCAGACAATATGCTAAAAAGGTCTTTTGACCTTTGCTACAATACAAATTTGATAAAGGATAAAACCAAAATGAGCATATATTAAATATTAAAACTGGAAAACAAACTGGTTGTGGTGGTATAGAGCTTGGGGAAAATTTTTCAAGGCATAATCATGTTCATCAAGTGCTCATTTTATCCAAAATTCGTCAAGTCAAACACATAATATCTGCATATTTTTGATATGTTGAACTGAAATTCCATAAATATCAATAAAGAAGAATCTAGAAAAAGTCTTACTTCATTAAAATAAAACTTGTAAACACTGGATTCCCTCCCCATTTCCCCCCAGTATCAGAGTTTGAACCCAGGGCCTCTTCTCTTATTTGGCTTTTTTTCTCTCAAGGTTCTCACTCTACCACTTGAGCCACAGTTCCACTGCCAGCTCTTGGTGGTTAATTGGAGATAAGAGTCTCATGGACTATCCTGCCCAGGTTGGCTTTGAACCTCAATCCTCAGATCTCATCCTACTGAATAGCTAGAATTACAGATGTAAGGTACAGGCACCTGGCTAACACTGAATTTTCTTTTTTTTAAAGAGAAGGTTAAATAAATAAAATTTATTAGTCTTCCCTCACCTTCTCCCAACCCAAAAGTCTAGACTTGGAGAAGAAGTAAGAAATCCGATGAATCATCAGAAAACACACACACACACACACACACACACACACACACACACACACACACACACACACACACACACACACACACACACACCCCACCCCCCATGACTGAGGGATTATGTTGGGACTGTGTGCTGTGATGGCTGGGTGAGAAACGCCTCACAGAGTATCTGGAGCTTTGCTTCACTTGGAGGAGGACTATTTGCTAGATCTGTGGGAAGTTACCACAGTGAGTCAGAGAAAATAAAAGTATAAAAATCTAATAATATTAATAATAAATTTTTACTCAGGAAAAAAGTAACCAATTTGATGATATCATGTCTGACTAAAATATGGAGAAAGAAATCCCACTTTTCACTAATAATAAAAATAAGCCTAAAATTATTCAACTAACGCATGATTGCTATTTCTTCCCCAGCTTCCTCATATTTAAAAATTAGTTTCATGATGAACACAGGTTTTTACAGAAAGCATTCCAAGATCAAGGTGAGAATGTCTGGGGCTGGGAACGTGGCTTAGTGGTAGAGTGCTTGCCTGCCTAGCATGAATGAAGCCCTAAGTACCACATAAACAGAAAAGGCCGAAGTGGCTCTGTGGCTCAAGTGGTAGAGTGCTAACCTTGAGTAAATGAAGCTTAGGGACAGTGCCCAGGCCCTGAGTTCAAGCCCTAGCACTGGCCAAAAAAAAAAAAAAAAGATGAGAATATTCGCTCCCTAAATCTTTTTTTTTTTTTTCTTTTGTGCCAGTCCTGGGGCTTGAACACAGAGGTTGGGTGGAATCCTTGAGCTTTTTCCCTCAAGACTAGTGCTCTGCCACGTGAACCTTAGCTCCACTTCTGGCATTCTAGGGGTTAAGTGGAGAGAAGAGGAATCTCACATGCACTTTTGAACAAGGATTCTCAGATCTCAACATCCTCAGTAGCTGGGATTACAGGTATGAGTCACCAGCAACCAGCAGTTCCCTAAATCTTTTTTTTTTTTTTTTTTTTTTTTGGTCTGTCGTGAGGTTTGAACTCTGAACCTGGGTGCTGTCCCTCCGCTCTTCAGCTCAAGGCTAGCTTTCTACCATTTGAGCTACTGACCGCTTTGAGATTTCTGGTGGCTGATTGGAAATAAGAGTCTCATGGACTTTCCTGCTGGGTCTGGCTTTGAACCACGATCCTCAGATCTCAGCCTCCTGAGTAGCTAGGATTACAGGCGTGAGCCAGTGGTGCCCAGCTGTTCCCTAAATCTTCAATGAATGGTTTCTTATATTAGTAACATATAAAATCACTCACAGAGCCAGGCACTCGTGTATTAAATTTATATGTATTGATACAGCTTTGTAACAAAATGAACAAGTCAAAGTATCATAGAAAGTAAGTGTTAAAGTCAGTTTCTCTCACACAGCATCCCAAGGATAAGGATGAAGCATTTCCACAGGGTCAGGAACCCCATTTTCTGTCTTATTGCTATCTCCAGGGTCACTATATAGAATTTTCTATCTTGTTGCTCCATATTCCATATAGCAGAATTGACCATCAGCTTCTTAGATTTCACAGATCAGAAATTAGCTCCATAAATTTGACTGTGAAACCTTCCCTTGCCATGCTCTACACACAAACTCTCTACATATATACTCTCCAAGAGGCAGTCTGTTCCCTCCTGAAATCTCCATTACTTAAGCAGAATAGGAGGACAGATAGCAAAGAACAAGTAACAGTGTCTTATGATTCCCTTTTAAAAACAGATACTTTCTAAAATTAATCCTTTGAAAGCAATGACCATTATGTTTATATTATAAATCAAATATAAAACACCTGAGTGCCATCATTGTCACCCAAAATCTCACTGAAATAATAAAGAAATTTAAAAGAGACAGGTGCTGGTGGCTCATGCCTGTAATCTGCAAGTGGTAGAAGCACACTGATCCTGAGCACAAAAGCTAAGGGACAGAACCCAAGCCTAGAGCCAATTCCTAGTACTAACACACAACATAGACACAAAAAAACATGTTGCTTGTTGTTGTTATTGGTGGTGATGGTGGTGCTTGTTTTTGTTTGGGGATTTTTTTCTTTTCTTTTCTTTTCTTTTTTTTGTCAGTCACAGGGCTTGAACCCTGAGCTTGGGTGCTGTCCCTCAGCTCTTCAGCTCAAGTCTAGCATTTGAACCACAGCACTACTCCTGGTTTTCTAGTGGTTTATTGAAGATAAGAGTCTCACAGACTTTCTTGCCTGGGCTGGCTGTGAACCATGATCCTCAGATCTCAGCCTCTGGGGTAGCTAGGATTACAGGCATGACCACTGGTGCCCAGCTGGTTTTTTTTTTTCTTTTGGGGGGAACAACAGAGGTTCAGAAAGGGAGGGAGGAAGGGTGAACAAGTATAACCATGCTATTCAGTATACACCATATGGAAAATGAACTATGTAACTTGTAGGCAAGGATGGGAGGAGAAAAGTGGAGTAAAGCGAAGGAAGAGAAGAAAGAAAGAAAAAAGGTGAGGGGGAGGCTGGGAAGGTGGCTCAGTGGTAGAGTGCTTGTCTTGCATGCATGAGGCCCTGGGTTCGATTCCTCAGTACCACATAAACAAAAACAAAAAAGCCAGAAGTGGCGCTGTGGCTCAAATGGTAGAGCTCTAGCCTTGAGCTGAAGAGCTGAGGGACAGTGCCCAGGCCCAGAGTTCAGGCCCCACGACGGGACCCCCCCAAAAAAAAAGGTGGAGGAGGGGGAAAGATGAAAGAGAAGAAGGGAAAGAAGAGAAAGAAGGAGAAGGGGAAGGGAGGGGAGAAGGGAAGGAATGAGAACACAAAGAGACAAGGAAGTTTCAAAGGAAAAGTTCAAAATTTCACAAACACAGAGATAACAGGACAAGAGCAACTGCAGCCAAGAGGCAGCTAGGCAGGCTTATAACTAACTTTTCAGACTAGAGAAAGCTGAAACTAAATGTTCACTTAGTGATTAAAACACACAGACACACACACACTCACACACACACACACACACACACACACACACACACAGAGCTGGTTGCCTAGACCTACAAAAGCCCAGAGATTGGAGCCACAAATTGATTCTGAATGTGGGGAGCAGATGAGGCTACAAATGTGGCTGGTGGATGGCTTGTAAAAAGCAGCTGTGGAACTATGTGATTTATACTTTGATTTTTGCCCATGGTTCCTGGATTCTAATTCTGACCCACTTTGTCAGTAGGTCAGAAACTCTCTTGATTCGAGAGGAGTCCTGACTTATACCCTTGTGACAGATGGAATAGCACATAAAAAAAGAAAATGTTAACAGATAGGTCTCATAGGGTTTGTCACTCAGTCTCTTAGTAATCATGCCTCTACAGTGAAGTTTGCATTAATATCTAAACACATGGAGGTTCCCATAGGGTGGCATGCTTAGAGAGAATAAGGAAGCTCTGCATCCCTTCTCCCATGCTTTGCCCTCTGTCCCTCTTCGTTTGTCCTCTGTAATGCACTTTACAATAAAACAGCAACTGTGCTTCCCTGAGTTCTGTGAGCACTCAAGCAAATTAAATGAAGCCAAAGAGGAGGTCAATCACTGCCCATCAGCACCAGCCACAGGCCTGACCTTGTTCCATGTATATTAAAATGATTTTTATTTCCATACATTAGTTATGCAAGGGGAGTTCATTGTGACATCTCCACCTGGTAGACAATGTATCTCCATCAAACTCACCCCCTCTATCGCTGTTCCCCAACCCACTTGAATCTCAACAGATTCCATTGTTCTATTTTCATATATTCAAATAACCTCTGATGACCATATTCATCCTCACTTACCCTCTCCATTCATCCCACATAAACTCATACAATCATCACCTCCAATGCCTTCTGTTTTATCTGTCACTCTCTCTCTTTTTTTAGTGTGTATTAATTCATCAACGGTTTTTCACTATGGTATTTCAGATATGCATAAAGACAATGTACTAAGGTTATTACGTTCTCTAGATAACACTTTTGAATTACATACATTTAATTAACTTAAAAATTAGAGCATCCATAGACCTAGGCAAATTATTCTCAAGTTGATATAGCCAGGCATAGGTCCTCAAAGAGATGCCACAGAAGGACTATTCAGCTGTAAAAATGAAGCAAGCCAGTAAGCTTTTGTTGTTTGGTTGGTTGATTTGCTTTTGATTGGTTTGGTTTGATTTTGTTGGCTTTTGGAGACAAGATCTCTCAGGGCTGGTCTTAAACTCGTGATACCCCTCCGGATTCCCCCTACCCCAGGTTTCATCCTCTCAAATACTGAGGTTGACAGCTATGTAACACCATACTTGGCTATGGAACCATTTTTTCCAATAAGATCATGTCACTTTATTTCTTTTTACTTAAGATGTGGCTTGTACACATGGGTGTGTATGCATGTGAGCATGGCAGATTAGTTTTGCTACCAATTTCAAGTAGCTCGTAATATTCATCCATAAACCAAGCTGAATTTCTGCAATTTAGCTGAGGAGGTATGGAAGTGGTATGGTACTGGTAGCCCGAAACTCTCATTTCTCACTTAACTTATTGGACTGTAGATTTGTGCTGGTTTGGGGGGATTTCTCTCAGGTTTACTAAATAACTGCCTTGGCATTTTAGACAAAGGCAAATCTGGTCCTCATTAGTGAGTCATTCCCTTTGGCTCTAACATAACAAACATGGGATTTCAGAGGCTTCGAAGTAGGCCTTTGCCCTACTATTAGATTGCAACGGGACAGCTTGTAAAAGTCCACCCTTGTTGTCAAAGGCAGCGAACACTGCTATTCCATTCCTAAATTTATTTTCTGTAGAAACACTGGGATTTTGCATTCTGCTTTCAGACTCCTGGCTTCTGTGTTGATTGTCAGGGCTTCTTGTTTGCAGGTGGTTGAAGATGGGTTGAGTAAAAAGTAGAGTTATTAGAAGTTCATCAGTGCTGACTGGATTAATGGAAGGCCAGATAGGCATGTCTCAGAAATGTGAATAATTTCAAGGAAGACTATGTGACCAAATCAAACAACAACAAACTAGACAATATTCTGATATAATAAAACAAAACTCTTGTATTATACCCATAGGATATAAATATCTGTTTTTTTAATGGCTTATTGAAGACCCAGAGTAATTCCAAGCACTCAAGAGGCTAAAAAGGGGAAAATGGGAGATTAAACCAAACTGGGCTACAAGGAAGAAGAAAGGGGGGGGGGGAGGAGGAAGAAGAGGGAAAGAAGGAGGGAAGGAAGAAATAAAGAAGAAAGGAAGGAAAGAAGACAGTTGTTTTTCAAAAGTATTGAATAAAGAAAAAAAATTTTTGAAAATTACTCTTTTCTTTCTTCTTTTTCTTTTTTTTATTTTGTTGGTCATGGGGCCTGAATTCTGGGCCTGGGCACTGTCCCTCAGCTCTTCAGCTCAAGGCTAGCGCTCTACCACTTGAGCCACAGCACCACTTCCAGCTTTTTCTGTTTATGTGGTGTTGAGGAATCAAACCCAGGGCCTCATGAATGCAAGGCAAGCGCTCTACCACTGAGTCACCTTCCCAGCCCAAATTATTCTTTTTAAGTGATGAGAGAACTAAGGTGAACTAGGATTATAAGTATGATCTTATAATCTTATGAGTCTATAATCCTACCTACTCTGGAAACAGATCTAAAACTTTCAGTTTGAAGTCAATCCAGGAGGAAAAATCCTTAAAACAATTAGAATAATGACTGTAACCTTTGAAGCACCAATATATGATAGCCAATGCTGTTGCCATTAGTTTTATCTTATATTATTATTATTGTTATTGTTAGTATCGCCAATTAACCAGCAAAAAAAAAACAAAACAGAATTAGAGTCATGGTTCAAGTAGAATGTCAACCACAAGCAGAAAAAGGTAAATAAGAGTGTAAAGCCCTGAGTTTAAGCCCCAATAGAGAGAAAAAAAAATACTTCATATCTGAAATGGAAAATTAGTTGAAACATTGAAAGATAGTAACAGAAGTAAACTAAAAAGCCAATATACATGTCCAGAAAGAAATGTACTCATTACCTGACCTATATGTAACTGTAACCCCTCTGTAAATTACCTTTATAATAACAAACTTTTTAAAGTCAATGTTGCAGGATAAGACTAGCAGTCCCAACATCTGATGTATAGTAATATCAACACTGAAAGAGAGAACTTGGAAAACAGCGAGAAGGAAATTAGCAGCAAAATAATAAAAATAATAATAATTAAAAACCACTCCTAGAACTAAAGGGTATAGATGTGCAGCTTTTAAGAACCTGTAATCATCTCAATGAAAGAAAAAAATCCTTTAAAAAGATTTCCCTTCTGGCCGAGTGCCGGTGGCTTGCACCTGTAATCCTAGCTACTCAGGAGGCTGAGATCCGAGGATCTCAGTTCCAAAGCCAACCCGGGCAGGAAAGTCCATGAGACTCTTATCTCCAATAAACCACAGAAAAGAAAAAAAAAGAAAAAAAAAAGATTTCCTTTTTGATTACTATAACATCAGCAACAAAAACTATTTTAGAAATTTTTAGGGTGGGGAGGAAAGAACTTCACAAATGGAAATATCAGACTTCTCCATAGCAACACCAGAAGCTAAAAACAATAAAGCAGTATCATTACATTCTGAGGATTATTTCTACACTTAGGATTCTAGATCCACTCAAACTGTCAATCAAGTATTTCAGCCATGATGCTGTCAGAAACGAGTTGCTGTGCTCCAGGTGGGTAAGACGAGATGGTTTTATAAAAGAGTAGATATAAAGACTTTCTCCCCCTGGGGCTGGGAAGGTGGCTCAGTGGTAGAGCGCTTGCCTTGCATGCATGAGGGCCTGGGTTCGATTCCTCAATACCACATAAGCAAAAAGAAAAAAAGCCAGAAGTGGCACTGTGGCTCAAGTGGTAGAACGATAGCCTTGAGCTGAAGAGCTGAAGGACAGTGCCCAGGCCCAGAGTTCAGGCCCCACGACCGAACCCCCCCCCACACACAAAAAAAAGACTTCTCCCCCTACAGGAAGAGAAGAAGATGTTAGCTAGCACTAGAGCCCAAGACAAGTTGTGGCAAAGGATGCAGTCACTGCCTCCCTTCACCTGAATAGAAATGAATATTCAGCCTCACCCTATTCCTGCTTCTCCAAACTCCTTTTCCAGTGAAATGACCCCAGCATTGCAGCCTATGAACTTCAGTTTCATAGGAAATCAAGTAGGGTGGAG
Organism: Dipodomys merriami; assembly: GCF_024711535.1. NCBI lineage: Eukaryota > Metazoa > Chordata > Mammalia > Rodentia > Heteromyidae > Dipodomys > Dipodomys merriami. Next base: position 61,695,139 of record NW_027202270.1, on the reverse strand, counting down.
AAGGCAGAGAAATTATGTAGACTCAACTTGTTAATGTGTAAACAATTAGAATAATGCCAATGACCTTTGAGTTATATAGCAGCCATTGTGGTTGCTGTTAATTTTATCTTATGTTGTTATTATTGTTAACATTCACCTCAATACTGGCATTGACAAATTTCTACATATTTTCTACATCCCTTTCCCTAATAAGATTCTTCAACACAAATATACATAAAATGTCCTGCAAACTTTCATTGATGTAAAAAACAATTTTCCACTAACTCCCTATGGACTTTTAAAATTGTCTCCAGATTTATTAGCAATACGTCATTTGGAATAATTTTTTTTTTTTTACTGGACTTACTCGTAGTGGTGTGTAATTCAGAAGTCGTATGACTGGGCTGAGATAATTATTAAGAACTGGCTCAATAGTACCATTTTTCCAGGAACAAGTTATTGCCTTTAGAGTATCTTCCCATGAAATAACTCAATCAAATCACCACAGTGAAATGCTTTACACACTGATCCCCAGAGATGCTGACTAGGAAAGGGTAATGGATTAGAGTGGGTAAGGCTCATCACAGTAAAATAATAGAATTATACTGACATCAAAATATGATTAATTTGAGGCCATTATCATAAAAAATTAAATATATTATTCAATGTTTCATCTCAAACATAATCAAAGTGATAGAAATAAAAATGGCAGTACAATGTCAATTATGATCTACCAAATTAACAGAGATTTAAAAGATATGTTAGCCAGTGGTTGACAGAGAGGAGGAAAAATAATACTAACTACAAGGTGAATTGTCATTATGTATTATAAGTCCTTTCATTGGGCATGGTGGTCCATTCCTGTAATTCCAACACTACAGAACCTAAGGCAGAAGGATTGTGAGTTTGAAGCTGGTTTTGATCTATATACCAAGATCTTGTCTAAAACAGCTTTTAAAACACATACCTATCAACACAGCCTATATGGGAGAGACAGGCATACAAAAAGATACTAGACTAACTATGTACCATGTGCCAAGAGAATACAAAGGAAATTTTCTATTGATTAATTGCTACTGGAGAACACTTCACAGAGAATTCCTGGCTGGAGAGCTGGTAGATGTTGTCTGAAGTATTTTTTGTTAAGCTAAAATCATTTTAAAAGTATCCCCTGTGATTGGGCACTGGTATCGCCTCAGAAGGCTAAGATTGAGGATCCCACTTCAAAGCTAGGCCAGGCAGAAAGATCCATGAGACTCTAATCTCCAATTAACTACCAAAAGCCATTCATAAAGCTGTGGCTTAAGTGATAGAGCCCAGCCTTCAGCAAAAAAGCAAAGGGACAGAACCCAGGTCCTGAGTTCAAGCCCCAGCACTGATACACACAGAGAAATCTTACATTATAGAGAAAAACTAAACTGTGCTCATCTGTAGCCTTTCTTTCTGTAACCACCAAGAAAACCCACTCTGGGTTTTATCAATCAATCAATGGAACTATAAAGCAAGTCTGTCATAAAGATAAATAATTAGGAAGGTAAAAAGAATTTGTCCAGATTAGCCAGAACAAGATGAGAAATTCCAACACAACTTACAATTATTTTAATTCAAGAATAAAATATATTGTATTGCCTATAGTGATACTATTTTGAGAATTCAGTTTTAATAAAGAAGCAATGCTTGCCAGTTGTACAAATCAACTTCCAAAAGACATTCATCATGAGAACATCAATAAGAGGGTCAGAAATGAAATTTTGAGATGTCATGTTTGTTTCTGCTTTAAAAAAAAAATACTGATAATCAACCCCAGAGTCTTAGGCATACCACCGAGTTATACTCCCAATCTGACCTAATTTTAAAAAGCTAATGAGATCTGAATGCAAGGGCCTAGCAGGCAGTAAATTTGTTAAATAAGAGAAAGAAAAGCAGCAATGTCTATAACCAGTCCTCTTCCCTCCCCTGCTATTTGCTGACTTTGTGTCACTTCCTTTAAAGTTCCTTCCCCCCTCTTCTCCTTTGGGAAGTCTTCTGGCAGAGAATACAGAATGCCCACACATCCTGCTTTTGAATTTTTTATGACCTGCTGGAAATGAAGACAGGAAAGGAAATTCCCCGTGTAAAATCCTAAATTACTATCTCTTGGAAGTTTTCCTTCTATTTCCAGGAACAAGTTGGGGTAAGGGGAGAACCAAAGGGAAAGAGAGAAAGAAGAAAGAGGAAGAAGAAGAGCAGCAGGAGAAGAAAGGAAGCAGGAAAGTATGCTGAAAATAATTCAATCATTCATTAGTTTGTAATTGCTAATTTGTGGCCTTGACCCTGATCTTTTAATGATGGAGGAAAGAAATGAGGATAATAACAATTTGAATACAATTCTTTTTTATTAAAATGAATTCATGTTTTGTTCTAATTTGTAAGTAAGATGTTTAAGGAGAAGATGCATAATATTTATAAATTAAGAATATTATCTGACTAAGTGAAGATGATACAAATCTATAATCTGGGGAGCCTGAAGCAAGAAGATCTCAAGTTCAAAGCTAGCCAAGTTTACAGTGAAATCCAGGCTAAACAAAACAAAACAAAACAAGAATGGGATCTAGATAAATACCTAATGAGGATGTCTTTGAAAACTATACTACACAGTACCACGGGTGTTTAGTGTTCACTGAGTTCTTCCTTATAATAGCAGATACTGCAAGCCCTTCTTATGTATTAACTCACTTAATTCACATAGGAACCCTGCAGAGGACTTATTTATCCACATGTTAGCCGGTAAACTAGTCCAGTGAGCTAACAGGTTTATGGTCAAAAGCTAATTTTTAGTCTCTCAGATTTTTTTGCCCAGGCTGGAAATCCTCAGCTGTTAGCCTCCCAAGCCGCTAGTACCACGTTTTTTTTCATTATTTTGAGATGAGATTTGCCCTGTGGTCCAAGCTGGCTTCAAATTCATGATTCTCCTGCTTCAGCCTCCTAAATGCTGAAATTACAGATGTGATTACCACACCAAGCTATTTCTTACTTCAATTCTTATATTGCCAACATCATTCATTGCTTCTCTTTATTAACATTTCTGTTCTTATTTCTTGGTTGCAATCCACTCTTATCTGTGTGTGTGTGTGTGTGTGTGTGTGTGTGTGTGTAAGAGAGAGAGCACATGCATGTATGAACATGTATATGCACAAGTACTGGGGGTTTGAACTCAGGGCCTCATGCTCTCAGTTCGCTTGCTCATAGCTAGCACTCTACCACTTGATATACCTCCAGCAAGCTTTTTGTTGGTTAATTGGAGGCTGAGTCAAATAGAATTTTCTGCCACGGCTGGCTTTGATCCATGCTCATCCAGATCTTAGTTCCTGAGAAGCTAGACTTATAGGTGTAAGCCACGGGCTTATCTTTTGATCTATTTAAATCAGCTTTCTCTTATATTAATTCTGTCAGTTGAGTCTGGTACCTGCCTTTCATGATTTTGATTTCCTTTCATGATCAGTGATGCTTGGGTTACCGTCTGTGAGATCCCATGCTTATCTTTCTTAGAATTCTACTTTTCTTAGAATTCTTGCATCTAGTAGAATTCTACTATGCACTAGTAGAGTAGGAGTGGAGGCTGCAAGCTGGGATGCTACAGTAAGTCATCTACTAAAAAATGGCAGCTTCTCTCCTCTTCTGAGAGTGAGCAGTCATTCTGGATGTTGTCCTTCCTCTGACCAGACTTTTCTCCTGCACTACTCCACTAGAAGGAACAGTTCTGCTCTTGTCCAATTGTCAGAACAGGGTCCATTCTAGATGCTTCTCTGATCTCGCTAATGAAAGTTGAAGAGATACTTCCTATTCCTTATAGCTACTGCTGTGTTCAAAACAGTCTTAGAACTTCTTCCCCTAAAATTTCTGCTTAACAACTTGTTGTTTTCTTGCTTTAGTCCTCTTATGAATGTATTCTTTATGAATGCTTTATCTTTTATAGCAACTCCAGAATTTTGCTTGTAGTAGAGATATATGGACTGCAGTTGGTTTCTAAGAAAACACTTTTAAAACGAATGGTATGCATGGGGAATTATTTAGGCATAAATAATTTTAAATGTAAGCATGTGTGCTTGTGAATATTTATTTTCTGCTATATTCTAATTGAGCCTTATAGTAATGTATGCCAAATTTATGGAGAGAGAGAAATATATGCTTTGCCTTTTTAAGTCCCATCCTTAAAACAGATTGAAGCCCCTAATTAATCTAATTAATTCATTCATTTTACTCTGTACAGAGCCTGACAAGTTCATGAATGAGAAGATTTCTGGAAAACCTTTGGAAATTGAAATAATTAAGGGGGGGGAACATATTCTAGGTGATTTCTGGGCCCTTGAGAAGTACTCTTTGGGATTGGAAGGGGAGGGTGACTCAAGTACTGATAAAGCACCTTGCCTACCAAGCTCAAAGCCTTAGATTCAAACCCTAGTACCGGCATGGGGGGAAAAATGTTCTTTACATTTCAGGATAAGCTTCAAACTCTTATACAGAAGGGTTGAATGGTTCCTTCCTCCTTGCAGATGCCTCCTTCTGCTTCCCCTATTTTTTCACAGCTATCCTGAAGTACTGCTCTCCAAGAGAGATCAACCTCAGTTTCTCAGCCTCCAGCATGTTTTCCTCTATATGGGACATTTTAGTCCTGGCAAGTTCATCTCACAAAGACACCAACACAGTCCAGAGATAATTCTGGTTAAAGATTGTACTTATCACTATTAGCTACAATGTTTTGTCTCAATATGCGCCACATCATCTTCCTTTTCAAGGGCACTACAGCCAGGATTTTATATGCCTCTGTCCTTGCGCCCAGCCAAAGGCCATCAATATCTGTGAGGCCCAACCACGCATTGACTCTGCACTGATAGGATTAAGGAGCTGCTTTAAGGAAACATCTACTTCCCTCTGACAGATAAGGATGTGATCTTATTAATAATGATGCAAGAAGGAGCTTGAGTAGACTTGGGTTTTCATTTAGATTCTGATAAATATGACCTTAAGTGACTTAATTTCTCTAGGCGCCCATTTCTGTGTTTGCAAAATGAGGGTGTCAGAAAGATGTCCTCCATTTTTTTCCTGAGTCTCACATTATGCAGCAAAACCAGTCAGTGGTTTTTTTTTTCACTTCCAGATTAGTTTAGATTACTCAGTAACTACACAATCATTTAAAAATGCACAAATAATATGAGTAAATAAAGGTTCCCCACATAAATCTTAGAACTCTTCTTCCTTCCGCACATGGTTGCACATATTTCATCATACTGCCAAAGCTATTATGTAATCATACCTTTACCAATTGATATCATGACTGTTAAGCTACTTACATTAAACAGTGAGAGAAAAAGATGAGGGAGAACTCCAAAGCTAAGTTCAAGTACCAATACCAGAAAAAAAAAAAAAAAAGAAGAAAAAAAGACTGATTAGGGGTGGGCAGGGAGAGACTGATAGTGTGAACAATTCCAAAATATATTATTTTTGTGTATGAAGGTGAAACAAGGCAAAGCCTTGAAAACTGTTGAAGAATAGAAGGGTAGAGGGAAAGGAAAAAGAGCAATAGTCTGATCAATGTACAACATATGTATATGTGTATGTGAAATACCACAGTGAAACTTTTTTTTTTTTTTTTGTCAGTCATGGGGCTTGAACTCTGGGCCTGGGCGCTATCCCTCAGCTCTTCAGCTCAAGGCGGGTGCTCTACCACTTGAACCACAGTGCCACTTCCAGTTTTCTGGTGACTAATTGGAGATAAGAGTCTTAAGGACTTCCCTGCTCAGGCTGCCTTTGAACTGGGATCCTTAGAACTCAGCCTCCTGAGTAGCTAGGATTACAGGAGTGAGCCACCAGCACCCGACTACAGTGAAACTTTTTGTACAATTAATATTCACTGATTTTTTAAAACTTTTTATTGTTATTATGAAGGCAATGTACAGAGGGGTTATAGTTACACAAATCAGGAACAGAGTACATTACTTTTTGGACAATGTCACCTCTTCCCTCTCACCCAGCTTTTGCCTCCTACCCCTACCCACAAATTATGTAGTCCATTTTCAACATAGTGTCTAGTGAGTACCACTGCTGCATTTGTAGACCCTTTGTTCCTCCATTTCTGTGATCCATTTGCCCTTCCAAAGACAGATAAATGAACAAACAAAACAAAAAGAAAAGAAACAAATAGCAACAATGAAAAAAAAACCTTGGAGTTCATTTCAAAAAATATTATTTTGTATAATCAGATGCACATAAACACTGACTTTGTATTCCACTCTTAAGAGTCACTAAGGGCTGGGAATGTGGTTTAGTGGTAGAGTGTTTGCCTAGCATGTGGCCCTCAGGACAGCATAAACAGAAAACTCAGGGAGTGGCACTGTGGCTCGAGTGGTAGAATGCTACCCTTGAGCAAAAGAAGCTCAGCAACAGAGCCCAGGTTCTTCAAGCTCCACAACTGGCAGAAGAAAAATTCAAAGAGTCACTGATTTTTTTAAGTCAAAAAAGTTTCTAGCCGGGCGCTGGTGGCTCACGCCTGTAATCCTAGCTACTCAGGAGGCTGAGATCTGAGGATCGCGGTTCAAAGCCAGCCCGGGCAGGAGAGACCGTGAGACTCCTATCTCCAATAAACCACCAGAAAACCGGAAGTGGCGCTGTAGCTCAAGTGGTAGAGCGCTCACCTTGAGCTGAAGAGCTGAAGGACAGTGCTCAGGCCCAGAGTTCAAGCCCCACAACCGACAAAAAAAAAAAAGTTTCTATTGCCAGGTGTCGGTGGCTCACGCCTGTAATCCTAGCTACTCAGGAGGCTGAGATCTGAGGATCTCAGTTCAAAGCCAGACGTTGCAGGAAAAGTCTGTGAGACTCTTATCTCCAATAAACCACTCAGAAAACCAGAAGTGGCACTGTGGCTCAAGTGGTAGAGTGCTAGCCTTGAGCTGAAGAGCTGAGGGACAGTGCCCAGGCCCAGAGTTCAAGCCCCATGACCAACCAAAAGGGGCAACTGAAAGGGGTTAGAAAGCATACACAGATGATAGAAATGAATAGATGGATAGACAGAGAGATAGAGAGATAGAGATAGATAGATAGATTTTGACAGTTACTAGTATCAAAGGTGCCAGGAGAAACACTTCTCCTGGTAGGCGGCCCACCTCCGTCAGTTTTGGAATGAATGACACTGGAATGTTTAACTAAACCTCTTTCCAATCCTGCCAAGGAAAGACTTGAACCAACTTGAAACCTTCCAAATAGGAAACAGAACCTTTTGAGATCATGTGTTCTATTAACCTCTGATCCCCCTAGCACATAGCAGACTGTTTGACACAAACTATGCCCTCAGTGATGCTTCTTCACGAAAAATATCTATATGGGCTCAAGGGCGGAGCTATTCATCTCAAGTGCCCTTTTTCTTTTGCCTAATCTTAAGTAGTTGCACAAAAGGGTTTCAGTTCCATTTTAAGGGTAATCAAAAGTAACCTAGGCCATTTTGATTTCAGCACAAATTTTGAATTATGGCCTGGTTTTTAATGACTAATAACGAATCTCTTTTTTCCTTAAGAAGATTGGTCAACCCTATCACCCTCTTATCTAGCTAAATACATAAGCCTTATTTTCTGAAGAGCTTGTAAAATATGAATAATATGTTTGATCATGATTAAATATATAGGGAAGGGTTTATGCTATGATTGTTTAGTTTTGTGATGTCAGTACTGGGGCTTGGGCACTCTCCCTATCCTTCAGCTTTTTCAATCAGGAATGGTACTCTAGCTCATCAGACATAGCTCTACTTCTGGCTTTTTGGTAGTTAATTGGAGATAAGATTCTCTGGGAATTTTCTGCTTGGGCTAGCTTGGAACAGGAATCTTCAGCCTCCTGAGTAGCTAAGATTACAGGCATGAGCCAAGGGAACCCAGATGAAATCAGAACAATTTTCATTCAGTATACAAAAAGAAAGCAAGGAAGGAAAGAAGGAAGGAAGGAAGGAAGGAAGGAAGGAAGGAAGGAAGGAAGGAAGGAAGGAAGGAAGGAAGGAAGGAAGGAAGGAAAGAAGGAAGGAAGGAGGAAAGGAAGGAAAAAAAAAAAGCTGGGCATTGGTAGCTCACACTTGTAATCTTAGCCACTCAAGAGACTGAGATCTGAAGATCATGGTTCAAAGCCAACCTGGGCAGGAAAGTCCATGAGACTTTTATCTCCCAATTAACCACCAGTAAAAAAGCAGAAGTGGAGCTGTGCTCAAAGTGGTAGTGTGCTAGCCTTGACCAAAGGAGCTCAGAGACAGCACCCAGGCCCTAAGTTCAAGCCCCATGACCCACCAAAATAAAAGTATATATACATACATATACATGTATATACACACATATATACATGTATATACATATAAAACAGTCCTACATTCCACCCATCTCTTCAGCCCATCTGCTCTTCCCTAATCCTGTAGCTGAAGGGAAGTCTCACTCAGATGCTAATTTCTAACTCCTTCTTTAGAGTCCTCATCCTTTGTCCCACCTTTCCTTTAGAAACCATAGGACTTTCAAATTCATTGTACAGTTCTCCAGGTGCTCTGCTTACTGAGGAAGACATCACCCAGCCAGCAGCCTCAGTGCCTCCTCTTCCCTGCCTCATAAAGACTCTTCTTACCCCTGAACACTGCAAGTCAGAGATTGGAGGAGCTAATCCCCTCTTCATCAGGGCCAGCCTTGAATAAGCCTGTAAGCCTGATTCTTTCCTACAACACTCATCCTTGAAATACTAGCATTTCATCAGGCAGCCCAGAGATTTGATTATGATACATAATTATCAGTAATACTGAGCAATAAGAGCAATGTTGGAGCTAGCACAAGACCAAACTTCAAAACATACTTTGAGCCACAGTAACCAAAACTAATACAAAAGCAGACACAAAGACCAATGGAACATAGACCCAGACATAAAACCACACAGGTACGTCTGATCTTGGACAAAGAAACCAGAAATATACACTGGAGAAAAGTTAGCCTCCTCAACAAACGATGCTAGGACACTGGTCCTCTAGGTTCAGGAGACTGAACTAGATGCCTATCTCTCATCCTATGTAAAAATCAACTACCAGTGGCTCAAAGGTCTAAGTGTAACATCTGAAACTACTGCAGGACACATAGTAGGAAATGTGGAACATGAGCACATTTATTATTTTCTGAACGGATCTCCCAATGGCCTAGAAAGTAGGAGCATGAATGACAAATGGGCTGCATCAAATTTTAAAACTTCTGCACAGCAAAAAATGAACTGTAATGTTAGTTAACTTCTGTTTGCTTTTATTAGCTTTGGATTTTATGGTATTTTAAGGTTATTTCCTTAGAAATTTGACAACATCAGGTAATGGTTCACTATTGCTCTACAAAAACATATAAGAAATTGGGCTTCATGTGCATCATTCAACTTTGTAGAAGAATGTCCAGAGATGATCACATGAAGTTTAAATTTACTTCACTTGCTCATTAAGCTAAGGAATTCTTTGGGTCAATTTGACACCTTCACAGAGCTTGACTTCTGCCCCTGGTGAAGTTTCAGTTGAGCAGAAGTGTGAAGTAATCTGTGATAGTTGGGTTCTCCAGGGAGCCAGACACAGAGATAGAGATTCCCATGCGTGTAAAGAACATTTGATATAATACACTTTCCTTGGCTGGGGAAACATGGAATGGGGCTGAATGCAGAACTCTCTGCCAGCTTCAGGAGTTCAGTGTCGGTGCCAGCACACAGATAATGCTTGCTCTCCGTGATGTTGTGTATTTGGGGTCCCCATTCCTGTCTGTCTATTCAAGTAGGCTGGGCTAGAACAAAAGGATAACAGAGAATGCACATGTCCATTCAAGGACACTATTTTATGGTTCATATGGCCAACTTTATAATGATACCAGTGAGAGATTACAACTTGAAAATTTTGCAGTAGTGTGTGCCCCTGTCTCTTTCAGAGACAATAGTAAAAGCTACAAAGGAAATTATCATGCCTCAACTCTATCTTCAAGTCAAGTGACAGATGACTACACAAGATATGGAGCAATGGGGAAAAAATGAACTATAATAAATAAGCCTAAAAATCCAATGACTTAAAATAACAAAGGTTTATAGTTCATTTACACACTACATCTAAAAGTGAATAGAAGACCCAAGAGAAACCGTTATCTCAAAGTCTCCCTCCATCCTAGAGGGAAAGGTGATTCTTCCTCATTCATCTAAAATCCTCATTTCTAAGATGGCACATTTTTTGGGGGGGGGGTCCGGTCGTGGGGCCTGAACTCTGGGCCTGGGCGCTGTCCCTCAGCTCTTCAGCTCAAGGCTAGCACTCTACCACTTGAGCCACAGCGCCACTTCCGGCTTTTTTCTTTTTGCTTATGTGGTGCTGAGGAATCGAACCCAGGGCCTCAGGCATGCAAGGCAAGCGCTCTACCACTGAGCCACCTTCCCAGCCCTAAGATGGCACATTTATTCTGTTCACATCTCATTGGCCAAAATTAGTTGCATGCTCCTGCCTAAGCACACATGGCCAAAAAGATCACCATTTTGCTACAAGAGACCAAAATGGAGTTACTTGTGGGTTTTTTTTTCATTGTAAAGATGATATACAAAGGGGTTACAGTTACATAAGAAAGGTAATGAGTACATTTCTTTTTGAACAATGTTTATCCCTGTCCTCATTTTCTCTCATTTCCCTCCCCCGACCCATTTCCTTCCCCACAAGGTATGAAGATCATTTCCAACATAGTGTCTAGTACTGGTTAAAGGCTACTAATGGAAGTCATACCATGTAACTATAAAAGAAAATTTAATGCTGGTTTCAGATCTCTTTCTAACATCTGTTTTCTTGTGAACTCAAAAGCACATTGTTCTGCTCAGTGTGATGCATACGTGTATATTCATTAAGAACTCTTGGATATAAAATTATTAAGTATTTAACTTTTCCAAAGGTTCCATATTGTTCTATTGATAGTCCATCTTGCTGTCTGCCTCAACAAAAGTTGTAATCATCCCCCTGTACAGCATTTTTACAAGAAAATAAATTTTTTTTTGGGGGGGGGGTCCAGTCGTGGGGCCTTAACTCTGGGCCTGGGCGCTGTCCCTCAGCTCTTCAACTCAAGGCTAGCACTCTACCACTTGAGCCACAGCGCCACTTCCGGCTTTTTTCTTTTTGCTTATGTGGTGCTGAGGAATCGAACCCAGGGCCTCATGCATGCATGGCAAGCGCTCTACCACTGAGCCACCTTCCCAGCCCAAGAAAATAAATTTTTAAAAAATAAAAAAAAGAGTTGTAATCATTATTCAGCTAGGCTTGGTGGCTGACATCTGTAATCCTAGCTATTTGGCAGGCCAAGATCAGAAGGATACAGGTTTGAGGACAGCCTAGGTCAAATGTATGAGGCCCCTTCTCAATCAAGAGCTAGATATAGTGTTGTTGTTTGCCTGTCATTCAAGGTACATTGGAGGTGAGATCAGAAGAATCATGCACCCAGACCAGTCCAGTCCATGTAAATGAGTTCTCATGGCTCCCATCTCAATGCAAACTTTGATATAGTGGCACACACCTGACATTCCAGCTAAAGTGAGCACCACAAAATAAGAAGATTGGGGTTCAGGTGTAGGCCTATCTCAAAATAACCAATGAATATTGAGTGGAAAACCTGAAGAGACCACCCAGATCCTGAGATCAACCCCTGTGGTTTAAATGCAGCATACACACACACACACACACACACACACACACACACACACACACACACACACACACACACACACACACACACACACACACACACACACAGACTGAAAATATCCTCTTTTCTCTGATATTTCAAATACTACTTTAGATTTTTACTTTATTCAGGTTTGTGCAATAGTGGCATCACTGAGCTATTGTCCCAGCTTCTGTCCCAGATCTTCTGGGTTAGTTCTGTGCAGACACATCCTCTCTCCCTTCATGGAACTTTCCCTGCTATGCTTTCAGGCATGTGAACACTCAAACCTTGTGAAAACGCAACCAAAAGAGAAATTAAAGACACAAGAAGAGTTATGTACACCTTGACCTATGAGTCAAGAGTTTGAAAGAAGGGAGTTTTTTATCCACAAAGATAGAACACTTAACTGGTAAAAATATATGGGGATGGGAGGTAACCTGGGTATGAACTCAGGATCTTGCCCTTTCTGGGTAGGAACTCCACCAATGGAGTCATGGCTTCAGTCTTGAAAATGGAATTTTTAACAATGTATCTTCTCTCAGCATATCTGGTAGTCCCAGGTAAGTTCATAGAAGCCCTCCCATTCCTTCTCTTCTCCTCACCTTTAATAGCTACTTGCTTTTTCAACTAACTACCTGTTTCTTTTCTGAGTTTGTGCCAATACTCAGGATTGAACTCAAGGACAGGGTGCTATAGCTCAGCTTTTTCACTCAAGGCTAGCACTCTATCACTTGAGCCACATCTCCACTTCTGATTTTTTTGTTGGTTAATTGGAAATTGGAAATAAGAGTCTCTCAGACTTCCATGTTTGGGCTAGCTTCAAATCTTAATCCTCAGATCTCAGCCTCCTGAGTAGCTAGGATTACCAGTGTGAGCCACCAAAAAAGGCACCTACCTGCCTTTTTTTATATATATATATAAATACCTCATTTCCTCTTTCTTCCACAATAGAATTGAACATCCTTTCAAAAGCAGAGCTCACAGCACTAGACATTGTCTGTTTGTATGTGATAGGATCTGGGTATATTTCCCAAGCTGGTCTTGAACTTGAACCAGAACTTGATCCTGAAACACTGGAATTTCAGGCATGCACCACCATACCTGGCATAGGTATTATTTTCTATATTCTTGATAACAGGGAGGACAGATTTTCCAAACACTGTACAGGGAAATATTCTTCAAAGGAGTAGGGAGGAGGGGAAAATATCCCCCATCCTCCAATGGGTTAATCCATCATATCAGCTCATTAAATTTTCATATTACAACAAGTTGAACATTCACACCCTGCTATATTTGGAATTTCATTAAAATGCAAATGAACACAGAAGGGTATGTGTTATTAGCTACTTGATTAATTGCAAACATTTTCCTGAGAGCAATTTTTAACAAATAAAAAGTAGGGAAAAATTAGATGCTTGAGGAAGATATAGAAATGGCATAGCTAGAAAAAGTAACCAAACAACTATGACATTTTTCAGTAACAGTGTGCAAGAAGAGCTATATTTGCACCATAGCTAAGATATAGAACCAACCCAGATGTTCCTCAGTAGATGAACAGATCAAGAAATTGTGGTGTGTATATATACAATGGAATTCTATGCCTCCATCAGAAAGAATGACACTGCCCCATTTGTTAGGAAATGGAAAGACTTGGAAAAAATCATATTAAGTGAATTAAGACAGACCTAAAGAAGCACAGGCCCCATGCTTTCCCTTATTTGCAATAACTAGTATACATCTAGGATAATCCTACCAGATAAGCAGAAAAGGTCAAAAGCTATGTTCATATAACCATATAAGATGATGCTAAGAGAAATGAACCCCAAGATATGGACACAAGAGGTTTTTCTTTGTTGCTGTTGCTTTTAATGTACTATGTGAGTTTTTTGTTTTGTTTTGTTTTTTGTATATTCTTTCCCCTATGGTATAACCTCTTTTGTCATAGAATTTGATTCTGGGACCCTGCATCTAGTATATACATTTTTCTAATTTGGGAAGGGAAGGGAAATAACAAAATGCTGAAACAAGGATACAGTTTGACCCATTGTTAAAAAAAAATAAAAAGCTATATTTGCTTCTAAGCCACAAATTTAAGCCTGTGTCTCCACAGACACACCCACATGGTCTAGACCATATCCGCTTTTGCATCCAATTTAACCTCACTAATTAATCATTGAACTTTTCCCTCGCCTTTCATTGCCACAGCCCCCAAAAACAGAATGTAAGTGTGTGTTTGTGTGTATGTGCATGCACGCATGCTAGTGGAGCTTGAATTTGAGGCTTGGGCTCCGTCATTTAGCTCTTTAACTCAAGGCTGGTACTCTATTACTTTAAACCACAGCTTTACTTCCATATTTTAGTGGCTAATTGGATTGAAGAGTCTCGTGGACTTTCTTGCCTGGTCTGGCTTTAAACTAGGATCCTCAGATCTTTGTCTTCTGAGTAACTGACAGTCCTGAGTCACCTGTACCCAGCTGCAAAATACAAATTTTGAATCCTGGTACATATTTCAATGAACATCAATTAAATTCTATACTGTCATTCTCCATCCCCACAACTGCCCTGTCATTGAGAGAAGAGACCAGGCTAAAGATGTAAAGATGTCCTAGGGATTTAATGCTAACATCAGACCAGAACATAGGTAGGAAGTTAGCTTTTCCAAACCACTATCACTGGAAGGACTAAGAAAGCCCAGAAGAAAGAGCTGTGATCCCAGCAAATGGGAAACAGTTTGGCATCAAGACTAAAGAAGCTAAGTATCAAAACATAGCTGGTAACAAAGATGAACAAAAACTGCCAATTGCCAGCTTGATGGTTCACACCTGTAATCCTAGCTACTCAGGAGGCTGAGATCTGAGGATTGTACTTTGAAATCAGGCTGACCAGATACATCTCCAATTAACAAGCAAAAAGCTGAAAGTGGAAAGCTGAAATGGTAGAGCACCAGCCTTGAGAAAGAAAGCCAGATGAGTATATGAAGTCCTAGGTTCAAGCCAACAACAAAAAATTGCCAATAAACAGCTATCAATCAATAGCAGATATGGTGACTTTACTATGATAATTGTCACCTAGTATTTTGATAATCTTTGGCAAGGTTAGAGTAATCTAGGGAATTTAGGTCTTTTTTTTTTTGTCAGTCGTAGGGCTTGAAATCTGGGCCTGGGCACTGTCCCTGAACTTTTCAATTCAAGGCTAGCACTTTGCTACTTGAGCCACAGCATCACTTCCAGTTTTCTAGTGGTTAATTGGAGGTAAACTTCACTGACTTTCCTGCCCAGGCTGGCTTTGAATTGCGATCCTCAGATCTCAGCCTCCTGAGTAGCCAGGCATGAGCCACACACGCACAGTTAGGATCATATTTTTATTAACCTTATTACTCTCTGTTCACCTGCTTCCCAACACAGAAAGAATATGTTACCTTGTAAAATTTGTGTTATAATGGTATACTCAGGCTCTGAAACTAAACTGCTTTTGGGAAAACTGATACATTTAAATTACTTGCTGATCACAACAAACCAAGGAGTGAAACAGATTTTACCCCAGAACACAAGTAGACAGAATAAGGAGGTCCTACATTACTAGAGAAAGCTGGAGATTTGTTTTAAATTTTCTACCCAGACTTGGCAACAATTAGGATTGCCAGGGTCAAGTTAAAGATCAATGAGGGCTGGAAAGGTGGCTAAAAGGTAGAGGCCCTGGGTTCGATTCCTCAGCACCACATAAGCAGAAAAGGCCAGAAGTGGCACTGTGGCTCAAGTGGTAGAGCACTAGCCTTGAGCTAAAGAGCTCAGGGACAGCGCCCAGGCCCAGAGTTCAGGCCCCATGACCAACAAAGAAAAAAGAAATGTACTCATGATTTGACTTAAGTAACTGAACCCCTCTGCATATCACCTTTACAATAAATTTTTTTAAAAATTAAAAAATGATTAATGAGATACCCTTACCTCTATCATTAACATTACCAACACAACATTTAGAATTTCTTTTAAAATTCCAGCTGAAGTTTGGCTTTTTTTAAATCACTGCTGAATACCACAGACTTACACAAACTTCCTAATTGAAAACCATAACAGACAGCATAAATGAACGCCTTTCTGAGTAAGAGAATTTTCATACGTAGATGATCATCCTATATCCTTGGTTCTGCTTGCCAATGCAAATGAGTCAGAGGGCTTGCCTCAGACACTGAGTTAATTGTGTAACTCTACAACGGAAAATACCATTGGAGAAGACTAACTGACCTCACAGTTGAAAAAAAAAACTATTTAAAAGATGTGGAAACCAGATGTTTCAGTCACATTCAGGCACTGCTCTGAGAATTCATCACAAGCAGCCCCTGACAGGCTGAGAGCTTTTCTTCCACTGAAGACATGATCGTCTTAATTTACTTGTTCCTCTTGCTGTGGGAAGAGGCTCAAGGATGGGGATTCAAGAATGGAATCTTTCATAACTCCATATGGCTTGGTAAGAAATTCACTCATAAGCTTCTTGTTAGAAATACTAATGCTGTAAAACCAAGGTAGAATGAATCAGGGCTGTAAAACTTACTGATCTATTGATGGCTGATCAAAGACAATCCTTAAGAGAGAAAGCCATTGAAATATCTTTTAAGTGTTCTTGTTTCAGCTTAAGAATAGCTTTATGAAATATTTTTGAATTGTTCAATAGAAAGTAGTGTTATAATCAATAGACATTATAAAAATGCACTTTTAGGTTTTTTTTTAAAAACAGATGTGGTAGCATGCTTTTAATCTTAACAAACTAAAACACCAATGTTTGTACTTTAATTGTATTTGCAGTCAGATTTTAGATCAACTGGAATATACAAAAAAAAATTAGAGCCATTGTTCAATATCCTCTAAACTGTGGGGTATATTTGAAGTTTTTCTAAACCTCTTTTGACAATTTTGACAAACCCAGCTTACAATATGGAAGGGGGCAGGGGGAAATGTTTCTTTGACTGAATGTAATCTTGCCACTTTGATTCTTCTTGTTCTTCTATTCATATAAAAATACTTTCCAACCTTTTTGAGGACAAGAAAAGTTTCTTTTGTGGTTTTGTTCAATGTAAGGAATGACACAGACCAAATGGTGAAGATAAACAATATGA
The DNA here is from genome assembly GCF_024711535.1 of Dipodomys merriami. Taxonomy (NCBI): domain Eukaryota; kingdom Metazoa; phylum Chordata; class Mammalia; order Rodentia; family Heteromyidae; genus Dipodomys; species Dipodomys merriami. Next base: position 61,678,354 of record NW_027202270.1, on the reverse strand, counting down.
AAGGAGGGGAAAAGAAAAACAATACCGTTTATAATGTTCTGAGTATTAAACAATGAAAGTATTGTTTAAACAATACTTTCAATTCTTATGATGTATATTGCAAGTAATACTTTAACTATGTTGATTCAAATTGATACTGCTTTTTGTCCACAATTGTGTTAAAGAGAGAAAAACATTCAAATGCTTGGATAGATTCGTGCACCAAATAAAGAAATTAAGAGAAAGCCCAATTAACCTAGATCTTGGTTTTATGCTTGCTAAGCAACACATGGTTGTAGACAAATTTTCCCTTTCAGTGTATTTCTCTCTGTTAATAACTGCAAGCATGTGAATTTCATTAGAAAGCCTGATCTGTGATGCAGAGCCTTGCTGCTTTTTCTCAGCTTGAGCCAGTGAACTAGTTTCAGTGTGATCTATTTGGTCAAGATGCATTCTAGACAGAATGTAGAACAACAAACAAATTTATATGCTAAATTTCTCTTTATTTTAATTGCACACATATCTTGCACACAAGATAAGCGCATATAGCGTTAAAAATGTCATAAAGGTAACAAGAATTATGATCATTTATGTAAACTTTGAAATGTTATCAAGCTTCTTTGTGATCAAGTGGTTTGAAAGTGTTTCTTTTTGGAGATGGAGTCTTTTTTTTTTTGTTGGTTGTGGAGCTTGAACTTTGGGCCTGGGCACTGTCCTTGAGCTCTTCAGCTCAAGGCTAGCGGTCTACCACTTGAGCCACAGCGCCCACTTCCAGCTTTTTCTGTGTATTTGGTGCTGAGGAATTGAACCCAGGGCCTCATGCATGCGAGGCAAGCACTCTACCACTGAGCCACCTTCCCAGCCCCAAAGTGTTTCTTGTTGTTGTTGTTGTTGTTGTTAAGTGATGTTGTGTATTGCAAAAACATAAATATGGATAAGAGCGGTTCTGCCCCAGAGACAGAAAGCAATGACCCAAATCTTTGTAAAGAGTATGCTGCAAATCTGAGGTTTGGGATGAGTGTAAATTGCTTCAATATGGGACAAATTATTAACCAGTCTTCCTTGCACTAGCTGTTTCCAATCAGTCAGGGTCAATATAATGTTAGCAACAGTTTAGAGGGAAAAGATAGTTGTATTCAAAGGCAGGAATCTGCAGCAACTATCTAGAACAGGACACCTGAACTCTGTGGTTTTCTGGTTCCTTAAATAGTAGTTTAAAGAGGGGGTAACAATGCTCAATAGGAAGTGTACTCATTACCTTGCTCATGTAACTGTAACCCTCTGTATAGTATCTTTACAATAAAAATTTTTAAAAAAAGAAATATACTCATTACATGGCCTGTAACCCCTCTGTACTTCACCTTTACAATAAAAATTTTTTTAAAAAGAAAAAAAATAGTAGTTTAAAACAAGAACAGCTACTATAGGACAAGAAATGTCAGTCCATTTACATTTATCATAAAAATTGAAAGGCACAGACAGTAGTTATTTTTAACCTCTACTGAATCTGAAAAGGAAAGAAAGGAAAAGTAACATGTCATGAGTCCAGAAGCTATAATGGGACAGATGAAGAAACTGAGGCACAGGCAGCTATTTATACAAGTTATACAACTCTCCCCAGTAAAATCAGTAGTGAAGACACAGCCAACATTCTATGGTTGCCAGTTCTTAACAGGGGAAAAAAATTATTTTATCAGTTAAACAATTTTTTTAGTAAAGTCATGGGACTTGGACGCAAGGCCTGAATGCTGTCCCTGAGCTTTTCTACTCAAGGCTAACACTCTACCATTTCTGGTTTTCTGGTAGTTAACCGGAAATAAGAATCACATGTATTTTCCTGCCCCAGCAGGCTTCAAACCATGATCCTCAGATGTTAGCTTCCTGAGAAGTTAGGATTGTAGGTATGAGATACCAGTGCTTGGCTGATTAAGCAAAATTTTAATTTAAAAATATTACTGATTATTCACTATAAGAATTAATAAAATATTTAATCTGCAAGGTAAAATCTTTTAAATTAGGATTATATTGTATGAAAATTCATCTTTTGGGAGAGGGAGGGAGAGTTGGTACTGGAGTTTGAACTCAGGGCCCAGGTGCTCTAACGCCCAGCCCAAAAGGTCCATCTTAATAAATAAAAATTCTAACCTGAGGAATAGCTTAAAGTAAATGTTAAACTCAAGAAGTCATAGTGGAGCCCCTCAGATTGTAAAGTGAGATTGTAAAATGAGAATAAAGTAATTAATTTCATGTCTTGTTTAAAATTGCCATCTGGTATAATGGTGCATGCCTAGAATCTCAAACTCAAAAGGTTGAGACAGAAAGAACATAAATTCAAGGCCAGTTTAGGTTATATAGCAAGACCCAGTCACAAACAAATAAATAAAATAGCCTAACACATAATAAATAAAATGGCCAAATGGAGTAAGAGTATTCAATTTTGTCATAAGTTAACATATTGGGAAATTTAGTGCTCTTTGAGGAAAACTGCAGAATATTAATATTTAATAAATTGACAATTACTGCAAATTATTTTTGTTACTTTTACTTACTATCTTATTGCTAGAAGGTAACAATTTTTAAAACTTACTGGGAGGAAACTCTTAAATTATTTTCTAAAAATATATTAATTTTATTTTATTGCTAGGCCTGGGGCTTGAACTCAGGGCCTGGGCACTGTCCCTGAGCTTCTTTTGCTCAAGGCTAGCATTCTACCACTTGAGCCACAGTGCCACTTGTGGTACTGAGAAATCAAACCCAGGGCTTCTGCATGCTAGGCAAGCACGCTACTACTAAGCCGCATTCCCAGCCCATTACATTTCAATTTTGGAGTAAAATAGGAAGAAAATCATTTTAAGAAAAACATGACAAGCCAGCTCAGGTGGTTTATGGCTGTAATTATAGCTACTCGGGAGGCTGAAATCTGAGGGGGGTTTTGGTTTTTCTGTTTGTTTTTGTCGGTCGGGGGACTTGAACTCTGGGCCTGGGTGCTGTCTCTCAACTATTCAGCTCAAGGTTAGCACTCTACCACTTGAGCCACAGCGCCACTTCTGGCTTTTTCTGCTTATGTGGTGCTGAGGAATCAAACCAGTGCCTCATGCATGCAAGCAACACTGAGCCACCTTCTCAGCCCCTGAGATCTGAGTTTAAAACCAGCCCTGGAAGGACTGTGTAGGACTCATCTCCAACTAACAACCAGAAAACTGGAAGTGGTGCTGTGGCTCAAAGTGGTAGAATGTTAGCCTTGAGCAAAAGACCTCAAGGAGAGCACCCAGGCTCCAAGTTCAAGCCCCACAACTGACAAAAAAGAAAGAAAAGAAAAGACAGCTATTAGAATAATTGCTGCATTTTTTGGGGGGGGTCCGGTCGTGGGGTCTGAACCCTGGGCCTGGGCGCTGTCCCTAAGCTCTTCAGCTCAAGGCTAGCGCTCTACCACTTGAGCCACAGCGCCACTTCCAGCTTTTTTCTTTTTGCTTATGTGGTACTGAGGAATCGAACCCAGGGCCTCATGCATGCAAGGCAAGCACTCTACCACTGAGCCACCTTCCCAGCCCATGCTGCATTTTTTAAAATAAAGGTTTCTCTTATTCTATATTTTTGGAGCACAGATACCATTTTACAAGTTGTGTCTTGTGTGTGTACACATGTGCGCACGCAAGTGCGTGTATGTACACGTGTACCCATGTGCCAGTGCCAGTTCTGGGGCCTGGGCTCTGTCCTTGAGCACAAAAGCGCATGCTACCACTCTACCACTTGAACCACAGCTCCACTTTCAATCTATTGGGGGTAATTTTATTAGAGATGAGAGTCTCATGGACTTTCCTGGCTGGCTGGCTTTGAACTGGGATCCGCAGATCTTAGCCTCTTGAGTGGCTAGGATTCTGGGCACCAGTGCCCAGCTATTTTACAATTGTAAAATTAACAATCCTTAGTATAATTAAATTAGACATGCCTGTGTTGTCTAGCAAAAGCCTTAGTGCCTATCTATATCAAGATAAACCTATTCCACCAGCCAAGTGACTGCAATCTAACAATTGGAAAGCTGAGACAGTTGAATCATGAGTTCTAGACTAACTATGGCTACATGACAAGCAAAACCCTGTCTCAAAAACTAAAAAAACAAGGAGTGAAGTTATGTCTGGAGTAATAGAGTGCCTGCCTGCCTACAAAGTACAAAGCCCTGAAATTGAATCCCAGCACTACCAAACCATATACTCTCTCTCCCCCCTCACATACACACACACACACACACACACACACACACACACACACACACACACTATAAAGATGTTCATGTTGCCCAGTAGTGTGTAAGCTTCTTGAGAGGACAGTCTTGAGCCATAATGCCTAGCAAAATACCTCTTGATACATGCCCCAAATAATTATTGGAAATTACCAAAAGTTTACTAAGGCTTCTGTACATGAAATCTCCTGACGGGCAAGAGATTTACTAAGGGGAACCATGGTGACTGGCTGTGACTTGATGCCATTGCTATTCTCTGGTCTCTAATGCAGAGAAGAGCAGGGTCCCAGGAAACTAGAAAAGCAAGAAACATATCAAGTACTGTCTCCATCCAACAGTGGCAATGTCAAGATAAAAGTTTGGGAAGGAGGGCTGGGAAGGTGGCTCAGTGGTAGAGCGCTTGCCTTGCATGCCTGAGGCCCTGGGTTCGATTCCTCAGCACCACATAAGCAAAAAGCCGGAAGTGGCTCTGTGGCTCAAGTGGTAGAGCGCTCGCCTTGAGCTGAAGAGCTGAGGGACAGTGCCAGGCCCAGAGTTCAGGCCCCACGACCGGACCCAAAAAAAAAAAAACCAAGTTTGGGAAGGAGCATTAAAATGACCTCCATTTCTAAATTCTACTAAAGGTATATCTTGCTGAATGCCAAGAAATATGTGGTCCCATTGGTAGCCAACTATACAGGTCAGGGTACCATCTTCTCATCTAGCAGATTTATGTAGCATATCAGCACTGCTAGAGCTAGCTTTATGTCCTAGGAATGTCTTCACTGTTTTTTCATGGCACCAAGTGCTCTGAACTTAAAGCCATCCATTTTAAGTAGTGATCTGGAAGACAACTCACAGATAAGTTACCACTCCCTAAAATATAATAAAGAAGTTAGGAACTGATAGGCATACCCAGTCTTTTTCTCTATTCTGCTTGAATCTATTCTTTCTTTTGTTTACTTTGGATTCCTTCAGACCTTTCCACAGTTTTAATTTATTTACTAAATTCTCAATTATGTTACTTTAGTCATTCCGTCAAGTTGATATTTTAGCTTGTTTTTCTCCATCAGTGTGAACCTTTATACTGGAGCCATTTTCATTGGTATCTTTCCAAGTTTTTATGACTTAATGCCAAAAGAATGCCAAAACGTGTTATCACTTGTGGATGATAAAGAAATGCAATGTTATATTTAACCTTTTTTTTAGGCTCTCCTATCAGACACATATCCAGTTTTTGTTAATGCTCCCCTAAAATTCCCCTCATTCATCTTTTCCCCCAAGGATTTCTAACAATGAAAAATTAGCCACCCATGGCAATTGACCTAGAAAGTTCTTTGGCAAGAACAGTACCTGATGTAATCTTCCAGCAAACTTCCTTGTTTGGCCAGAATGGGTAATAATGCATTCATGATACCTTGTGATTTCACAGAACAAGCAGCAGGCGTGTACCACAGAGAAGCAAGGTCTGGTAAATACAAGCTCACCTACGCAGAGGCAAAGGCAGTGTGCGAATTTGAAGGTGGCCGCCTCGCTACTTACAAGCAGCTAGAAGCAGCCAGAAAAATCGGTAACTGATTTGACAATGGTTTCTCTTCTCTTTTATCCTGGTGGGGGGCAAAATTACTTTTTCTACAACCCCTAAGAGAGAGACAGACAAGGGGGGAAGGAAAGAGGAAGAAAGAAAAGGAGGGAGAAAGGGAGTGAAGGAGGAAAAGAAATGTACTTGGTAAGAAGAAAGTTGAATTCAAAACCTTTTCCCCCCCAATACTTTTTTAACACAAGTGAAGAGTATATTTGTTCTTTAAGTTAAAAAACAAAAACCTGGGGCTGGGAAGGTGGCTCCGTGGTAGAGCGCTTGCCTTGCATGCATGAGGCCCTGGGTTCAATTCCCCAGCACCACATAAGCAAAAAGAAAAAAAAAAGCCGGAAGTGGCACTGTGGCTCAAGTAGTAGAATGGTAGCCTTGAGCTGAAAAGCTGAGGGACAGTGCCCATGCCCAGAGTTCAGGCCCCACAACCGGACCCCCCCCCCCAAAAAAAAAAAAACCTGCCAGGCGCCGGTGGCTCACACCTGTCATCCTAGCTACTCAGGAGGCTGAGATCTGAGATCACAGTTCAAAGCCAGCCTGGGCAGGAAAGTCTGTGAGACTCTTTGGTTGGTCGTGGGGCCTGAACTCTGGGCCTGGGCACTGTCCATCTGCTCTTCAGCTCAAGGCTAGTGCTCTACTGCTTGAGCCACAGCACCAGGGCCTCATGCATGCAAGGCAAGCATTCTACCACTAAGCCACCTTCCCAGCCTCTCCATGAGACTCTTATCTCCAATAAACCACTCAGAAAACCAGAAGTGGCACTGTGGCTCAAGTAATAGAGCGCTAGCCTTGAACTGGAGAGCTCAGGGACAGCGCAGAGGCCCAGAGTTCAAGCCCCTTAACTGACAAAAACAAAACAAAAAACCTACAGGGAAAGTATAAGCACATTGTAAAAGGGCAGAAGAAAGAAACAGGGAAGATGTCATATCTGGTGAAAACCTGCTAATTGCTTTTTTACCAAAAAGTAAGGCAGGAGCTGCTAGGCTCGACTGAACTTTCAGAGAGGACCACCTGCATCAGAATTCCACTGCTTGTGGAAAATGCCTGGCAAAGACTATGCTACACATTACCTAATATACAGTTGTCTGCAGTATCAGTGAAAAACTGGTTCCAGGATTCCCATGGATACCAGGATCCAAAGATGTTCAAAGTCTTTACGTAAAATGGCACGGTATTTCACATCCTCTAGTATGCTTTATGTGCTAATTTATTCATCTTTTAATTAATTTTGTGGTGCTGTTAATCAAACCCAGACCCTCACACATGCTAGATCGGTGTTCTACCACCAAGCTATAATTCTAGCCCCATAGATTTTAAGTTATCTCTAGATCACTTATACCTATTATAAATAGTTATATACTTTTATTTAGGAAATAGCAAGAAAGTTCTGAAAATGTTCAGTGTAGGAGCAATTTTTGTGGAGTCCACCTTTTTCCTTCTTTTTTTCTTTCTGTTTTTGGTGTTGGTACTAAGGTTTGAATTTTTGGTCTTGCACTCGCTAGGCAGCAGATGGACTATTTGAGCCAATATCCAGATGCATTTTTAAAATTTTTTTCATTCAATTAATATTATTTTCTGTGATCAGAGGCACAGAGGCATTGCATCTTTGTGTATCCTCCTTTGGTCTCACTGTGTGTGAACACCTAGGGTTCTGTATAATTTATCATGTCTGGGTATATTTTAGATCTAGCTTCCTCTTAAAGTATTGCTTTTTTAAAACTACTTTTTATAGGTAGGTGTGTGTGTATGTGTGTGTGTGTGTGTGTGTGTGTGTGTGTGTGTGTGTGTGTGTGTGTGTGTGTACTACGACTTGAACTCAACTCTGGGCATGGAGGCTGTACTTAGCTTTCTGTCCCATACCCCCTATTCCCCGCCCCCCCCACACACACACACACTAGTGCTAGGGCTTGAACTCTGGGCCTGGGTGCTGTCCCTGACCTCATTTTGCTCACAGCTAGCACTCTACCATTTGAGCCACAGTGCCACCTCCAGCTTTTTCTGAGATTAATTGGAGATAAGAGTCTCATAGATGGGCTGGGAAGGTGGCTCAGTGGTAGAGCGCTTGCCTTGCATGCATGAGGCCTTGGGTTCAATTCCTCAGCACCACATAAGCAAAAAGAAAAAAGCCGGAAGTGGCACTGTGGCTCAACTGGTAGAGCGCTAGCCTTGAGCTGAAGAGCTGAGGGACAGCGCCCAGGCCCAGAATTCAGGCCCACAACTGGACCAAAAAAAAAAAAAGAGTCTCATAGACTTTCCTGCCCTAGCTGGAATTTGATACTCAGATCTCAGGCTCATGAGTAGCTAGAATTACAGGCTTGTTCCTTAGCTTTTTTACTCAAGGCTAGTCCTCTACCACATGAGCCACACCTTTTTTTTTTTTTTTTTTTTTTTGGTCCAGTCGTGGGGCCTGAACTCTGGGCCTGGGCGCTGTCCCTCAGCTCTTCAGCTCAAGGCTAGCGCTCTACCACTTGAGCCACAGTGCCACTTCCGGCTTTTTTCTTTTTGCTTATGTGGTGCTGAGGAATCCAGCCCAGGGCCTCAGGCATGCAAGGCAAGCGCTCTACCACTGAGCCACCTTCCCAGCCCCATGAGCCACACCTTTATTGCTGGCTTTTTGTTTATTAATTGGAGATAAGAGTTGATTAATTGGAGATAAAACTTTTCCCACACTAGTTTAAACTGTGATCCTCAGATCTCAGCATCCTAAGTAGATAGGCTTACAGATAGATGTGTGCTACCAACAACACCCAGCTTAAAGTAATATTTTTATCTACAATTGATTGAATGCCTAGATACAGAACCCAGATTTTGTTTTTTTGTTTGTTTGTTTGTTTTTAATTTTTTTATTAATTTTATTTTATTTGTGAACATACTGTACAGAGGAGTTACAATTACATGGGCAGGATAATGCGTACATTTCTTACCAAGCATTGCAGCCTCCTCCTTTGTTTACCCTTCACATCCATTCCCAGCCTCCCCCCTCCCCCCCAATCCCAATCCTCCTCCTTCCCCCCCTCCCCCCCCCCCACCGATGTTGTAAAGCTCGTTTTGGACATGACAACTTGTACTTCTCATTGTTGCAACAGGTCCACCTGTATCCTTAAACAACTGGTTTTTCCCAATCTCCTCCACAAGTTATACTGACATCAAATATAGTGAAAGCAGGGGTTATACTGTGGGGGAGGGACATACAAAGCAACAAAGAGATAATCTTATAAATGCGTTAGAAACACATGCATGAAAGAAAAAAACATTAAAATACACATCTAAGGGTTCATTTTCCTGACATCACATTATCTGACCTTTTCTGCTTGACTCATACATATACTAGATATTACAAATAAGGGAAACCATGGGACCTATGTTTCTTTGGGCCTGGCCAGAACCCAGATTTTGGAGGGACAACTGTAAAGGTATTCTCTCCAAGAGTCCCAAAGTCTCCCTATATTACTGCTCCTCCTTGATTACAAGCTGTGTAGGGCAGAACTGGATGGATAGATAACATGTCCTTTGGCTTTACTAGCAGAAGGACTCTCAGTAAAATAGATCTAGGATGGCATTAGCAGACACTAAAAATGGCCTCCAGGCTTGAGCATAGAAAACAGAGATGAGCCTTTACTCAAAAATGGTAAGAAGGGCTGGGAAGGTGGCTCAGTGGTAGAGTGCTTGCCTTGCATGCATGAGGCCCTGGGTTCAATTCCTCAGCACCACATAAGCAAAAAGAAAAAGCCGGAAGTGGCGCTATAGCTCAAGTGGTAGAGCGCTAGTCTTGAGCTGAAGAGCTGAGGGACAGCACCCAGGCCCAGAGTTCAGGCCCCACGACTGGACCCAAAAAAAAAAAAAAAAAAAAAATGGTAAGAAAATCTATCTTCATTCAAAAAAAATTTTTTTAATTTAATTTTATTTTATTTGTGAACATACTGTACAGAGCTTAGAGGAGTTACAATTACATGGGCAGGATAATGCGTACATTTCTTACCAAGCATTGCAGCCTCCTCCTTTGTTTACCCTTCACATCCCTTCCCAGCCTCCCCCCTCCCCCCATCCCAATCCTATTCCTTCCCCCCCTCCCCCACCCCCCCCACCATTCAAAAAATTTTTAATGTTACACTTATCTCAATTGATCTTGAAACAAAAGTTAATTAAATTATCATTTGAAATGTTTCATAATTTAAGAAATTCTCCCATAGCACAGGTTAGATCATATGTGAAAAGAAGCCACCTCTGAACTTGGATGATCTGTGTATCCATGTGTTATAATTTTTAGTGCAGTGACATCTCTTTCTTTTATTTCACAAAGACAGTAGTTATCTGTTATTTTGTGTGTGTTGAAACATTTTTTTAAAGGAAGAAGTCTTTTTGTTTGTTTACATTTTACATGAGCTGGGTTCGGAAAGTTGAGAAACATGGTTGGAGGTACCCATCTGCTTGGTTGTGAGGCTTTGCCAGTTAAGCATCTAACGCTTTGTTCCTCTTGTAGGATTTCATGTCTGTGCTGCTGGCTGGATGGCCAAGGGCAGAGTTGGATACCCCATTGTGAAGCCAGGTCCCAACTGTGGATTTGGAAAAACTGGGATTATTGACTATGGATTCCGGCTCAATAGGAGTGAAAGATGGGATGCCTATTGCTACAACCCACACGGTTTGTTGTTAGAAATAATCATTGTAAAAACACATACACAACAACAATAATAACAACAAAACATTTATAGGCTACTAACAGGTTGTTACAAGAAATGGGTTTTCCTTCCAGAAATAGTGGATGTGGTCATGATTATTATTAACAATATATATCATTCTTTGAATGCTCACTCTGTTTCACACACTGAATTATGTTCCTTTATTTGCAATCATTTAAACAGTCACAGCTCTACAAAGAGCCATTGTTACAACTGAAATTTATAAAAGTTGCATCACTTACCCCAGATCACACGGCCAATAATTGGTACATGCTTGAGGTGAGATTTCAGGTTTTTTCCTATGTCAGAGAACTTCCTAGCCACAAAAAAAAGGGGGAGATGGAGATTATAAACTAGTTATGGCCAAATAGCTAAGCAATAAAGTAATGTTACCAAACTAACTGTTTTGGATAATTTGTCCCTTGGTTGAATAAAGGAAAAGGAGACAAAGTAAACTCTTGCAAGGCTGAATTGAAGCTCTAGTATTGGCACAAAGAAAAAATAATGTCTAAAAAGTGCAAGAGGTGTCAGGAGTGTGAACTTTTTCCTGAGTCTTTTTCTTCTTTTTTCTCCATTTCAGCAAAAGAGTGTGGTGGTGTCTTTACAGAGCCAAAGAGAATTTTCAAATCTCCAGGCTTCCCAAATGAGTATGATGACAACCAAATCTGCTACTGGCACATTAGACTCAAGTATGGCCAGCGTATTCACCTGAGTTTTTTGGACTTTGACCTAGAAGATGATCCAGGTTGCTTAGCAGACTATGTGGAAATATATGACAGTTACGATGATGTCCATGGCTTTGTGGGAAGGTATGTGTTTTTTCCCTACACAAAAAGACAATCGAACATTCAGTATTCCTGCTTCTTTAATCAGTTAAATCCAGCCAGCCACTAGTGGCTCACACTTGTAATCCTAGCTACTCACAGGGCTGAGATCTAAAGATGGTGATTTGAAGTCAGCCTAGGCAGGAAAGACTATGAGACTCTTATATCTAATTAACCAGCAAAAAGCCAAAAGTAGAACTGGCTCAAATGGTAGAGCTTTAGTCTTGAGCTAAAAAAACAGAGACAGCACTCAGGCCCTGAGTTCAAGCCCCAGGACAGACACAAGTAAATGAATAATCAACCAAATCCATAATATTGACTTTCCAGTATCTACTTTCCAGTGATATCCAATAAGTTTTCAATTAAATTATTTCTCATTTGTCTGTTATATGTACTTACTATTAGACTAGTAATCTCTGTCTTTTGTTCATTGTAAAATTGTAAGAACTAATTTGTCTAGTCTGCTTATTATTTTCTAGTAGGAGAAAGAAGAAACATGTGAGTTTGAATTTTTGTTAGTCATTTTTTTCATTTTCTTTTTTTTTCTTTTTTCCTTTTTTTTTTTTTTCTGGTACTGGGGCTTGAACTCAATGAACTCAATTCTTTTTTTTGGGGGGGGGGGGTCTGGTTGTGGGGCCTGAACTCTGGGCCTGGGCACTGTCCCTCAGCTCTTAAGCTCAAGGCTAGCGCTCTACCACTTGAGCCACAGCGCCATTTCTGGCTTTTTTCTTTTTGCTTATGTGGTGCTCAGGAATTGAACCCAGGGCCTCAGGCATGCAAGGCAAGCGCTCTACCACTGAGCCACCTTCCCAGCCCTGAACTCAATTCTTCATGCTCTCCTTTGGCTTTTTTTTCTTGGCTGGCACTCTACCACTTGAGCCATCCTTCCAGCTCTGCTTTTTGCTAGTTATTTTAGGGAGATGTAGTCTCACAGACTTTTCTATTAGGACTGGCTTCAAACCATGATCCTCCTGTTCTCAGCCTCCTGAATAGTCAAAATTACAGTGCACGGCTAAGTTTTCTAATGTGTCAGCATCCTAAAAGTGACTACATAGTCAGAAAATTGTTGCCTATATTCTCTATACAACGCAATGACTATATTAGTAATGTAAGGTACAGCCCATCTCTCATGTAATTTAGCTATACAATGAATATTGTCTTAAAAGCAATCTTCTTTGTCACTAAAAAAATTGCTCCATTATTCAATATTTTTCCTTTGGATTTTCAGCATGCTGGATCATCATTTTTTTTGTTTTCCTATTCCATTTTTTTTGGGGGGGTCCGGTTGTGGGGCCTGAACTCTGGGCCTGGGTGCTGTCCCTCAGCTCTTCAGCTCAAGGCTAGCGCTCTACCACTTGAGCCACAGCGCCATTTCCGGCTTTTTTCTTTTTGCTTATGTGGTGCTGAGGAATCGAACCCAGGGCCTCAGGCATGCAAGGCAAGCACTCTACCACTGAGCCACCTTCCCAGCCCCCAAAACAGAAATTTTATATCTATAATTTTTCCACATTTAAAACAATTTATCCTAGAATTTTAATTAAAAGGGAAAAAAGCCAGGCACCAATGGCTCACATTTATAATCGTAGCTACTCAGGAGGCTGAGATTTGGAGGATAGTAGTTTGAAGGTAACTCCAGACTGAAAAATCTGCTATATTCCATCTCCAAAATAATTAACAAAAATCCAATCTGGAGATGCTGCTCAAGTATTTAGTAGAGTACCAGCTGACCAACACCAAGGTCCTGAGTTGCACCCCATTAGTAGCAAAATAAACAAGAATAAAGAAAAATGAGACCTTTCTGAAGGAATGTAAGGCATTTTATTCTCAGTAAAACTCCTGTAACAGCTGCTTATGTTCTTTCATGTGACCTTTCTTTTCTAAAAATCCCCTTTCAGGTACTGTGGTGATGAGCTTCCAGAAGACATCATTAGCACAGGTAATGTCCGAATCACAGCAAAGATTTCCTTTTTTTCTTTTTTGCAGAGCCTTATTATCTATCATTCACTCGTTACAGTGGACAGGACTGAGGCTAAAATAGCTTGTGACAAAAAAAGGCAAGACTTGTTTACAGTTAAAGACTTGTGCCAACTTTTTATGCCAAAAATGCGCACAGACTTTTGTTATGTGCAGGAAATGGAGTGATAGTCTTGAATGTGCCAATCCATACATATTACTACAGCTATGATTTCTAATAAAATGCCTGGATTCTGAGACTATCAGTCAGTGGTTGAGTGCTTGCTTAATATGTGTGAGGTGCTCCATTTATCACAAAATGTAAAATAACATAAGAGAGATTGTTGATGAAAGGCAGAAGCAATTTATAAAGTTGTTCAAAATACCTACTATCACTGAAAATAATTTTATGTAATTATTTTCATTGTGTGTGTGTGCACGCACATGGGTGTGTGTCAGTACTAGGGCTTGAACTCAGGGCTTGGATGCTGTCCCTGAGCTTTGACTCAAGGTTGGCACTCAGCCACTTGAGCCACACCTCCACTTCCCTCTTCTTTGATGGTTAGTTGGTGATAAGAAGCTCATGGACTTTCCTGCCCTGTCTGGCTTCAAACTATGATCCTGAGATCTCAGCCTCCTGAGTAACTAGGATTATAGATGTGAGTCATTGATGTCCAGCAATTTTCACATTTTTATCTTACTACATTCCCCCACACAGCATTCTGAAGAACACAGTTTAGTATGATATTTTAAATAGCGTTACATAAGGAAATAAACCTAAGCTAAAATAAACTTTGGGTTAAATAGTGTTAAACAGATTTCTTTATTGGTAAACCACAGAGGCTTTTTTTTTTTTTTTGGTCGGCTGTGGGACTTGAACTCTGGGCCTGGGCATTCTCCCTCAGCTCTTCAGCTCAAGGCTAGCTCTCTACCACTTAAGCCACTGCGCCACTTCCAGTTTTCTAGCAGTTTATTGCAGATAAGAGTATCATGGACTTTCCTGCCCAGGCTGGCTTTGAACCATGATCCTCAGATCTCAGCCTCCTGAGTAGCTAGGATTACAGGTGTGAGCCACTGGCACCCGACTCAGAAGCACTTTTATTTTTATTTATTTATTGGTGCCAGTTCTGGGGCTTGAACTCAGGGCCTGGTCACTGTCACTGAGCTTCTTTTGCCCAAGGATAGCACTCTACCACTTGAGCCACAGCTCCATTTCCAGCTTTTTCTGTTTATGTGGTACTGAGGAATTGAACCCAGGGCTTCATGCATGCTAGGCAAGCACTCTACCACTAAGCCACCTTCCCAGCCCCTCAAAAGCACTTTTAACTTACTGATTTATACAGCAAATCTCAAAAGGCCAACTACAAAAGACTGTATTGTCCAAATTATCCCCCTCCCAAAATTATCTTGTGTTTTTGTGCTAAGAAATATGTCTCTTGATTTAAGAAATATACCTCAAAAAGAAAAAAAATCCTTCTTATAGCATAAATGTATCCCAATAAGCAATACTACTTTCTTTTTTTTTTTTTTTTTTTTTGCCAGTCCTGGGGCTTTAACTCAGGACCTAAGCACTGTCCCTGGGCTTCTTTTGCTCAAGACTAGCCATCTACCACTTGAGCCACAGCACCACTTCCAGCTTTTCTGAGTAGTTTTATTGGAGATAAGAGTCTCACGACTTTCCTGTCCAGGCTGGCTTCGAATTGTGATCCTCAGATCTCAGCCGCCTGAGTAACTAGGATTACAGGCTTGAGCCACCAGTACTTGGCTCATTTGTAATGCTACTTCCTAAATTATCTCAAACTGCTCTTTTTTAAAGCTACAAACCTTCGTTTTCTTAGAAGTCTTTATTTTCTCTTTTAATTTCTGTTACCAGCACCAGAAGTTCATATTCTTATGGGCTCTATTTTCTCACCAGGTCATAAAATCATCACAATACTAAAACCAGCAAAACTGCATTAAATTGCAATTCTTAGTAATTTTTTTTTTCTGTGTGCCAGTACTGTGGCCTGAACTCAAAGCTGCTCTTGTTTGCCTCCCCCATTCCCCAGCTCTTGGCTGACACTCTACCACATTAGCCATACCTCCATTTCTGGTATTTCTCCTCTTTGTTTGCCTCAGCTGGCTTAGAAACAGGATCCTTAGATCTCTCAACCTCTTTAGTGGTTAAGATAACAGGTGTGAGCCACTGCCACCAGGCCTAAGCAATCTTGAAACAGGCAACTTCCCATAGACTTACTTCCACACCAGGCTTGCAATGCACTCAATTCTAGTGTATTTGTCCTCATTACAAGACAAGAGGGAAAGTTTCTGCACAGTCATGGAATGATTAATGCTTAATCCTTTAAAATTCATCGTTCTGTTACAATTTTCCTAGGAAAACTAATCCATTAAACCTTTTAAGTACATTTTAATCTTTATTGATAGGTGAAATGAATTTAAGTACTCTGTTTGCAGTAGAACATGCAAATGTAAAGTTTGTTGCTCTGTGTCATTTGGTAATGACCCATTCACACCTTACTGGTTTGAATTGCTGCTTGAGATAATTGTGTCAGTGTTCCTACTACAACAACCATTTGTTGTTGTTGTTGTTGTTGTGTGATTCTGGGATCCAACCCAGGACCTCAGCTTTCTAGTCAAGCTCTCTACTCCTGAGCTGCCCCCTCCCCATCCTACAAATAGATTCTCTTTTTTATTTGTTGGTGGTGGGACTTGAACTGGAGGCCTGTGTGCTGTCCCTGAGCCTCTTTGTACTTAAGACTAGCACTCTACCACTTGAGCCGCAGCTCCATTTCCACTTTTGAGTGTTTAATTGGAGATCAGAGTCTCATGGGGACTTTTCTGCCCCAGGCTGGCTTCCAACGAGAATCCTCAGATCTCAACCTCCTGAGTATCTAAGGTTACAGGCATGAGCCATCGGCACATGGCTCCAAATAGACTTTCCTAATGAGTCTAATGGAGTTCTCTCATGAGAATTCCAGGTACCAAAAAAAGAGCTTCTTCTTAATCTCCAAATAGCCTCACTTCAGCCTCCACCTCTTCCTTTAGGAGAGACTGGGGAGTGGGGGGGGGGGGGGGTGGAGCGGGTTGTGGTGAGGAAACTCTCTCCTGCTCCACTTGCCAGTGAAACCATGGACACAAAAACCTGAGAATCCACTTCTCAATTGGGTATTAGTCATGTTCATCAGTGCTTAAATTTTCTGAGGAAAAAGACTGGGTGTTTGAATTGTGGGATAAATCAAAGACCAGTAACATTGTTGGTGTTTGGTTGGCTCCTCTCCTCACAGGAAATGTTATGACCTTGAAGTTCCTGAGTGACTCTTCCATCACAGCAGGAGGTTTCCAAATCAAGTATGTCGCTGTGGATCCTGTATCCAAAGCCAGTCAAGGAAAAAATACAAGTACTACTTCCACTGGAAATAAAAACTTTTTGGCTGGAAGGTTTAGCCACTTATAAAACAAATATATGGTGTTTATGGTTGCGTCTTCTGAAATGTCTTTGATATCATTTTTGAATCATTGTTATTCACTTTTATTTATTATTTTTCAAAATGTGAAACACTAGAAGAAAATGGAAAAATGCAGAACATTTCAAAGAGAAAATCTCACATAACCCTACTACATAGAAATAACTGTTAACATGTTTATATATTTTTCTTCATTTTTCTACTTATGGTATATGTATTCATGGTATCCATCTATCTATCTATATATTTGTTTTTGACATTTTGAAAGTCTGTCCCATAAACAACTTTTGTGTGTGTGTGTGCTAGACCTGGGGCTTGAACTCAGGGCCTAGGCACTGTTCCTGAGCTTTTGTGCTACCACTTGAATCACAGCTCCATTTCTGACTTTTTTGGTAGTTAATTGAAAATAAGAGTCTCATTGACTTTCCTGCCCAGGCTGACTTTGAACTGAGGTCTTAGCCTCTTGAATAGCTATGATTACGGGTGTGAGCCATTGGCACTATTTTTTGTTTTGTTTTGTTTTGTTTTGTTTTGTTTGTGCCAGTACTGGGAATTGAATGTCAAGCCTTTTATTACTTGGCTTTTCCCATTCAGACCTGTTATTCTGCCACTTGAGCCATACCTTTACTTCCAACTTCTTGTTTAATTGGAAATAAGAGCATCAAAGATTTGTCTGCCCTGGGTGGCTTCTAACAGATTTTCAAATCCTAGCCTCTTGAGTGCTAGAAATTATAGGTAAGCCACCAGCATCAAGTTTTATATCCTCATTTTTCTCTAAACTTTAGATCCTAAGCATTTTCCCAAATCATTGAATATTTTACAAAAACATGATTTTGAATGGTTGAACAATATTCTATGGTATGATTGTTTTATACTTTATTTAAATCTGTTTCAGTTGTTGGACTTTTAGATTGCTTTCATAAATATTGTTGCAATAAATATTCTTGGGCATACATACTTGTGCAGTGTTATAATTTGTGGTTCAGTGATCTAGATGTAGAATTATTAGATCAGAAAAAAATGAAAATAGAGCTTTATATTTCAAGTGGCAAAAAAAGAGATATCAGAATGATTTGGTAAGGGATTTGGCTATTATCTCACCCCTGATTTCTTGGAAGGTTATGTAAATAAATTCTTCTTGATGACGTGGAATATTAGCACAGGTGTTTAGGCATTAGGCAGGAACTCAGTCCAACCAATGGCCTCCTATAAAATTTAGTTCATAAAATGAATATTCCCATTATGAGAGTAGATATTTCTTTATCTAATTATAGTTTTTGCTTACTTCTTCACCTTTTTTAGGGGTTGGGGAAAGCCACACTTGCTACTCTTTGTGTGAGAGGTAATGATTACCAATTAAATTTAACAGAAATGTACATGCCAAACATTGTTCTAGATATGTAAGGAACACTAGAAAACCAATAGAAATCTCTGGGCTTTGAGAAGTAGAAGTTGTGGTGGATGAAGAAAAGCAATAATTAATGAACATGATAAATTAATAAACTACATTGTAGAAACCCGTTAAAGTATTGCAGTGACCTTTGTGGGCAGTTTCAATGGGTGGAGAAATTAAAGGCCTAAATAAAGTAAGTTGAAAAGTGAAATGGAGACGTTTTAGAGTCAGTGAATGTATCGATCACTATAATGAAATACCTGACATCTAGCTACTTAGGAAAAAAAAAGAGAAGTCTGTTAAGTTCACAGTTTTGGAGACTGAAAAACATCCAAAAGCCAATAACGTAGGATCTGGCAAGGGCTGTCCCTTGGCTGTATCAACTAATGGCCTGTGCAGCAATGGTAGTATATAGTACTTGGTAAATGAATACATCTCAAAACAGTAACAGACAAAGTATGGACAGGAGGGACTAACTTTGCTCCTTTTATAACATCCTATCATGAGCACTACAGGTACCAAACAAGAGCAACCTCTTAATCCCCAAATGACTTCCCATTAGCCTCCTCCTCTTAGATGCTCTGCAATGGGCAATAGTGCTATCCTGGGCCCAAATTTCCAATGGAAATTGACCTTTGGGGGACATTCAAGCCACACCCACACCATGGCAATGAATTTGGCTATATAGAAATTGGTAGCCACAAATGTATATGGGCTAAATAAGGAGGGTGGTAGTAGGGAAACTGGCTTTGTTAGTAGGGGATACTAGTTGGAGAGGGTTGGACTAACAAGGAAAGTGAGTAAGGATGAATATGAATATAGTAGCAGAATGTATGTATAGACACAGAACATTGAAACCTATTGACATTGTTTTAGAAAGGGGGCAGGAAAAGAAGAGTGATAGAGGGGTGATGGAAATACATTGTATAAATGCATGGAAATGTCAGAGTGAAATACCCGCTTTCATTTAACTAATGTATGCAAATAAAAAAGAAGAAGAGGGGGGCTGGGAAGGTGGCTCAGTGGTAGAGCACTTGCTTTGCATGCATGAGGCCCTGGGTTCGATTCCTCAGCACCACATAAGCCCAAAGAAAAAAAGCCAGAAGTGGTGCTGTGGCTCAAATGGTAGAGTGCTAGCCTTGAGCAAATGAAGATCAGGGACAGTGCTCAGGCTCTGAGTTCAAGTCCCAGGACTAGCCGGGGAAATTAAAAAAATAAAAGAGGAAGAAAGGGAAGAAGGCTTTGCTGATAAATCAAGGCTTGGAAGAGTTGCTGTAGCCACTTCCTCTAGTCCATGTTGTCCTCTTCAGCCTCTGAAGGAAAATGCCAGTAGATTGATTAACAGGAGAAGAAAAGAAAAAGTTTAATGCAAATACATACATGACAGCCACACAAAACAGGAGTTAAAATGCCATTTGGGTGTAGCTTAAGTACCCTCTTCATAGAAAAGAGAGAAGATGCAGACACCTTTAGAGGAAAGCAAATGATTTTTTTTTTAGGGTGGGGGCAGTGCCAGTTTTGGGACTTGACAACTCAGGGCCTGAGTGTTGTCCTGAGATTCTTTTTGTCAAGGCTAGTACTCTACTACTTGAGCCATAGCACCACTTCTGGCTTTTTCTGAGTAGTTTATTGGAAATGAGAATCTCACAGACTTTCCTGCCCAGACGCTTCAAACCACGATCCTCAGATCTCAGCCTCCTGAGTAGCAAGGGTTATAGGAGTGAGCCACCAGCACTCAGAAAGCTAATGATTTTTTTTTTTTTTTGGGTCCGGTCGTGGGGCCTGAACTCTGGGCCTGGGTGCTGTCCCTCAGCTCTTCAGCTCAAGGCTAGCACTCTACCACTTGAGCCACAGCACCACTTCCGGCTGTTTTTTCTTTTTGCTTATGTGGTGCTGAGGAATCGAACCCAGGGCCTCAGGCATGCAAGGCAAGCGCTCTACCACTGAGCCATCTTCCCAGCCCAAAGCTAATGATTTTTAAGAGAGATGAAGAGGGTCCCAAAGCATAGACAATGGCCTGGAGTTTGTTTGGTTAAATGTTTGAGTGACAGAACTATGTAATAGTAACTTTATGATTTTTGGGTTTTTTTCATTATTTATTTAGTTTTTTTTTGTTTTGTTTTGTTTTGTTTTGCCAGTCCTGGGGCTTGAACTCAGGATCTGGGCAGTGTCTATGAGCTTCTTTTGCTCAAGGCTAGCATTCTACCACTTGAGCCATAGCACCATTTCCAGCTTTTTCTGTTTATGTGATCCTGAGGAATTGAACCTGGGGTTTCATGTTAGGCAAGCACTCTACCACTAAGCCACCTTCCCAGTTCAACTTTATGGTGTTTTTTTTTAATGGCGGGCTTGGGGGGGGAGGGGGAATGGGAGGGCAGGGATGGTAAGGGGAAAATAAAGTAGGCAACAATACTTGTTAAAGAAATGTACTCATGATCTTGCTCATGTAATTGTAACCACTCTGTACAGTATTTTCACAATAAAAAACTTATTAATAATAAAAATTGGGCAAATAAAAATACATGAAATCAAAAAATAAAAACCTAATACACAGCTGTGCACAGGTGGCTCATGCCTGTAATCTCAGCTACTCAGGAGGCTGAGATCTGAATGGTTTGAAGCCAACCAGGGCAGTAAAGTCTGTGGGACTCTTATCCCCATTAAAAATATCAAAAAAGCCGGAAATGGCTCTGTGGTTCAAGTGGTAGAGCTCTAGTCTTGAGTAAAAGAAGCTCAGGAACAGTGCCAAGGTCCTGAGTTCAAGCCCCAGGACTGGCATAAAATAAAACCAAAACAACAAAACCTAATACACTTCTGTGCGTGTGTGTGTGTGTGTGTGTGTGTGTGTGTGTGTGTGTGTGTGTGTGTGTGTGTGTGTGTGTGTGTGTGTGTGTGTGTGTGTATGGCGTTTGAGTTCAAAACCTTGGCTCCTGGTTCCTTGGTCAGCTTTCTTGCTCATGGCTAGTTCTCTACCACTTGAGCTACACTTCTAGTATGCTACTATACCTCTTAATAATCAATTTCATGCAAACTTAAACTTTGAGAAATTATAGTTTTAGATAATGAAGTATAAATTAAAAAATACTAATCTTTCTCTAAACCACAGAAGTTAATTTATGTGGGTGTTATATAAGGCCAGCATTACATTTCTCTGTTTATGTTTTCTCACATGCATTGTTTTATCCACTTGCTTGTGATATTCTTTTATTCTAGTTCATCTCAATAGGTCCTTTTGTCTTTATGAAACACTATTTTGTTATTGTTCTCTTTAGAAGGTATTATTTATATAGGAAATAGGAGAATGTATATAAATTTTGAAACTAGAATGTACTCTAAGGTACTAGTATTATCAGTGATGATAAATGTAAGTCCTTTGGGATTTTCTTGGATACAATATTCAGATATGTGAAATATTTAGAATAATATTAAGTGCCCTTTTATTGCTGACCTCTCTGTTTCCCAACAGTAAAAGGACGGCAGGACTCACAGGAGGAAAAGTAGAAAACAATTTCTATGGATTTGGCTCATTTATTGATCTTCCTAGCAAGGCTTAGGACACATTATGAATATATTCTAAGAAAATGAAAGGCTATATGCAGATGAGTTTTTCAATAAATTCTGTAGTGGTCTAGAATCTTTTCTAAAACCCAATTTTCTGTCATCAATTTAGCATCTTCTTGCATATCTACTTTATTATCCTTTGAATAATTCTATGTTACTTGAATATTTTCAATTTAAAACCTGCTCGTATATATTTATAGCTTCTCTCCATTCTTTTCATTCCTTTAAAAAATGTTTACTTTCAGGTAAAGGTGATCTTTATAGTAAAGACATTCGTTAAAAAGAAACAAATGGGCTGGGCGCCTGTGGCTCACGCCTGTAATCCTAGCTACTCAGGAGGCTGAGAGCTGAGGATCACGGTTCAAAGCCAGCCTGGGCAGGAAAGTCTGTGAGACACTTATCTCCAATAAACCGGAACTAGCACTGTAGCTCAAACGGTAGCGTGCTCGCCTTGAGCTGAAGAGTTAAGGGATAGCGTCCAAGCCCAGAGTTCAAACCCCACGACCGACAAAATAAAAGAAAGAAAGAAAGAAATGGGGGTTGGCAGTGTGGCTCAGTTGGTAGAGCTCTAGCCCTACCCCCATCCCCGCCCGAAGTAAAATTGGCAGGTACCAAGTTTGAGTCCTGGTCTCAGATCTTAAAAAAAAAGGAAGGAAGGAAGGAAGAAAGAAAGAAAGAAAGAAAGAAAGAAAGAAAGAAAGAAAGAAAGAAAGAAAGAAAGAAAGAAAGAAAGAAAGAAAGAAAAGAAAGAAAGAAAGAAAGAAAGAAAGAAAGAAAGAACAAAAGAAAGAAAGAAAGAAAGAAAGAACAAAAGAAAGAAAGAAAGAAATTAAGATACATACAAATGAACAAATGTACTGATGTTGGCATGTGCATACATCCAGTAAGATTTCAGTTCAGATTTGGAAAGGATTTGTTGTTCTACTGGCAAATGAACTCAAGGCCTTGTGTTTGCTAAGGAAGATGGCCAGATGGTTCTACTACTAAAGCCTCAGTACCATCCAAAGGACCATTTTTGTTTTTAATTGTGAAAATACTGTACAGAGGGGTTACAATTACATGGGCAAGATAATGAGTACATTTCTTATCAAGCATTGTAGCCTCCTCCTTTGTTTCCCCTTCCCATCCCTTCCCATTCTTCCCCCCCCCCCCCAACCTCTCCCTTCCTTGATACTTCCTCTGCTGATCCTCTCTTAGACAGCCATCCTTTTATATTCAGGTCCCATTGCCATTACTACTATCATTATCTTCATCATTTTATATCTATCCTCTAGGGATGAGGGAAAATATGTAATTTTTCATTTTTTGGCTTGGCTAATTCCAGACAATATGATCTTCTACAGATCCATTCATTTTTCTGAAAGTGATATGATTTCATTTTTCTTAATTACTGAGTAATATTCTACAGTGTATGTCTGTGTGTGCAATATTTTCTTTATTTGTTCAGCATTGAGCATCTCAGCTGAATCTATAGTTTGATTACTGTGAATACAACTACAGCAAACATGTGTTTATAGGTATCTCTTTAGTTTGTTTTATTTATATTCCTTTGGATATATGCCCAAGAGAGGTATTGCGGGGTCATAATGTAAGTCTAGTTTTTTGAGGAGTGTCCACACTGATTTCGATTGTATATTAGAGAATATGAATGTTCTATTTTCTCCTCCAGTCTTGTAGACTATTCTGCCTACGATGGTTTTGAATTCCTCAATCCACAGATCTCAGATTCCTGGCTAGGTAGGATTATAAATTTGAGCCACCAGTACATGGTAAAAGGATTCTTTGTGAGTCAATGACAATGATGGTGGTTTACATGTATAATCCAGGCTACTCAGGAGGCTGAGATCTGGGGATCATGGTTCAAAACCAGCCAGGGTAGACACCCATGTGATACTCTTATTTCCAGCTAAGTTCCAAAAGGCCAGAAGTAGACTGTTGCTCAAGTGGTAGAGTGCCAACCTTGAGAAGAAAAGTTCAGGGTCAGACCTGAGTTCAAACCCCAGCTCCAGCATGCATGCATGTGTGTGCACGTGTGCACGCAAAACACACACACACACACACACACACACACACACACACACATACACACACACACAAATTGTGGTAGAATTTTCTGAATTACCGAAGGATAGTGAAACCATCACTGGGTATCTGAAATAAAAAGACGAAGCTAAATTTCCTTACTATAGTAATAGTCTCTGCTGGGGCTGGGAAGGTGGCTCAGTGGTAGAGCACTTGCCTTGCATGCTCGAGGCCCTGGGTTCGATTCCTCAGCACCACATAAAAAAAAAAAGCCGGAAGTGGCGCTGTGGCTCAAGTGGTAGAGTGCTAGCCTTGAGCTGAAGAGCTGAGGGACAGTGCCCAGGCCCAGAGTTCAGGCCCCACGACCGGACCCAAAAAAAAAAAAAAAAAGTAATAGTCTCTGCTGGTCAGACAGAATCTCTAGTCAGAGTAGATGATAGGAATCAGGAATCAGGATTTGGAGGAAGTACAGAGTTCGAGGATGTATGGAACTTTGGAGATGTGAATAGGTTAATCTCATCCTTCAAGCATAACCAGCTTGGTTATGCTGGGTGCTGATGACACCTGTAATCCTAGATACTCAGGAGGCTAGATCTGAGGATAATTATTTGAAGCCAGCCCAGGCAGGCAAATCCAAGAGACTCTTTATCTCTAACTAACTAGTAAGAAAAGGGTCAGAAATGGAGGTGTGGTTCAAGTGATAGAGCATCAGACTTGAGTAAAAATGCTAAGCAAGAGTGTGTGGTTCTGAGTTTATTAAGTCTTAGTACTTTCTCTTCTGAGTTAGATTGTTAAATGGTTTTGTATGCTGAAGTGAGTTTTGTAGTGAGTTCATCCCTGATTGGTTAATTTCAGAAGCAGGATTATTGGTATCACTAACTACATCAACTGACTTAATTTAAATGGCTTTGGCTGGAATTTGGTCTTTGGCTACAGAACAAGCAGTCAGGTTTGTGAATTCTTCTTTTGATTTATTGTTCCACCTCTGTGAATGGAGCCCCAGATCCTGTGAATACTAGGCAAGCGCTTTCCCACAGAGTTGCAGCCTCAAACTAAAAATGTAGTCTTTTTTTTTTCTTTCAAATTTCATTACAAATTTGTAAACAAAAATTGTTTCCAATCTATGGCCAAGTCCTGACTTTAGTGGTTATGGTCTTGAGTCTTCTTTGTTCTGGAATATTTTCTCTGCTTTCCTTGTCTTTAAGACATTGTCATTTGAAAGGGAAGGTACAGGCCAGTTTCTCTGTTTAGCTTTTTTGGCTTTACTTTTTATAAAACATTCTTCAATATAAAAATTTCAGACTCTTGCTTCATGGATAGATTCAGATTAAAGGTGGACATCTGTCTTGAAAAAAAGTATTTGGTACAATGCATTTCTTCTTTGAAGGGATGCCCCTACATCAATGATCAAACTTTAGTGAGGTTAGTCTTAAAGATCTTGAGCCCAAGTGATAAAAGCGTAACACCAAGAATAGTGAAATGTGCCAGGTGTGAAAACAAAGAAAAACACTTACCCTAAAATAACATTGACTCAAGCTGAAGTAAAGAGCTCAGGTCTGGCCAGCACCATAGTAGGGTCTAGCATCTTGTTTTCATGCTGGGGGAAGGAACACCCCCTTCCCCAATCACCTGCCTCCCAGGTAAAGGGTGTGCCCAGACCCCTGGAGGCAGAGGCAGGCACTTGGCTAATAGGTTACTGAATCTGTCAGTCCAGTGCCTGGGACTGGGAATTTCCTGAGGATCTACCCCCTGTGCCAACCTATTTAGGCCCAGACCAGCCTAGCCGTCAGGGGATGCCACGTGTGTCTCCAGGATCGTGTCCTGTGTCCTCCTGTCTCATCTCCAGACATCATGGTGTCCTAATTCAGCTCTCCATTGGAGCTGAATTGGCTTGTTGGTATTGTTTTTGCTATTTCTTTCCTCTTTAGCATGTTTTCTAGCAGTGTTATGTGTATTTACATGCTGCAGGCCTTTGTAACAACTGGCGACCTGCAGCCTGGTCACTGCATAATAAAGACTCCAATATTCTATATTTTCAAATGTGGCTTCTGGGATGATTCACCTTACAACAAAACCTTAGCTTTTATCATATATACTCATGATGTCAAAGAGCTCAGTGTGTCTCCCTTTGAGCACCTACTCTGTTAGAGCCTGCCTCTGCCTTTCTGCTTGCTTGCTTACTCAATAAAACTCTGCTAAGTTTTCTTACCAGTGTGTTTTGTCCTGAAATCCTTCTGCGATTGAAGCCAAGGACCTGGGACTAAAATGCAAAGTGAAGGGTCCCTACTTCCAAAGGGAAACATCACAAACCCTCACCCAGAACCAATGACTTCTTGAGTATAGCCCATGCAGTCATTTAAATCTCTGATCTCTTGTCCCAGCCTCTGGAGTACTGGGATTATAACTGTGTACTACCATACCTGGCTGACTCACTGTTATTGAAAAAGGGAAGGCTCTGAGTTGTTTAGAAGCTGACAAAGGGAGGGTTAGGGCTACATTTGGAAGGGTGCCAGCAGATGACCATGAATCCCTCCTCCAAGACTTTTTTTTTTGGCCAGCCCTGGGGCTTGCACTCAGGACCTGGGCACGGTCTCTGTGCTTCTTTTGCTCAAGGCTAGCACTCTTGTAGCCCCAGCACCACCTCTGGCTTTTCTGTGTATGTGGTTCTGAGGAATTGAACCCAGGGCTTCATGCTTATGAGGCAAGTATGCAACCAATAATCCACATTGCCAGCTGCCAAGACTCTTCTTTATCTGTGAAAAACTAGGAGAAAAATGAGTAAAATAAACCCTTGCCCTGATACAATATAAATACTAATCAGTACAGGAAGATATAGAACACAAGTTAGTGTTCTATAGAAAGAGGACTAAAGCAGGGTAAGGAACAGGATTGGATTAAGAAACCTTATTTAAGACAAATTGGATGTTCTAGCTACAATTTTTCTGGCCACCCTAGAAAATAACAGGTTTTACAATTCTTTTACTTTTTGTTGTTCTTCAGGTACTTGGTCTGGAACTCAAAGTCTTTAGTTCTTTCTAGCTTTTCTTTTCTTTTCTTTCTTTCTCCTCCCCCCCCCCCCCCCCATTTTCTTTCTTTCTTTTTGTCTTGGGGCTTGAACTTTGGGCCTGGACACTGTCCCTTAGCTCAAGGCTAGTGCTCTACCACTTGAGCCACAGTGCCACTTCTGGTTTTCTGGTGGTTAATTGGAGATGAGTCTCACAGATTTTCCTGCCAGGCTGTCTTTGATTTGAATTCCTCAGACCTCAGTCTTCTAAGTAGCTAGGATTACAGGTGTGAGCCACTGGTGCCTGACTCTTTTTCTTGGCTTTCTTGCTCAAACCTTGCACACTTCAACTTGAGTCACACCTCTATCCTAGACTGCCTTACTGGATGGACGGACTGTCTGCCTGCCTGTCTTCCTTCCTTCCCTTTATTATTTTTTCTTTTTCTCCTTCCTTCCCTCCCTCCCTCCTTTTCTCCCTCCTCCACTTCCTTCCTACCTTTTTTTTTTGGTGTTGGTCCTGGCACTTGAATTTAGGGCTTGGCTGTGGTCCCTGAGACTCTTCTGCTCAAGTCTAGTTTTATCATTATCTAGTGTAGCTTTATCATTTAAGCCACTGATCTACTTCCAGCCTTTTACTGTTTATTTGGAGATAAAGAGTCTCACAGATTTTCCTGTCCAGACTGCCTTCAAACCTTGATCCTACAGTTACTTTTGAACACCTATTATGACTGAGACCTAAACATGACAGTCTTATCTACATCTTTCATTTACTCTCTGTTCTTTGGAGACAGAGTATTGCTGTGTAGTCAAAGCTGGCCTTGAAATTGGCTTCCCCTGTGTTGTAATAACAGGCTTCTGTTACCACATCCAGATTTACCCATTGTCTAATAACGTGTGTGTGTGTGTGTGTGTGTGTGTGTATGTGTGTATACTACTACTGGGTAGGCCTTGAACTCAGGACCTAAGTGCTATCCCTCAGCTTTTTCCCCTCAAGGTTGGTGTTTGAGCCACATCTCCACTTCCAAGCTTTTTTTCTTTTTCTTTTTTTGCCAGTTAATTGGAGATAAGTGTTTCAGACTTTCCTGCCTAGGCTGGCTTTGTACTATTATCCTTAGATGTCAGTCTCTTG
This sequence comes from Dipodomys merriami, assembly GCF_024711535.1. NCBI lineage: Eukaryota > Metazoa > Chordata > Mammalia > Rodentia > Heteromyidae > Dipodomys > Dipodomys merriami. Next base: position 61,650,536 of record NW_027202270.1, on the reverse strand, counting down.
AGTAGCTAGGATTACAGGTGTGAGCCACCAATGCTGAGATATTTTTCTTTTCCTTTTTCCTTCTCAGCCCTGGGTATCAACTCAGGGCTTTGTGATAACTAGGCAGGTGCTCTACCATTTGGTACTGGGGATTGAACCCAGGATGTTGCATTTGCTAGGCAAGTGTTTTGCCACTGAGCTACATCCCAGTTCCTCTAATCAATTTCTCTTTGTTTTAAAAAACATGTTCTTTCAAAGCCCAGAAAATGTGTGAATTTGCCTTCAAATCTTAAAAAACATGTTAGGCTGCACTTAGAACATCCTTGGCCATACAGCCTTTATATTTCAACCAGACATATGTGTTCACCATTATAAGAATCTAATTAATTTCCAGTCTAGCGCCAGTGGCTTATACCTGTAATATTAGCTACTCAGGAGGGTGAGATCTGCATATTGAGCTGGAAGTCAGCCTGAGCAGGAAAGTCCAGTGAGACTCTTATTCCCAATTAATCAGCAAAATAAAGCCAGAAAGGGCAGTGTGGCCCAAGTGGTAGAATGCAAGTCTTGAGCCAAAAAAACTAAAAGACAATGTCCAGGCCAGTATTGGTACATATATATGAGAGTTGGGCTTGCCTAGCACCACAAGGCCCTGCATTCAATTTCTTTCTTTTGTTTTTGGTCATGGGGCTTGAACTCTGGGGGCAGGGAGCTGTCCCTTAGCATTCAGCTCAAGGCTAGGGCTATATCACTTGAGCTATAGCACTACTTCCGGCTTCTTCCTGCTTATTTGGTGCTGAGGAATTGAACCCAAGTCCTCATGCATGCAAGGCAAGCACTCTACCACTGAGCCACCTTCCCACCCGCTCCCCACCCTGCATTCAATTTTCGCATTGCAAAAACAAAATAACAACATACCAAGTACTGAGTGCTTCACTTAGTGGACATTTTGTAAATGCATACCGTACAGGTAGGAGCAGAAAAAAAAACACTGTCCAGGCTTCCAGGCTAATGATTGTATTGTGTGAGGGGTGGGGAACTCATCTGGGTGTGGAAACTGAGATGTCAGATTGAAAAACGAGGCTGCTTGGTTTAAAGTAGACACCCTCCTGCCAGTTATGGAAAAAGTTTGGAGGTGTTTAAATGAGGAACAATATAATCATATTGAGAAATATCTGCGGGAAGGTTAACTACTTGTTCCCAGGATGAAGCCCTAGATCCACTCCGACTCAGGAAGCAACACCGAGCCTAGAAGAATGCAAATCCTCTGGGTGGGGGTGGGGGGGTTGGGAGAACTCTGTAAATCTAAAGAATCACATGGTGGAAGGGTTGGGCCCAGCCTCTGCAGAAATCTGCACTTTAATGGGGCCTATTTTTCAGGTTTTTGTTATGTACTGCTTGAGACCCACGAACCCCAGCCTTCGCCCTCGTTTTCCACGGGACGTCCGATTTCTCTAAAGGAGGAAACTGAGGTTTAGGAAGATGAGCTGTGGCTGGGGTCCCTGGGAAACCTGGACCTGCCGAAGACGTCGCTCTCGGCAGCCATCCCGAAGGGTCTGGGGCTGGAGTTGTAGCTCGGAGCTAGAGCATTTGCATGCTTAAAGCCTGGGGTGGGAAGGCCCCAGCCCCTCAAAAACAAGCCTGGAAACTGTCTGTTAATCTTTCACCCTCTGGGCCCCCCACACTCCAAGGAAGCCCCGAACTCGGGACTGGGCAAACTTAGCCTGAAGGCTAACTTTTCAATGGGCCCACTCGGCTGTCGAATCTGAAATCCTTTACCTGAGGCCGAACGCCCCCACCTCCCCCCCAAAGGGACCCGAGGGGCAGGGTGGGGCCTGAGGCCCGGGGCTGGCAGTGGGAGGCGGTCGAAGTCCGCAGCGCACCGCGCGGCCTGTAGGATTGGCTCGAGCCTCTCCCGCCAGGCCTGCCGGACTCCCGCGCGCTGCAGGCCCCGCCCCCACCGCCATCTTGGCCCTGGCGGGAGCAGGCCGCACGCGTGAGTAAACAGTGCTTGCTGGGAAAAGTCGAGCGGCGGCTGCATCCGGGTCCCGCGGGGCTGCAGCCCAGAGAACCCGGTCCCATTCGCCCGCCGTGGGGGTAAGTAATCCTGCGTGCGCCAGTAGGCCGGGCCCCCACCTATCATCCCCCCCCCCTCCCCGCTCGGCGTGGCGTTACCTCTGACCTTTCGCGGCGCGCGCGGCCCCGCTCCCCGGGCTCCCGCCCCCTCCCCTCCGTTCCCTGCGTGGAAAGCTGCCCGAAAGTGGTGGCGGGAGGGCGGGGGGCGCCCGCGTGCGAGAGAGGCCGCGCGCCGCCTGGGCGCAGCTCGGAGCTGGAGCTCGCGCGCCCCGGGCTGCAAGGTGGGGACGCCGCGGCTGGAGCGTGTGTGTGTGTGTGGTGGGGGGGATCCGGGCGGGCAGTGCAGGTGTCGGGGACGGGAACCCTCCGCGGGGCCGGAGGGTCGGTCACTGGCATTTCTTCCCCCGGCCGGGGCCGCAGGGAAGCCGACATGACGACCCCGAGACCCAGCCCCCTCGCGCCGCTCCTGGAGACGCTGGAGGACCCTTCCGCCTCCCCCGGAGCGCAGACCGACGCGTACCTGACCCTGACCAGGTGAGGCCGGGCGCGGGGCCGCGGCCCGCCCGGGCATTTCCCCGGGGGGCGTGGGCTGTTGCTTTCAAGTCTGGCGGGGTGGAGAGAGGACGCGGGGATGGCGGGCGCGTTGTGGGGGTGCAGTCAGTGACGTGCCCGCGGTGCCTCCAGCCTCGGGCCGGAGGGAAGGAGCCCCCCGGGCCCTAAACCCCAGGAATTTAAAGTTCCAGCTGCAGGGAGTTGGGAAGAGGAGGCGTCTTCCGTGTCGATTTCCCCGATGGAGGAGGGAAATAGCAATTCGGGTTTTTGGTGTGGTTTTGGGGGTTGATCGTTTTCGGAATGGTAGTAAAGAGTTAAACAAAAATAAACTGAATAAATTTGTCCAGAGATTCCCGTCCCGCCTTCACAAGTTGAGACCGTCAAAACTGAGTGTGTTGTGGAGGCTAAAGTCCTTTCAATGGGTGCACTTTTGTGTGATCTTAAGGACTGGGTGGGTGGATTCATTTTAGAGAGTTGATGCCCTTAAAGGGTATCCAGATACTCGAGGCAGCAGGTACAGTACTTCTCTTTCTGCTCTAAGCCTAAGCTTGTGTTCTGTCTTTTAAGTCGTATGACTGGAGAAGATGGAAAAGAAATCATTGTACACATGGAGAAAAACCTTCCTCGGCTGTGCGAAGTTTTAAAGGTCTGTATTGTTTTTAGTTAACCACATTGGATGTTAGAACCACCCAGCTGATCAAGTCCAAAATAACTATAGTAATGACTAAATTAGTGTACTTCTTTTGTTGATTAGTTAAAATTGGTCAGGTACCCCTGATTATAGGCACTCTTCACTTCGTTTATTTTCTATTTTTTAAAAAAGGTTTTGGCGCGTCCTGGGACTTGAACTCAGGTGATGGGCCTTGAACTCAGGGCCTGGGCACTGTCCCTGAGCTTCTTTTTGCTCGAGGCTAGCACTCTCCCACTTGAGCCACTTTGCCAATTGCAGCTTTTTCTGAGCAGTTCATTGGAGATAAGAGTCTTAAGGACTTTTCTGCCTTTTTTGACTTTGAACCACCATCCTCAGATCTCAGCCTCTTCAGTAGCTAGGATTATAGGCATGAACTACTGGTGCCCAGCCTCCACTTAATTTTTTTTTTTTAAATTTCTCTGGGAATTTACTACTTTCCACCTCCCCCTGAAGATTTCAGAATCCGGGGCTTCTACATGCTAGGCAAATATTCTGCCTCTTAGTTTCACCCTAGCTGATACTGTAGTCCCTCCCCTACTTTACAGATCAAGAAATTAGTTTAATTTTCCCCAAATCAACCATAGACACCTGAATCCAAAGAATTATAGCTGGTATTTCTTGCTTACTGTTATTGTTCTTGCTTCCTATCAACATTCTTGCTTCCTGTCAAGGCTCTTCTACTTAAGCCATCCCTCCAGTCCTGTACTAGTTGATTGGAGGTACAATCTCATGTGCCTTTCTGTCTAGGCAGGCAGAACTTCCCACTTCTCTACATCCTGGAAGCTTGAGATAGCCTCAAGTGAGGAGGAAAGAGTTCTCACTTGACTATATAGGGGCTTCATGACCTCCCACCTCCTCCCACCTTTTTTTCAATAGAGTCTTCTGGTATAATCTTTATTTCGTCTGTGCAGAGACACAGAAAAGTGACTTAAACAGTCACAAAACTAGTTAGGACCAGCACTCTTAATTCCCACATCTTAACAGCTTTTTTTGGGGACAGTGGTACTGGGGTACTTTGGTCCATATTCCAGAATATTTGATATTGAAGATAGATACACCGCGTCAGTGGCTCATACCTGTAAAACTAGCTACTCAGGAGGTTGAAATCTAAGGATTGAGATTAGAAGCTTTCCCAGGCTGGAAGATCTGAGACATAAATCCACTTAACCACCCAAAAGCTGAAAGTAGAGCTGTAGCTCCTGTAGTAGCCAGCCTTGGGCAAAAAAGTTCAAGGACAACACAGCACCCAAGATCCAGCATAAAAAATGTAGCTTGTGTGGTAGAGTGCCACCTTGAGCAGAGAAAGCCAAGTTAGAACACAAGGTCCTGAGTTCAAGCCCCCGTCCTTAGACAAACAAAAAGGTATGGGCTGGGAAGGTGTCTCAGTGGTAGAGTGCTTGCCTTGCATTCATGAGCCCCTGGGTTCGATTCCTCAGCACCACATAAGCAAAAAGAAAAAAGCCGGAAGTGGTGCTGTGGCTCAAGTGGTAGAGTGCTGGTCTTGAGGTGAAGAGCTGAGGGACAGTGCCCAGGCCCAGAGTTCAGGCCCACAATCGGACCCCCCTCTCCCTACCCCCCAAAAAAGAATCTAAACAAAAAGATACGTACTTTTTTTTTTTTTTTTTTTTTTTGGTCAGTCAATGGGGCTTGAACTCTGGGCCTGACAACTGAGCACTGCCCCTCAGCTCTAGGCTAGCACTTTACTACTTGAGCCATAGTGTCACTTCCAGTTTTCTGGTGGTTAATTGGAGATAAGAGTCTCAAGGTCACTGGGTGCTGGTGGCTCATAAGAAGTCTGTATTTTTGCTGGGCTCCAGTGGCTGATGCATAATCCCTGCTACTCAGGACGCTGGGATCTGAGGATTGTGGTTCAAAGCCAGCTCAGGCAGGAAAGACCTTGAGGCCTTTTTTTTTTTTTTTTTGGTCAGTTGTGGGGCCTGAACTCGGCCTGGGCGCTGTCCCTCAGCTCTTCAGCTCAAGGCTAGTACTCTACCACTTGAGCTACAGCGCCACTTCCGGCTTTTTTCTTTTTGCTTATGTGGTGCTGAGGAATTGAACCCAGGGCCTCCTGCATTCAAGGCAAGCGCTTAACCACTGAGCCACCTTCCCAGCCCAAGATACAGACTTCTATGCATTTAATTTTTTTTTTATTTTGGTGGTCCTGGGGCTTGAACTCTAGGCTTGGGTGCTAGTCCTGTGCTCTTCAGCTCAAGGTGAGTGCTCTGCCACTTGAGCTACAGCACCACTTCTTTTTTCTGGTGGTTTACTGGAGATAAGGGTCTCCTGGGCTTTGAACCTCGATGCTCAGATCTCAACCTTCTGAGTAGCTAGGATTAGGTATGAGCCAACAGTGTCCAGCTTGCATTTAATATTTAACAGCATATAGGGTCAGAAACCCTGTTACATGCATTTTGAGCTAGGTTGTTTCCAAATAGGGTTTATATATGACTTGCCAGATTAGCAAAGCTTGGTGATTTACCTCTAATCCTAGCTATTCAGGAGATGGAAAAGACCCCACCTTAGGTGGGAAGGCTGGCCTGGGGTAAAAACCTGCTAAACCTATTTGAAAAATTTAAAGGCTCTAGAGTGGCCACCAGCTGGTGCTGGTGGCTCACACCTGTAATCCTAGCTACTCAGGGGACAGATCTGAGGATCACAGTTCAAAGCCAGCTCAGGCAGGAAAGTCCATGAGACATCCAATTAGCCACCAGAAAACCAGAAGTAGTGCTGTGGCTCCAAGCAGTTGATCACTAGAGCACTGAGCTGTAGAGCTCAGGAACAGCACCCAGGCCCAAAGTTCCAGCCCCACAACTTGACCAAAAAAAAAAAAAAGTGGCTATCCAGAAAGTTGGAGACCCTGAGTTCATACCCTAGTCTCACCAAAAACTAAAACTAAAAAGTAAATTAATTATTTGGAAGCACAGAGAAGGTAAGCAACAGGATAGTCAACAAAAGCAATTATTTGAATTGAAGCACAATTCCTTCAAAATCACACTAGACTTGTTACTGTTGAGACTTCTGCTAGAATTGTCTGAGAGCACTCTTGAGGATGACCCTTGACTGTTAAGATATGAAAGAGGACATGAACTTAATCCTTCCATTGTCCCCCCCCTCCAAAAAAAAAAAAGACCACTGAATGACTTAAAGCAAATGTCATTAATTAACACAATCCTATGTTGTCTCTAGGGTGTAGGACCTCTTAAAGTCGTAAACCTTAAGTGATTTTTAACTGAACAGGTTCCTGTAATAAATATCTTTTCTATGGTTGGGTCTTTTGATTAATTTTTTTTAATTATAAAAGGGTGCCCTGGGCACAATCATTGAGGAATCTAGATAGCTGACTTAATAGAGGCTATTGAAGGTGTAAATCACTTTGGAGTAGGAATTGGTACAAAAAAACAGTTGCTAAAGGTGGCATGGATTTGGGGAGGGGAAGCACAGACACTGGGATAAAGGATGGACCAATTTAAAAGTGATACTAGACACTGTTGGAAATGAACTATGTACAACTTCGGGGGAGGGGGAAAAGGGAGAGAAAGAGGGAGGGGGTGACAATGTTCATTACCTGACTTAGGTAACTGTAACCCCTCTACATCACCTTTTCAGTAAAATTTGTGTGTGTGTACAAAGGTGGCATGGAGTTAAAGGTAAATGTTGAAAGACACTCCACCATTAGACCCCTTGGGACACCTGTTTAGTATGGGTTGGGTTTTAAATTTTAGGATGTTAGGGAATATTATATTCTTTGTGTCAGTACTGGGGCTTGAGAACTCAGGGTCTTATGCTTTCTCTTGGTTGGCTCAAGGTTGCTATTTCTACCACTATAAAGTAACTAGGATTACAAGCTTGAGTCACTAGCACCCTGCTTTTTTCTAATATCTTTAATGTGTTGGTTTTCTTGTTTTTATGTGGATTTAGATGCCCTTTATATTTAATAAAAATGTTCTTTCAGCAGATGTTTATATAATTCCCTCAACTTTTCATTGCCAAGCTATTTATACTTGATTATCTTTTTTTAAAAACATAATTTGTAAGATTTGTTTATTTGATCAAAATGTAATAAATTTGTTTTGTGTGTAATCTAGTATTCTAAAAAATACTCTGGGCTGGGAGTGGTAGAGCGCTTGCCTTACATGCATGAGGCCCTGGGTTCAATTCCTCAGCACCACATAAGCAAAAAGAAAAAAGCAGGAAGTGGCGCTGTGGCTCAAGTGGTGGAGCGCTAGCCTTGAGCTGAAGAGCTGAGGGACAGTGCCCAGGCCCAGAGTTAAGGCCCCACGACCGGACCCAAAAAAAATACTCTTTTTTTTTCAATCAATGTAATTTTTGTTTTTATAGGCTCACATTTCCAGTCAAAACTCAGAGCTGAGTTGTGCTGCTCTTCAGGCCTTGGGATTTTGTTTCCATAATCCCAAAATTACCATTGGGTTATCAGGTAAGTTTGTTATGACCATTAAATTTTTGAACTTTAAAATATGAATAATATACTGCTAAAAGTATTGTTATTTGTGGATTTGTTTTATAACATGTAGTTTAGGATCCCTACCTCCTCTGTTTTTGGAGGCAAGGTCTGGCTATGTGGACCAAACTGGCCTCATATCCTCTTATCTCAGCACTTGAGTACTGGATTATAGGCATGTTCCATCAAACTTGATTTAGGATTTATTTGAGAGGTTTAGATTAATATCATCTAAACATGCTGGCTGGGACTATACAGTTCTCAGTGGTAGAACACATACTTAGCATGGTTCATTGCCAGTCCCAAATAAATAAAATGTGGTGGCTGTAAAAAAAGAAAAAAAAAACTTTTTTCTTTATAAATAGAACATAGCTGTTGTCAGTGAATACTAATTTATTGATTATTCAGGCATATGTACTAGGGAACATGCTGAACTGAAAACTTCTCACAATAAGGGATAGTTTGGGATTAGAAGTAGTAACGAAAGTGCAGAACCTGATTTTTTTTTTTTTTTTGTCGGTTGTGGGCCTTGAACTCTGGGCTTGGGTGCTATCCCAGCACTCTTCAGCTCAAGGCCAGACTCTACCGCTTGAGCCATAGCGCCACTTCGAGTTTTCTAGTGGTTTATTGGAGATAAGAGTCTCATGGGCTTTTCTACCCTGGCTAGCTTTGAACCGAGATCCTCAGATTTCAGCCTCCTTAGTAGCTAGGATTACAGGCATGAGTCACCAGTGCCCCGCTGCAGAACCTGATTTGTAAGTTTCAAGTAATGTTCAGCAGTTTGCCATAATAAAAACAGGTAATCTTTAGAGAAGACCTCAGGAATGATTAATAAAGGATATCAGAAAGTTGTTGCTATTTTTTTTGCTGTTCTCTTAGGGTCTCAGTATATATCAGGCTAGATTCAAAGATAACCTGCCTCAGCCTCCTGTGTTGGGAATACAGCTGTGCTCCACACCTATATTGTTCGTTCGTGTGTGTGTGTGTGTGTGTGTGTGTGTGTGTGTGTGTGTGTGTGTGTGTGTGTGTGTGTGTGTGTGTGTGTGTGTGTGTGTGTGTGTGTGTGTGTGTGTGTGTGTGTGTGTGTGCGCGCGCGCGCGCGCGCGCGTGCCTGTTCTGTGGCTTGAACTCGGGTTGTCCCTAAACTTTTGTAGCTCAAGGCTAGAGCTCTACCATTTGAACCATATCTCTACTTGTGACCTTTTTGCTGTCTATTTGGAGGTAAGGGAATCATGGACTTGGCTGCCGAGGCATGCTTTGAACCACATTCCTCAGATCTGAGCCTCCTGAGTAGAAGCTAGGATTACTAGATAGTAATTACTAGTAGCTAGGTCTGAGCCATTGATGCCTGGCTTATATTGTCCTTTTTTATTTGATTTATTTTTTGCCAGTCCTGGGGTTTGAACTCAGGGCCTGGGCATTGTCCCTGAGCTCCTTTTGTGGAAAGTAGCAATCTTATCACCTGAGCCACAGCACCACTTCTGGCTTTTTCCATTTATGTGGTACTGAAGAGTCGAACCCAGGGCTTCATGCTTGCTAGGCAAACACTACCACTAAGCCACATTCCCAGTCTTCTCCCTGAGCTTTTTTGTTCAAGGCTAGTGCTATACCACTTGAGCTACAGCTCCACTTACAGCTGTTTTAGTAGTTAATTGGCAATAAGACAACTTTTCTGGTTCTGCTGGCTTCCAACTATGATCCTCAGATTTCAGCCTCCTGAGTATCAGGATTATTTATAGGCATGAGCCATCTGCCTGGCTACTTGCACCATTTTATATAGAGAAGTATAAGCAGCCTCAAGTAGTTTGTCATTTGGAGCAGAGATAGAGAAGTCATGGAATCTTGTCAAAAATTATCCTAGTCCTATAGTTATTTAAGTTGTACAAAGTGTCTTGGATTTTACTACTGACTGTGCTATTTCCTCCTGATTGCATTTTGGGGGGAAGCTTCTGTGGTCTGCATTTTCTTTCTTTTTATTCTATGTGTCTGCATACGTTTAGAGTATATTTCTCTACTTTTGTATTTAAAATTTCAAAGATTGTAAATTTCTATGTCATTAAAATGAAAATTTTTTTCATTTTAGAAGAAAATACTAAGGAACTACTTTTAAGAGTGAATGAGGTTATTAAGAATTCAGACAAAAATGTATGTACCCGGGCACTTTGGTTATTAGCCAAACAGATGATTTCGACTGAGATTATTGGCAAATTGGTGAGTATAGTTTTTATGTGTCTTAAGTATGTTATGTTCCATTTCAGAATTCTGTCATATTTGATTTGTTTTTCACTCTTCCAGGTGTCCAGTATAATTGATACACTAGAAATACTACTTACTAAAGGAGAGCAGCATTCTGCTGTTGTTGTTTATGAAGCATTAAATGTTATTGTAAGGTATGTGTTTGATTGCTATGAAATTTAGAATGTGTAAATTTAGAGTTATTTTTCATTAGGCTGCAGGTAGAATTTAGGCAAAAGCTCATAGTGCCCAGGTCAGAGTTTAAGCCCCAGAACTGGCAAAAAAAAAAAAAAAATAGCGGACTGGATTTGTGGCTTAGATGGTATGCTAGCCATGAGGAAGAAAGCCAGCTAAGTGAGCATGTGAGTCAAGGTACAAACACAAAAAAAAGAAAAACCTAACCAAGTAAAGAAAGATGGAAGTAGGGGCTGGGAAGGTGGCTCAGTGGTACAGCGCTTGCCTTGCATGCATGAGGCCCGGCGTTCGATTCCTCAGTACCACATAAGCAGGAAAAAAAGCTGGAAGTGGCGCTGTGGCTCAAGTGGTAGAGTGCTGGCCTTGAGAGCTGAGGGACAGTGCCCAGGCCCAGAGTTCAGGCCCCACAACCGGACCCCACCAAAAAAAAAAAAAAAGATGGAAGTAGATATCCATAAGTTAATAAAGTTTTTTACTGAGTTATTCTTAAAAAAATTTTTTTTTCTCCTGATTGAACTCTAGGCCTGGCATGTCCTTCTTTAGTTCAAAGCAAGCACCACTTCCGGTTTTCTGGTGGTTTATTGGAAAAGAGTTTCAAAGGCTTTCCTGTTCAGGCTGGCTTTGAACCTCGATCCTTAGATCTCAGTCCCCTGAGTAGCTAGGATTACAGTACAGGCGTGAGCCACTGTTGCCCAGCTTTAATAACATAGTTTTAAAAATTAAAATTTCTGATTATAATTCAGTTCTGGTATCAAAAATTACATGCTAAAGGTTTTGCAAGATTTAAAAAATAGTGAAGGCTCATAAGTTGGCTAGGGCTAGCTGGGAGCAGAAAAATACCTTTTTCTTAGCCCTTTCTACTCTTCCATGGGCATGATAACAGCACAAACTTTTCCTTATTTTTTTTTTTTTCTTTTTCCATTTTTTAAAAACTATTGAGCTATTTGCTTTACTTGGTGTTCTGATGCTATGATTGATGATCAGATTATGTTTGTGTATTGCTCTCATAACAATGTTGAATTTCACTGGGCAATGGTGGCTTATGCCTATAATCAGGAGGCTGAGATCTGAGGATCGAGGTTCAAAACTAGCTGGGGCAGAAAAGTCTACATGAGTTTTTGGACTCCAATTAACCATTCAGAAAAACTGGTAGTAGAGCTGTGGCTCTAAGAGGTGCAAAAAGAGCTCAGAGACACCTCAGGCCCTGAGTTCAAGTACCATGACTCACCCTCCCCCCCATACTTCCCCCCCGTTCCCCCCAATCTTTTATGCAGGTATACTTGGCATACTTTTCTGTTTTGTATTGGTTTAAATTTTGGGAGTTACATCAAGCTAATTTAGTCACTGAATTCTCTGTCTTAGGCTAATAGAACAAGCACCAGTTCAAATGGGAGAAGAAGCAGTGAGATGGGCAAAATTGGTCATCCCTTTACTGGTTCACTCAGCACAGAGGATCCATTTACGGGGAGCCACTGCTTTGGAGATGGGAATGCCACTGTTGCTTCAGAAACAACAAGAAGTAGCATCTATTACAGAGCAGCTTATGACTACTGTAAGTACTTCATTATGTAAAAATTATCTGAATGGTGCATTAGAGTGGTCTGCATTAAGCTTCAAATTGACTCAGCTCACTGTAGGAGTTGACTGTAATAGGGGAGTTTAGCTTTGAATTAAAATGAAGACTTGACCAGGGATGTAAGGTTGATGTGCCTAGTATAGGTGATTGAAGAAGAAATAAAGAACTGCTTTAGTAAAAATGAATTCCTTCTTTCAATTCATTTTTACTGAAGTTTATCACATCTCCTGTAGATGGTGAATATAAAAGGATTATATTTCTGAAAAAGACGTGTAACTCCTTCAATACTATTTGGATTGTAAAATATGAAAAGATAAGTTCATCTAGTTGGAACAGTTTCCTAGTTGCATTGTTTCAGGACTTTGTTTTGGCTTTGTTTCTTTTTTTTTTGTCGGTTGTGGGGCTTGAACTCTGGACCTGGGTGCTATCCCTCAGCTCTTCAGCTCAAGGTGAGCACTCTACCACTTGAGCCACAGTGCCACTTCTGGCCTTTTCTGCTTATGTGGTGCTGAGGATTCGAACCCAGGGCCTCATGCATGCAAGGCAAGCACTCTACCACTGAGCCACCTTCCCAGCCCCTGGGCTTTGTTCTTTTAACGAGTTTTTCTTTAGCTTGTTACATGAAGTGCACTGTTTCAGGCACTGTAACTGTAGTAGCAAACCAAAGGTTGTGGGCTTATTTTCTCATATAAGTAAAGGAGTAAGGTATATATAAGTGAAGACCACTATGAAGTACAACACAGACACGGTAGAGCAAGGGTGGGGATTATCCGGCTCAGAGGTCCTGTGAGGCCCATGAATTTATTCCATCAGGTCTATGAAGTGAACCAACAACAGGCAGAACTTGAAGTTTAAGAAATCTAAGAGGGGGACTGGGAAGGTAGCTCAGTGATAGAGTGCTTGCCGTGCATGCATGAAGTCCTGGGTTGGATTCCTCAGCACCACATAATAAGAAAAAGCTGTAAGTGGCACTGTGGCTCAAGTGGTAGAGCACTAGCCTTGAGCTGAAGAGCTGAGGGACAGTGCTCAGGCCCAGAGTTCAGGCCCCATGACCAGCAAAAAAAAAAAAATCTAAGAGGTTTTTCTGTGGGTATGTGCCTGGGTACCATCCCTCAGTTTTTTTGCTGAAGGCTAGCATTCTATCACTACAACTCTACTTTTTTTTTGGGGGGGGGTCCGGTCGTGGGGCCTGAACTCTGGGCCTGCGCTCTGTCCCTCAGCTCTTCAGTTCAAGGCTAGCGCTCTACCACTTGAGCCACAGCGCCATTCCAGCTTTTTTCTTTTTTGCTTATGTGGTGGCTGAGAAATCGAACCGAGGGCCTCATGCATGCAAGGCAAGAGCTCTACCACTGAGCCACCTTGCCAGCCCCACAGTTCTACTTTCAACTTCATGATTAATTGCAGGTAAGAATTCTACTGCTGGGCGCTGGTGGCTTGCACCTGTAATCCTAGGTACTCAGGAGGCTGAGATGTGAGGATCGGGTTCAAAGCCAGCCTGGCCAGGAGAGTCCGTGAGATTATCTCCAATAAACCACTAGAAATCCAGAAGTGGCGCTGTGGCTCAAGTGGTAGAGCCTCGCCTTGAGCTGAAGAGTGCAGGGACAGTGCCCAAGCCCAGAGTTCAAGCCCTATGACTGACCACCAAAAAAAAAAAAAAAGAATCCCACAGACCTTCCCACATGGGCTGGCTTTAAGCTATGATCTTCAGATTTCAGCCTCCTGAATAGCTAGGATATTTGGGTGTGAGCCAGAAATCTAAGCCCAAGCAGGAATAATTAAATGGTTTTTGGCAAGAAAGTATTTCCTACCCTTGAGATACAGATGTACCATCAGAAAGACTAGTGAGGTAGACAAGGAAGGTAAAACTTAGGTCATCTGGGCTTAGGGATGTACCTAACAAGTGGGAGGTGCTCTTAAGTGACTTGAAGTCCAGAGGATAAATTCATTCTTGGTGAGAAAACCTTGAGTGCAAAAGGACTGGCTGAGTTGGTATTTGTTGTTTTTTCTCCCCTACAGCCAAATCTATATTGATAATGGCTTTATGGTCAGAAATAAAAAATGAGCACATTAAAATAATGCTATAGTCTAGGTATTTCCTATTTGTTGTAGTGTGTGTGTGCGCGTGCGTGCGTGCGTGCGTGCGTGCGTGCGTGCGTGCGTGCGTGCGTGTGTGTGTGTGTGTGTGTGTACGTGCACGTGTGCATGCATGCCGGTGCTGGGACTTGAACTCAGGTTCTTAAACTCTTACTCAAAGTTTCTTGCTCATGGCTAGTATGCTACCACTTGACCCACTTGTCCAGTCATTTTGCTAGTACTTGGAGATGGACTCTCATGGGCTTTCTGCCTGGGCTGGCTTTGAACTGTGATCCTTCAAATATCAGTGTACTAAGTAGCTAAGATTAGGTTAGGATTATAAGTGAATCACTGGCACCATGTTTATTTAAGTTGGGGTTAAGGCTGTTTGGCTGAGAATGAATTTTGGGGAATGAATTTTGGGGAATTATAGGTAGACTTCCATATTGGAAACTATTTTCCTTTCCAAGAGATTATTTAGTAAATACCTTAATTTTGTTTACAGAAATTGATCTCAGAACTCCAAAAACTATTTCTGAACAAAAATGAGACCTATGTATTAAAATTATGGCCTTTGTTTGTCAAACTTCTTGGAAAGGTAAGTGTGACATAGTTACTGAATGAATTGTTTGTATTTTTAAGCACACATTAGTTGTACAAAGAGTTTTTTGATCATGTAGACAGTGTATTCAAATCAATTTCACCCCCTCTATCATCCTCCTTTACTCTTCCCCTGTTGTCCAAAACACTTTTAGTAGGTTTCATTGTTGTGTTTTCATACATGATGGTAGTCTACTTAACCATATTCATTGTTGTCTTTGATAATCCTTTTTCACTAGCATCCCCCCCAAGAGCTGTTTATCTTTCCCAGGGTCTGACAATTTTATGCTTTAATGTTAGTTGGGTTATCTCCATTATTTTTGCCTTATTTACTAATTGTAGCTACTGAATTGTTTGTCAATCCCATATTAGTCCTGGTGTTGCTTTTACATCATTTGTAGACAGACAGCAGCCAAGAATTTGAGTCACTCAGAAGGGTATGTTCTCAGCTGAGGGTCCAGCAAGGTTATACTCTGCCTTTAGTTTTAGCTTTCATATCTTAAGCATGTTTGTTTCTTGGTCGCTTTAGTTTCAGGTGGTATTTAGATTGTTTTTATTAAAAGTGCATTAAGTATCAGGCTGTGTGTTGTCTAGTTAGTGTTTTTGGCCAGTTTTTGGCCAGTCTTGGGGCTTGCACTCAGGGCCTGGGCACTGTCCCTGAGCTGCTTTTGCTGAAGGCTATCCACAGTGCCACTTCTGGCCTTTTCTGTTTATGTGGTACTGAGGAATTAAGCCCAGGGCTTTATACCTGCTAGGCAAGTACTACCACTAAGCCACATTCCCAGCCCTAGCTGGTGTTCTTAAGCACAAAAAGGCTGTGTTGGCCTGTGTAGAATGTGTGTTAATTTATAGATAGAAAATCAACATGTTTTTAATTCTGTCTTTAGAGAACCATGAAATAGGATTGTCAGTTGAACAGTTGACAAGAAATCAAAGAAATCCAATAGTATGTTGTATAGACGTGATGGCTAATGTTTACTAAAAGGTTGAGGTCATTTAATAGAACATGCAGTGAACAATAACTAAGCCAGTTTTGTGGGAGGGTACTCTTCATTTATTTTAACCATTCAGTGGTATTAAATCTAATGGTATTAAATATGTTGTATAAACAGTCCTGTGTATACCCAAAACATTTTCTTCCATCTCCAATAAAAACTACCCTTTTAGTGCCCAGGGTAGGGAACCTTCTTTGCCAAGAGCCATTTGGATATTTTATAATTCCATTCACAGGCCATACAGAATAAGTAATAGGCAGATAGATGGCTGCAGGCGCCTGTGAGAAGCAACCTATTCCATCACATACCAAATGATGAGGCCCACAAGCTGGACATTTCTTGTTTTGGGTCCAGTTGTGGGGCCTGAACTCTGGGCCTGGGCACTGTCCCTCAGCTCTTCAGCAAAAGGCGAGTGCTCTTCCACTTGAGCCACAGCGCCACTTCCGGCCTTTTTTTTTTCCTGCTTATGTGGTGCTGAGGAATCGAACCCAGGGCCTTATGTATGCAAGGCAAGCGCTCTACCACTGAGCCACCTTCCCAGCCCAGGCCGGACATTTCTTAACCCTTGCTTAACGCATTGACTCACACTTTCCCCACCATTAAACATCTGTTGTACTTTCTGTGTGAATTTGCTTATTTCCCTATGTAAGTGGAATCATGACGTTGGTCCTTTGTTTATAGCTTATTTATTAAGTATAATGTCAAAATCCATTTAAGAGCATATGGTAAAGCTTCAAGTGATTGAGTAATACTGTACTGGATTTTATTTTTTTGTTCATCTGGATGGATATTTGGTGTGACTATAAACATAGGTGTAGAAATGTTTTTGGAGTCCTTGTTTTCAGGTTTTTGGATATAGAATTTAATAGAATTATGGGGTCATATGTATGCTAAGTTCTGTGCTTCAATATTTTAGAAACCACTAAATGATCTATAGCAGCATTACTATTTTATATTTGTACCCATAATGCTCTAAGGTCCTGCCTTCTCAACATTCTTGCCATTTATTTACTATTAGTCATTCTAATTGATGTGAAGGTCAGTGTCAGTTGTAGTTTGCTTTTCTAATGTTAATCTTTTCATGTGGTCTGACCATTTGCTTTATTTTATCCAGAGAAATGTCTCTTTTTTTCTTTTCTTTTCTTTTCTTTTTTTTTTTGCCGGTCATTGGGACTGAACTCTGGGCCTGGGCGCTGTCCCTCAGCTCTTCAGCTCAAGGCTAGCGTCCTACCACTTGAGCCACAGCACCACTTGTGGCTTTTTCTGCTTAATGTGGTACTGAGGAATCAAACCTAAGTCTTCATGCATGCAAGGCAAGCACTCTACCACTGAGCCACCTTTCCAGCCCCTAGTTTTTTCTTTTCTTTTTTGCTACCTATATTGTCAGAAAGTACATCTGATCACATTTTTTTTTTTGTCCGGCCTGAATTCTGGGCCTGGGCACTGTCCCCCCAGCTCTTCAGCTCAAGGCAAGCACTCTGCCACCTAAGCCACAGTGCCATTTCCATTTTTTTCTATGTGGTGCTGAGAAATCGAACTCAGGACCTCATACGTGCAAGGCAAGCACTCTACCACTGAGCCACCTTCCCAGACCGTCTGATTACATTTGCACTACACAAATTAGCACAGGGAAAAAAAGATTGTATGATATTAATAGCTCTTGGCATCGTATTTTTTCCTCAGGATCTGGGCCCTGTCAGTTAGCTTTTTTACTCAAGCTTGTTCATATACTCAACTTTGGACTTTTTTTTAAAGAGTTGTTAATTGGAGATTACATGTTAATTGGAGTCTCACAATCTTTTCTTGCCCTTATCCTGCCCAGCTGGCTTTAAACTGCAATCCTCAGAGTTGAGCCTACAGTATATTGCAGATTTCAGGCAAGGTTATAGGCATAGGCTCTACCTCAAGCTTTGAAACACAGTGTGATCTAGCAAATTGTTTTACCCATTTTTGAATTGGGTTGTTTTTGTTGTGGACCTTAATATAGTCTTGTATGTTAATCTTTTCACTTATGTGCATTACAGACATTTTCATTTTGTAGGTTATTATTTATTTTTTAAAATAAGCTAGTACTGGGGTTTGGAACTCAGGGCCAGGTGATCTTCCCTTAGCTTTTTTGCTCAAGGTTTATCTTGAGGCACAATTCACTTCTATCTGCTAGTCAATTGGAAAGAAGAGTCTCAAAAACTCTTTCGCCTGGGCCAGCTTCAAGCTCCGACCCTCAGATCTCAGCCTTTATAGGAATGATCAACCAGCTCCCTGCTTGATATTTTTCTGGTAGGGGAGTGCTGGTACTGGAGCTTATACTCAGGGCCTCTTTCTGATCTTTCTTGCTCGCAGTTGGTGCTCTGCCACATTAAGCCACACCTCCAAGCTGGCATTCTTGCCTGGCTAATTGGAAAAGGAATCTCACAGCTGGCATTGAAGTATGATCCAAGGACTAGGGAGGTGACTCAGTGCTGTGCTTGCCTTGCATGCATGAGGCCCTGGGTTCGATTCCTCAGCACCACATAAGCAAAAAAAGCTGGAAGTGGTGCTGTGGCTCAAGTGGTAGAGCACTAGCCTTGAGCTGAAGAGCTAGGGGACAGTGCCCAGGCCCAGAGTTCAGGCCCCCAACCGACAAAAAAAATAAATAAATGAAGTATGATCCAGGTCTCAGCCTCCTGAATAGTTAGGATTACAAGTGAACCATTAGAGCTTGCCTTAAGATGTATTCATGCTTTATTGATGATGTCCTTTGCACAGTCTTTTTGGGGGTTGTAGTTAAGGATCAAACCCAGGGTCATATACAATGTTACGCATGTGCTCTACCATTAAACTGTATCCACAGTTTGTGAAGTACAATATACTTTCAGTTGTCTGTGTTTTTGATGCTATATTTGTGCAATTGTCCCTAATTGTCAGAGATTTAGGAAATTTTTTTTATTATAAAGGTGATGTACAAAGGGGTTACAATTATATAAACTAGGTTAGGAGTTCATTTTGTCTTGGACATTGTCACCCCCTTCCCTTGCTCTTAGTTTTTCCCCTTCTGTTCCCAAGGAATTTTAATATATTAAGTCTTTAGAAGTTGGAGTATAGTGGCTCATGTCCATAATCTAGCTACTGAGAGGCTCAGCTCTGAGGATTGTAGCTGGAAGTCAGCCAGCCTGCCTGGGAAGGAAAGTCTGAGACTTACTCGCTTACTCGAAGTGGAGCTGTGGCTCAAGTGGTAGAGTGCTAGCCTTGAGCAAAAAAGAAAGCAAGCTCAGGAACACCTCCTAGGCCCTGAGTTCAATTCAAGCCCCAGTACCACACACAAAAAAGTTTTACAGTTTTAATTTTCTTTTCTTTTTATTTTTTTTTGGGTCCAGTTGTGGGAACTGAACTCTGGGCCTGGGCACTGTCCCTCAGCTCTTCAGCCCAAGGCTAGCGCTCTACCACTTGAGCCACAGCGCCACTTCCTGCTTTTTTCTTTTTGCTTATGTGGTGCTGAGGAATCGAACCCAGGGCCTCAGAGGCATGCAAGAAAAGCGCTCTACCACTAAGCCACCTTCCCAGCCCTACAGTTTTAATTTTCATCTTTAAAATATTTTGAATCAAGTTTTGGTAATGTGTGAGGTAATGATTTAGCTTCATTCTGTTGTAAATGGGTATTGTCTGTGTGTGTGTGCATGTATGTATGTGTACGTACTGGTATCAGGGACTTGATTATTCCTTTTTTTTGGTCGGCGGTCATGGGGCTTGAACTCTGGGCCTGGGCGCTGTCCCTGCACTCTTTAGCTCAAAGCAAGTGCTCTACCTCTTAAGCCACAGTGCCACTTCGGTTTTCTAGTGGTTTATGGGAGATCATAGTCTCAAGGAC
Source organism: Dipodomys merriami (assembly GCF_024711535.1). Classification (NCBI taxonomy): domain Eukaryota; kingdom Metazoa; phylum Chordata; class Mammalia; order Rodentia; family Heteromyidae; genus Dipodomys; species Dipodomys merriami. Next base: position 61,631,264 of record NW_027202270.1, on the reverse strand, counting down.
TTTTCTGCCTGGGCTGGCTTTGAACCTTGTTCCTCAGATCTCAGCCTCCTGAGTAGCTAGGCATGAGCCACCGGCACCCGGCTACTTGAATTCTTCTTTAGCTTTTTTTGCTTAAGGATAATGCTCTGTCACTTGACCCACATTTCCACTTTGAGCTTTTTTGGTTGCTCAATTGGAAATAAGAGTCGAACTTTTCTGACCTGTCTGGCTTAAAACCAAGATCCTCAGATTCTAGCCTCCTGAGTAACTAGGGTATAGTCATGAGCTACCATTTGTTGAAAAGGCTTTTCAATCAATATAGTCCTAGACCCATGTCAGATGTATTTGAACATGTATGCAGGGATTTTTTTTTTTCCTGAGCTCTGCTCCCTTGGTCTGTAAGCCTGGTCTGTCATTAATGTTTGTTATTTTTGTCTGAAAAAGGTTGTTGGAATTTTGTGCTTATGTTGGTACTTGAACTTGGCCTGGACATTGGTCCCTTAGCTTTTTGCAATCATGTCTGGTGCCCTACCTACTTGAGCCACCGTCTTTTGGTAGTTAATTGGAGATTACAGTCTTATGGACTCTCCTGCCCATGCTAGCTTTGAACTGCTCCTGAGTAAATAGGGAGCTACTGTTACCTAGCTAGTTGTTGGAATCTTGCATAGTCTTGCTGTTTTAACATTGTTTAGTCCTGTCTGAATATATATGTCATATTAATTTTTCTTGGTCTTCAGCTTATTTTAACAATCCCTTATAGTTTTCATCGTATAAATTGTTAACTTCTTTGGTTAGAACTCTATAATTTGCCGTATAATGATGTTTCAAACAGTGACAGGCCAGACATAGTGCAGTGGTCCCCTAAGAGTTCAATAGAGCTAGAAATTGCTGTCAGCGAGTAGCATTATAATTGGCTGTGTGTGTGTGTGTGTGTGTGTGTGTGTGTGTGTGTGTGTGTGTGTGTGTGTGTGTGTGTGTGTGTGTGTGTGTGTGTGTGTGTGTGTGTGTGTGTGTGTGTGTGTGTGTGTGTGTGTTTATTTCTTTGGTGCTGTTCTTGAACTAAGGGCTTGTTTGCTACCCCTAGCTTTTTTTCTCAAGGCTGGAAATCAACCACTCAAACCACAACTCCACTTCCCACTTTCAGTGGTTGATTGGAGACAGTCTCATTAACTTCCCTTCTTGGTCTGTCTTTAAATATCAATCCTCAAAACCTCAGTCTCTTGAGTTGCTAGGATTATAGGTGTGAGCTGCTAGTGCCTGGCTATCCCCTCCCCCTCCCCCCATATACACACACGGGTACTTGGCCTTGAACTCTTGAGCTCAGGGCTTTGTGCTCTTGCTTATCTTTTTTCTGTTCTACCACCACTTGAGCCACACTTGCATTTCTGGCTTTTTTTTGCTTGTTATTGGAGATAAAGAGTCTCAATGCACTTTTGGTTTTAACCGCTATCTTCAGAACTCTTGATTTATTTATTTATTTATGCTACTGAATTTAAATCCAGGACCTCACTCATGCTTGATGCATGTAGCATCTTGAAATTGCATTACTCAAGTATTGGTGGTGATCTTGTTAGCAAACTGCGCTTCAGTCATATAAAAGCATAGCAATACAATTTTATATATACATAATGCTTGATAATAAGCAACATTAACTGCTTAATGTATATGGTGTTTTACAGTGTACTCTAAATATAAAAACACTTACTGTAAAGTAGTATACTGTGTTAAGTCAGGTTAATTCATCTCATTTTTATCATGTGTATTAGTTGCTTCATCTTCTCTTGTGATTGACTTAATCTTGTGTTTTGTTCACCTTGGCCCTAGGGGCAATAAGCTATACCATATATACACCATGTAGACTAGGTGTATGGAAGGCTATTCCATCTAAGTTTGTGTAAGTACACTCTTGACTTTGCATGACAACAAATTTCCTATCATTAAGTGATCCACATATTTATTTTTTAGGTGCTAGGTAAATTAAATTGCTTTGCTAATTTGCTACTCAGATTGTTCATTCTTGAGTTTTGCATAAGAGTGATTTGACTTTGAAGTTACTAAATTTATTAGCTCTAGCAAATTTCTTAAGGAGTCTGATATTCTAAGCCTTTTTGTTGTCATTTTAGATTATATATAATTAGCCAAACATGGTGGTGAACATTTGTAATCTCAGCACTGGGGAAGCAAAGCAGGTGAATTGCCAGTTTGAGGCCAGCCTAGATTGTATAGTAAAACTCTGTCTTGAAAATAAAAAAATAAGAAACATTTACATGTGCTTTATTGATTTGTAGGACTATTTATGTATTGTTTTCTTGCCATATATTTATAGTTTTTTTGTTAGATACTATTTCCATTTTAATCATATACAGTGTTTGGAATTAAGTTACTTGACATCTCATTTTAATACTGTTAGCAGATATCATTTATATTTGTCTTTCATGAAACGTCTCAGCTGATTTCCATGCCTGTTTCAGTTGCTTGAAAGGATTTGTTAATTTCAGAATTTAGCATTTCTTTTTCTTAGTCTTTTTTTGCATGTTTTTTCATATAGATACAGGTTGAATATCCTATCTGAAAATCTTCTAGAGTACAAAGTGTTATTTATTTATTTACCTACTTACTTATTGGCAGTACCAGTTTGGTACTGCTTGGCTGATACTGTCAACTCAATTGACCTAAAATTTCCATCCTCTGGATCTCAGTCTCCTGAGTGGCTACTATAGACAGGTATGACCTTCCAATGCCAGGCTCAAGCTCTAAATTTGTTCTCCCCCTTGACTGAAAAATTCTATGCCTGGCTTTGTGTTGAGTGTCAGTCAAAACATAAGTAACAGTGAAAATACTCTATAAAATTCTTTTTACAAAGTGAAAATGTACATTCAATCTGTATCTATTTCTTTGGTCTTAAATGGATAAAACATGGAATTTATCTTACCTTCCATATTTTTTCTGCATTGTACACTATGCTTTATTAAGCCTTTTTAAAAAAAATGTTTTATTACCGTGGCTTTGAATATGTGTGTACACCTCAATATTTTCTTAGTGGAGTGTGGTAGTTCACATCTATTATTCTAGTTACTTGAGAGACAGAAATTGGGTATTGGCAGTTCAAAGTCAACAGAGGCAAAAACTCTTCTTTAGATTCTATCTTGACCAGTGATTGGTTGAGGTGACACATGGCTATTAATCCCTGATATGCAGGGAAGCCACATTTAGCCTCTGGTATAAAGTGAGTGAGACTGTTCCTTTAAAATAGCGCAAGGAACTAGCTGGTAGATTGGTCCTAGTGGTAGAGTACCTGCCTAGCAAGTGTGAGACCCTGAGTTCAAGCCTAGGTATAAAGTAAGACCTTTTTTAGACTGGTTCAAATGGTAGAATGTCTCTCTACATAGAAAATATGGGGTCCTGAGTTCAAATCCCAGTACCACTAAGGAATTTTGTTTTGAGACAGTCTCCAATTCAAGATCCTCCTGCCTTGGCCTCCAAAGTGCTGATTTACAGGTATACATTAACACATCTGGCCTTAAGATTTTCTTAATTCAAATTTCTAGGAATATGTATCTTTCGTAACAAGCTTATGTTTTGTGGGAAATAGATCTGTTGTCTCTTTTGTGAGATTATGAATTCCTAAGAGCATATATTAAGTGAATAGATAAAAAAATATAGACACTATCTTCATTAATTTGTTTCAAGCAGAAAAATAATTTAATTTTTTTTCTCATTATTTAGACCCTGCATCGAAGTGGGAGTTTCATCAATTCTTTGTTACAGCTGGAAGAACTGGGATTTCGTAGTGGAACACCCATGGTGAAAAAAATTGCTTTTATTGCTTGGAAGAGCTTAATAGATAATTTTGCTTTAAATCCAGGCATGTAAATTTTTTGTTTATTTTGCTATTAGGCAAGGTTAAACATCGAAGCTTTCCTGATTCTTTGGAGTTTATACTGAAACTTTAACAATATCTGTAGTAAAGATAGAATTTTATTTGTACCTGGGTCTTGAACTTAGGGCATGGGCACTGTTTGAGCTCTTGCTCAAGGAAGCATTCTACCACTTTGAGCCACAATGCTACTTCCAGTTTTCTGGTGTTTAATTGGAGATGAGAGTCTCACAGACTTTTATTCCTGGCCTGGCTTTGAACTGCGATCTTTAGATCTCAGCCTCCTGAGTAGCTAGGATTATTATTATAGGCCTGAGCCACCAGTACCTGTAATGATAGATTTTTTTAAAGAGACATTGGAAATTACTAGTGTGTGTGTGTGTGTGTGTGTGTGTGTTTTTCTGAGCCCTTCCCTAACAAAGGTGAGGCCATATTTAATCTCTGCTATAATTCTACACCCCCCCAAAAGTTTTTATTTTAAAAAGGAAAAATACCATGTGTTCTAGCACTGAGTTGAACACTTATACATATTTTATACAGTAGATCTGAGGTGTACTGTAACTATTTTAGGAAAGGTAAGTATACCAGAGGACAAAGCCAGCAGAAGATGTGAGAAACAATGATAGCTGTAAAATTTATCACTAGCTTAAGAGCCTCATTTCTTCAGTATCTCTGAACAAGTACCTCGTACAGGGTTAACATTAAGGCAGTGATTCTTTTAGCCTTAGCTTATTATCTACTGTTGAGTGTATTTATTTAACAGATTCGTGAATAATATTTAGCCTAAAATATTGCAGTATGAATATTTAACAACTATGATAAAGCTGATCTTATCTTTAATCACTACTGTATAATATTAATGTTGAAATTATCCATTTTCCCTTACCAAAGATTGTTAATAGTGATATTCCCTATTTTACTATAATTTTTAATTATATAGTAGTTATTGTTTCACTAAGAATATTAAGAAGGTATGTTGTGGGATACACGTGCGTTTTTAGATAATGATTTTTTCGGACATCATGTTTCTAACTTCGACTCTTGAACTAACTGTAGTCTAGCCTGGCCTCAAACTCCCTGGTGCTGAGATTACAGGTGTGAGCCACCATGCCCAGCTAATTGGAAATAAAATACTGCTTACTTAAAAACAGCATGGTTAGCATAGCTAGTAGTATGGAGTAATACTTGACAGTTAAATCTGTTAGAATTATATATAATTGCTTGTAGCAATGTGAAATAATGAAAAGATAAAATCTTTAAGTCAAGTCTAGAGCTAAAGTTCATGACTGGAAGTCATTGGATACAGGAAGCCATTGAGCAATCAGATACTTGTCCTTTTTTTTTGGTCGGTCATGGGGCTTCAACTCTGGACTTGGGGGCTCTCCCTCAGCTCTTCAGCTCAAGGAGAATGCTCTACCACTTGAGCCACAGCACCACTTCCGGTTTTCTAGTGGTTTATTGGAGATAAGAATCTCAGGGACTTTCCTGCTCGGGCTGGCTTTGAACCGTGATCTTCAGATCTCAGCCTCCTGTGTAGCTAGGATTGTAGGCGTGAGCCACCGTCACTCGGCTACTTGTCCTATTTTATCTTTGATATGCTTCCAGTGCAGACTATGGCAAGTAGGACAAAAGGAAGAACAAAAATAACTAAAGGAGTCTTTTAAGAAATCACATTCCAAGCATGGGGACAGTCAGACTTCAGAGGAGAGAGAATTCCCAGTTTAAGGTCAGCTTAGGCTATAAGAGACTCATAGCAATCACTTAAGAATTAGACAGTTCGAGCGTGGTGCCACATGCAGGTAATCTAGGCAGCCATACAACAGAAGCAAAAAGATTCCTAGTTAAAGGCCAGCCTGGGCTATAAGATTTCAAAACAATGACTTATACATTTATACACTTCATCTGATTTTTATCGGGTAGGATGTCTAAATGGCAGATTAGAAAGAGACAAAGATTTGATCTATCTGAGCTGAGTAAAATCAGGATTTGTAATTAAAGGAGACTTTGTATGGCATGCTGTTATGTATGTATGTATTTATGTTTTTGTGGTTGTGGGGCTTGAACTCTGGGCCTGGGCCCTGTCCCTAAGCTCTTCAGCTCAAGGCAAGCACTGTACCACTTGAGCCACAGCATCATTTCTGTTTTTTTGGTGGTTAATTGGAGATAAGAGTCTCATGGACTTATCTGCCTGGGCCTCCTGAGTAGCTAGGATTATAGGCGTGAGACACCCATTGCCTGGATCCATTTTTTTTTTTATTAAAAAAATTTTTTTTATTGGTCATGGGGCTTTAACTCTACTCCTGGGTACTGTCCTGAACTCTTCAGCTCGAGGCGAGTACTGTACCACTTGAACCACAGCACCAGTTTTGGTTTTCTGGTGGTCATTTGGAGATAAAAGTCTCAGGGACCTTCATGCTCAGCTGGCTTTGAACTGTGATCCTCAGATCCATTACAGGCATGAGCCATGGGCACCCGGCTCATTATGCCATTTGTAACAGCAAGGAGTAGTATAGACATTGCAATATGTCATCTGATTGGAAAAGCATCCCACCAGCTTGATTTTTAAAGATTAATCATCTAATAGGTATTACCAGTTCCTATTAAGGCGTTTGGTCCAACTGTCAAAATGAAAAGTTTGAATAGAACAAGAACAATCTTAGGATTTTTTTTAAAACATTTTTTTAATGTGCCAAAAAAGACTTAAGTAGCTCATTTAAGAAATGTAAACGTTAACTTAGACTTTTTATGTGTTTGCTTATTTTAAGATATACTGTGTAGTGCAAAAAGACTCAAGTTATTGATGCAGCCTTTGAGTTCCATCCATGTGAAAACAGAAGCTCTGGCATTAACAAAACTAGAAGTCTGGTGGTACTTAATGAAGAGACTTGGATCATATCTTCCTGCTAATTTTGAACAGGTAACATAAATGTTCATTGTTTCTTTAATTCTTAAATTCTTTTTCTTTTTTGGGGGGGGGGGAGGGTCCGGTCGTGGGGCCTGAACTCTGGGCCTGGGCGCTGTCCCTCAGCTCTTCAGCTCAAGGCTAGCGCTCTACCACTTGAGCCACAGCACCACTTCCAGCTTTTTTATTTTTGCTTATGTGGTGCTGAGGAATCGAACCCAGGGCCTCATGCATGCAAGGCAAGCACTCTACCACTGAGCCACCTTCCCAGCCCAAATTCTTAAATTCTTAATAGTAGTCTTTTTTTTTTTTTTTGGTTACATTTGCTATGTGATAGTAGACCACAGTCTTCAGGAGAGCCAAAAGAAGTTTTTGTTTTTTTTTTAAGTGCCAATCCTAGAGCTTAGATGCTGTTTCCAAGCTTTTTTTGCTCAAGGCTAGTGTTCAAATTATCACTGGTCACAGATCCACTTCTGGCTTTTTGGTGGTTAATTGGAGATAAGAGTCTCAGAGACTTTCCTGCTTGAGCTGGCTTTCAACCTCAATCCTTACTTGGCCTCTTGAGTAGCTAGCATTGCTGGTGCGCACCACCAGTGCCTAGCTAAGACCTTTTTTTTTTTTTTAAACTGAGAAGTTGGATTTTGCTGTGGAGAATATTCTCTAATGATCTGAAGTAGAGCCCAGGTTTTTTTGTTTGTTTGGTTTTTTGGGTCAGTTATGGGTCTTGAACTCTGGGCCTGGGCGCTATCCCTCAGCTCTACAGCTCAGGAAAGAACCCTACCACTTGAGCCATAGCGCCACTTCGTGTTTTCTGGTGGTTAGGAGATAAAGAGTTTCATGGACTTTGTTGCTCGGCCTGGCTTTGAATTGCAGTCCTCAGATCTCAAGCCTCCTGATTCAGCTGGGATGACAGGCGTGAGCCACCAGTACCTGGTTGAGTCCACTGTTTTGGAAAAGGAGATTTACATTTTATCTGCTTTGAAGAAGCTTCGTAAAACAAGATAATTGAAAATAAACATAGATGTATAATTGAAATCATAACAAATTGTCCAAGTTCTTACATTACAAGAGTTTTTTTTTTTTTTTTGCCAGTCGTGGGGCCTGAATGAACTCTGGGCTTAGACGCTGTCCCTCAGCTCTTCAGCTCAAGGCTAGTGTTCTACCACTTGAACCACAGTGCCACTTCTGGCTTTTTTTGCTTGTGTGGTGCTGAGGAATAGAACCCAGGGCCTCATGCATACAAGACAAGCACTTTACCACTGAGCTACCTTCCCAGCCCATTACAAGAGTTTAATAGGCCGATTTTCTGGTTGTCCAGCATTTTTATTGGAATTAATTAGTATCAAGATGTGATTGATAATGGGATAATTTTGTAAATAGTGGGCTGCAGCATTGATCCAGCAATAGAGGACCTGTCTACCTGTCTTGACCATGGTAAGGCACTGAAGTGAATGCAGTACTACTGAAAAAGAGTGTAAATTGAGTTTTTTGGGTTCTTTTTTTGAACCTGCCTGGGGTTTGAACTATGGGTCTGGGTGCTGTCCCTGAGTTTCTTTCACTCAAGCCAAAGCTCTGCTTCCAGTTTTCTGGTGGTTAATTGGACATAAGAGTCTCATGGCTTTTCTGCCCTTGTTGGCTTCAAATTGCAAGCCTTAGATGCCAGACTCCTGAGTAGTTAGGATTATAGGCATAGGTGTTGAGCCACTGGTGCCCAGCTACAATATTGTGTCTCTACTTTGACTGTTTTAGACTGACCTTTCATGAGACTGGTCAGGTTCAGAGTTTCCAGAGCATTGACTGCTCATGAAATTTCTGGTTTTGGATCTTTTCAGATATATATTTTTTTAATTAAGGGTGTTCAGAAATTTGTATTATAAAAGACTTTAGAAACAGGAGAGATCTATCTAGATAGATTATAAGCAGACATTTTGTCCTTTTTTTCTTGTCCTAATAGGTTTGTGTGCCCCTGATTCAGAGTACAATCATTGATAATAATGCTTCACCTAGAAGCAGTTCATCTCGTTTACCCACTTCTCCAAATTTAACTCCTATGACTCCTGTACACAAAGGTAAGAGAGATGTCCTTGCTTTTTTGAAATGAATGCCTTTGGGAGGAGAAACAATAAGGGAAAGGTATGATCTCCCTATGTAGCTCAGGCTCAATTCATTACAGTTCTCTTGCCTCAGTTTATATGGAGTGCTGGGATTACAGGTTTGTGTCACCCTTTCCCCCCATCCCCCGCCCCCTTTTTTGGTGCTGGTCCTAGCTCACACACAGAATGTATAGATTAATAGTTTCAACATGGCAATTAATAGCTTGTACAATTGAAATTGTATTTATTATTTTTGTGTGTTCATGTTCTGGTTTTGGGCTTGAATACTGGGCCTGGTATTTTGCCCTATTTTTTTTGCTGAAGGCCAGTGCTTTTACCACTGAGCTACAGTTCCACTTTCAGTTTTTTGGGTAGTTCATTGGAGATGAGAATCTCAAGGACTTTTCTTGCCTGGGCTGGCTTCAAACCAAAATCCTCAGATCTTGTCCTTCTGAATAGCTAGGATTACATGTGTGAGTCGTCAGCACACAGCTGTTTTATAAGACATATTTTATTGAAGAGAAAATGGGTGCATTTGGGCAACAGAAAAAAAAATCTTGTATAACTTTTTGTTTTTCCTTTTTAAAGGTGCTTCCCCGTATGGAGGTCCTGCAACTCCACGTTCAAGTTCCAGTTCAAGTTCAAGTGGAATGTCCACAATATCTTCCATTCAACTTTTGGGACTAGAAATGTTGCTTCACTTTTTGTTAGGTCCAGAAGTCTTGAGTTTTGCCAAGCAACAGAAACTTGTATTGAACTTAGGTATGTAAGTGTTCTTAACATAATTTACGATAATAATTCAGATTAATTAACTTTTTTTTTTAATTTTATTTTATTTTATTTGAGAACATACTGTACAGAGGGGTTACAATTACATGGGCAGGATAATGCATACATTTCCTACCAAGCATTGCAGCCTCCTCCTTTGTTTACCCTTCACCTCCCTTCCCAGCCTCCCCCCACCCAATCATACCCCCCTCCCCCCCACACCGACATTGTAAAGCTGGTTTTGACATGACATTTTGTACTTCTCATTGTTGCAACAGGTCCACCTGAATCCTTAAACGACTTGTTTGTCCCCATCTCCTCCACATGTTATACTGACATCAAATATAGTGAAAGCGGGGGTTACACTGTGGGGGAGGGACATACAAATCAACAAAGAAATAATCTTATAAATGCGTTAGAAACACATGCATGAAAGAAACGAAAACATTAAAATACATATTTAAGGGTTCATTTTCCTAACATCACATTATCTGACCTTTTCCGCTTGACTCATACCTATACTAGATATTGCAAATAAGGGAAACCATGGGACCTATGTTTCTTTGGGCCTGGCTTACTTCACTTAATATAATTTTTTCCAAACCTTTCCATTTCCTAACAAATGGAGACAGATTAATTAACTTTTGATGAGGCTTCTATTTTCTCCACTGCGCAATTGTAATTCTGTATAATCTTTTAAATAATAAGCACTTATTCCAACCATCTAAAATTTTATAAGTTGATAAATTTGCTTCACATATTTTTTTTGTTTTATATAACTTTATGTTTTCTCCCTTTTAGAGCCACTTGAACATCCGTTAATCAGCAGTCCTTCTTTTTTTTCCAAACATGCACATATCCTCATCACTGCTGTTCATGATAGCTTTGTTGCAGTTGGAAAAGATGGTTCAGGTAATTACAAGAACTTTTTTTTATTTATTCAAAATTATTTTGGGAAGTTAAAGCAAGTATTTATATTGTACCAAAAATCTTTATGTTGATTTATTTAATCCTTGAGGCAACATTTTGTCAGTTCATTTTACAAATGGAGAAACTGCGTTGTATAGGGAAGTATGTAACTTGTGTTAATGTATGTATAAGAATGTAACTTACTATTTTGTGATCGTACTGAGACTTGAATTCAAGCTTGGGAACTGCCCCTGACCCCTTTTGCTCAAGGCTAGTGCTCTATCACTTGAGCCATAACTCCACTTCTAGCTTTATTTTTAAAAAAAATTTTTAAATTGGAGCCAAAAGCCTCACTGACATTTCCTATCCACTCAGATCTCAGCCTCTTAGATAGCTAGGATTATAGACAGGAGCCACCAACATATAGCAGTGTATTTATGACAAATGGTGATGTGATTCTTGTCTAGGCTCTGTGACTGGACCCCTTTGCATTAAGATTTCTGTGTTCTGAACAGCAAAACATCAAAATTTGAATAAGTGGTGTATTTGTGTAATAGTAGCACTTTGAAATCTGAAATTACTTAGGGGCCTGGATGCTATCCCTGATAATTTTATATTTGTGTAATAGTAGCACTTGGGAATCTGAGATTACTTACCTCTGACATTTTTAGTGGTTAATTGGGCATGAGAATCTTGGGCTTTCCTGCTTGGGCTGGCTTTGAGTAATTATCTTCCAGGTGTCAGCCTCTTGAGTAGCTAGGATTATATAGGTCTGAGTGACCAATGGTTGGCTTTTTTTTTAATTCTCTCTAACCTAGTTGGTGAATGAAGCATACTTTTCCCCCATTAGATTGGTTGTCAGAATGCCTTTAAGTCATTGTTTTTTTCCTTTTCTTAAAAGTGATCGGTATTGGACTGAGAATGTGGCTTAGTAGTAGAGTGCTTGCCTAGCATACACGAAGCCCTGGGTTCGATTCCTCAGTACCACATAAACAGAAAAAGCCAGAAGTGGCACTGTGGTTCAGGTCGTAAATTGCTAGCCTTGAGCAAAAAGAAGCTCAGGGACAATGCCCAGGCCCTGAGTTCAAGCCCCAAGACTGGCCAAAACAAAAACAAAAAGTGATTGGTATTCAATACAGAAAATACAGATAATGGGGAAAAGATAAATTGCGTGTACTTAGTGGTATTTACTGGCCAGATTATATTATGTACCTGAACTTTCTATGAATTTATTATATATTCCTCTGTTACATATCCCAGTGTTAGCATGTTACAGTCCTGTTATAGAAAACAAGATTAATGTTTTCCAACAAAAATGAAGTGGTCTTTTCATGAATGTGTGGATGTATAAATAATGAAATTGTATTCAGATTACCTAGGTATTGCTCAATTTGTTACTGATATAAGGGAACAAGAAAAGCTTTGTTAAAAGTGGTTATTTTCTTTGTTTAATAGATGCAGTGGTCAGTGCTATCTGGAAGGAGCTAATTATCTTGGTGAAGTCTGTGACTGAGTCAGGTAAGCATTATTACACTGAAGTTGAAATCTTTGAATTTCACATGTACTTTAATTTTTTTTGCCAGTCCTGGGGCTTGAACTCTGGACCTGGGCTTTGTCCTTGAGCTCTCTGTGCTCAAGGCTAGTGCTATACCACTTGAGCCACAGCATCACTTTCGTTTTTTTCTGTTTCTGTGGTACTAAGGTATCAAACCCAGGGCTAATTCCCAACCTTGTACTTTAAATTTTTACAGTTTTTTTACACTAATTTAAAGTGATTATTGACTTAGTAAAAAAATTTTTTCAGAAAGAAAAATTTCATCTCACCTGTATTAATATGTTTAGAACCATACACTTCCCTTTGCTTCTTTTTGACAGGTAACAAAAAAGAGAGGCCAGGTTCTGAAGTTTTAACCCTAATACTAAAATCTTTGGAAAGTATAGTGAAATCAGAAGTATTTCTTGCATCAAAAACACTAGTAAGTACACCTGAAAATTGATTTTAAAGTTCATGTTTTGGAATTGAGTTTATGTTGATATTTTCAGAGATTAGAATTGAGGTAGACTTTTCATTGGAGAATTAGCAACATAGTTTTAATAATACCATCACTTCACAACTGCTACAGATTTTTGTTTGTGCTAGGGCTACAGATTGAACTCAGGGCCTAGGCACTGTCCCTGAGCTTTTTTGCTCAAGGTTGGTATACTGTCACTTAAGCCACAGCTCTGTTTCTGACTTTTTGATGATTAATTGGAGACAAGAGTCTTGTGGACTTTTTTTGCCTGGGCTGGCCTCAAACCACAGTCCTCAGATCTTAGTATACTCCTGAGTAGCTGCGATTATGGAGGCGAGCAATTGGCTTCCAGTTATATATTAAGAGAGTTTTTTTGATATTAAATGCATTTGAATAGTCTCATAAATTGAACATGAAATAAGTAACGATTTACAGGTTTTCTTTATGGATTGACAAATGTACTAGGAAGTACAGTGTTCTTAATATTAAGGAAGGATGTAGAGCAGATAATGTAAATTGCTTTTTTACCGAGTTAAATGAATTTGAGCAATTGATTTGTGTTTGTGACCACTTCGATTCATCTTTAAAGATCCAGTATAATAGAGGTTAAATGTTTGAGTTGATACGTGTAAAGGACTAAGGGCCAGACACAAATAAATCCTGTTGATGTGTTTCAAAGCAAAATATGTAAAAGCATTTTTACTAATTGTCATTTTTAGGACACCTTGCATAGTGTCACAATACAAGTATGGTTAGATTTTACATTAATACAAATTGAGAACAGTTTGGTGGAGGCTTAGCTCTAGCAATTCTGGACCCAGCTTCTAGTTTGTGTTGTAAACCTGTTACTATTGAGGATATACAGAATTTCTTTTCTTTTTTCTTTTTTTTTTTTTTGTTGGTCATGGGGCTTGAACTCTGGGCCTGGGTGCTGTCCCTGAGCTCTTCAGCTCAAGGCTAGCCCTCTACCACTTGAACCACAGTGCCACTTCTGATTTTCCGTGGTTAATTGGAGCTAAGAGTCTCACAGACTTTCCTTCCTGGCCTGGCTTTGAACTGGTCCTCAGAGCTCAGCCTCCTTAGTAGCTAGTGTTACAGGGAGTGCCAACAGCACCCAGCTCAGAATTTTTTAGCAGCATAAAAAATAGAAATATCCTTATCATCCATGGTTGAATAAACAAATGATGTACATTCTTAGGAAAACATCTATATGTTGATGCAAAAATTCTTGTTTCTGTTAATTCAGATATATACAAGCAAATAAATGTATATTTACATTAATGAATGAACACTACTTGTAGAAATTGCTAAGTTATAAAAATATTTAACATTAGTGGACTTAGCTAAGTAGAAAGACTATATGACTGAATATTGTAAAACCTTTTATCTTTCTTAGGTCCTCATGGAAATTACAATTAAAGAACTTCCTCAGAAAGTATTAGGTTCACCTGCATATCAAGTTGCTAATATGGATATTCTTAATGCAAGTATCTTCAATGTAATGATATGATCAAATTGGTAACTTCTCCCCATCCCCAGAAGTTCATGTTTTTTATTTGCTTTATTACAAGTGGTAGATTTTTTTAAAGTTTTATGATGACTGCATTCAAAATATGTTGACTAAGTTAAAAAAAAAGTAATAGCTTAATGTGAATAATACAGTGCTGTCAATTGTTCTGGATTAAGTAATTGACTAAAGTTGAGGTTTTTTTTTTCTTTTTGGGTCTGGTTGTGGGGCCTGAACTCTGGTGGGCCTGGGCGCTGTCCCTCAGCTCTTCAGCTCTTCAGCTCAAGGCTAGTGGTCTACCACTTGAGCCACAGCACCACTTTCGGCTTTTTTCTTTTTTGCTTATGTGGTGCTGAGGAATTTAACCCAGGGCCTCATGCATGCAAGGCAAGCACTCTACCACTGAGCCACCTTCCCAGCCCTACAGTTAAGTTTTCTATTATTGTTAAATATTAAAAATTTTGTAAGATTAGGAATATTAGCTTAATGTGAAACATGCTTGTTTGCATGATATGTAGGTATGTGAGTCCAGGAGGTTTTTAAGTCAATGCTCTTCATGTCTGGAATCACACACATTCCTTGATACGTAGACAGAATAGTTAGACTAGAACATGCTGATTGATACTTGTATTTAGGGTTGTTTTGTTTGTTCTTGGAGTTAGGATATCTCTATATCTCAACCTGGCCTTGTCCTCAAACTCCTTTTGCCTTAAGCCTCCAAGATACTGCGATGATAATGGGACCACCATACCCAGTATTGAATGTAGCTTTGGTAATAAACTAGTCATACCCTAAATAATACTATATTTCTTAAATGACTGTTTGTAGAAAACAAGTACATTATTCCTTGAAATGGGATTGTTTTTTTCCTTTTTTCAGGGAACTCCAGCTTTGTTCTTAATTCAGTTATTTTTCAACAATAATCTTTTGGAATGTGGTGTAGCAGATGAAAGGTAAATTTAAACTTTAACTTGAAACTTCATATTGTTTCTGTTGTGAAACAATGCCCCAATATACGAGATTCTTTTTTTTTTGTCATAAATGAAGCTTTTCAAAATCAAGTCTTGCTTTATATATGTCTTCATAATATAGCTATACGTCTATATGTAGCCAGTAGCTTAGACTGACTTCTGATTAGATTGTCCTTCCTTATTCTTTCAAGTGCTGATATTATAAGCATATTCCACCAAAAGTTTTTGGTTTTTGAGAGTCTTGTTATGTAGCTCATGTTGATGTAAAGCTTGTGTATCACCGTACATGGTACTGTGTTTTTTTGCGGGGGGGATTCCTGGGGCTTGAACTATGGGCTTAGGCATTGTTCCTAAGCTTTGTGGTCATGGCTAGCACTCTGCTACTGTTCTGGCATTTTGTGGTTAGAGATAAGAGTCTCAGGGACTTTTCCTGTCCTGGCTGGCTTCGAACCATGATTCTTAGATTTCAGTCTCCTGAGTAGGATTACATGTGTGAGCCACTGATGCCCAGCTACCATATTTTTTTTTTTAATGAAAAAAGGATGTATCTAACCAATTATGGCAGTTCATGCCTGTTATCCCAGTAATTAGGTAACTGAGACAGGAAGGTGGTAGGTTTTAGGCCTCCCTAGACTACATAGTCTGTCCCCTGTCTCAAAAAAAAAATAAAACCACCTCTTTGGCCCACACCTGTAATTAAAGCTGTTCAGGAGATAGATATGGGGAGAATCCCAATTTAAGGACAGCTTTGCCAAAAAGTTTTTAGCAAGATCCCATCTCAGCAGGAAAGCTGGGCTTAGTGCTATATATTTATTGTGCTAGTTGTGTGGAAGTTAAAAGTAGGAGGACCACTGTCTAGGCCAACTCAGGAAATAACTGTAAGACTGTGTGAAAAATAAAGGAAAAAGGGCTAGGGTGTGTCTCAATTGGTAGGGTACTTATCAAATGTGAGCCACTAAGTTAAATTCTGTACTGACAAAACAGATTTTCAGAACAGGTTTTGTAAATTGCCATTTCTTGTTTTTAACAATGTGAATCTGCACAAAGTACTTATTAATGGGATTTTAATTTGTTTAGGTTTTTCCTCAGTCTGGAAACACTTGTAGGCTGTGTGCTTTCTGGTCCAACATCACCACTAGCTTTCAGTGATTCTGTATTAAATGTTATTAACCAAAATGCAAAGCAGTTGGAAAACAAGGAGCATCTTTGGAGAATGTGGAGTATTATAGTTACCCCATTAACTGAAATGATCAATCAGGTATAGTAGAAGTCTGCTACATATTTCTCCCAGAATTTTAGGTTCTTTTTCTTTTTTTTTAATGATAAGAAAATGAATAGAAGCTTGAATATGAGTAGATGACAATTACTCAATTCCTGTGTAATTAATAAATATGTATTGTTAGATTTGATGTGATTGAATATTTTTGTAGTTTCCCTGTATTTCTGCCTTATTTGTCAACAAAGTAGTAGAAATGATTAGCTCTGTTTTCTCCAGTGGTTTATAAAAGGATTTGAATGGGATTATAAAGTCTTATGTTTACATGAGCTTTTTTTTCTTTTTATTATGTATATTTTTGCTTCATGTTTGCTACAGGGACTTTATGTATCCTACTCTGGCCTCCAGCTCTCTGTCTTCTGAGCTCTGTCTTCTGATATGTGGGTCCTTAGTAGTTGTATAAGTAGGGAACACAGTTATTTGGGGGTGTGGAGTAACACTGGTTACTGCTCTTTAGTCCAGGTTGGCCATGAACTCAAAATATCTGCCTCAGCTTCCTGAATGCTTAGATTACAATCATGTGTGCCACCATTCCTTGCAAATTATATTCTTGTGGTCAAGTCATGATTTTGCCAGTTTATTCAGTATTCTAAGTTAGCAATCTAAATTGACTGTTTCTGACATTTTAAGTACTTGAAAAGGTATCAGAGTTGATATTATGTAGCACAAGTTCACTATTTTTGGAAATATTCTTTGAGCTGAATCCATATACTTCACATGGATATCATATGAAGACAGGTAGAGTAAGCACATTATTTAAAGATACTCTATAAGAAAAATAGTTCACATATCTAAAATCCTTCCTACTCTTGGACAGCAGAAGTTTTTGGGTTTTGTTTTTGTTTTCTTGGTTGGTCTTAGGGCTTGAACTCGGAGCTTGGGCTCCGCCCCTCAGCTCTTTAGCTCAAGGCTAGGCCTCTACCAGTTGAGCCACAGGCAACTTCCAGTTTTCTGGTGGTTAATTAGAGATAAGAGTCTTAAGGACTTTCCTCCCTGGTCCTGCTTTGAACCGTGGTCCTCAGATCTCAGCCTCCTTAGTAGCTAGGATTCCAGGTGTGAGCCACCAGCACCCGGCAGCAGAAGTGTTTGTAAAATCCATACTATGTGTTTGTAGTAAAAGATTTTGGGAGTTGCTTCTCTTTTAAGGCTTTAAATCAATACATTAGTTTCCATATATTCTAGGAGTAAATTGCTACAACCTGATGATTGAAAAGCAACAGGAGATGGGTGCCGGAGGGTCATGCCTGTAATCCTGGTTACTCTGGAGGCTGAGATCTGAGGATCACGGGTCAAAGACAACCTGGGCAGGAAAGTCTGAGAGAGACTAGAAAACCAAAAATAGTACTGTGGTTCAAGTGGTAGAGTACTCACCTTGAGCTAAAGAGCTTAGTTAGAGTGCTCAGGCCCAGAGTTTATACTTAATGACCAACCGAGGGGGGGCGGCGGGGAAAGCAACAGGAATTGATTGATTGATTGATTGATTGATGGCAACACTGGGATTTGAACTTAGGAGTATTCAGGTTCACTCATTTGGTTGGGTTGCTTGTTGGGTTGACACTCTACCACTTCAAGCCATACTTTTTACTGGTTATTTTTGAGATGGAATCTAGCTTTGATCTTGATCCTTCAGATCTCAACCTCCTGAGTAAGATCATAGTCTTGATGAGTCACTGGCACCCAACTAGGATTTTTTTTTTCCAGCAACAAAGAAAAAAAATTTCGTTTCTAATTCTTGGAGTTCATTTCAATAAATACTATTTTGTATGTTCAGATGGACATGGGCATTGTGCCTTTATGCTCCTCGCCTAACAGTATTCTGCTTTGATCTCAACTATGTGAGTGTCTATTACCATGTCTCAGTGTATTTTAGAGCTTCTACATATGTGGCTTATCTCAATTAACATGATCTGCTCTTGGTCCATCCATTTCCCTGCAAATGGCATAATATTCTAATAGCTGTGTAAAATTCCATTGTATAGGTACCACATATTTTGGATCTACTCACCTATTGTAGGGCATCTGAGCTGTTCCCACAACTTGCCTATTGTGAATAGTGCAGCAATGGACATGAATATGCAAGTCTCTTGGCTAGTGATATTCTGGGTAGAAGCTCAAGAATGATTGCTAGGTCATAGGGAAGATCTATGTTTAGTTTTTTGAGGAACCTTCAGAATGCTGTCCAAAGTAGTTAGGAGTTTAATATATTTTTTTTCCTTCAGTGTTAAATAAAAGCCCAGGGCTTGGCAAATACTCCTTTGTGGCACCATATCCCTAGTCCCAGTAATAGGAGTTTTATTTTCATAGTTGTGAAGACCAGAAGTCCAAAATCAGTGTATTGGATAGGATTGCTTCTTTCTGGAGCTCCGAGGGACAATCTATTCCCTTTCTCCAGTTGATGGTATCTGATAATCCCTTCAATTTGCCTTATTTGTGTTATCCATATCTTCTTCATTCTTTCCCTCCATCTTCACATATTATTCTTTTGTGATGGTTGTTGAACTCTTCTCTGCTTTTATGTTGATGTTGATCCAGGTTTTCGTGTGTGCGTGCGCACGTGTGTGTGTGTATGTATGTATGTATGTGTGCGTGCGTATGCGTGTGCGTGCATGCATGTGCGTGCGTGTGCACGCAGCATGCGTGCTTGCTAGTACCGGGGTTTGAACTTAGAAACATGAGTGCTGTCCTATAGCATTTTCACTCAAAGCTGTTGCTCTATAGTTCTACTTCAGCCGTAGTTGAGCCATAGTTCTACTTCAGCTGGTGATTAATTGGAGATACGATGTCATGGACTTTCCTGTTGTGTTGACTTCAAACCTGGATCCTCAGATATCAGCCTTTTTGAGATTACAGAGATTAGTCACTGATACCTGGCATTTTTCCTCTTTTAAGGATACCATTCATCATATTCAGGTCCACCTCACTTCAATATGACATCATTCATAGGTCTAAAGGTTAGGAATGCAACATCTCTTAAATATATTGTCATGGTAGGGCACATTCTGTGTTAACATAGACCATTAAAGATGGTAATTTGTCATAACTTTATTTTTCCTATTTCAGACCAATGAAGTTAATCAAGGTGATGCCTTAGAACACAATTTTAGTGCCATCTATTCTGCTTTGATTTTGCCAATAAATCATGTTTTTTCAGAACAGAATTTTCCCACAGTAAGTCTGACAAATTTTAAAATTATATTTCTGTGTTGGTACTGTCTCTTAGCTTTTTTACTCAAGGCTTTTGCACAGCTCCGCATCTGGCTTTTTGGTGAATAATTGGAGATAACAGTCTCTGGCTTTCAGATCTCAGCTTCCTGAATTGGGATCACAGATATGAGCCCTGTGCCTGGCCTGGCTCTGTGTTTTTTTTTTTTGTCGGCCGTGGGGCTTGAACTCTGGGCCTGAGCACTGTCCTTCAGCTCTTCAGCTCAAGGCGAGCGCTCTACCACTTGAGCTACAGCGCCACTTCCGGTTTTCTGGTGGTTTATTGGAGATAGGCGTCTCTCGGTCTCTCCTGCCCGGGCTGGCTTTGAACCACGATCCTCAGATCTCAGCCTCCTGAGTAGCTAGGATTACAGGCGTGAGCCACCAGCGCCCGGCTTCTGTGTTGTTTTTATGCATAAGAAATAATGCCAATATTAAGTTTTCCTAAAATAGCACTTTGATGTGACTTTACTATTAGCATTAGGGGAAGGAAAAAGGTAAAAACATCAAGATTCTTTTTACCTTGGGTTCTTTTTTGGTCAGTGTGGGGCTTGAACTCAGGCCTGGTCGCTGTCCATCAGCTCTTCAGCTCAAGGCAAGTACTCTACCACTTGAGCCACACGCCACTTCGGTTTTGTGGTAGTTTATTGGAGATAAGAGTCTCACTGTCCTTCCTGCCCTGACTGGCTTTGAACTGTGATCCTCATATCTCAGCCTCCTGAGTAACTAGGATTACATGCGTGAGCCACCAGCGCCTGGCTACCTTGGGTTCTTTTTTTTTTCCCCTTCGGTCGTGGGGCTTGAACTCTGGGCTTGGGCACTGTCCCTCAGCTCTTCAGTTCAAGGTGAGCGCTCTACTGCTTGAGCCACAGCGCCACTACCTTGGGTTCTTAAATTAAAACTTTTAAGGGAGTTGTGTATATTCCCTTATATTCCTCTATGACATCTTAAAAATATATATTTTAAAAGTACCTAATTATATATATATATATATATGCACACACACACACACATACATATACATATTGTGTGTGTGTGTGTGTGTGCTGTTCCTGGGTCTTGAACTCAGGGCCTGCACATTGTCCCTGATCTTCTCTATGAGTCTTAAAGACTTTTCTTCCCAAGCTGTTTTTGAATTGGAGTTCTCAGATCTTAGCCCCCTGAGTAGTTAGAACTACAGTTGTGAGTCACCTAGTGCTTGGCTCTATTTAATAGTTGTTAAAACAAAATGTGAAAGATACATTGGTTCTATTTTATACACCGGTATATATTTATAAAATTCCTTTTATTAGGTCACCATGAAGACATTACTTAGAACTTGGTCAGAATTATACAAAGCATTTGCTCGTTGTGCTGCTTTGGTGGCAACAGCAGAAGAGAATTTATGCTGTGAAGAACTTTCTTCCAAGATACTGTCTAGTTTGGAAGATGACATCCTTTTGGTGAGTTGGTCCCAGTATTGACGTTTTTCCACTTAAAGGATTCTTGGAAAATGGAGATAAAATTTCAGTTGTAATTATCAATCATTAAAGAGGCCCAATTAATATTAAGTTCATCTTTGTAAACCAGGCTGTGACTTCAAGCTTTTAGATCCTTTTTATGTGGCCATGAGCGTTAAGATTGCTTGCTTGCTTTTTCTTTTTTCTTTCTTTTTTTTCTTTTTACTATATGCCGTTTGGTGCTTAACGTTATTCCAGAGTAACAGTGCCAGGCCTTGGCTGTCTTGGTCCTCACTTTTTCATGTTTATAGTTAGATGTCAAAAGTCTGATTTGTTTGGCAATGATTGTGTTACAGTGAAAACTAACCAAGAAAACATGACTAAAGTACACACCACCCAAAAACAAAGGCTGGTGCACTACTACTTTAGCCATACTTCCATCTTTTTGATGCTTAATTGGAGATAGAGTTTCATGGTCTTTTCTTTCCTGATTGGAAAGATTGGCTTCAAACTGGGATCTCAGGTAGCTCAGATGGAGTAGCTAGGATTGAGCAGCTAGGATTATAGGCATGAGCCACCAGCATACAGTATCTCCTTGCAAGCTTATAATAATCTTCACTCAGTAGATCTGGGAAGTTATTTGCAATCTAAATGAGTGTTTGCGTGTCATTGAGAAATATTCTATTTTTCTAGAAGTGAAAACTTCCTAATTTGAGTTCATTTTTACTTGGTTGCTCTAGATTAGGTATGTTTACAATTGCCATATATTTTTAATTTTATTTATTTTTTTGTCTGCTGTGGGGCTTGAACTAAGGGCCTGGACACTGTCCCTAGCTTTTTCATTCAAAGCTCTCCCTCTTTGAGCCACAATGCCACTCTGGTCTTCTGGTGATAAATTGGGATAAGTCTCTCTGGGACTTTATGCCTGGGCTAGCTACAAATTATGATCCTTAGATCTCAGCCTCCTGAGTAGCTAAGGTCTGAGCCACTCCTGCCTGACTGTTGCCATATGTTTGTAATAAGACTGTTCAGCTGGGCCCCTGTAATCCTAGCTACACAAGAGGCTCTGATCTGAGGTTTTTGGTTCGAAGCTGGCTTGGGCAGTAAAACCTGTGAGATTCTTATCTCCAGTTAGCCAAAAAAGACAGAAGTGAAGTTGTTAAATCAAGTGGTGGTAGAGTGCTAATTTGGAGCACAAATACGTAGGGACAGCTCTCAGGCCCGGAGTTCAAGCCCCAGAACAAGCACCAAAAAAGCAAAAACTTCCATATGGGGATGCAGGGTAGTAGTGTATGTGTGGTGTTTAATTTTTTGTTGTTTCTTCTCCTTTTTCTGGTGCTGTTCCGGGGGCTTGGCCTTGGCCTTATGTTCTCATTTGGCCTTTCTCCATTTAAGACGTGCTCTACTACTTGATTCATACCTCTTTTCAGCTTTTAGCTGATTATTTGGAGATAGATTCTCATTGGCTTTTCTGTTCAGGCTGATTTCAAACCTCAGTCTTCAGACGAGATCGGGTGCGTTCAGGGTGGTATGGTCGTAGACTCAAACCTCAGTCTTCAGATCTCAGCCTCCTGAATAGCTAGGATTACAGATATGTGCTTCTAGTGCCTGGCTAATTTGTATTTTAAATTAGAGAACTGGAGTGAAGCTACGTAGCACAGAATATAAACCTGGGAAAGAGCTGTAAGGCTAAAACTTAATAAAGCTAATGTGTATGAGCAACAGTACTGGTATTAGAAAAGAAATTAAGCACACGCTTACATTTTTAAGGCTTTAATTTAGGAAGAAAAGATGACTGAATTTTAATTGTATTGAGGTATACATTGAAGTGCAAATAAAATTGCACTAAAAACACCCCTGTTGAAGCTCTAGAGGGAGGATTGGGTACAGGACCAAGGGGATACCAAAATCCTCAAATGCTTATAAAATCCTTTGCATTAAATAATACAGATTCATATGGAACCTACATACTTCCTTCTATACTGTGTATGTGTCTGTGTGTACAGGAAAGTTTGAAAGTGTTTGAACTCCTGGCCTTTTATTCTCACTAGGCTTTTCCACTCACAGTTATGATCTGCCACTTGTCCAAACATTTAGTTCTGACTTTTTCCTAATGAATTGGAGATGTGTCCAAGATTTGTCTGCCTTGTGTGGCTTTGTCCATAGTCCTCAGATATCACTCTCCTGAATAGGGCTGTAGGAGACATTGGCACACAGCTTCCATACACTTTAAATCATTTAGGTAGGTGCATTAAATATTTCAGTGGAATGTAAATGGTACATACATAGTTGTAGTAGTGTTCATTTACAGACTCAGTTTTTTTGCATTATCTGTCCACATACAGCCATGTATGTAATTGCTATTTTAACTGCTGTACAGTTTTCTGTAGTATGACTATACCTACCATTGTTTGAACCGTATTTTAAGGATATTTTATTTCCCGTTACTTACTACATATATCATCCCGGTTATTGTCTTGAGAAATAAGATTTATTGTTTTCTCTCCATTTTACTATTTGATACCAAATTAAATAAGAAAGTAATAATTATTTTGTTAAAGTCTTAACTGTAAAAGATGTTAGCTAACAATTGACATATGCTCTTCTTTATTTTTATTTTTTGCTGGTTATGGGCTTGAAGGCCTGAACTCAGGGCAGGGTGTGGGTGCTGTCCTGAGCTTTTGCTCAAAGCTAATGCTCCACCACTTTGAGACACAGGGCCACTTCTGGTTTTCTGATGGTTAAGTAGAGATAAAGAGTCTCATGGCCTTTCTTGCCCAGGGTGGCTTTGAACCATGACCCTCAGATCTCAGCCTCCTCAGTAGTTAGAATTACAGGTCTAATCTACTGGCTGCCAGCTTTGCAGTGTTTTTATCTGTGTCCTTAACTTTTTTTGAGACAGATTCTGAGTAGCTTAGTTCTGGCCTTGATATTATAAGCGTGTGCTGCTGTGCTTCATTGTTTTTGAGATAAGGTCTTGATGTCGTTTTGGTCAGCCTACAACTACAGATTCTTCTTCCACAGCTTCACAGTTTTGGGAATGTAGGCTTGTGCCACCATGTTTGACCCT
Organism: Dipodomys merriami; assembly: GCF_024711535.1. NCBI lineage: Eukaryota > Metazoa > Chordata > Mammalia > Rodentia > Heteromyidae > Dipodomys > Dipodomys merriami. The sequence goes on along the minus strand of NW_027202270.1, from coordinate 61,607,260 downwards.
TTATTCTATTTGTAATTTCTTGTGTCTTTCCCCTTTTTTCTTCTAAATCAAGATAATCTTTGAGCCTGGCTTTGTTTTTATTTCAGATATATCAGAGAGGATGAAGAAAATATGGATGAACTATTTTTTTCCCATTTTGTATTTAATGAATACTTGTGTAATTATCAAGGGGAATATTAGGAAGAATTAGTTACTTGAGCTGGTGGTAGAGAGCTTGTCTAGGAGCCCGAGCAATGGCACGGGAGCTACAACCTTTTAATTTGAATCTTAAATTATGATTGATATAATGAGTTCTGTATGTATCAGGAAGATTAATATTTCCCCTATGTTGAGGTACATAAATTATGGGAAATATTTCTCAGCATATACTTAGACTTTATGTGGTAAAAATATGAAATATGATAATTGTGAGATTCCTTGTTGCTTATTTATTGAATATACTAGTACTTTGTAAGCTAGACTTGTGCCTATGATCCTAGTTACTCGGGAGGCTGAGATCTGAAGATCACAGTCAGCCTGAACAAGAAAGTCCGTGACTCTTATTTCTAATAAACTACCAAAAAAGTAGAGCTGTGGCACAAGTAGTAGAACACTAGCCTTGAGCAGAAGAAAAGTTTCTAATTATGGTACTTATGTTCTCCCCTAGAATGTGATCTTCTTGGACAGGATTGTACATATTATTACTGTGATGGTTAATTGCATTGACTTTTCACCATATAATAATAAATATCAACCTCAAATTAAGTGTAAGTATTTTTATTACTTTTATTTATCCAATACTGTATAAACAGCTAACCTATGGTTTTATCTATCATGTTTTGATTTTTGATTTTATTTCACTATTTTAATTACTTTGTTAGAATCTTTTTTAATTTTATTTTATCTGTGAACATACTGTACAGAGGGGTTACAATTACATGGGCAGGATAATGCGTACATTTCTTACCAAGCATTGCAGCCTCCTCCTTTGTTTACCCTTCACATCCCTTCTCAGCCTCCCCCCTCCCCCCCAATCCCAATCCTTCTCTTCCCCCCCCTCCCCCCTTGTTAGAATCTTGTATGCATGTTCTCTCTCCTCTCCCCTCTCACCGTCCCTTCTCTGTTTCTTTCTCAGTTCTCCTTTCTGCCTGTCACATACATTGCACACACGTTATCTGTATTCCTTTCTTAAACATAGAATGGTAAATACTCAATTTAATACTCAATTAGGTTATCTAGTTAATTTCTCCTGATAAATTAACCAGATAAATATTCTTTTTTTTTTTTTTTTTTTTTTTTGTCGGTCGTGGGGCTTGAACTCTGGGCCTGGGCGCTGTCCCTCAGCTCTTCAGCTCAAGGCGAGCGCTCTACCACTTGAGCTACAGCACCACTTCCGGTTTTCTGGTGGTTTATTGGAGATAGGAGTCTCACGGTCTCTCCTGCCCGGGCTGGCTTTGAACCGCGATCCTCAGATCTCAGCCTCCTGAGTAGCTAGGATTACAGACGTGAGCCACCAGCGCCCGGCCAGATAAATATTCTTTAAAACATTCTTATTTGGAAGTCTGATTTGAAATAATTATTAACTATACAAAAGAATCATTAATTGGTTACAGTTTGGTAAGAAATGTAAAATCCAAGAATTTGACTTAAAATTTTTTTGTTGGTTTTGGTGCTTGAACTCAGAGCCTGGGTGCTGTCCTTGAACTCTGTATCACTTTGCGCCACAGCACCAGTTCTGATTTTCAGGTTGTTAATCAAAGGTGAGCTTCTCATAGATTTTTCTTCCTGGGGCTGGCTTTGAACTGTAATCCTCAGATCTCAGCCGTCTGAATAGCCAGGATTACAGGCATGAGCCACCAACACCTGACTTTATTTTTACATCTTAGTTATAATTAGTTCAAGTTAAAACAAGTTGTCAGGTATTTAAAACAACATTCTCTTGTTAATTCTGAATTAAGTTGTAGTAAATGTTGAATTATTTCAGTCTAGTACTTCATTCTTGTAAAAGTAGACTTTTGTTTATATGTTCTTTCATTAGTGAAAGGCAACTTTTATTGAAAAATGCTAGTATTCTTTTAAAATACTTTGATTTGCCATTGAATGAATTAAAGATTTCCCCCTCTCTCCCCCCTCCTTCCCTCCTTCCCTCCCTCCCTTCCTTCCTTCCTTCCTTCCTTTTTGGGGTCCGGTGGTGGGGTCTGAACTCTGGGCCTGGGCACTGCCCCTCAGCTCTTCAGCTCAAGGCTAGCGCGCTACCACTTGAGCCATAGCACCACTTCTGGCTTTTTTTTTTTTCTGCTTATGTGGTGCTGAGGAATCTAACTCAGGACTTCATGCAGGCAAGGCAAGCGCTCTACCACTGAACCACCTTCCCAGCCCTGAATTAAAGATTTCTAAAACATACTGAGAAAATTTCTAAAACATAAGGAAATTTTGAGGGGATTACTTTGCTTTTGTTCTCAGTATAGTAGTAATAGGGAGCAACACATTACGAACAGTAAAAATATGTTTATTTGTAGGGCAGAGTACCTTAGGCTCTATATCTTAAAACAGGTTATATATTGTTTGAAATGAATTTCAGCTGACTTCTTGGGCTAATAAGCAGGCTTTAATCTTGCTATCAGAAAATGAAATGATTTCTGAATACTATACATAGCTTACTGCATTATTAGTTTATAAAAAGGAATAGCAGAGATTACTTTGCAAGCCACTGAAGTTCCACACAGCCCAGTGGATGAGTTTTATAGTTACATAATTTTACCAGTGTTGGTATTTATGAAGAATTACATGTAAATTAGTATTGAGTTTACTCATTGTAAACCCTAAGTGAGAAATATTTCTTAGCTTTTTGAAATATTTTAAATAGTGTTACAAGTCAGATGAGTACAATGAATCTTGACCAGTATCTTCCTTTCCAACAATTTTTTTTTAAATTTTATTTTATTTGTGTTTCCAACAATTTCTTACCTTTTAATTTCTTGTTTACCTAAAGAAATCCAGTAATGGGGCTTGGGAAGGTAGCTCAGTGGTAGAGTGCTCGCCTTGCATGCTTGAGGCCCTGGGTTTGATTCCTCAGCACCACATAAGCAGGAAAAAAAAGCCAGAAGTGGCATTGTGGCTCAAGTGGTAGAGTGCTAGCCATGAGCTGAAGAGCTGAGGGACAGCACCCAGGCCCAGCATTCAGGCCCCACGACCGGCCCCCCTCCCCCCCCAAAAAAAAAAAAGAGAAAAGAAAAGAAAGCCAGTGACCTTGCTGCTTAAATTTATTCAGTGAGATTTTGAATATCCATGAATAGAAATAGAAAATTAGGGGTTTCAGAAAGGAAATTGTTACTATTCCATAGTGTAGTATGGTCAAGTTGGGAATTGTGGGTGACTTATTTTGTAATAATTTTAAATTCACAGAAACACAGTAATCAATTCAATTATGTCTTAGCACCACAGAGATCTTCAGATTGGTCCAAAAAGAAGAAAGAACCTCTAGGGAAATTAGCTTCATTGTTTAAGATGCTTGTGAGAATTATGTGTTCTTTCCATACTCTGAGCTTCAAGGAAGGACATTCTGATACATTGCTTGCAATTGGAAACTCAGTCATCAGCATTCTTTCCAATGTACTTGGACATATTTCTCTGCCTTCTGTGATTCGGAAAATGTTTGCAACTTTAATAAGACCTGTGGCATTATTTTACGAAAATTCAAAGTAAGTATTTTGGCTTAGTTTCTGAATTAAATGTATATAAGCAGCATTTTCTCTTGAGCTCTGGTTTTATGGGATTCTAATCTTGATCATTTTTGTTGACAGGTCATTTAGAAATTTTGTTTGTTTTTTAATTAATCCTAGTCCCCTTCAATTTACTGCAGTATTTTCCATTTAATTTGTAATAGAAATAGAAAGTAGAATTGACATGCTACTTACTGTACAATTGTGTAAGTAGGCACTTAATATATGTGTATATCTTCCACCATATACATGAAAATCTCATTAATGTCTGCATAGTATTTCATTAAATAGAATAGGCATGTTTTTTATTCCTTCTCCGCCATAACAGCATATGAACATTATATGTAATCATTACCTGCATTGTCCACTGGTGTAGAATCTGATTCCTTTCATGAAATGTGGAGACTGATATCTGTAAGCGAAGCTACTCTTCAGGTTTGAGAGCTTCAAGATTGCCATTTGAGGCCAGGTCTGGCATAAATTCCCCCCCATCTCAATCAATAAAAAGTGATGTTTAGCTGGGTGTCTGTGGCTCATGCTTGCAATCCTATTAGCTACAGGAAGCTGAGATCCTGAGGATCATGGTTAAAATCCAACCTGGGCAGGAAAGTCCCTAAGATTCCTATCTCTATTTAACCACCAGAAAGCCAGAAGTAGAGCTGTGGCAAGTGGTAGAATATTAACCGTGAGACAAAAACTCAGTGAGAGCACCCAGATTCTGAATTCAAGCTCTAGGACTGGCACAGAATAAGAGCGCTAAGCTAGATGGCACGTACCTGTCATCCCAGATAGAGGGAAGCCTAAAGAGATCTCAGTCCAGGATTTCCCTGGCATACACAGGGCATCGTATTGAGAAAAAATAAAAACAAAAGCTGCTTTGGTTTTGATGTATATGACTCAAGTGGTAGAATTTTTGCCCAGCACAGTGTTAAGATCCCAGTTATTACCCCCTCAAAAGGGGATAAATTACAAAATTGTCCTCCAAAAGTTTGAATTAATTTCATGATCTTTTACTTTTGAAAGGAAGCAGGTAATACTTTAGATGCAATGATCCCAGGTATAACAAGCTTTTATGATTCAAACATGAAAGCTTATATATAAATCAACTTGCAGAGGAAATTCCAAGACATAATTTATACTGTGTGCAGCTTAACCCCAAATCTACAAACTTCATACCTCTGCAAATCTTGGGTCCTATTCAATACCAAGTAGCTAGTATGACCACTTTAAGGTATGACCTTGATTATTACTAATATTTTGTTGTTGTTGTTGGTCATGGGGTTTGGACTCTGGGCCCAGGTCCGGGCCCTGTGTCCGTGAGCTCTTCAGATCAAGGCTAGCACTCTACCACTTGAGCAACAGCATCACTTCTGGTTTTCTAGTGGTTAATTGGAGATAAGAGTCTCACTGACTTTCCTGCCAGGGCTGGCTTTGAACCATGATCCTCAGATCTCAGCCACCTGAGTAGGTAGGATTACAGGCATGAGCCACTGGTGCCCCGCTGATTTTATTTTTAAGATAGATTTGACTCATGCTTAGCAATTTTACTCTTTATATTTGGAATGTTTTATATTATCAAATGTCTATTACTTGTTTTTATGATTGTATTGCCTCATTTTAAAAGTTTGTTAAATAACAGGGGACTTCCTGAAATAGTCATTGCTATTTGTTTTATATGTTTTTCTTCCTAGGCTTGATGAAGCTCCTAAAGTATATAGTTGTCTGAACAACAAGGTAAAAATAGACAATTGTACTTCAAACTTTCATGATGAAAAACAGGCAGTCTTTCTTAACATAACTGTTAATTTTTAAATGGATTTTATTACTAGTTTTTAATAGGCACTTAATATACACAAGCATATTCACATTCCTTAAAAATAACTTTAAATTCATATAATCAAGTCATAACTCATCTCTATATTAAAGTAGTTTCTAATAAGATTTTGTATGTGAAGTTTGTTACAACTGATGTAAAATATTACCTTTTTTGTTAAAAATAAATCTGTAGTATCCATAAGCCATGCAAACTTGTAATTTGTCAGTTTATTAGTGATTATATATTTTTCTTTTCAAATTTAAAAATAGAAACAATATGCAACTTGATACTAAAATATACTTTTCTCTTTTCCTAGTTGGAAAAGTTACTAGGAGAAATTATTACTTGTCTACAGTTCAGCTACACTGGAACTTATGATACTGAACTTCTTGAACAGCTTTCCCCACTGCTGTGTGTCTTATTTCTGCATAAGAATAAACAGATGCGGAAACAGAGTGCTCTGTTTTGGAATGCCACCTTTGCTAAAGTGACAGTGTTGATTTATCCTGAGGAATTGAAGTATGTTAACAATAAAACTTGTTATAAGTATTCTATTATAATTTAAATTGGTGTTACAATATTAACATGAACTTTTCTTATGGGAAACTGGAGAGGCTTTCTTAGTTTCATATTTGGGGTATTCATTAAACATACTGTTCTTTTTTTTTAACTTTTGGGCTTTAGACTTAACTTCAATTTTAGGACCATGGAAAGTAATTAAAATTAATTCTTCCCCTTTGGTGCAGAATGGGAAACATTTCAGATTTCCCTTCCTATGTAGCTTAGGCTGAGTTGGAACTTGCCAGATTGCCCAAACTGTCCTCAATCAAGTTCATGGTTTTCCTGAGTTACTAGGATTACAGACATGTTACTACTATGCTTAGGTACTTATCTCTTCTTTCTTCTTCTTCCACCTCCTTTCTTTTTTCTCTTTTTCCCTTAGGGAGGAATAATAACTTTTCAAAATTACAATTGTTTTATTTATTGGTCCTCTAGTTGAACTCTGTATCTGACTCTTGTTGTTAGCTGGTGCTCTTACCACCTGAGCCATGCCCCCAACCTCACTATTATTGTTAATAAAAAGACAAGGGTAGAAATTTGGTGGCTATTAAAGGTACACATGGGTAGTTAATATTTCTGTTAGATATTTTTTCATGGTAAATAGAATTTTTTTTTTTGTCGGTCATGGGGCTTGAACTCTGGGTCTGGGCACTGTCCCTTAGTTCTTCAGCTCAAGGCGAGCGCTCTACCACTTGAGCTACAGCGCCACTTCCGGTTTTCTAGTGGTTTATTGGAGATAGGAGTCTCATGGTCTTTCCTGCCTGGGCTGGCTTTGAACCGTGATTCTCAGATCTCAGCCTCCTGAGTAGCTAGGATTACAGGCATGAGCCACCGGCGCCCGGCGGTAAATAGAAATTTTGGAGGGCTATTTTTATGAAGAAAAACTTGCAAACTTAAAAAGTATTGAGAAAAAAATAATATTGTATGATTTTCTCCACTTATAAATGTTAGTAAGAAATTTAGTCCTTAAACCAGTCTTCCTGCTTAATAGTTATAGTAAAGCAATCTTGGTAACATGAAAGGTCAGTGCACATGATATATATATATATATATATGTGTGTGTGTGTGTGAATATATATATATATATATATATGTATATATGTATATTTGTGTGTGTATTTGTACTTTTTTAAAGACCAGTATTAAGAGAAGCCAAACCAAAACTTCTGCTTCTGTTGCCTGGTTTGGAAACAGTTGAAATAATGGAAGAATCCAGTGGACCATATTCAGATACAGTAAGTTGATGGTTATTATTTGCCTTTTGAATGTAAATGCTTACTTGTGATTAACAAGGAGAAAAGTGTTCTAAATTTTAAATTTATATAAAGTATTAGATTATCAAATGATCATTTTTTAAAAATCAAATAAGTACTTGGAAGTAAACATATGAAAAAATAACTTTTTGTATGAGGCTTGAACTTGGGGATAGGCACTGTCCCTGAGTGTTTTTTTTTTTTTTTTTTGCTTAAGAGTAATGCTATAACGCTTGAGCCACGGCTTCATATCTGGCTCTTTGGTGATCGGCTGATTGGCAATAGGTATCTCATGTACTTTTCTGCCCAGGCTTTCAAAAGGCCTTTTCAGCCTCTTGAGTAGAGTAGCTAGGATTACAGCCATGAGACACTGGTGCCTGGCTTCAAAAATGTCTTTTTATAATTTATATCGCATGACATGTTTCTCTTAGCATTTATTTTACTTAAAATTAACTTCATCATTATACTGTGAAACATGATTTTGAAATAGTGTATTTACATACTTGACAACATAGTATCAGTTGTCTGGTTTGAAAAGCCTTGGAAGAGGCAATATTTAGGACTTGATCCCAGGGTTTTCTGCATGCTATTGTTATATGACTGAACCGTGCCTTCACTTTCATTCCATCACTGCCTTCTCCCTTTTACATTTTATTTGGAGCTCAGGTTTAAGTTGCCTGGGCTGGCTTTGAATTTTGTGATCTGCTTACCTCAGTCTCCAAGAAGCTGGTATTACAGGCTTTGTACCATTATGCATGGCTTTAGCCTGAAGTACTTTTATGAATTAAGGGCAAAAGTTGTCAACTAGATATCTCACATAACTAACCTCAAACTCAAGCCTTTTTTGAAATATACTGTTCAAATACTAGACTAGATATTGCTTTAAAGAAACTACAAATAATATTTCTAGTTCATACCTAAACAAGAATCACCCTTCATTTTTCTCATTTTTGGAAAAAAAAGTACAAAACATATTTTCTGTCATATCACTCATTAGGACCAAGGCTACTATAACTAATATTTGATTACTGTTAGAAGATTTGAATCTACCTGCATACCGATACCATGCATTTATAAAGTAGTAGAGCCTTACAAAAAGTTTCTGTTCAGCACCAGGTAATGCCTGCTCTTTTTTCCTTAGAAATGTAATAGCTAAGTACTCTTTTAGTTTTGGCTGAAGTAAAAACTTCTCAAGAGATAAAGTCAGACATGATATTTATGGTGTGAAAGAAAATGCCCTTGGTGTGTAACCTCCGTTCTACATGTTTTAGTAACCTTTACTTTTTCTTTTTTATCAGTATTGGCATTTGAACTCAAGGCCTTCAGCTTGCTTGCTCAGCCAGCACTGTCACCTGAACCACACCGCTTCTGGTGTTACAGGCTTTTGCTTTTTTTTTTTTTTTCCTTCAATACTGTAATTTGAACTGAAAAGCAGAGAAGGGTTGTAGGTTTTTCTTGGTCTTGCTAGAGAAGTAGTCTCATTTGATCCATACGCATATGACTTTTTTTCCTACCCCTTCTCCCTCCCCCCCCCCCCCCACCTCCCCTGTTTTCAGACATAGTCTTCTTTACTGAGGCTAACCTGAGACCAAGATACTATATGCTTCAGGTCCCATGACCAAAAAAAAAGATACTATATGCTGCTTATCTGGGATGTCAGGCTTACCACAGCACATTCAGCTAATTCTTGATATAGTTTTGCTAACTTTTTCCCCCTCATCCTGGCCTGGAATTAAGACCTGATTTCTACCTTCTGTGCCAGAACTATACAGAGCCAACCATGAGCCAAAAAGCTGAGCTGAGCATTCAAGCCCTAGTTCAGGCCAGAAAATATTTTTAGCAATACATGCATGATTCCAATCTAATAATTTGATTTGCTTTGTAGTTTTTATGTGGTATTTCTTATTTTCAAAAGTTTATAAAGCTAAATGATTCAAAGTAGTTATAAAAATGAAGACAGCTATATAGATCGTGGCTTTCCTTAGCCTTTGTTTTTAATAGGCTTTAATAGTCTGAAGAAATATTATTTGCAGTAGACACTAAACAAATTTTCATAATGAAAAGCAAGCAGTAGAGTTCTCCTTAATTGTTTTACCTTGTACAAAACAGGCAGAAAATTCACAATTAAATATGAAGATAAGTGGCATGGAAAGAAAATCAAGTGGAAAAAGAGACTCCTTTTTGGCACAAACAAAGGATAAAAAAGAAAATATCAAACCATCAGCCAAAGTATGTTTACAAAAGTATATTTAGCAGATTTAGAAAATATGTGATAGCCTAAAGACATGCAATTTACTTGCAAGATTGCACTGCAATATTTGAATAAAAGATGGGATTGTGTTGGGTGTATAGAGGATGATTAACAAGTTTTAGAATGCTAGGATGGCTTGTAAATCTGGATGTTTTGGGTGATTTTTTAGTAAAAAAAAGCTGCAATAATTAGCTTATGTAGTAATTTTATTCTGTGTAAGTTATAGAACTTGGAGTTCATTTATAATTGCTTAAGATACTATAATGAATGGGCAAGGAATAAGAGTAGAATTAAATACAGAACCAAAGGAATTAGGATAAGATTATGTAATTATGTATGTCAACACCTTGCAGCCAAATATAGCATATTGGTTTGTTTTTTTATTATAATACATATGTTTTCAGAGGAGTTTTACAGTTTACATAAGTTAGGTAATGAGTACATATAAAAATCCATTGTTATTATAAAGTGATGTAGAGATGTGTTACAGTTAACAGAAGTCAGGTAATAAATACATTCTTTTTGGACAGTGTTATCCCTTCCCTCGCTCTCTCCCAGTTTTTCCCTCCCATCCCCACCTACAAGTTGTATAGTTCATTTTCAACATAGTGTTTAGTAAGTACTACTGCCGCAATTGTTCACCCTTTCTCTCTCCTTTTCTGTGTCCCTCCTTACCCTCCCAAAGACAGATAAATGAACAAACAAGACAAAAAGAAAACATCAACAAGAACAACAACAAAGAAAAACTCTTGTTTCCATTCCCTGGAGTTAGAACTTAGTGTTTTGAATAGAAAGAAGTCAGGCCTAGATAAAACATCAATCGTAACCACACAGAATTGCATCCTGAAAAGAGGCCTAAATAGTTTTTCTTTCCTCAGTATTTATTAGAGGTAGGAAAAGTGAAGGACATTGATTTGAATATTGTATGGGGAAAAGTGTGCTGATGATGAGTTTGAACCTAGCCTGAACTACATAGTACGTTCCAGGCCAGACCAATGAGATTGTTGTGGATGGATAGATGGAGATAGAATAGATTTGAACTTCAAACTTGTATTCACTATAGGATTTATAGATGTATACATTTGTAATTTAATAATCTGGAAACTCATGTACATTTGCTTTTCTTAAATCAACAGCTGAAACTTGAATCTTCATCTCCAAAAGTAAGGAGTGGAATGCTTTTAGAAGAAGAAAAGTCTACTGACTTCGTTTTTATACCCCCAGAAGAAAAACAGGGAAAGGAAAGAATACTAACTGAACATCAAAAAGAAGTACTCAAAACAAAGAGGTTTGTAGGACTTTGATCTTCAATTTGCTATTTTATATACTTAGATATTATGAAGCATTATAGCTTTGTGGTTAAGACTTAGGTGTGTACGTGCTAAATTGGCTTTTGCTTTTTTGTTTGTTCTGGGGGTTGAATTCAGGACTTTGTACATGCTCTAGGCAAGTGTAACTCTGCTGAGTTGCATTCCCAGCCTGTGTGTACTAAATTTCATTGGTGCAAGATATGTTGTATATAATGTGTAATGTGTAATTTGAGTAAAGTGCCATATTAGGAGGGGCACCCTATGTTTATAATCTGAACTTCGTTGAGGTAGGGAAGACAGTTTCCTGGAAAATGGTCACCTGGCTTTGTTATTTTTTAGTATATCAGTTTGGTAGAATTATAAATTTAATTTCTAAATTGTGATAATGTCACCAGCCTTTTGTAATTATACAACTCTTACCCTACCCCTAGGTACGATATTCCTACCATGTATAATAATCTGGATGTTTCACAAGATGCCTTATTTTCCACTCAATTTAGTCAAGAAGACTCGATGTAAGTGTGGAATTTAAAAAACTAGCTTCCTTACTTTGGGGGGGGGCGGTCATGGGGCCTGAACTCTGGGCCTGGGCACTGTCCCTCAGCTCTTAAGCTCAATGCTAGCGCTCTACCACTTGAACCACAGCGCCACTTCTGGCTTTTTTCTTTTTGCTTATGTGGTGCTGAGGAATCGAACCCAGGGCCTCATGCATGCAAGGCAAGTGCTCTACCCCTGAGCTACCTTCTCAGCTCCCCGCTTCCTTACTTTTTGAATGAAGTGAATCTAATCTCTGCATTCATTTATCTCAGGCTAACTCCTACCTTAACAGAAACATCAACAGAAGATCCAAAGATGATAAAGGTATGCCTAGTATTCTTTCAGAGTTTTTAGTTTCCTCTCCATTTCAGAGTTGCTTCAGTTTTCTAGAAGGCTGTTGATAGGCCTTTATTTTAAGATCAGTTGTAGAACCTCCTGATAATACAAATAGAATTGTAGTATATTTTTTAAAATAAATGTATATGATTCTAAGTATTTAAAATTAGAAACTCATAGTTATTTGCCCTTTTAGAGTATTTAACTGTGTATTAAAAGCTAGTGTTTAACTTTGTCTTTTGGTGGTATTGGTTGTAGTACTAGGGTTTGAACTAAGAGCTTTCCTATGTATGCTTCAGCTTCACCAGGTGATTATCTTTCTAATAACCAAAGTTGGGTACTTCAATTTCCATAGAAAATAAATCTTTTTGCTGATTAATCTATATGTTTATGTATTTCTTTTCAGGAGGAGAAAGTGAAAATGGAGAGTAAAGTCTCAGAAAACTGTGGTATGGGCGAACATCTCCAAAAGGCTTCTTTGTGTGTTCCTGAAACAAACCCAGAAATACTGAGTAATAATAATGATGACAGAGAAATCACTTCCATTTCATCAAAGAAGACTTCAACTGAATGTACATCTAGCGTGGAAAATTCATTTGTTGTCAGCAGCAACTCAGTTTCTAATTCCACGATTTCTGGGACACTCCCTCAGCCTACAAGTAGGAGACAGACATTTATCACATTGGAGAAGTTTGATGTTTCAGGAAATAGACCTTTTAGTCCATCAGCTTTAAATAATATTTCATCAACTGTTGTAGTGAAAACTAACCAGGAAAACATGAGTAAAACAGACACTCCACCAAAAACAAAGAAAAGAGAAGTAACTAATTCACAGTCTGATACTGAAAAAATAGTGAATGGAATTAAGAGATTAGGCCGGAGATCTAGTAAAGTGGAACCGTCAGAGAATAGAAGATCTGATCCCTTATTAAGAACTCAACCAGAGGAACATACTCAGGAATCTACCAAAGGCCTGGTAACCTTAGAAAATAATTTGCCCAATGTGGTTAATTCAACAGGGTGTATGTCAGGTAGCCCAGTTCATTCTTCTGAATCTACAGTGGAGTATGAAGATACAAAACCTAAGCCAATAACAGAAAATGCTATATTGGAAAATAGTACTACAACAGGAAGTACTATATTGGAAAACAATACTACAGAAGAGAAAAACATAGGGGTAAATTTAGAATCCAAAGAAAATACACCACCTGCAGTAATACCCTCAGATCAAATGGGAAATGAAGATAATCAGGTTCAGATAGCTCCAAATCCAAAAATCCTTAGACGATCTTCAAGGCTTCGTTCTGAAACAGTGGAGCCTACTATTGATAGCCAAGATAAAGAACATAGTCTTCAAAAAAAGGAAAGACATAAGGAAGAAGAAAAAACTGTTCAGAAGAATCCAGTGCAAATGAAAGAGGATGCGTTACATAAAGAGAAACTGACTTCTGAACAAACTGTACAGGAGAATTTAATTGAGAATGGTGATTTACATGAGAGTACTTGTGAAACCAGTGCTAATGCTGAAATTGACCAAAATAAAAGAAAACCAGATCTTGTGAATAATAGTACTGAGGGGCATGGTAGCCAAGACACTGTAGACAAATCATTTGAGAAACCTTTGAGGGGACGAACACGTTACCAAACAAGAAGAGCATCTCAGGGGTTGCTTTCTAGCATTGAAAACTCAGAATCTGATAGTTCTGAGGCAAAAGATGAAAGTTGTAGAAAGAGGAGATCTGGAAAATGGAAAAATAAAAACAATGACAGTGTTGACTTGGAAGAACAAGAAGAAAGAATAGAAGAGGACAGTTTAAAAATTGAAAATCAGTTGCATGATCATAAACCTGTTTCTGTAACAGACATAGAAATAAAATCCCAGGATTGTGAAAAAGATGCAAGTAGTACTGTAACACTCCAGGATTCTACAGTAGCTTCAGATTTATTGCAAGTTTCTAATGACACACCAAATAAACATGAAGGAAAAAGTAAAAATGGAAAATCTGCAAAACTCTCCCTTGCAAGTCCATCTATACCAGAATCACCTCTAAGGACTAGAAATGCCAGTAAAAAATTACATAAGCAAGATTCTGATACTAGTATGAAAGAATGCTCAAAAACAGAGACTTCAAACATGTCTGTGATTTCCAAAAAGATTGTCTCAAAACTTGAATGCCACCATAAGAGAAGTCGGAGGGTGAGGAGATGTAAAGCTTGTGACTGCTGTGGGGAAAAACCACAACTTCAGGAAAAATCACTCATTGAATTAGAGAACACAGAAAATTATGGTACGAAGATTGAAACAACAAAACCCGATGTCCACACACCTGAGACTAGAACAGAAGCAGAGACTAGAACAGAAACCTCTAATACGTGTGAAGTAAGAATTTTAGATGACCATCCCCGTGTGAATTTTCATTTCAGTCTTGAAGAGGAGAATGGTACTATTAAGGACTCGTTGATTGTGTCTGAAACAAACTTGGAAGAAAGTGCTCATAAATTTGTCCCTTCTGAAACCTCAAATAAGGACGAAGTAACTCCCCACGTGGATTCTAGGGAAGCAGTATCTCCAAGCAGAGAGCCATCTAATAAAAGATTTAAGGCCATGGACCCATCTTTAGATGATGACAAGGATATTTTACAGGAAAATTCTTTAGATGCTCAAAACCCAGAAACTTCCCCCAAAAGAGAACTGAGTGATATAAATGACGACAGAATTACGTGCACAGGAATAGCAGAACCCAGTGCAGAGGAAGTAGAAGCTATGGAAGTAAGTAGTATAGAAGAAGATAAAATTGAATCTAGCTACTTGGAAAAAGAGAGTGCCAAAATTGATACACCTGAATACGAGGCAACAGAAGAAAATAAAAGTGGTGAACCCAAAGCAGATAGATTGGAAGAACTGAGTGTTGCAAAAGCAGTGGCTGAGGATTTAAATTCATGTATTGGTCTTTCTGAAAATACCACACCTGAAAATACGAATACCCATACTGGGATTTCTGACCAAATAGCAGAAGGGAAGCAAAGTAGGAATAATGTATCTGATTCATGTTTGGAAGCTGAAGAAATTAATGTTGAAGAGAATGAGGGAAAAATGATGGGTCAGGTGAATACTGAAATTCATGGAGTCAAGGAAACAGAGGACAAGGACTTGACTCAAGAATCCTCTCCATCAGAAGAAGCTGAAACTGAAAGATTAAACACCAAGCCTGACAACTTTATTCCTAATACAGTTGAAATGAGCGTGGAAGAAGGAAAGACTGGCTCAAATGAAACTGAAACAATTGAAACAGGTACTGAGTTTAATAAATGTGAGGAAACAAAATTGGAAGACAATCAGCTGGAAGTAGGAAATGATACTTTGCAAGAAGTTTACATTTCAGAAAAAGTGAAGGAGCCATCACAATCTTCACCTGAAATAACTGTCTCTGAATTGATAACACAAAACAATGTATCTCCTGAAAAACAAAAGGAATTTGATCATTTACTTGTGTCAGCCAACGAAAGTCCTACTGGTGTGCAGACACGCTGTGTCTGGTCTCCTTTAGCTTCTCCATCCACTAGCATTTTAAAGAGAGGACTAAAAAGACCCCAAGAAGATGAAGTCTCATCACCTGTTAACAAGGTAGGAAGACAAACACTGAATATTAATGTGTTAACATTTAGTCGGAATAGTTAGCTGTACAGTGACAGCTAGTGAGTGATAGAATTTTAGGGTTATATGTCCATTTTTTATATTTTTTTGTTTTTGTCTGGTCATGGGTCTTGAACTCTGGGCCTGGGCGCTGTCCCTCAGCTCTTCATGTCAAGTTGAGTGCTCTACCACTTGAGCCCTGGTGCCACTTCTGGTTTTATGGTGGTTAATTGGAGGTAAGAGTTTCATAGACATTCTTGCCTGGGCTGGAACCTAGATCCTCAGATCTCAGCCTCCTGAGTAGGATTACAGGCATGAGCCACCATCACCTGTCTTTGTCCATTTATTTTTATCACTACCATGGTTGTGGAAAAGGGCTGACAAGACAGTCTCTTCGGTGTTCATTTTGCAAATTAGAGGAATTTTATATAGGTGTGCATGTTGTTCACCTGTGGCAAAATGCATAAGATTGCTTATGATCTTTTGGTTCAACATACCTCAAACTATGTGATGAAACAAATATAGGAAGCCAGGGAACACTTAAGTGCCATTGACAACATTTTCATCACTTTAATGTGTTCTGGGGCATAGTGATAGTTCGCTTAAGTACCTATATAAAGTCTTAATCTAATTAACTTTTTTTCTTTTTAAAAAAAATAGTTATTCTAAAGTTGATGTAGACAAGGATTGTAGTTAAATAAAGCAGGTAGAGTGCTTTTCTTTTTTTGGGGGAGGGGTGGAAGGTCTGGTTGTGGGGCCTGAACTCTGGGCCTGGGCGCTGTCCCTCAGCTCTTCAGCTCAAGGCTAGCGCTCTACCATTAGAGTCACAGCGCCACTTCTGGCTTTTTTCTTTTTGCTTATGTGGTGCTGAGGAATAGAACCCAGGGCCTCATGCATGCAAGGCAAGCGCTCTACCACTGAGCCACCTTCCCAGCCCCGAGTGCTTTTCTTTTTGAACAGTGCCACCCTCTTTCCTGGCTCTCCCTCAGTTTTACCTCCCAACCCCACCTACAAGTTGTGTAGTTTTTTTTTTTTTTTTTTTTTTTATCATCATAGTGTTTAGTAAGTACCACTGCTTCATTTGTTTACCCTTTGTCTCTCCATTGCTGCCCTCCTCCCCCCCACCTGTTCTTAAATGGTACTGGGGATTGTACCCAGGGCTTTGAGTATACTAGGCAAATGTTTTACCTCTTTTAATTTTTTATTTTTATTTTTTTACTTTTTTATCAATCCTGGGGTTTGAACTCAGGTCCTGGGCACTGTCCTGAGCTTCTTTTTGCTCAAGGCTAGGACTCTGCCACTTGAGCCTCAGTTCCACTTCAGGTTTTTTCTGTTGGGGAATCGAACCCTGGGGTTCATGTTAGGTAAACACTATCACTAAGCCACGTTCTCAGGTCCCCCCCCCCCCACCTTTTTTTTTTCTTTGGTCAGTCGTGGGGCTTGAACTCTGGGCCTGGGCGCTGTCCCTCAGCTCTTTAGCTCAAGGCTAGCGCTCTACCACTAGAGCCACAGTACCACTTCCACTCTCTCTGCTTATGTAGTGCTGAGGAATCGAACCAGGGCTTCATGCATGCTAAACGAGCACTCTTATCACTGAGCCACCTTTCCAGCCGCCTCCCCCCACCCCTTTTTTTTTTAATTTTTAAAAAATTGTAGTTATAAAGGTGCTATACAGAGAAGTTAAAGTAACATAAGTCTGGTAAAGAGTACATTTCTTTTTGGACAATGTCATCCCTTCCCTCCCAGTTTTTCCCTTTTGTTCTCATTTTTTTTTTTTTTTTAATGGTTCTGGAGATTGTATCCAGGGCCTTGAGTATACTACGTTAAGTGTTTTATATCTTGAGCCATGCCCCAGCTCTGACCTCTCTTTTTAGTTACATCTATAGCCCTTGGCTTTTTGAGACAGAGCCTTGAACTTGACATTCTCCTGCCTCACACTCATAGTGTGCTGGGGTCAACACAAGCCTGCGCTGTTAATGTGCAACTTACTTGGTTTTGTTTTGTTTTGTTTTTTTTCCAGCGTCAGATTTTGGGTTGTGCTATATGAACTATACATGTACATTGACAGTTTAAGAAAGATGAAACATGATGGATTAGTTACTGCTTTTGGTGGGAGGCACGCTAGTCCTGGGACTTAAACTCTGGACCTGTCTGCTGTCCCTGAGTGCTTTTGCTCGAGCTAGCATTCTATATAACTTGAGCTACGGTGCTACTTTCACCTTTTTCTGTGGTTAATTGGAGTTAAGAGTCTCATGGATTTTCCTGCTCAGCCTGCCTTCTAGCTTGGAAAGATCTCAGCCTCCTGTGTAGCTAGGATAACAGGCTTGAGCCACCAGGCCTGACTTACCTAACATTCTTAGAACTTCCATTTGTCACCTCTACCTCTTATTATTTTTACAACTTCTGTGTACGTGTTTGACTGTCACTAGGGTTTGAACTCTCTCCCTTGTTTAATTAGGCAGTTGTTTGTTTTTTTTTGTTTTTTGTTTTTTGTTTTTTTTTTTTTTTTTACAACTTTTCAGTTTTCCAAGATACAGTGAAAATTTTTTCTCTGAGAATTGAGAGATTACCACATTAGACGGTTTTGTTTCTACTTTAGAAACTTTTACTCTTTTTGAGACAGAATCTTGTGAGAAATCCAGGCTGGTCTCAAACCCATGATCTTCCTTGGCCTTCTCAATTCTGGGATTCCAGGCATGTACACATTGAACTCAGGGATATGACATAATGTCTGTGTCCATCTGTGGGCATATGTTCATCCATCTGCCCTGGGCCTTGAACTCAAGGCCTGGGTACTGTACTTGAGCTTTTTTGCTCAAGGCTAGCTCTCTGCCACTTGAGCTACAGTTCCACCTTCCCAGGTTTTTGGTACTTAATTGGAAATAAGAGTTTCACAGACTTTGCTTCCCTGACTGACTGGCTTTGAACCCAAATCCTCAGAGTGCAGCCTCCTGAGTAGGATTACAGATGAGCCACCAGTGCCAGTCTGTAGTGGTTTCTTTTGTTCATTTTCTTCTTTCATTTTGTTCTTTATTTTATTATTTTCAAATAGAAAGCTATTTATTATCTTCAAACAGTTGTGCCAGAAGGGTTTCAGTTTAACATGTCTATTATGTAATGCCCTTGGTTGAAGTCAGGCCTTCCCACCACTTTCTTTACCCAAATCTTTTTTTTTAAACATTTGCTCCAAGGTATTTTTTAATATATTTTTTTACTATCTTTAAGTAGTTGTACAAAGGAGTTGTAGTCAACAAAGCAGTTTATGAATAGAATACATCTTGACTTTGTTGTTAGCCAGTCCTGCAGCTTGAATTCTGCCTGGGCCCTGTCCCTGAGCTGCTTTGCCAAAGGCTAGCATTCTACCACTTGAGCCAAAAGTTCACTTCCGGCTTTTTCTATTTATGTGGTACTGAGGAATGGAACCCAGGGCTTCATGCATGGTAGGCAAGCACTGTACCACTAAGCCACATTCCCAGACCATGTCATTTCTTTCCATCATTTTCCTCATCCCTTCTAACTACCCCTTCCCTTGAGTGTTGTAGGGTATTCATTGAATTTTATGACTGCATTGTCCCCTGCTGCCTCTTTTCCTTTATCTCCCTCCTTTTGACCTGTTCCCCTTTTGAGTACTAGTTTTCCTGGTGTTTATTTTGCTGAACTGTGGCTTAGCCTTTCTAAGGAATTACATCATTTTGGCTTTTGAGTTTCTGTTTTTTTATTTTTACTAAAATTTTTCATTATGAATGTGATGTACAGAGAGGTAAAGAATACATTTCCTTTTGGACAATGTTACTCCTTTCCTCGCTCGTTCCCAGTTTTCCCTCCCATTCCCACGCACATGTTGTATAGTTCATTTCCAACATAGCGTACTGTGTACTTGTACTGGGACTTGAACTCAGGGCCTGAGCTTTTGTGCTCAGGGCTAGTACTCTGCTACTTGAGCTACAGCTCCATTTCTGGCTTTTTGTGGCCAATTGGAGATAGTCTCATGGACTTTTCCTGCCTGGCCTAACTTTGAACCAGGATCCTCAGATCTTAGCCTCTTGAGCAGCTAAGATTATAAGTGTGAGCCACCTGTGTCCAGGTGTCTTTAATATTAGTAGACTGTATTCTTGAAGAACACTTACATGAAAGTAAGATACATTAAAATTGTCCAAAATGACAATATCCTTGTTAAAGATTATTCAAATTCTTACAGGTTAGCTATTTTTTAAAAAAAATTGTTCTGGAGGGGATATACAGCAGAGATACCTTTACATACATCATATATTAAGTACATTTCTTTTATATACCATATTTAAAGGTGTATAGGTTTTATACCTTTGCTATCCAGAATTCTGTGTAATTTGTTATATCCCAGTGTGTTTTAAGTTTTAAGGTCTGCACATCATAGAGAACATGCACTGTTTGTCTCTCTGATCTTGGCTTATCACTCAACATGATTTATTCCAGTTCCATCCAATTCCCTGAAAATGACATTTTTCTTTCTAATGGCCATGTAAAATTCCATTGTAAATAGATGGCACATTTTTTGGATCCTCTCATGTATTGTGGGGCATCTGGCTTGTTTCCATATTTTGACTATTGTGAATAGTCCTGCAGTGAACTTGAATGTGCAGGTATTCTTTTTTTTTGTCCGGTCGTGGGGCCTGAACTCTGGGCCTGGACACTGTCCCTCAGCTCTTCAGCTCTTCAGCTCAAGGCTAGCGCTCTACCACTTGAGCCACAGCGCCACTTCCGGCTTTTTTCTTTTTGCTTATGTGGTGCTGAGGAATCGAACCCAGGGCCTCAGGCATGCAAGGCAAGCGCTCTACCACTGAGCCACCTTCCCAGCCCATGTGCAGGTATTCTTATCATATCCTGGCTTGTGATGCTCAGGGTAGTTGCCCATGAGTGATAGGGCTGGGTTGTAGGTAAGGTCTACGTTTAGTTTTTTGAGGAACCTCCAAACTGCTTTCCAGAGTGGTTGTACTAAATTTACATTCCCACCAGCAGGAACAGTAAGATTCCTTTTTCACCACATCCCTGCCAGCATTTGTTGTTACTAGAATTCAAAATGTTGGCCAGTTGAACTAGGGTAACATGGTATCTTAGGTTGTTTTGTTTTGTTTTGATTTGCATTTCCTGTATGACCAGGGATGATAAGCATTTCCTCATGTGTTTTTTAGCCATTCTTATCTCTTCTTCTGAGAAGTCTCTTAGTTCTGTTGCCCATTTAGTAACTGGTATATTAAGTTTGGGAGGGGTTGGCATCTTTAGAAACTTTTAGTAACTAAAATTCTAACCTGTGTTTGCAGGTTCGCCATGTCTCATTTGCAGATCCAATATACCAAGCAGGATTGGCAGATGATATTGATAGGAGGTCTATTGTTAGGTCTCATTCTTCAATTAGTTCTCCCACAATAAAAGGTGTTAAAACTTCGCCTACTGCACAGTCTAAGGTAAGTCCTATGCCTTAAAATATGAACAATTTTGTATGTGCATAATTTAATAAAACTTTTGTTTAGATATATTCTTTGCTTCATGGTAACATGAAGAGGTTGTAAAAGTAACTTTGTTAGGTAGGTTATTCTCTTAAGTTTTTGAAATTTTAGATTTCAGTCTTGTAAAAATTAAATTGTAAAACTATAGTTATTTAGGGTTCTGAGTGTTTTTTTCTCTCCTTCTGTCTAGCATAATACCACTTCAGCCAAAGGATTTCTGTCCCCAGGATCACGTAGCTCTAAATTTAAGAGCTCAAAGAAGTGTTTAGTAAGAAGTGCTTTGGTTTTCATGTAACTTTATATTTTCCTGTTCAGTTGGGTGACTTGTGTTTAATGGCTTTTGAAATTTATTCTAAGATTACAGAAATGGTCAAAGAATCCATGCTATCCCCAACAGAAAGTGTTTACCCAGCTTTGGTGAACTGTGCAGCACCAGTGGACATCATTTTACCTCAGATTACATCAAATATATGGTAAGTGGTTATTTAGGCTTCTGGATTATATTCCAAAATACCACTTGTTTAGGAGGAATATTTGGATGGTCAGAGTTTTCATGTTTCTCGAACATTTTTGTTCGAGAGAAAAGTTAGAGAGACAGCCACAAAGGGGAAAGTATTAGAAGCATTTATGTTAAGAAAATAAATGTTTGCTTAGTATTAACCAGGTGCTATATTCAGCCCCTTTATTATATATACATTATCACGTTAAGTCCTGTATCTTTTTTGAGGAACATGAACATCATTTCTACTTGTAAAATGATTTTTAGGCTCACACCTGTAATCCTAGCTACTCAGGAGGCTGAGATTTAAGGATCAAGGTTCAGTTCAAAGCCAACCTAGGCAGCAAAGTCCCATGAGACTCTTACCTCTAATTAACCACCAGAGAACCAGAAGTGGCACTATAGTTCAAAGCAGTATTGCTCAGGGACAGCACCCTGGCCCTGAGTTCAAGTTTCATGATAGGACCCCCCCCACAAAAAAAATGTTTAGTCTTATCAAAATTGTAAAGCTAATATGTTCATATATATATATGTGTGTGTGTGTGTGTGTGTTTGGGTTTTTTATTTTGTATGTATGTATTTGTTTATTTTTGGGTCAGTTGTGGGGCCTGAACTCTGGGCCTGGGTGCTCTCCCTCATCTGTTCAGCTCAAGGCTAACACTCTACCACTTGAGCCATAGCGCCACATCAGGCCTTATCTGCTTAAGTGGTGCTGAGGAATCGAACCTAGGGCCTCATGTATGCAAGGCAAGCACTCTACCACTGAGCCACCTTCCCAACCCCTTATTTTGTATTTATTTTTTGCTGTTACTGGGGCTTTGCTCTGTCCTTGTGCGCTCTGCTGGGCTTTGTCAATCATGACTGTCAGTCTTCCACTTGAGCTTTATCTCCTGGTTTTTTGCAGGTTAGTTGGAGAAAAGAATCTCTAGGGTTATCTGCCTGGCTTTCAACCATTATTTTCAAATTACAAGTGTGGGTCTGGGAAGGTGGCTCAGTGGTAGAATGCTTGCCTTGCATGCATGAGGCCCTGGGTTTGATTCTTCAGCACCACATAAGCAGAAAAAGCCGGAAGTGGCGCTGTGGCTCAAGTGGTAGAGTGTTAGCCTTCAGCCGAAGAGATGAGGGACAGTGCCCAGGCCCAGAGTTCAGGCCCACAACCGACAAACACTCCCCTCCCCCTCCCCCCCCCCCCAAAAAAAATCAAATTACAAGTGTGAACTATCAACCTCCAGCTTTGAAGATTTACAAATAATATCAGGCAGATATATCTAGATTAGGAGAGATGATAGTCCAGTGAAGGCAGGGTACTAGTAGCTCAGGCTTCAGGCTACTCAGGAAGCTACTTAAGAGCCTGAGATCTGAGGGTTGTGATTTCAGAGCCAGCCTGGGCAGAAAAGTCTGTGAGACTGTTACCTCCAATTAGTCACCAAAAAGCCAGAAGCAAATTGTGTCGCAAGTCATAGAGTGCTAGCCTTGAACACAAACAAAGCTCAAAGCTCAGGGACAGCACCTAGATCTTGACCTGAGTTCAAGCCCTACGTCTGGTGTGCATGTACATGCGTGTGCATACACACATAGTTATTTCCAGTGAGGTACCTGTACATAAGTTCTGTCTTCTTAGGTTACCTATTTGTGCATAAACACCATAGTTAAAGTGTATTTGCAGTGAGGGGCAGAGCTTTCCATAACCATCCCTTGGATGTAGTAATGGAGCCAGATACTGGTGGGACCTTCAGCCTTGACCTTTTGTTTTCCAGTCTGTTTCCTGCTCCAAGACTTTCCTCTTTTCTGGTTCCTCTCTAGATGTTCTCTTCACAGGCCTCTCTGGCCACTGGTTTGTATCTGGGTTTTTCACACTTTTGTAGAACTGAAGTTTCTATTTACAGATGTTTAAAGAGTTTTAAAATCATTAAGGAGAATACTTTTTGAAGCATTAAGTACACCGGATTGTTCTATTTTCAGTACTTTTTCTTAAGCTAGACATGCGTGCCAGAATTAATTTTTATTTTTATCTTTTTTTTGGGGGGGTGGGGGTCCGGTAGTGGGGCCTGAACTCTGGGTCTGGGCGCTGTCCCTCAACTCTTCAGCTCAAGACTAGCACTCTACCACTTGAGCCACAATGCCACTTCCAGCCTTTTTCTTTTTGCTTATGTGGTGCTGAGGAATCGAACCCAGGGCCTCAGGCATGCAAGGCAAGCGCTCTACCACTGAGCCACCTTCCCAGCTCCTAATTTTTATTTTTAATGGAACTACGTATGTGCTTGCCTTGCTTATTTATAGATTATTGCTTAGTCTAAATGGAAAATTGCAGGTGTCTACAGCTTTTTTATTTTTTATTTTGTCAGTCATGTGGCTTGAACTCTGGGCCTGAGCGCTGTCCCTCAGCTCTTGAGCTGAAGGCGAGTGCTCTACCACTTGAGCTACAGCGCCACTTCGGTTTTCTCAGGGTTTATTGGAGATAAGAGTTTCATGGACTTTCTTGTCCAGGCTGGCTTTGAACTGTAATCCTCAGATCTCAGCCTCCTGAGTAGCTAGGATTACAGGTGTGAGCCACTGGCGTCCGGCTTTTTAGAATAAAGACAAAACTACATTTTTAATTTTTTCGCTTTCAGGGCTAGAGGCCTAGGACAACTTATCAGAGCCAAGAATATAAAAACAATCGGGGATTTGAGTACTCTCACGGCATCTGAAATAAAAGCTCTTCCTATCCGTTCCCCGAAGGTGATCAATGTAAAGAAGGCACTCAGAGTTTATCATGAGCAACAGGTAAAAACTTAGATGTTACTAAATACTTGAATCATGTAAAAAAATAAAAACTACGAAAGTTGCTGTATAAACTATTGCTTAAAATCCTAGCTTATGTTTTCTTCACCTCCATAAAAAATAAGTTATGAAAGAATAATTCATTCCACAGAGAAGCTTGTCATGTGTCTCAGTCTCTTGGCCAAATGCCTGGTCCATTCCTGAAATCCTTACTACTCAGGAGACAGAGATCTGAGGATTGTAGTGTGAAGACAGCCAGGAACATCAGTTAACCAGCAAAAAATCAGTAATGGAGGTGTAGCTAAAGGTAGAGCACCAGCCTTGATTGGGGGTGGGGGGTGCAGGAGCTGAGGGATATTGCCCACCACCCTGAATTCAAGCTCCAGTACTGAGACAAATAAATTATTGAATTCCATGATTTCATAAAAGCTTAGATAATAGATGTTCAAATGAAAAATATGTACATATTATGTGTTAACCTATATTTTAGATAACATGTTGCAAACATATGTAACAAGTGCTACATAAACACTGTTGTAAAACATCCCCCCCCCCCCCCCCCCTAAATCCTGGAGCTTGAACTCAGGGCCTGGGTGCTGTCCCTTAGCTGCTTTTGCTTAAGACTAGTATTCCACCAGTTTAGTCATAGCTCTACTTCTGGTAATTCTTTTTTTATTTATTTTTTATTTATGTACATTGTTACAGGTAATTTTTCCAAATGTCACAATAATACAATAATAATGAAAGCACAATATTTCTTCTTGTAAGATGCCTATTGAAACTTACGTATTTGTAATATTTATTTTAATCTTCACTACTGCTGTGATTTAAGTATTTCATTACCCCCACTTTATTAGTGAGCAAATTGAGGCTTCTAGAATTTATTTTCCAAATTTACACAACTAAGTCTAGGTTTCTGGAAAGTCTGTGGTGGTAATTTTTTTGTTTATCCATACTCTTAGTTTACTTAGTTTACTGAAACATTCTGTGGAAATGTCATTAAAGAAGCATCATAGTTCTTGCAGCTACTCTTTAAAGAGTTTCATCTCAGACGACATACTAGTGCAGCAAATTGTTAAATTTGTTCTTCTGGTAATTCATTGGTGATACGAATCTCGGACTTTTCATGTCCTGGCTGGCTTCTAACAGTGATCCCCAGATCTCTGCCTCCTGAGTAGCTAGCATTATAGTCATGAGTCACTGGCACCCATTGTGATTTATTTTTTATCCCTGTCTACATTTTGCCCATAAGCATCTTTTGGTCATTGAAGGTTTTAACATTTTAATGGTAACTTAAGATTCTTAACCATATGTATACTTTCCGTTTTAAGGGACTCCCTAAACCCCCTTAAATCTTTAGTCCATTGACAGAGTTAGAAGGTTTTTCATGAGTGTTAGTTTTCATTAGTGGCCCATAGCCTAGAGAGTAATCAGAAATTATATTCTGTTTTTGACAATGGCAAAGTAGAACTCAGACCTCATGAATGTTGGTTACCTGCTGTACCACTAACCTGTGTCTCCATCCCTGAAAATTAAATTATTTGTTTCTTTACATTTATTATACAAGATGAAATTTTAGTCCGACTTTTCCATGGATGTTTAAAATGTATTCCAATCAATCTTAACACCCTGTGTGAAAATTACATTCTTTTCAGAAGAATATATTAACAATATCTGATGAGATTTTTCCCCACATTCCTGAACTGGGAAATAGAATTCTTTCAGCTACCAGTACTCTTTTCTTAAGTAATATTGAAAATTGTGACTTGAACGAATCGTTTGAAAAGCTGTTTTGTTGTGTGGATAACTGGAATATGATTTCTTAGCAATGCTTGTTATGTCTTGACATATTTCATATACCTATCTTCCTTTTGCATGTTTGTGCCATGCTTACTATTAAAAACAAGCTTTGATTTGTGTTTTGAATGTATAATCAAGGTGAAGTCTCGTGGACTTGAAGAGATTCCAGTTTTTGACCTTTCTGACAAGGCAGTAAATGGGATAGAAAATAAATCTCTCTCAACTGATGAAGAAAAACTAGCCTCAGGTATATTTTAGCATAGTCAATTCTACTTAAAAGGTGAACTAACTTTTCTTGAGAATGTGTTATGCATTTAATTTTAATTTAATTTGAGCATGACAAATTTCACGTTTCAGTGTGTTTTACTTTGTCCTCGGTGCCAGGTGTAGGAAAATTTATAGTTATGTCTAGTTTTCTCTTAGCAGTTTCTAGTTCATCATGGTATCCATTTCGTTTCAGTTGCATTAACAAAAATTAATATTGTCCACTTATGCCAACTATAGTAAGCTATGGCACCTTTTTGGACATCTTGTTCCCTTGGACTGGTATATATACCTCATATTGCATTTCTCAGTTTGAAATCTAAACATAATTTTTCATCTTCTGTTTGGAGATAATATACAATGTAAATTTTAGTTGACATATACCTTGTTTTTATTTCTCCCTTTCCCTCAGATTTGCTTGATCCTGTACCTTTAGAAACTCCATTATCTAAAAATCTTATGGCACAAATTAGTGCTCTTGCTCTTCAACTGAATTCAGAAGATCTCCACAGTTATTCAGGAAGTCAGCTATTTGAAATGCATGAGAAACTTGGTACTATGGCAAACTTGATAATAAGAAATCTACAATCACGTTGGAAATCATCAGCTAATGAAAATTCTATTTAATATTATGTAAGAAAATTGAAGTTTTAAAAATATCACTGAATTTTTTAATTACTGAAATAAAATTCTTAAATACTGTTACTTTAGAAGAAGGTTCTACAAAGTTGGTAACATTTTAAACCCTGCAGGGCAATGACCATTATGTGAGTTTTATCAGTTTGGTAGATACGATACCCCTGATCACATGCTTTCTTGGCCACTTTGTTTTTTCAAGAAATTTAAGTGGCATGACGAGATTTTGAAAGCAATTTATTTCACACATACTTAAAAATTCCTATTTTAGTGAAATGTGATGTTGGAGTATTTTATTTGGGTCTTACTGAAGTGATAAAGGGGTTTAAACATTTTCAAAAGTGACTCATCCTTGTGCTTGGGTTTAAGTAGGTGCTACTTTGGAACTTTCTCCCACAGATTTCACCTTTGGATATTGAAATAAATACCAAAGGCTGAGCCTTTTGGTGGTTAAAAATACAATCACAGATTTTACTAATATTCCCTCTATTTGCATTAGCAAATGTTTGGGCAGCAGCATCTGCCTTTGAAAATTTGCTTTGATGGCACATGGTATATAGAAAATTTATTCTTATGAGAGGAGCATGACCCTTTGTATATTATGTACAGATGACATTGTTTTAATTTATAAAGTTTAGCTTTCATTTACAGTGTGAGTTTTTCTGCAGCTTCTTGTGAATACCTGATTCTGTGTAATAGCAACATT
Organism: Dipodomys merriami; assembly: GCF_024711535.1. Classification (NCBI taxonomy): domain Eukaryota; kingdom Metazoa; phylum Chordata; class Mammalia; order Rodentia; family Heteromyidae; genus Dipodomys; species Dipodomys merriami. The sequence goes on along the minus strand of NW_027202270.1, from coordinate 61,579,710 downwards.
TTGTATATAATACTGAAATGCCAGTATAGAGAGTGCTTCATGGGCTTGCTGCAGAAATGTATAGGATTCTGTATGTACAAATAATGAGCAAATAGGATTGTACTTAGTTAAAACATGAGTTTATCTGACTGTTCAAAATGGGTAAGATTATTGGAATGAGAAAATTGTTTCACAGCAGCTTTTCTATTCGTGCCCTTACCTTTTTTTTTCTTTTGGTTTGGAAAAGGATGCCAGCCATTAGAAAGTGTGCCTCATTACATTTCTTCTTAATGGAGAGTTAGTCTGGATATTTTATTACAAGTTGTATTATAAGAAGTCTAGAGATTATCTGTTATTCGTAATTACACCTAAAAGTTAACTTGAAAGAAATTTGAAACATATATATAAAATATGTATATTATATATATATGTTTTGCTCTGGTTTAAAACTAATAGGCTATATAATTAAAATGTGTAAAATTTACATAAGTATTTAGTGCCTGACTTCCTGTATTTTTAAATGAGAATATATCCTGCTTGTTTCAATAGATAAGTGATGCTAGTTTCACACTTAATTTAAACCCTACTTTGAACAATATACTTCTTCATCAAGTCAGAAATGCAAGTCAAATTTTAATCATGTCTAGATTAAGGTCTCCTTTATTTGGCAAGTTAGATACCTCCTGCCAGCCTTGAAGAAAGTTGGTATCTTTTTCATAATTCATCATCATGTATATTTCTGGATATAAATGTGATATTTATATACCAAGAGTGGTCTTAAAAAGGAGTTCTGGGATTGTTGAATCAAGAATGTACTTTGAAGGCATAACCAATAAAGAAAAAAAAGCTACTGGTTTTTCAAAACAATTCTCATCGTGGTTTATGTTGTCCATTTAACTGCCATGTTCATCTGACTCAACATGATCATTTAACAAGTAAGAGTGATGAAGATAGTGGGTAAGCCTGTCTGTGAAAGTTAGCAGATGACTATAGTATCTGCAGTTCAGTGTCAAAATTTGTTCATTTCATGACTGCGTGCCTTTTAAAACATCTTCTATGAGTTGTTTTAACTTGCTATCAGAATGAGGTCTCTGGGGAGCAGAACCGTGCAACAGGAAATATAACCAAAATGATTACTATTCACTTAAATAACTGATCATTAAGGCAAATTGTGTGGTTCCGTGAGGTTGTATTTAAAAATGCTATTTTGGGGTAAATGTTAGCTTGTTAAAAAGAATACTGCTTTAATGATGTAAGCTTAGTCACTTTTGAATACTTTTGCTTTGAAACTTCTTTAGATACCTCCATGAATGATACCCAGAATACTAGAAATGTATTAATACTTGATTTGGTTTCAGTATGTTTGGGTTTTCCTAGTAAAAAGGGGTCTTTTTTCCAGATCTTTTCTTTTTTGGGGGGGGTTTGCCAGTCATGGGGCCTGAGCCCTGGGCCTGGGCGCTGTCCCTCAGCTCTTCAGCTCAAGGCTAGCACTCTACCACTTGAGCCACAGCACCACTTCTAGCTTTTTCTGCTTATGTGGTGCTGAGGAATCGAACCCAGGGCCTCATGCATTGCAAGGCAAGCGCTCTACCACTGAGCCACCTTCCCAGCCCTCCAGATCTTTTCTATGGTAAATAAAACAAGTAAGAATTACTAATACTCAGGCATGGTTGGTTACTGGTTTGGAGTTCCTGAATAATTTACTGTTGTGGTAGGAAGACCCTTACTCAGGCAGGCAAGCCTACCTAGTCATCGGGAGTGACAGAGCCCACCGCAACAAAGTTGTTAATAAGGAAGCAACTTTATTGAGAAGGTTCCTACACTGACTGCCCAGGGCCACAGCACAGGCTCGGGAGCCGATACTGCGACCCTGAGCAGCCCCCATTCTTTGGTTTTTAAAGGCAAACCCATGAGTTTGAGCATTGTCACACACAGGTGATCAATGGGATCATAACACACACAAAGGATTGTAGGGTCATACCAGACCACACACAGGTGGCCAATAGGCGGAGTTTACTGCAAGCACGTGGTGTCACCAGTTGGAGCCAGATTACAACCTGTTTTTGGGTCAGTCCTTAATCAAGGTGGGTTAGGTTGTTCAGGGGAGGGGGACCTAGAGGCATTCTTCCCATTCCAAGAACTGGGCTGGTTGGAGCCAAGGTCAAGTTAACCTTGTTTAGAGTTTTTTTTTTTTTCCTCCCTAAAATCCCTAAAACAAAGGCAAAGCCTGGAAAGAAGCTACTCTCAGCACCTACTTCACTCCCCCCTTTGACTTGTTCCTGAGTCAAATCATTGACTCAGTTTTTCTATTGGGATGGAACCGTATTGAGTTCTCATTACCATTAATTTTCAGCTCCAATCCTCTTTTGTATGAATGATATTAATTCATTAATTACATAAGGGCCCATTTATAGCATCAGGAGGATAAGAATCAAGGTGGGCAGCAATAGCTGAAATCAGGATCATCATCCATGGAGACCAACAGTTAATGTCAGAAGCAAGAGGAGAAGTATGCCAGCCAGGGCAGTTATTAGGGTTATCGCCCCTGAGGACCATGAGAAGAGAGGCTGATAACATGACTCAGTCCCTCAGATTCTTCGAACCAAGGCCAAACTTTCTCCAACACAAAGGCTACCTTGCTTCATGAGAAGTCCAATCCCCAGCCATTTCAGAGAACTACCTCTGCCAAAGAGTCTACTGGCGGGCTCTAACTAAACCAGCATCTAGATTGCGGTAGGCATAGAGATAAGACATAAAGAAGGTTCCACATTAGTCACCAATACTGATTTCATTTATAGCACAGCTAACTTAGTTTTATACCAGCTTTACTCATGCAAGGCAAGCGCTCTACCACTGAGCCAACTTCCCAGCCCCACCAGCTTTACTCATAAGCTCCAATTTTAAGACACACTCATACCATTTGCTACATACTTAAACTTACATTTTAAGACCTTACTTTTTAAGCTCTTTTTTATCCAGACCACCCCCCCCCCCCCAATTTCTTTCCCAAGGCTTTCTTTTTTTTTTTTTTTTCACCAAAGGAAACATTTTATTCAAGTCCTCCCCCTCCCCCGAAAAGTGGACTTATTCTGAGGGTTTATATAACGGAAAATAAGGCCAACTTAAAATATGAAAACAATTTTTATTCCATGGGAGTTGAATACATACACCCTAATCACACATCTGTCCTATGTGGTGCTTTTCAAGTTTTTGAGGATCTGCTAGGCCTCTCTGCTGCCTTTGCCTTGCTTTTGCCCTTTATTCCCTCCTGTTTTGCCTTTAGCCTGTTTCTCTGTCCACACTGGGAACATACTGGTCTAGCAGAGTTCCCCTTTAATTTTCCTTGTCTGCAATGTGCCTTTTTTGTGTCATGATTTTTATCCCTCACCCCACACTGCATTTCCTCTTGTCGACATCTAGGGAATACCACAATGGCGTCTCTTGAACACCTCTTATTAAAATACCCTCTCGACTTTCAGAATATTTTTAGGTCTATTGAGCTCCTCTGGGGCATTCCTTTCTCTCCTTTCAATATGTATTCTCCTTTTCCTGTTTACTCCCTATGCTTCCAGTCACATTTGCCCGAGAAACACATTTTCACAACACAGACAGCATGCTGACCTGAAACCTGCATACTTCTAGATGGGAGACTCTAAATCACTGATTTTATTGCCTTACTCAGTTTTGCCCTAAGATTTTTGCTTCTTCGTTTCTTTTCCGTCATAGGTTGTATGTTCCTGAGGATCATTCTATTTCTTTCAGACTATCCAGTTGTCCATTGTACTTTCATCCTTTCCTTCTCTTCCTTTTCCTCCCTTCCTTTTTTCTATCTTTTCCTTCTGTCCTTCCTTCCTTCTTTTTTTTTTTTTTAAATTTTATTTTATTTTATTTGTGAACATACTGTACAGAGGAGTTACAATTACATGGGCAGGATAATGCGTACATTTCTTACCAAGCATTGCAGCCTCCTTTGTTTACCCTTCACATCCCTTCCCAGCCTCCCCCCTCCCCCCCAATCCCAATCCCAATCCTCCTTCCCCCCCTTACCTCCCCTCCCCCCCTCCCCCCGCACCGACGTTGTAAAGCTCGTTTTGGACATGACAACTTGTACTTCTCATTGTTGCAACAGGTCCACCTGTATCCTTAAACAACTGGTTTTTCCCCATCTCCTCCACAAGTTATACTGACATCAAATATAGTGAAAGCAGGGGTTATACTGTGGGGGAGGGACATACAAAGCAACAAAGAGATAATCTTATAAATGCGTTAGAAACACATGCATAAAAGAAAAACATTAAAATACATATCTAAGGGTCCATTTTCCTGACATCACATTATCTGACCTTTTCCACTTGACTCATACATCTACTAGATATTACAAATAAGGGAAACCATGGGACCTATGTTTCTTTGGGCCTGGCTTACTTCACTTAATATAATTTTTTCCAAGTTTTTCCATTTCCTAACAAATGGGGCAATGTCATTCTTTCTGATGGAGGCATAGAATTCCATTGTGTATATATACCACATTTTCTTGATCCATTCATCTACTGAGGGGCATTTGGGTTGGTTCCATATCTTAGCTATGGTAAATAATGCTGCAATAAACATAGTTGTGCTGATAGCTTTAGTGTGGTCTTGTTTGTAAACATTTGGGTAAATGCCCAAAAGTGGGATTGCTGGGTCATAGGGGAGTTCTATGTGAAGTCTTTTGAGGAACCTCCATACTGCTTTCCAAAGTGGTTGAACAAGTTTACATTCCCACCAACAATGAGGTAAGGTTCCTTTCTGTCCACATCCCCTCCAGCATCTGTTGTTGTTAGAGTTCTTGATTTTTGCCGTTCTAACTGGAGTGAGGTGATATCTCAATGTTGTTTTGATTTGCATTTCTTTTATGGCTAGGGATGTTGAACATTTCTTCATGTGTCTATTGTCCATCCTTCTTTCTTCTTCAGAAAAGTTTCTCTTTAAGTCTTTCGCCCACTTATTTATTGGGCAGTTGTTTCTTTGAGGATTTGTTGTTGGGAGGTTTAATTTTTTGAGTTCCAAGTATATTTTAGATATGAGACCCTTGTCCGTTGTATGGCTAGTAAAGATCTTCTCCCAATCCGTGGGCTTTCTATTGATCTAGCTAGCTATGTCCTTTGCCCTGCAGAAGCTCTGCAACTTTATGCAATCCCATTTGTCCAACCTTTCTTTGATTTGTTGTGCTTCCGGGTCTCTATTCAGAAAATTTCGACCTGAGCCAAGGAGACCTAGGGTTTCTCCTATTCCATCCTGTAATGTTTTCAGAGTGTCTGCTTTGAGTTCAAGGTCTTTGATCCATTTGGAGTTGATTCTGGTGCAGGGTGATATATAAGGATCTAGCTTAAGTTTTCTACATATAGTTAACCAATTTTGCCAGCACCATTTACTGAAGAGGTTGTCTTTCTTCCATTCTATTGTTTTAGCTCCCTTATGGAAGATTAGATGGCTATAGGTCTGTAGGTTCATTTCTGGGTTTTCAATTCTATTCCATTGGTCCTGAGGTCTGTTCTTATGCCAATACCAAGCTGTTTTGATTACTGTGGCTTTATAGTAGAGTTTGAAGTTTGGTATTGATATTCCTCCAGCAGTGTTCTTTCCATTGAGGAGTGTTTTTGCTATTCGGGGTCTTTTATTGTTCCATATGAATTTTTGGATTGCCTCTTCTATTTCCTTGAAGAATGAGGTTGGAATTTTGATAGGTATTGCGTTGAATTTGTAGATAGTCCCAAGGCTTTCTTTACTACCCTCTTTCTTTACAGTTCCTTAAGCTTCTTTGTTGCTAGAGTTTAAAACTGCCCAATTTTTCCTGTGGCTTGTGGAACCAAGTTATCTCAGAACAGCCTCAAGGCAACACAGGTGGAGAAGCTTGCTGGATTTTAAGGCTAAGAACAGGGCTGGGTCCCATTCCTTTTACTACCTGCATTGATAGCACACACTCAGTTGGAAGTGTTATACTGGAATTCGGGGACCCCCAGAAGACCACCAGAGACCACGATCAATGTAAGCAACAAAGAGCCGGTTTATTGCAAACTCGAGCTTGGTCCTCTGAGCGCACGCTAACTGGTGACGCTAAGAGGCCCTGAGCATAGAATCAGCACAGTTTTTATAGTATTGAACAAACAACTTTTACATAAGAAATTACATGATTGGTTAACATTTAAAGGAAGCTAAGCTGAGCAAATATGATTGGTTGACCTTTACAGAAAAATGTCTTTGATCCATAGCTTGACCACAAATGCTTATGAGTCACACCTGGACCAACAAAGAACCGTTGGTCAGAAACTCTTAGTGCTAGGTGGCTGGGGGCAACACCTGCCTTAAGCAAATGCCATCTATGGCTCCAAGATTGTGCATGGCTTTCTGTCATAAATTCCTAGCATTGGGGCTAAAGTGGGTCACAAGTCAAGTCGCAGAACTGAGATGGAGTGTTAAACAAAAATGGAATTGCTTAGGTTTCTTAAAACATTTCTTCCCTAGGGCCTTACTGCCCCGGCCTCCGGGAGGGGCGTTGCAGCTGTGGGGGTAATTCTGAGGACTTTGTGCCCTTGGTCAGGGCTGTAAACCCTTTGAAGTCTTTTACTAAGCAACTCTAGGCTCCCAGGCTGACATTCCACTACTGAGTAACTAAAACCAGTCACAGTTAAAATCATACAAAACCCATAAAATCATCTAGCACAAAGCAATTTGTACAGAAGCAAAAATGAGCGGTTAGTAATTATAACTTCTAATTTCTATTACATTAAGCATTAATGTGACTCCATGCCTTTTAATAAATTCATTCAGGGGGTGCTTGCCTACTTTGATGAGGGTAGTCCAGTTTTCTGCCTCTTTCACTCCACTCCTCAAGGTTTTAGCAGAGTTTTTAGCAAGCAAAGGTACAGAAGCGAAAAGGTACAGAAGTGCTGTCTCTCTCTCTCTCTCTCTGTCTATATTACGTTCTTAAGCAGGTTATAACCATACCAGTCAAACTAGGCTGTGACCCTGAAGTACCTAAAGCAGGCCAGTGATACCCTTGCCCCCAATATCCACTGTGGGAGTAGAGAGGGTTACTGGATATCACTAAAAATGTCCCCGAAGATCTTAGTTTTAGCAGCTTTCAACCAGGAAGCAGTCTCAGGTGATGGAATCAGGCGGTTCAGTCTACTCTTAACCACGGTGGAGGTAGTCTGGGTGACGATGTAGATTTCCTCCAGGTGACTGTCAGGCTGTTGAACTTTACTCATTAGGGTGTGTAGCAGCAGCAGCAGGGTCTCTCAGTGGCTCCAAGGGACTGCCACACGTTGTGCTGGGCTGCAAATTCCTACACAGACTAGTTAAGGATACATTGCATAGGCTTGGCAGGCTGTGTCCCCATTGGTTTTTAAGACTTAAACAATAGCCCAGGACAATTTACCAAAATGACAACTTTTTTACTAACCAGATATTTTTGTAAACAGACACAGAAGGCTTAGTCTTGTAACCATCTCCGACAGATGCAGTCTCCACACTTGCACACCTGTTAACACTATTCTTTATGCCTTTTTTAAAAAGAAATTATTTTATCTATTTTGCCTCATTTCTCCAAAACTGACCCTGGACCCTTGATTTTAAAAGGGGGTTGTTGGGCGAAGGTCCATCTTCTGTAACTTCTTCAAGCTGACTTCAGGGGTGTTGATCCTACCTAGCCAGGAACCTATAACCTTAGCCTATTTTACAAAGAGGCTATCAGGGTTAGATGTCATTAAGAACAATATTTTGACAACTGCACAGACCTTTCCTCCAGCTACAGTAGTGTAGCCTGTTTAGCACTCTGGTTTGCAAAAGCATCTTTCTGGATGGCTTAGGAATGTGATCTCTAGTGACCCTAACAATGCCTAAGTTACCTTTGCAGGCCTTAAGACAGATGTCAATAGAAACACACTCTCAGGTTTACAAACTTTCCTGAGCAGATGAATTTCATGTAGCTGGTGTCAGCTCAAAAGTTACTGCCAATTAGAGCTTTGGACACATATAGGGGTTGAGATTTAAACCATCTCCCACATTTTATAACTGGCTTTTTACTACTACCACAGAGGATGGCAAGTTCCTGTCCCTTACAAGGTAGATAGTTATGGACATTAAGCATGCTTACAAACTATCTTCCCATGAGCTCCTGGCTCTGACCAATTTTTGAAGGGCCACGCACAAATGACTCTAAGATCTGACATTATTTCTGCCATCTAAGCAGTGGCTTACTGCCTCTGGATGCTCCTCCATTGCTCTTGTCTCAGGAGTGTCTTCTCCACACTGGGATAAATCCCTCATTGGCATTTCCCTTAGCTGGTCGCTGGACTTGAACTTGGGGCCTGAGTGCTGTCCCTCAGCTCTCCTGCTCAAGGCTAGCACTCTGCCACTTTGAGTCCCAAAGCAACTCTGCTCACTCTTTCAGCACTCTGCTGGCTGATTAGAGGTGACAGACTCACAGGGACCTTTTTCTGCCCGGGCTGGCTTTGAACCAGTTTGCAGATCAATGAGTCTCATAAAAGGCCACTTTACTCCAATTAAAAGCAACAAGGTGGTCAACATAGAAGTAGCTTTTAAGGGGCTGGGAAGGTAGCTCAGTGGTGGTAGAACACTTGCCTTGCATGCCTGAGGACCTGGGTTCGATTCCTCAGCACACAAAAGCAAAAAGAAAAAAGCCGTAAGTGGTACTGTGGCTCAAGTGATAGAGCGCTAGCCTTGAGCTGAAGAGCTGAGGGACAGTGCCCAGGCCCAGAGTTCAGGCCCCATGACCAGACGCCCCCCCCCCCAAAAAAAAGTAGCTTTTAAGCATGCTCTTACCTGGAACTTAAGAACAAAAGTTACATCTGACAAACTTGTAAGAATCCTCTGTGCTTTGCTCTGGGCTTGCTGGGAACTGTTAAACAAACCTATAAGGGGCTGGAGGTTTAGCCCAGCGGAAGGGCGCCCGCCCGGTGTGGGCAAGGCCCTGGGTTCAGTCCTCAGCCCTGAAAAAAAAAAAAAAAGAAAAGAAAAAAAACTATAAGAGCCAACAAATAGCAATTATTTTGGCAAACCTAATTTTTCCTTTGTGCACTTTGAGGCAAATGTTAAGAACAATTTTACTTTTAAAACTTTATTTCCAAAAATCCATTCCTAATTTTTAAGCCTCTTATTAATCTCTTTGAATATTTTATAACTTTAGTTTTCATTTGCGTTTTGAAAAGATCCCTTGAAATCTTGAGGCCAAGTGTCACTCATTGCCTCTTGGCTGCTTGTTTTAAAACAGATACACATTAAAAAACTTTTAAACTCAAGCAACAACTTTTCCTTAATGCAAGAATTAAAATCACCATCACTGAATCAAGAAGCTAGACTTAATACCTTTATGGCTTTTATAAACATACCCTAATTGTAGGACATCATTGAAAGCAAGTCACATTATACAAATAAACTTTTTAACCCTCTTTCAGGCCTTTTTAATTTTAATTTTAACACATCCAAGAGGCAGTTTTAGCAATACTAATCAGATCATCACATCACTAATTTTAACCATCATGTTTCCAGTGTTTATCTACAGGGAAAAGGGACAGCAACGATGGGCCACTCGGCCCCTCGGCCAATCTGACTCTTTAGGGTTAGATGAACTGCGTTTGTGCCAGCTTGCCCTCTTTCACCACGCGTGGACTCCTCCCAGGGCCTGTCCCACCATGCACGACCAGCTGAACTGCACTTCTGCCTGTTCACCCCTTACCTCTAAAGACAGGTCTTCTTTCTGTTGGTTCTTGAATGAAATACAGTTTTAAACAGACAGAACAGGTAATGTCTTTGACAGTATTAAACTAACCTTTACATCTAAATTTCTAATATTTATCCCCAAATTTTAGCCTAGGGAACTAAATCCCAAACAGCCAATACATTTTTGTTAAGCTAGATAACTTGATTATAGTGTAAACAGCCTTATGTATTTTAAAATATTAGATTTTAAAATACCAGATTTTCTAATTTTCAAGTTAATCCTTAAAAAGCCTTTTAAAACAATGTGAAGATTCTTTTGGTAATGTCCAAACGTCATAACCTTTTGAATTTTAAACAACTTAAATTCACCCAGTTGTTACAGCATGCAGACAATTCTTATTGAACATGTTCACACTCATACAAAACACTCATACAGATCTTAAAGTGCGCAAAAATCAAAATCAGTTGTATGTACATTTTCTAAAGTTTTTAAACAAAAATTAAGACAATAAATTCAGCCTGAGGCTTGAAGGGGACCAAACTAGTCCAGCAACCTTCTACGCCTCACATGGAGGGGGCCATAGCAAGTCGTGACCAAGCCCAGCCGGAGGCTATAACTTTTATTTCCTCAGAGATGTTCAAATAAATAACAAAAACAAATAAACACAAAAACCAAGGATCCACACTTAAAACTGGTACCAATTTTAAAACAAAACTAGACAACAACCAAAGGCTGAGTTGGGGACTAATGGGCCCCCAGTTCATCCCTACCAGAACTCTGCGCTGTTCTCACTCAGCAAGCTGAATCTGGGAGTCTGCTGAGTGAGCCTGCCACCCTCACCCAGAACTCCCCCACCTCAGAAAACAGAACAGAAAACACACCAAAGTAAACAAGACAGACTAGTGGCCACAAAGACAAAATCAGGTCTCAGTGAATGGGGCGACATCTCATCACCATTCACAAGTGGGACTCCAACCCCCTCTACTCATTCCAGAGGATTTTTCTTTTAGATTCCTGCAAACCTTGACCCAGGGGCCTTCCAAGGTGGAGGAGAATTCCCAGTTATCTTGGGGCAAGGGAAAGAAGTCCCTAGAGGCCATCCCCTCAGACTGACAGGTTCTCCTCCATGCTCAGACCCCCTGGGCCAAAGCCTGAGGCTGAGATCTAACTGGGGCCACTTTTTAGGTGGTCAGTGGCAGTTTCATAATTGATAAGCAAGTTACAAAAGCAGAACCAGCAGTTTTTGTTTTTGTTTAAATGAACTAGGACAAGGTCTAGGGGTGCCCCGGGTGTGGACTCACTTTGTCCCATATTTTTCCTGTAAAGTAAATCCAATTACAAACATGGCAAGCAAAAGCAAAAGCACAATGAGACACAGACAGACACGATTATACACAGAATGAGGAGGGATCCCAAAACCAAAAGTTACTTTTCCTCTCAACCTATTTTCTCCACAATCAGGCCCCCGTCCAACTAGGACTGCTAGGAATGGTGAAATTGAGGGGTCCAGGCGTCCCTGGACCTCCTTGGCCATAGGGGACTCTGCTGCATCCAGCCTCACCCTACTTTTGGCCTCACTCTGGCGCCTTCTCTACCTAGGTTGACCGCACTTACCTCAAAGCTTTTCTTGGAACTTCTCTCCAACAGCCGAGTGCCCGTACACTGTCCTCCCAGCCAGGGACTTCAATCCCCATCAGGTTGGAGCAGCTAAGAGCTCGATCCCGGACGAGCCCCCATTAAATGTAATAGGAAGACCCCCTACTCAGGCAGGCAAGCCCACCTAGTCATCCAGAGTGAAAGAGCCCACCGAAACAAAGTTGTTAATAAGGAAGCAACTTTATTGAGAAGGTTCCTACACTGACCGGCCAGGGCCACAGCACAGGCTCTGGAGCTGATACTGCAACCCCGAGTGGCCCCCATTCTTTGGGTTTTAAAGGCAAAGTCCATGAGTTTGAACCTTGTCACACGCAGGTGACCAATGGGATCATAACACACACAAAGGATTGTACAGTCATACCAGACCACACACAGGTGGCCAATAGGTGGAGTTTACTGTAAGCACGTGGTTTTATGGGTCAGTCCTTAACTGAACAATCAAGGTGGGTTAGGTGTTTAAGGTGAGGGGACCTAGAGGCATTCTTTCCATTCCAAGAACTGGGCTGGTTGGAGCCAAGGTCAAGTTAACCTTGTTTAGAGTTTTTTTTGTTGTTTTTTGTTTTTTTTTCCCCTAAAATCCCTAAAACAAAGACAAAGCCTGGAAAGAAGCTATACCAGCTCGAGTCTCCTCTCAGGGCCTACTTCACTGTTACATTGTTACTTATTTAAATTTTCATAGTTTAGTTGAGTCTATTACTATAGGTACTATTTTTTGAACAAGTGTGGAAAGCATTGTTGAATAGGATGTTAAATGTTATAATACACTCAACTAGGCTTTAAATCTGAACTATAGAGGCATGTTGTTAATACTGTTGACGGATTGTAAATATCATAAAAATGTCAATTATTGGCAGCGCCAAGCAAAGTTGTGAGTTTTTAAGGGCATGAATATGATTAAGCTCTGACTGTATAACAGATTGCACCTGTAATCTTACCTACTGAGAAGGCTGGGATCTGAGGATCGTAGTTTGAAGACAGCTTGGGAAGGAAAGTCTTACCAGGTTTATGTATTTTCAATTAACGATTAAGTAGTTGGAAATGGAGCTGTGGTTCAAGTTGTAGAGCACAAAAGCTCAAGAGCAGTGCCTAGGCCCCTAATTAAGCCTTAGGATTGGTATATGTGCACCTACAGAAAGCTGTTTTAAAAACTGGTTTAGTTGAAAATTATAAATGAGTGAATATTATTCCTTTTAGCTTTGGCTAACTCAGTGAGAAAAGCCTAGATTTCATCTCACTATCATAATTTATTTTAAGAGTTGAGTTGTTAAAGTAGGTTATGAAACAACAGTAGTTCAAGTCATTCAGCTAAGATGTGGGTTGGGGAAAGAGACTGTTTACTTGTTACCACAGCCAGTGTCCATTTTGTCCCTAAGCCATTTGAAAACTGGTAGTATATTTCAGTTTTGATGTTTGTCATTTGTTCTCAAGCTTGGAGGTATTCGTAGAAACATTGATTCTATTTGAGTTAGATCTGTTTGTGGGCCTGAGTCTGCATTTCTGTGTGTGTGTGTGTGTGTGTGTGTGTGGAAGCATATGTGAACATACAAAACTTCCTGGTATTTTGTTTGTTCAAAGAGTTACAGTAATAGACTCCTAAGTGTACCATCCTTTCATCATTTGTGTTTAGGTATTGTACCTTACATACGAAGTATGTTGATATTTTATATTTAGCTTCCAAACATTAAATGTGCCATTTGTCTCTTTTGAACTTGACTTCATTTAGCAATTTTTTTTCCCTAGGCTGTCCATTTCCCTGAAGATGTCATAATACTCTTACAGATGAGTAGGTTGGATTACAGGTGTGTGCCTGGCTCTGTGTCTGCATTTTTAGCACTTCCAGAGGATATACAAGGACCACACATTAAAATAGGCCTTTAAGGTTGTCCTGCAACCCAGAGAGATTTTTAATTAAAGATTATTGCCATAGCCAGGCCCTGGTGGCTCATGACTGTAATCCTAGCTCCTCAGTAGGCTGAGATCTGAGGATCTCAGTTCAAAGCCAGCCAGGGCAGGAAAGTCTATGAGACTCTTATCTCCGATTAACCACCAGAAAACTGGAAGTGATGTTATGGCTCAAAGTTGTAGTATGCTATTCTTGAGCCAAAAGCTCCAGGGCAAGGCCCAGGCTTGGAGTTCAATCCCACAACAACCCCCCCCCCCCCTTAAAAAAAAGTCTTTCACTGTAATATGAAATTTGAAAGAATTGAGTAAAGTGAATGTTTTGGGGTTTCTGTTGTCATATTTCCCTCATTTAAATACTCTTTGTTTAAAAAAAAAGGTATTTAAAGTACTTAAGAGAATGTAGCCAAAAATCAAGTCATGAGTCAAATTGTTAGAATTTATTGGAGGAGTTTTTTTTTCCTTCCCATTTTTCTTCCTGATACTAGGGACTAAACTCTGGGCCACCTCCTTGGGGAACATTCTACCTTGTCTCCAGTCCTGATTCTGTGGTTTCTTATGGCACAGTTAATGGTTGATGTCTATTATGTATCATGCTTTACATCTTTGTGAAAATATCATTAAAGTTCTTAAGTCCTTAAGGTTTGAAGGTCTGCCAAATCTTAGTAATGTTTAATAATTGCAAGAGTTCACTCACTTAATGAGTCTTAGCCATTTTTTCTTCACAGACTAAGCCTTTTCTAAAGACTAATGAAACCCAATATGACATACTAAGCTGTAAATGCTTATTTCCCTGGAAAAAGCCCTTAGAATAAATGGCACTTTGAATAAAATACCCTTAGAATTAGATGACACTACAAAGTTATTTGAAGACAGTATTTTCACTTTATGTCAATGGAAGGAAAAATACTGCAACTTTTGTATTCTTTGTGAATATTATCTTTTCTAATTTGTACTTGTGGAAATAACATTAAGCCTAACTGGGTGGGCATGATGATGTATTCCTGAAATCTACTCTATGGAGACTGAGGCAGGAGAATCAAATTCTAGGCTAGAGTGCATACCCTTTCTCTTGTGTTCTTAAGATTTCACCAGGCTGATCTCCTCTTGCTTAACCTCCTCATTGTGAGATTACAAGCATGTACAACCATGCTTAGTCAGACCCTGTGTCCCAATCAGCCAAACAGAGAAGGAAGGGAGCATAAAGCTGAAAATTTAATAGTAAACAAGCCATGTCATATCAGGATACATCTTAAATATTTTGAAAATAGTTCTGACAGTCAGTATTCCCTAAGAACTGTGCTGTAATTGTTCATATACACCCAAAGTGATTGTTTATATTTAGTGTTCTACCTTTTTTTTTTTTTTTTTTGTCAGTCATGGGGCTTGAACTCTGGGCCTGGGCGCTGTCCCTCAGCTCTTCAGCTCAAAGCAAGCGCTCTACCACTTGAGCTACAGCGCCACTTCCGGTTTTCTGGTGGTTTATTGGAGATAGGAGTCTCACGGTCTCTCCTGCCCGGGCTGGCTTTGAACCACGATCCTCAGATCTCAGCCTCCTGAGTAGCTAGGATTACAGGTGTGAGCCACCAGCGCCCGGCTAGTGTTCTACCTTTTAACTAGTATCTTCCCTGTAATGGATTAAGTCCCTTAGACTGGACTGGGAAGGTGGCTCAGTGGTAGAGTGCTTGCCTTGCATTCCTGAGGCCCTGGGTTGGATTCCTCAGCACCACATAAGCAAAAAGAAAAAAGCCAGAAGTGGCGCTGTGGCTCAAGTGGTAGAGCACTAGCCTTGAGCTGAAGAGCTGAGGGACAGCGCCCAGGCCCAGAGTTCAGGCCCCGCGACCAGAAATCCCCCCCTCCAAAAAAAAAAAAAAAAAGAATTTAAGGGACTGTACCTAGTGGGCACTGGAGCCATGCTTCCATTCTCCCAGTGATAGTTTCCGGCAAATGACAACTTTTTTGAAGTAACTACTTTCTGAACTGTGACTACTTGCTAAGCAGGCATTCCTACTGCTGGGCCACCTCTCCAGCTTATTGAGAGTTTTGCTTCCAGACTAGTACTGTGGCAGGGCACAATCTACCTGTGTTAGGCTAGAATTATTACAATTACTAGAATGACAGATATCCAGTTCACTGGGGTTTTCTTTGTTTTTTTTGATGTTCATCCTGGGGCTTGAATTCAGGTCCTAGGCACTGTCCCTTGAGCTTTTGCTCAAGGCCAGTCTTAAACCTCTTGAGCCAGAGCTACACTATGGCTTTTTTTATTTTTTATTTTTATTTTTTTGGTAGTTCAGTGGAGATAGTCTCAGAGACTTCCCTGCCTGGCCTAGCTTTGAATTGTTTCTCTGATCTCAGCCTTCTGTGTAGCTAGGATTGCAGGTATGAACCACTGGTGCCTGGTTTCAGCTTTTCTTAAACAAAAAGTTTATAACTAGGACGTTCACCTTTAAAATAAAGTGTCATGGAACTAAAATGGACCATCCTCACACAATTGAATAGTATCTAAAGCATTTTAATTTTTATAGAATGGAATTTTTTGTAAAGAAAGTGGAATTAGGATTATCCATTTTGAATATAGAAATGAGTATGGCAGTGTTCACTTCCCGAAGTAGTTAGTGGAACAGGGATCACCAAACTACATCTTGCCACCTGATTTTGGATTTTGGATTTTAAGTGTTTATAAAAGAATTTGATGCAGAGGAGAATATATGAAATTGCAATGTTTAAGAGAAATTCTGGATTTCCCATTTAATATGATTGCTGTGGGTTTGTCAGTATTAAGTTTAGGTACATTCTTTTTTTAGTTTCTTCAAAACTTTTTTTTTTTTTTTTGGTCAGTCATGGGTCCTGAACTCTGGG
This sequence comes from Dipodomys merriami, assembly GCF_024711535.1. Lineage (NCBI taxonomy): Eukaryota > Metazoa > Chordata > Mammalia > Rodentia > Heteromyidae > Dipodomys > Dipodomys merriami. The sequence continues at coordinate 61,563,593 of NW_027202270.1, read as the reverse complement.
CCTGGGTGCTGTCCCTCAGCCCTTCAGCTCAAGGCTAGCACTTTACCACTTGAGCCACAGTGCCATGTCTGGCTTTTTCTGCATATGTGTTGCTGAGGAATCAAACTCAGGGCCTCATGCATGCAAGGCAAGCACTCTACCACTAAGCCACCTTCCCAGTCCTCTTCAAAACTTTTATCATAAGTTAATGTTGAATTCTGTCAAAGGTATTTTATATATTGACATGATCCACATGAGTTTTGTTCTTGAGTTTATATGACATATTACTTTTCTTTTTTTATTTGCCACTCCTAAGACTTGAACTCTGGTCCTGGGTGCCGTCCCTGAGCTGCTTTAGCTTGAGCCACAGTCTCACTTTCAGCTTTTCTTAGTAGTTTATTGGAGATGAGAGTCTCACAGACTTTCTTGCCTGGTCTGGCTTTTAACTATGATCCTCAGATCTCAGCCTCCTGAGTAGATAGGATTACAGGTGTGAGCCATTAGAACTGGCTTGACATATTACTTTTATTGATTTCTGTTGAACTATCATTAGCATCCTTAGGAGGAAAAGCAACTGGTTCAGGTATAATCCTTACAATGTGTCACATTCAGTTTGCCATGATTTTATTGGGAATTCTTGCATCAGTGTTCATCAAATTGATCTGTAATTCTTTTTTATCTCTATCTGGTTTTGGAACCTTAGGATGAGTTTAGTAGTGTTCCTTTCCTAATTGATGAAGAGTTTGAAGAGTATTTAGTGTTCATTCTTTGAAGATATGGTAGAATTTGGCAGTCTTCCTGGCCCTGAACTTTTCTTTGATGGGAGACATTACTGCTTCAATTTCATTGCCTCTCATAGCTGATTTAGGTTATTGATAATTTCTTGGTTCAATTTTGGTGTGTCACTGTAGCTTAAAAATTTGTCCATTTCTGGGCTGGAAAGGTGGCTCAGTGGTAGAGTGCTTGGCTCACATGCATAAGGTCCTGGGTTCCATTCCTCAGCACAGAAAAAGCCGGAAGTAGTGCTGTGGCTCAAGTGGTAGAGTGCTAGCCTTGAGCTGAAGAGTTGAGGGACAGCGCCCAGGCCCAGAGTTCAAGCCCCACGACTGATAAAAAGAAAAAAATCCATTTCTTCTAGATTTTCCTGTTTGCATGTTTGTTTTCTAAATATTCCTTGTGATGCTTTGGATTTTATTAATTTGAATCTCTTATTTTCAATGAACCAAATCTTTGTTTCTTTTTTTTAAACTCTTGGTTTCATTAATTTCTGCCCTAATCTTTATTATATTTTTAGAAATTAGAGGTACATCATAAGGCCATTGAGTACTCACTCTTTTTGGTTGTTTGTTTCTATGTTGGCACTTATGGCTATAGGCTTTCTTTTAGTACTTCCTTTGCTGTGTTCCAAACTTGTGACAGGATATGCTTTCATTTTCATTAAAATCTGGGAGTTACTGATTTCTGCCTTTGTTTTTCATTGACCCACATGTCATTTAGCAATGTTTTGAATGTTTTCTGTAATATGCTTTGCTGTTGAACTCTTAAGAATACAGTTATTTCAGTTGTGTTTGCTAGGTCTTGCACAATATACATTTTTTTCCAAAATAGATCATTTATTTATTTATTTTTTGGGTCTGGTTGTAGGGCTTAAACTCTGGGCCTGAGTGCTGTCCCTCAGCTCTTCAGCTCAAGGATAGCGTTCTACCACTTGAGCCACAGCACCACTTCCAGCTTTTTTCTGCTTATGTGGTGCTGAGGAATTGAACCCAGGGCCTCATGCATGCTAGGCAAGCACTCTACCACTGAGCCAACTTCCCAGCCCCATCCAAAATAGATCATATCCTAAGACATAAAGCAACTATTGGATAAAATTCTCTATAGGTGTTAAAAGTCTACGTTGCTTTGTTTTGGATGACCTATGAGGGATATTGAAGTCTCCCACAATTGTGTTGGGGTTTATTAGCACTTATAAGATCTGTTAGCACTTATGATACAGATATGTTAACTATAACCACTTCATGGATTATTCCCTTTTCTGATGAATTTTAGTTTGAAGTCTTTTTGTCAGATATGTGTGGCTATTCCTGCTTGTTTACAGGATCTATTTTCTTTCCTTTTCTTTTTTTGGGTCAGTCATGGGGCTTGAACTCTGGGCCTGGGTGCTGTCCCTCAGTTCTTCAGCTCAAGGCTAGCACTCTACCACTTGAGCCACAGCACCACTTCTAGCTTTTTCTGCTTATGTGGTGCTGAGGAATCGAACCCAGAGCCTCATGCATGCAAGACAAGTACTCTACCACTGAGCCACCTTCCCAGGCCCCTGGGTCTATTTTCTTTTCTTTCTTTCTTTCTTTTTTTTTTTTTTTTGGGTCCGGTCGTGGGGCCTGAACTCTGGGCCTGGGCACTGTCCCTCAGCTCTTCAGCTCAAGGCTAGCGCTCTACCACTTGAGCCAAAGTGCCACTGCCGGCTTTTTTCTTTCTTGCTTATATGGTGCTGAGGAATTGAACCCAGGGCCTCAGGCATGCAAGGCATGCGCTCTACCACTGAGCCACCTTCCCAGCCCCCCTCGGTCTATTTTCTTGGAAGATCTTTTTCCATGCTTTCATCCTTAATCCACAAGTTTGGATAGTTTTGACAATGTCTAAGGTTGTGCACTTTTAATTTAGTTAAATTGTAAGGAATTTGTAAAATCCATTAAAAAGTTCATTCCATCATAGTTGGTTGCAGAATTAAAGATTTTATTAGTTATCAGTTTGTGAATAATTCCAAACTAGATCAAACACTAACATTTAGTAGTAAGCAAGGAAGAAGGTATGTTTTGTAATTGGGAAAGTGAGTCAATATAGTAATACTGTATAACATTGAAGAAGCTTCCTTAGAAGATTTCATTTTGAAGTTCAGCATACTTCAAATCCCAAAGGCAGTTTGATCATGGTTAATTTTTTAAAAGTAACTTTCATAGGTTTAAGTTTACTAACATTTGTTTTAATGGAGAATACTAGAACACACGAGTTTGTGTAGGAACACATTAAGGTATGCTGTGGCCAAACCTTGTACTGACACAAAAAAACATTAGGCAGTTCAGAGCTTGGGTAACAATGGAGTCTAAAGTGAAATGTTGGCTGCAGGAATTGCAGATACTGTATCCACACGTGCCTAAATAGCTTCCACATAGTTGGCTGGGAGCATGCCAGTTCTGCCAGTCCTCTGCACTGTGCCATACATCCAACCTTCATCAATAGCTTGAACGTTTACAATAGCATCTCCATCTTTGAAGGATACCTCATCTGCGTCTGCAGCCATGTAGTCATAGATGGCGCGGAAGATTTTCTAGTTTGGGAGTTAAAAAATAGAACAATTGGTTATCCAAATTATTAAAATCCAGTTTACAACTTAAAAAAATGGCTATCTACATTTAAGTCACACAAAAGTATGCTAATATTCACCAAGAAAGTAAAAACTCAGTATTTAGAAATCTACAAAGGAATTAACATCAGGAATATATTAGAACTTCCAACTCATCAAACAAAGGATAAGCGCAGACATCTCTCTAGAGAAGACACACCAATAAACAAGCAGAAGAAAAGATTTCCCACATCCTCGACCATCAGGGAAATACAAAACCAGGAGGAAAATGGTGATAACTAACCAGCAAACAGTGGATGTGAAGATGAAATGGCACAACCTCTTAGGAAGACAATTTGGCCATTACATTTTCTACTCTGGTCTGAGTATACCCAGGAGGAGTATCACTTATGTGCTGGGGATAACAGTACTAGTCATTACAACTTTGTAAAAATAAAAATTGTATATTCTATTTTGAATGCCCTGTTAATTATATGCTCATAAAATTGTGTTTTTACCTACTTGGTTCTGGCCTTGGTCTCCCTTTTTAGGCAGTCAATCTTGTGTTTTTAGAAACGAACTTTAAATGCCTTAGTAAAACACGTTGTGTAAAAGTCGTCAGAATCAAAATAGGGTCACTAAAATGCAAAAGGTTTTAGTGACCAAACGCAAAAAGGTTTTAGGCTCACAAAGACTGCTACAAACACACCCACAGGAGATCTCTGCCAGAAACTATCCAGCCTCAGTCTGCTGCTGCCATGTTAATTCCTTGGAACTAAGGATAAGTGTTTTGAAATATTTTTTAGCATGCTCACTTTGTCTTTAGCATCTTTCCCTTTGAATGTATCTAGAGTTTATTATAGCATATATTATTACAATGTTTCTGTATTCCTCACTAAATATAAGGAATTATGTTACTTAGGTTTATGTGCCATCCACATCCATCTCTTTTTCAATATTTTTGTTCTCATATTTTTATCCTTTTTATTGTGAAAATACCGTACAAAGGGGTTACAATTACATGAGCAAGGTAATGAGTACATTTTTTATCAAGCATTGTTGCCTCCTCCTGTGTTTCCCCTTCCCATCCCTTCCCATCTCCCCTGTTTCCCCGCCCCTCCATCCCCCCCACACCAAAGTTGCGAAGTTCGTTTTTCCACATAACGTCTTGTACATCTCGTTGTTGCAATGGGTCCACCTGTATTTGTAAGCATGCCAGTAGGAAGTTTTTAAGAGTTGCCCAGCATGTTTTAAAGACATGGTACTTTGGAGGCAAACAGTAAATATGGTTAAGTAGTGTATTCCTAATAGCAGTGTTTGTTTGGAATGTAACCTATGAATTTTTTTCTTGTATCCTGAAATATGCACACATTTATATTAACTCATTTTCCCTCTTTCCCTGCATAAATGATTCCACTTGGTCTATAACAATGATTTGTCCTAGCTTGCAAGTTCTTCCATAATTTTTTTTCTTTTTGCTGCTGCAGAGAATTTCCATGTTTTAATACTATCATAAATTAACCATTCCTTCTCTTCTGAAGTTTTACTAATCACTTTTCCTTTAACATTAGAATGTGATTATAATTTTTGGAGAAACGTTATTAGTTTCAGGGGGCTTCTTCCATACATGCATGGATACAATGTGATCAATATCACCCCCCCTATTACTCTTCTAGATGCACCTTCTGCCTTCCTTAAAACAATCAGTTTAATTGTTCTATTTTCATATTCATCTTCTCCTCATTGGCTTTGCTGGTACCAGCCCCCATAATAGTCACAACATCATTCAGTTTTTAAAGTTTCTTAGCATATGCGAGTTGTGCAATGGAGTCTTTTAATTTTTTTATTGTGAAAATACTGTACAGAGGGGTTACAATTACATGGGCAGTGCAATGGAGTTTTTATATGTGCATATATTTTAATCATTAATCACTAAGATCTGAAAGATGAAAGTGCTCTTGCAAATGATATTTGTATTTTATAACATAAACTATTTTGTATTAAATAGCGTAATGAAACTCACTGAAATTGTTACAAGTGAGGAGAGACCAGAGGAATGAAGGAAGAGTCATAGATGAGGTGAATTTCATCCAAGTACATATATATATATATATACATATAGATAGATAGATAGATAGATAGATATAGAAATATCACAATATCCCTTTGTACAATTAGTTTGACAAAAGCTTACTATAATGTTTACATGACACTTGTTTTCATTTGCATTAGTAGTCATTTGGGGCCATTTTGCTGTTGGTGGTGGTGGTCATAAGGCTTAAAAACTCAGGGCCTGGGTGTTACCCCTGAGCTCTTTTGCTAGTAGGCTAGTGCTCTACCACTCTGAGCCACAGTACTACTTCTGGCTTTGTTCTTTTTGCTTATGTGGTGCTGAGGAATTGAACCTAGAGCCTCAGGCATGCAAGACAAGCGCTCTACTACTAAGCCATCTTCCCAGCCCCGTTAGTCTTCTTTTAATGGTCAAGTTCATCAGCCAATTTTTTTTGGCTACGTTTTTACAGTCTTATATTTTATGTTTAGATCTTTGTACAGCTGTTACTGAAATACACTTTCAGGTGAGTAATTTTCATTATTTTTGTTAAGTAGATACTAATGTATCTCAAGATCATGAACTCATCCCTTGCTGCTGATTTTTTTTTCCAACAAAAGCCATTTTTCTGTGGTAGTCCAGCTAGCCTTTATGATCCTCTTGCCTCAGCTTCCTTTTCAAGATTATTTCTGGATTTCATGTATTTTTGTATCCACTGTTGTGTCCCACCCATATTTGATTAAAATAATCCTCTATTTTATGACATAAGTTACTTTTAAAATTTGCTTTGCTATTCTGACATATCTATTTCAAATAAATTAAAAGATTAACATATCAATTAAAAATTTTCCTTTGAGAATTTCATTAGAACCACCTAATTTTATTCTTTTAGGAGAAGTGGCAGATTTATAACACTGAAATATAAATGTCTAAATATGTAGTTATTTTTTATATTCTAGTATGTTCACACAAATGCTTTTCAGTTATAAAGTATTATGCTTTAGTGATACGGAGTTTTTAAGTGAGTTTTAATGAAGCCTTGTGAAATGTTAACATAGTTGGCTTACTTTTTCACTATATATAAATGTATGTATGTGCATCCATGCATGTGTACATACATACACAAATATATATACATCTTTGAAATATGATTTCAAGCACAATAAGTATATCTGTGTGATAATGGAGTTTGAATGCAGGGCTTGGCCCTGACAAGGAAGGTACTTTATTTCTGAGCCATGTCTGAAGCTTTTGAGAGGGGGTTTTGCTTCCTGCCCAGGTATGTGCCTAGCCTGACATCTGCCTGTTTTAGGTCTCCCATTTGTAGGTAGGATATCACCAGTACAAACTACTACATTCAACCCTCTCCTGAGAATGGGTCTTAACAATCTCTTTTGCCCAAGCTGTCCTTGAACTACAATCCTTCCGATCATAGACCCACAGTGATTACATGCTCAAGCTGCCAGCCTACACAGTAAATGTTTTAGGATAGTTTGTAAAATCTGTGAGCCAAAGTTTAGGCCTCTCTCCCGGTCTCTCGGTCTCTCTGCCTCTCTGTCTCTCTGTCTCTGTCTCTCTCTCTCAGTCACTGAATAATGCTTGCTTTTAATTTGGGTTTTTGTAGTGAGGTTTTTTTGTTTTTGTTTTTTGTTGGTTGTGGGGGCTGAACTCTGGGCCTGGGTGTTGTCTCTCAGCTCTTCAGCTCAAGGCTAGCGCCCTACCACTTGAGCCACAGCGCCACTTCCGGCTTTTTCTGTTTATGTGGTGCTGAGGAATCGAACCCAGGGCCTCATGCATGTAAGGCAAGCACTCTGCCAACTGAGCCAACTTCCTAGCCTGTAGTAAGGTTTTCTGTTAACAAAAGCATTTTCTGAAATACAATGTCTTGTTTGAAAGAAAGCAAAGAACAGAATTCATGAACTAATACATAATCAACAAACAAGTGATTTGAATAGGTTGTCACTTACTCCAGCAGTAGATGGATGAGATGGGATCGAAGATAATGTGGTCTGTTGAGTAGCAACTGAAGATGATCGTTGTTGGGGGAGCTCTGTGGTTTTTACATGTTTGTAAGCTACAAATAGGAGAGGGGGGAAACAAAAAGAACAGGGCTAGATATTGAATCTGTTAAGCAGCTGAGTATTGTCTTTTCTATTTTATTTTTGGCAGTCATGGGCTTGAACGCAGGGTCTGGGCATTATCCCTGAGCTTTTTTGCTCAAGGCTTGTATCTACCACTTCGAGCCACAGTTCCACTTTGGTTTTTCTGATGGTTAACTGAAGAGAAGGGTCTCATGGACTTTCTTGCCTGGGCTAGCTTTGAACTGTGATTTTCAGCTCTCAGCTTCGTGAGTAGCTAGGATTATAGGCATGAGCCTCCAGGAACTAGCTAATGTCTTTTCTAAGAGATCTAAAAAGCAGATGAACATGAATCCTCTAACTACATGTAACTTTCCTCCATTTTAGCCTTTGATTATTAGAAAAAGAGAAGAAGGTTTTTCTGTTTTACAGTGGTTACTGCTCCTCTCACAGTCACAGTCTAGCTGTGGTGGTTGGCAGCAGCATCCATTTGTACCTGTTGAGGTTGCAGAGAAGAAGACTCCACCGTCACTGTAGGTGGAAAGGTGGTGGTTGGCAGCTTCTGAGTGCTCAGACTTCTCTTCGCCCCCGCTGATGCTCAGTGCACTGGCAGATCGAGACTGCTCCCGGCTCCGGCGCTGAGCTTGGACTGGGCAACATATAGCAGAGTTGAAAATTTTAAGGTAATAATCATAATTGCATCACAATTGTGGTTCTTTTTTTTGCCAGCTGTAGTTTTCCATAATGTTTCAGATGTATAGTTGTCATTTTTATTTTATAGGTAATAATTTAAATATATGTCCAAAGGTCTTATGTCAGTCAGATTTCAAATCTGTGAATCTATACTTAACTAACTACTCTTCCTACCACCTTGGCCATTTTTCTGGCTTACTGAAGTAGATATTAATCACATTTAGAATTCATTTTCAATATCTCCAGAAAGGTCTCCTAACTTCCTGGTTGATTTAAATACTCTGGGTGCCAATATATTATGGTCAGACCTTTAAAATTAAGCACGTCAAGGCATAACCAGGATTTTCTGACCTCTTTTCATCAGTGAACTAGAATATTAATCTTTTAAGGAATGGTAATATGTATTCTACTTTTTAACATGAACAGCAAGTATGAAGATGTGGCACTGTTTTGCTGAATGAATATCTTTCTTGACATACCGGGAAAATTCATCATCTGCCCTCTGCAAAAGAATTTATTTCTAACTTTTACTATCTTTTTTAATTAAAAAAAAATCTACAGATGATAATGATGTCTCCAAAGGAGACATCGACTGAGTCAATGAACTAAAACTTTTTTCTAACTTGAATTTGACTAGCTTTACCCATTCTCCAAGGGTAGTTCAGAAAGCTAACAACTCCAGAGGGGAGAAACTTCAATGCCTAAAAATTACTGAGCCCACCAAATGGTGAGGTTTGTGTTGTAAACCTCTTTTGGCATAACATACCATTGATCATGTGTAAGCTTCGGGACTGAATATTGTCTTCTGCTGGGTCATAGTCAAAAACGGAGCCAGGATTGGTTCTCCAGACACGTAAACCTGCAAGGAAAACCAGTGATCAAAATGGGTACTCTTGCACCCTTTCAGCCATAAACATAAACAGCAGGAGGATTGAATCATTCTTGTTTATCTTAACTTCTTGTTCTCAGGGAACAAAGAAAGGCAGACACCTCAGCTTTGCACAGGGAGGTAATAGGGACTTTACTATCACAACTCATGAAGACAGATTGCGTAGCTAAGTAGGTGGCTGAGATCTGGACAACGGTGACCAGAACCAGTGAAAAGCTAAGTCAGTGAAAAGCTGGGTATAGTTTGTTTTCAACAGTGTCTTGTACATCTCATTGTTACAACGGGTCAACCTGTATCTTTGTTTCAGCATTTTGTTATTTCTCTTCCCCTTCCCAAATTAGAAAAATGTATATACAAGATGCAGGACACTGACGTCAAATACAGTGAAAACGGGTTATACCTGGGTGGAAGAACATACAAGAGAAATTACAACTGGGGGTAGGGAGGAGAGAAGGTGGGGAGGGGAAGGGATGGTAGGGGAAAAACAAAGGAGATGGTAACAATGCTCGACAGGAAATGTACCCATTACCTTACTTATGTAACTGGAACCCCTCTGTACACTTTTTTTTAAAGTGAAAATACCATATAGAGGGGTTACAATTACATGGGCAAGATAATGAGTACATTTCTTATCAAGCATTGCTGCCTCCTCCTTTGTTTCCCCTTCCCATCCCTTCCCATTTCTGCCCCCCAAACCCCCCATATTTTTACAATTAAAAAAAACATTTAAAAAAAGCTGGGTATAGTGGTGCGTACCATTATCTAAGCTATACAGGTAGTGTAAATAGGAAGATTATAGGGAAAAAAAGCCCTTATTAATAAAGCGACTACAAAGGGTTGGAGCCATGGCCGAGTTAGCAGAGAGCCCACCTGACAAGTGCAAGGCCCTGAGTTCAAAGCCCGGTACTGCCAAGAAAAATCACCAGACTGGGGTCCTTTGTACTTTAATTAGGTATAGTTATTTTACTTTTGTTTTTAACTACCTGTAATAGTCTCATGGTCTTGATCATTCCGTTTCTGTTCCATTTCTACCACTTTCCTCTGAATTCCTCGGTAGTTAATGTCACTGAAGTCCTGTGTATTCTTCTTTACTCGTTCAGTAATAGGATCTGTCACCACTGGTGTGAAGCAACCCTTGTGTTTCTCAAAGTCTTCATGATATTTCACCTGAAATACCATAAAAAGTTGCTTTATTAAAATATTTTCTGAGATCATCTTGTTTTCTTTTTTTCATTTTCCAACAGGCCACGGTAAACCCTGAGGAATCACTGACTCACCGTTGAGATGTGCCTCTGGGTTTCCCTCACCCGTCTCATCTCTGGGGTATCCAAAACATAAGCAGCTTTGCCTTGTATTTGTTTCCGGAAGCTGTCAGAGTAAAGAACCTATGGAGGAGAGATCATAGATGAGTATAGGTCATAGGGCTGGCTGGCTTCATTCTTAAACCTTAAAGCCTTTTCAGAGATGGAGATGGAAGAAGCTGGGGAGGGAAGCTTGAGTCATCTGACAGGACCCAGCAAAATGTGGAACTAACAGTGGACCAAGATTACTGCATGAGCACAGGTAGGTCTCATATCAGAAGACAAAGAATTTGTTTGCCTTTGAAAATGAAACACTCGTTTTCAAAGGAGAAGGGGAAAGGACACAGTTTAACTTTGGAAAAGGGGGAACGTAGCCTCTTGAGTTTGTTAGGAATTGATGCATCAGCACCAGCATATTCTGTGGTATTGTCAGTAAATCTGACAATAAAAGGAATCTGAAAGATCCATCCCTTAAAAGGGATAATGTCCATATTTCACAAACCAATATGCTAACACAGAAATAAAAGTCCCCTAGAGATAAAACCTCAATATTTCAAAACCAAAGAAGATGTCTATTTCTGAGTAATACCCATTTCATAAAATACTTTAAAAGTAGTGAGAGCAGAAAACTGCAGAGGTAAGAGGATCAGTTTGTTATAGTTGGTTATGAAAAACTACCTCAATGTTGGTTATGAAAAAGTACCCCCAAAAGGAGGAAACCATTGGAAGTTATGTTTAGTATGGTTGTTTGGCATTGAAAAGCACAGTTGTGTTAATTTTAGTGTAGCTTTTCAAGGGAAGAACTGCACATTTTTATGGGTGTTAAAATGTTATTTTCCAAGATGTTGCATTTATCTCTTTAAATTTTAGTGTGGTTTTTTCAGTTGAATGAGAAAGGCATGTTTTCATGATGTTAAAATGTTATTTTACAAGTTGTTGCACTACTCCATTTTAGTCCTAGAAAATACCGAGCTAATGTTTTCTTGGTTGCGCTTAGCTCTCTCCATCTCTGGAGTAACAGGTGTCGGAGTTGCTTTTCTCATATTCTCTTTGTACAATACCTAGGGGAGCCAAGAAAGCATCCAGACATCAGAGAGTAGGTAAACCAGTTCCGAAAAAATAATGTAGTTGGTGTTATGGCTCAATTACATCACACTGTAAGAAACACCTCAAAAAAGTGAAAGGCATTAAAATGTTATAACAGAAAGCAATGGATGAGAAGTAAAATGAGTGCAAGCTAGTGGGATTGGTTTGTTTTTAAATGGTCAAGGAAAAAATTTAAAAGATAACAAGTTTTGAAAACACTGTGAGATAAATTAGTGGTATAGCCATAATGGCCAAGCTTGTTAAAATTTTAATGATTTTTTTTTTTTCCTCTCTGAAATACCGAGCTAAAGTTTTCTTGATTGCGTTTGACTCTTTCCATCTCAGGAGTAAAAGGTGTGGGGGTTGCTTTCCCCATATTCTCTTTGTATAGCACCTGTGAGATATAAAGTTGTACCAGAAAGTCACTAGGAAGCAATAGTCACTATTAAATATAAGGCAATCATAGGAAGGGAAACATTAGGTTTCATCTATTACTATTAGTGAGAGCAGCTCTCAAGAAGAAAGCGTTAATGCCAATCGTAAATGTGGTATGGTATTTAGAGGCGATTCAAATTGAAAAGAATCTTTAAACCTTGAATGGGGTTAGGAGCAGGCCAAACTGCAGGGGTTACTGTGAAAAGCATTTTTGTTTCTGAAGACAATACCGAGCTAATGTTTTCTTGATTGCGTTTGACTCTCTGCATCTCTGGAGTGACAGGGGTTGGGGTGGCTTTCCCCACATTTTCTTTGTACAAAACCTAAGCGAGTCCAATGGATCCAATAAGCCCAAAAGAAAAAAAGAAAAAGGAAAAGGGATTATAGTTATCAAAATAAGAAATGGAATAGATAATTTTTATGAGACTTAGAATATCATATCATCTAGGCAAATAAGGTTAGATGAAGACTAGTAAGAAATTTGATTGTAGTTACAGTAAGATACTTGTTTACAGGGTAGAGCCCTAACCCTGAGATTTTTACAGATTTCAAGGGGGGTCTGCACTGTTCCCAGAAAGAACAAATTTACTGTTTAGTATATGAATGTCAGTCTCTGAACAAATCATCAGATCGGGAATTACTGAGGTTGAAACGGATCCAATACAGCAGCTAGTTACTGGCCTTGTCTACAGACCATAAACTCTTATAGACATCTCAGTAAAATTGTAGGCCCTCAGACAAGGCAAAGGAGTCCTTTTTTCTTTCTATCCCTTGTACACTCCCTCGTGAATTTGTTTAGTATATCACAATAAAAAAATGCTTTCAGCAGTCACATCCCTATGATAAATCATAGAAAGCACAGCACCGCATCATGTTAAATTCTTGAACCCAATGTCCCCCTTCATTTTCATTCTGGGGAACCTGGGAGGTTTGAAAAACTGGCATTTAACAAGAATTCTGGTGTAGCAGTGGTTCTCAAAGCAGAGTCAGCTTTGGTCAGGATCACTTGAAAACTTAGAAATACAAATTCTCTTGTCTTATGTCACAGTTGCTAAAGGAGAAACATGGGGTCATACACCTAGCAGTCTGGTTGAACAAACCTCCAGATGGTTCTGCTGCATACTTATGTGTTAGAAACACTGGACTTAGGACTGGAGAAATCTGTACATGGTGTGATGCTGACACGAACCCTAGCCCTACGGTAGTTCATATACACATATACACACTAGCATAGAGTAAAAGCTTACAGGCCCTATTTACTGTTAGCATTTAAAGACCATGATAAAGATGAAAGGGTAACACAAAAGACCTTTTCTGTGACACTCCGGTTTTTAAATTGACAATTGCCCAAAACACTACTGGATCAGAAGTTATGCCATTATCCATGAAGGAGAGATAGGAGTTATTTTTCCCAAGGTTTCTTTGTCTAACTCTCACAGTGTGGGGCTAAGGATGTAGTTCAGTGGTTAGTGCTGAATTTGATCCTCAGCATTACAAAACAATAACAATGCCAATAGAAAAACCTGACAGTACAGTGTAGATTAGAACCCAAAGTCATCAACATGACATCATGATTCTAATACTCAAGAAAGAGTCCATTATACCTGCTACACCACCCCACACAAGCTCACCCCAAATTTTTCATGGAAAACAAAGAGACCTTGGGAGTAGTGGAGAGTTAACCTTGGAGAGAGATGAACAAGAGAATGTTTTATAGGAAAATCTGTTACTTCTTGATATTAGAACTTTGTTAAAGATGAAAACAATTTTGTTATTACAAGAGTTAAGGCTAGGGAACAACAGTAGTCTTTAAAACAGTTGTCTTTTAAAAAACTAGGATTAATATGTATTATTTTAAATCATTGAAGTAGTATTTTAAAATTATTTAAAAAAACACATTTTTTTTTCTGCCAGAGTACCGAGCTAATATTTTCTTGATTGTGTTTGACTCTCTCCATCTCTGGAGTGACAGGTAAAGGGGTTCCCTTGCCCATATTTTCTTTGTATAACACCTGCACGATGAGAAAGCATCAGAGAGATATCGTAAGTGATGTTCCATTTTACTGTGAAGTTTGAAGTATAAGGCCCAAAACAGTAGTAATCCAGGGAGCCAGGAGCTATACACTGACAAGATACTTTAGTGATAGCTGTTATTGGGTTGGGGAAGCTGCACCCTCCAGGAAGCAAGAACTTCAGCTGCTAGGTGGGAGAAAGCTGAAAGTTATCAATACTTTTTTTCTGCTTCTTTGAGTAGGTTGACTCCTAAGCAATGCAGGGATGTCAGTGGTTAGAACTCGTGTCTCATTATCCACACAAACTAAATCATTTGTTATTTCTTTTTTGTTATTTTACTTTTTAAGTTTAAAAAATATGAAGTAAAAATGCCAAAATTAACTATATTATAGAAAGGAGAGGATGTCTTTTTGCAAAGTGAGATACATTAGAAGCAAAGAAAGGGAAGAGGGTTTTAAAATGATCAGTGTAATTATGAAATTAAATGGCATCTTTCTCCCCCTTTGTTTCCAAAATACCGAGCTAAGATTTTCTTGATTGTGTTTGACTCTCTGCATCTCAGGAGTGATAGGGATTGGAATTCCTGTCCCCAGGTTTTCTTTGTATAGCACCTGTACAGAAAGTAAGCATCCAGAACAAAAGCAATCAATCATTTAGACCCTCATCTTTGCAGTGATTGGGAGTGGAAGGGTGGAGGAAGATAATGAGTCAGAGAAAGGAAATCACAGAAGCTTTTAGGTTCAACCTGTATAAGTTTAAAAACAAAGGAATGCAGGAAAGAACAGCAAAAACTAAAAAATATGAAAAGGAAGTTTTGTTATTATTCTTATTTGACCTAATCTGTACAGAACTGAGCAACGAACACCAGGAAAAGGAGAAATTAGTCATCCTCATCTTGTTATTGGGGAAGGGAGGGATGGAAACAGATTTTTGATTTGGAAATGCTATTAATAAACCACATAAGGATGTTTGGGTTTTATAGATATAAATAGAAGATAACATACACAAGTCTTTTGTTGACTTCTAAAGTAAGTCAAAATAATGAATTTTTAGTTTGGGTGAAGATGGTAGGAAAAATTATTTTTAAGGCAATTAGAAAAGGACACATACTAAAGAGAGAAACTTTAAAATATCTATACAAGTACCAAAGCAGATTAGAATAGGAAATGAGGCCAAGAGATCTTCCCAGATCTCTTTAAAGCTCCTGTTCAGATCAAACTTGCCATGGTAAGATAAGCATTGATGCTTACACACTGAGAATGTTATGTCTTTCAAAGTAGGAATAGATTACTGAACATATTTTAAATATTAAATCAACCATCAGATTAAGGTTTAGCCAAAGTATGACGACTGCTTTGTAGGAAATGGCGGTATTAATTTGGGAACAAGGTGGTCAAAGTTTTTATTGGGATAAGTTGATTAGATTTTTAAAAAATCTAGCCATTTAAAAAATAGTGAAGGGGATTTCTTTTAAATACCGAACTAAAGTTTTCTTGATTGTGTTTGACTCTCTCCATCTCTGGAGTGATGGGGATTGGAATCCCTTTGCCGAGGTTCTCTTTATATAACACCTGTATGACACAAGAAAGCATCCAGAAAAAAAAACACAACAGAAAATACATAGGGAGACTGTGATGAGACAACACACATGAAACAGGAAAGATAAATTCACTGCTCTGTGCAGCAGGCTAGGGTGAGTGCACACTGAGGCCAGGGCATTTGATGCTTAACTCTTTACCCATGAACAAAGACATGTTTATTTCCTGTCAGGAAATAGACAAGAATACAAGTAACTTTATAAAAGTTGGTAAAATATTCTCATCAGAATAGAAAACTTACATGTCTTACATGTTCTATTCAGTGTACAATAGAGTCTTTTAAAATTAAGTCAATAAATACTTTTCTTACATAGAATGTTTGCCTTAGAGTCTAACATTTAAAACTACAGACTGAATCTGCACACTTTGGCAAAATTGGTCTCTGTTTAGACTATACAGATAGTCTGCAAGTTGGTGTTTTAATATGTGGTATTATCCACAAAGTTTGGCACCAATGGACAGCTTCACTTAATGCATTAACATGAATGGCTACTTTAAAAACAAATTCCAGGATTACTAGTTTCAAATGGAATTCAAACAAGAAATAACTAAAACATAGTGTGAAAATTGATACAAGCCTTTAAGGAAGGAATAATGATAGTAAAACTGCAGGGGGGAAACCAGAAAATTAAATACTTCAAAAGATATACCAAAGCACATTGAAAATTTAACAAAATCGAAAGGTCATGAGTTGTTAGTAAATAGTAATTAAAAATAAAACAAAAAGGTTACTAATTTAATTATGTCAAAGAATCAAACTTCTAAAAAAACAGTCAAACAAAATTAAAACAGATCTAGTTAAATTTTCCTAAAGACATTTGAGTCTCTATCACTGGCATAAATGGGCCTATGAACCTTATGTAAAAGTATCACGGACTATTTGGAACAGCAATTAAGAAAAGAGAAAATATGATTAAGTATAAATGTATAGTGTGATCTATATCTATCTATCTGTCTGTCTGTCTGTCTGCCTGCCTGCCTGTCTGTCTGTCTATCTATCTATCTATCTATCTATATCTTTTTTTGTGCCAGTTCTGGGACTAGATCTCATATCATGGGCGATGTCCCTGAGCTTCTTTTTACTCAAAATTAATGCTCTACTACTTGAGCTACAGCCCCACTTCCAGCTTTTTGGTAGTTTATTGGAGATAGAGTCTCTGCTACTCTGTATATTTTAAGAAATCAAAACTATGCACAATGGTGTATACTATAAGCCCAGCATTGGAAAGTCAAAGCAGGAGGCTAGTTTGTCAATATGAGTGCAGCTTGGGCTAGTGAGCTCCTGCCTCAAAAAAGTCCTCTCCTTAAAACAAATCAGAAGGCCGAGAATTCTATTCATGAAATGGTAAAATGCTTTTGGTTCCAGTACTGGGCAATTTTCTTTCTAGGAATTATTTACCCAGATAGGATCTATGTCAAGGTCACTATTGTTCCAAAGCAAGAGGCATCATTCCCACATGTGGCTTCTGGTTCCTTGTACACTAACCCAGAGACATCAGGTAAGAGTTCCAACTAAGTAAAAGCTTAAGTGTTTGGGTTGTGTTTGGAAATCAGTTAGCTTCAAAAGTGCCAGCAGTGACATAAGAGTGAAATAAAGGAACCAGTGAAACGTTTAAGGGACGATTAGGGACAATTATAGAAAGCATGAAGCATTAGATTCAAATGGTGAGTAAAAGATCCAGAAAACAGGATTGAGTTGGTGAGGGTTTTTTTGCTTTGTTTTTAAAGAATTTGTTAAATTATTATAAAGGGAAGTTTTGTTTTATAGAAATTAATATGTAGTTAAAGGAACTTTCTCCCAAATACCGAGCTAAAGTTTTCTTGATTGCGTTTGACTCGCTCCATCTCAGGAGTGACTGGCAAGGGGGTCCCCTTGCTCAAGTTCTCTTTGTACAATATCTGTGTGCATAAAACCAACAATCAAATTAGTCTAGACAAATCTTTTACATATACTTGATCCTAAAAAAGAGTCTAAACATATTTGCTTTTACAATGATATAAAATAGAACTTTTCAAAAGAGTGCAATTTGTACTAAATTTACATATTACAATGTCTGTGGCATCAAGGGATACACAGTGTCTTGATTTATAAATGCCATATCTCAGATGCAACTGTTAGGTCTTATCAAATAGTATGTAAGCCAAATTAATATCTATGATCAGTTGTTGGTAACACAAAATTAGAAAAAAAAAGGTTGAGACTTGGGGAGCTGAATTTATTAAGGTACTGAAAGCTAATATTCGCTTAATTTTCAACGATCCTGAATATAGTACAAAGGAAAGATCACTTATATCTAGCATGATGTACAAAAGTAGCTCAGAAGCTCAGAAAAGTATATCTAGTTCTGAGTTACTGAGTTGTCTTTGAATGAAAATGTTTAAGCATTGTAATCTTTTAAGGATAGCTGTAAAGACAAAAAATATAGCAAACATCCACAATAAATACAACTGAAATTCTGATTAGCACTGTTCTTTTGAAATAGGTGTTAGAAATTTTACTTTTGATTTGTGTCACACCAGTTAAAGACACCACTTATTACAGAAGAAGTGGAGGAAGGAAATAGTTTTATGAGTTAAGGAAAGTGATAAAATATCTATATTTTAGAAAAATATAATTAAAATTTCACACCAACACTAAAAGTAAATACTAAATTAGATTTGAGTTGAAAACTTAGAAATGCTTGATCTCATTCATTATTTGAATTTAGTAACTTTACATGTTAAGATATTATTTTAATAAGAATTAAATGACTTTAAAAATTGTTTTTCATTTCTAAGAAATACCGAGCTAAAGTTCTCTTGATTGCGTTTGACTCTCTCAATCTCTGGAGTGATAATTGTAGGGGTTCCTTTCCCCAAGTTTTCTTTGTATAAAACCTGCGAGATACAAGAAAGTACCCAAAAGACATTCAAAACGAGCATAGAAACTTGAGGAAAGGAGAGGGTTGGGTGAAAAATGTTTTTAGTAAGTAATATTTAGTAAGAATTTGGATTTGGGGATTTTTAAGGATGAATTCTAAGTGCTAATTCTTGAGTGGAAAGTGTAATAGACAGCATAATGGAGTTATAGATGAGTATACTGAAGAATATTGTGTTAATGCTACTTAAGTATTTCAGACCTAAGCACTCAAACTAGTTGGAAGAGTGGGTCATTCTGTATTAATTCAGGTGGTTTGGGTCAGATTATGATACACACAGACACACAGAATCTGTTGTTAAGAGGTTACTTTTTAAACAAGATGATAGATTATTCTGGTAGTTTTTTTAAAGACGGGGAATAGTTTATTTGATATATTTATAAATACCGAGCTAAAGTTTTCTTGATTGCGTTTGACTCTCTCAATCTCTGGAGTAACAGTGGTTGGAATGCCTGTTCCCAAATTTTCCTTGTACATAACCTGTAGAAAATAATTAGAATATCCCAGGAGGCAAAATAACCATAAATCCTTTAGATTACATAGCTATCTGGGCCAGATGGTGAGTCTCACAACAACAGTTGAGTGTAGCTTTCAAATATGATACTCAAAAACTAAGGGAAAGAAATTCCACATTTGTTCTCTTCAAAATAGTAATTTTACCAACTTGGAAACTAAGTACAAATTGTATATATATATATTTTTTGGTTAGTCGTGGGGCCTGAACTCTGGGCCTGGGCGCTGTCCCTCAGCTCTTCAGCTCAAGGCTAGCGCTCTACCACTTGAGCCACCGCACCACTTCTGATTTTTTCTGCTTATGTGGTGCTGAGGAATGGAACCCAGGGCCTCATGCATGCAAAGCAAGTGCTCTACCATTGAGCCACCTTCCCAGCCCCACAAATTGTATTTTCTATAGCCAGTACTTACTTAGTGCATACACTAAGTACTCAAGAATGTACTCGAGAAATGGCTTGCTTGTTTTATAATTTCTTAGACATGTGATACTCTATTCTACACTAATTGAATATTAGCATATATATAATACATATACATATGTATCTACATCTTTATATATATATATAAAGATATCTATCTATCTATATCTATGGATATAGATATGTGTGTGTGTGTGTGTGTGTGTGTGTGTGTGTGTGTGTGTGTAGAGAAAGTAGAGAACCTTTATTGGCTTCTTGCTTCCTTTCTTCCCTCTTACTGTTAAGACTTTCAGCCTAAATGAATGGATTCTATGGGGTACTACTGCATGGGGACGGTGAACAACACAATAACCTACAGGTTTGCATCAGAAATAGGTTTGCATCCTAGACTCAGTGACAAGCTAAATGTGACTTTTTTGTTTTGTCAGGAAACATTTAGGGATCATTGAAAATCTCTCATCTTGGTAAGAGTTATTTTCTTCCTTTTAACCCAGCAAGGCATCAGGACAGATCATGAACAACAGAACAAAACAGAAGAAGTTGCAATGCTAAGTAGCATCGTAGCTATGTGCTACTTCCCACGTATTAGTGGACAACAAACTTCAAAAGACTCCAGAGTATAAATTGAGAGTGAAGAGGGAATGAGATCTTAATATGATTCGGGTGGGTTTCCTATCTACTTTTGCAGTAGATAGTATTCCCTTCAATACCTAGGTAGATTTGTAGCTTCCCCAAAAGAATGAGTCCCATGGAAGAAAGGATGAATGAAACTGGGTAGCAGTTGAGAGGGGGGCTAATCATACAAACACATGCTGAGGGTAAAGGCCACTACCGAGCTAATGTGCTTCTGGGTCTCCTTGACACGTTTTACTTCAGGCAGGTCAGGGATTGGAGTTCCTTGTCCAATTGCTTCTTTATACTTCACCTAAATAAAAAGAGAAACGTATTATTACATGGTGAGTAGTTGTTTTTTACATGTATTTGATTAGTAGGCCTAACTTTGGTGGGGGATTATACTGAGGATTGACCCCAGGGACTGGTGCATTCTAAGTACATATTCTACCAATAAGCCACAATCCCAGCTTGTCTGCAGTTAACCACAGTTTAGATAATACCAGCTCTATACTTAGTTGGGAGGGGGCCATATTCTGTTCTTGAGCCAGGGGACAGATACTTAGTCACCCTCTTGCCTCTTTGGGGGAGGGAAAGTGGCCCCTCCTTAGACTGTTATCCTCAATCTTTTCTATATGCAGTGGTCCAGTGGATGCCTAAAATTCATCTACATTACCAACCCTATATACTTATTCCTGCTATTTTTTGCACATATGCATATTTCTTGCCTTTTCATTTTAGCAATTACCACATACTGTGGCTATATCTTTGAAGTTTGAAGTATGACACCACAACAAGCTCAGTTTTTTTTTCTCCCTTTTTACTACTACATGGACAGGAGATTCATTCTACTACACATCTTAGCAACCTCCTCTAAATGGAGAACATTCACTTAATGGAAACACCATGTTTAGCTTCTCTTTGGCATAACTGACCTGCTAACATCACTGTCTTGCATTTTGGGGCCATTTTAAAATAAAATAAAGACAACTGAGGCAATGTCTGTTTTTCGAGCATGTGAAAAGCTGAGGCAGAGGATTATGAGTTCCAACCAGCCTACCTTACCAGCTTGGACTACACAGAAAACCCCAAAACATACTACAAATACTACAGAACTGGAGTTGGAGGAATGGCTCAGTTAAGTAGAGTGCCAACCAATAAGCAAAGTGTACCAGGTTCAAGTCCTGATCTTGCAACAAAAAGAAAAAGAAAGAAAGAAAGAAAGAAAGAAAGAAAGAAAGAAAGAAAGAAAGAAAGAAAGAAAGAAAGAAAGAAAGAAAGAAAGAAAGAAAGAAAGAAAGAAAGAAAGAAAGAAAGAAAGAAAGAAAGAAAGAAAGAAAGAAAGAAAGAAAGAAAGAAAGAAACTACGGAACTGAGACAGTGATGTGGTAATGGGACAACTAGTGAGCACAGGTGACCTAGACAGTATGAAGATGCTGGAGAAGGAATAATTCATGTCCCCACTGCCACAGAGTGGGAAGCCATAACATTTCATGAGATTTCATTCACTGTATGCAGAATAGAGCACAATTTAAAACATATGTATTGATGGAGTTTTTCCTTTTAATATTTTTGGATCAAGGTTGGGTGCTAAATGAAAACATAGAAAGTAAAATTGTGGATAAGAGAGGACTACTTTATACAAGTATTCATTTGATTAGGATAGATATATTCACGTCTCTCTAGGAAGACTTTGACTAACATTCCAATTTCTCAAAAGCCTGATTTCTATAGCTGACAGAACTGAAAACTGCCACAGAACTATAAGCATGAAATGAGTGTAATTACTGGTACATAAGATATGGTGAGACAGTTAGCAGGTGCCTCTTTTAGAATGTAAGCTGGTTTTGTGACAGACCTTGTGGGTGTAACTCAGAGGTCATTGCAAATAATTACCACATGGTGGCAGAGATATACAAAGTGAGTCACAGTGCCTTACCGCACTGATGTGGTCCTGTGTTTGTTTTACTCTCATCATCTCCGGTGTCTTTCCAATTGCTGTTCCTGGTGAGACATCCTCCTTATATAAAACCTGGACATTCAGAATCAGAACAGTGTTACAGAGAAGGAAGAGAACCCCAGCAATTCCTGGGGAAAGATTAGGACACATTCCCCGAGGACACAATGGCTTCTGTGAAAACAAAGGACACTAGATAGTGTTCTCAGGCAAAAGCCCGAGTATCATCTGACTTCTTCTCCATCAAACCATCTATTATTCCACCAATCACTTTCCATGTCTTGAGATTTCACTTACGATTATCATACTATATTAATACAGGATGAGAAAAAGAAGATGTTGATGAGATTTAAGATTATCATAGCATATTAATACTGGATGAGAAAAAAACCAGGATGTTGATTAACAACCACAAAAAAACCATTAAAAATGCAAAGTCATTCAGTTACTTGGGGTAGGGAAAATAAAAGAAACCACACTGCCAAAAAGAAATCCACCTTCTTGGAACAAGACAACATATATTATTGTTCTAGGATTAAAAACTGAGAAAGGAAGAAAAATTATTTTGTTAGAAGACTTGTTATTATTTTGAATGGTCTCTGGAGTGATGATTTTGGAACAAAGAAGGGGAATTTGAACAAGTAGCCACTAGTATTAACTGGGGAGGTTAGATGTTAAAGGTCTGTGCCAATGTTAGACCAGTGTACTTTTTAAAAAGAGGAGAATGAAATTATTAGGTTAGCATTACATTGAAAATAAATAATATACCGAGCTGAAATTCTTTTGATTTTCTTTAACACGCAGTATTTCTGGCGTGTCTTGAACAACTGTAATTTTTCCTTTACTGTTTTTAAGGTCACACTGGTATTGGAGCTATGAAGAAAGAGTAATAAATACATGTCTTGTTACAATTTCAACATTGTTTATATATTTTAATCATTCTATATTGCGTAAAGGCAGCTAAAATCCTTCACTAAGGAAAAAAGTTGATGCCATACTAATCACAGTCTGATGGCCAGATTCTTCATTTAGAATTTTGTGGGGAAGCTAGTTGTTGGAGGTGGTGGGGAGAATTGCTGGAGACTGAATCCAGTGTCTTCCCACATGCCAAGCACATGTCCTGCCCCTGGGCTGCATATAGCCCCAGCCCCAGAAACTAAATTTAAAAACTTTGAAATGTGTAACACTGGTCTTTTATTTTAAAGCATCATTTTACCTACTTTAAGGCATTTTAAAGCATCATTTTACCTCCTTTAAGTAATGGAAGCATAAGAGCTCATTTTCCATGACAGGAAGCCACCCACCAAGGAACAGATGGACTTCACACTAGGGCTTGGGATGGAAATATAAAGCGATCCCAGAAAAGAACCAAGTACACATTCCTCAAGGCAAGGGTGGAGTTGCAAAGGGCCACTCAACAGCACCCAAAAAGATGGAAGAATGCCCCAGTGTATGTGTCCAGAGACACTTCCTGTTAGCCTGCCTGACCCACTCTAAGGGTTTTGCCTTAGAGCTAAAAACTTAGCACTAAAAACTTACAAGGCTGAAATTCTTTTGGTTCTCCCGGACTCTCTGCATCTCTGGAGTGTCCAAAACAGTCTCATAATATGACATGGACTTCTCAGCATCTTCCTTGTATTTTTTCTGAAAATAGATCCCAAGAAATTAAGGAGGGTGGCCACCAAAGGGATATGGGCCAATAACCTAAAATAGTCCTTTCAGCTCAGCTAGAGAAAGGTTTTCTACATCTTGAACATCTAAGAATGTCAGAGAATTATAAAGTACAGCCCTCTTAGGGCCATGTCTGTTCTCTCCAGGAGAACTGAAAGGGAGATGGAGAAGTCTGCCATTGCCCTACCCATCACTGCCAGGAGCCAGACAAGAGGATAGAAGTAGGAAGGTTAGCAGTCTTGGCCTCCTGAAAACCAGTCTAACTGGTGGCACGGAGATTTTCACTGAACTTTAAACAGGTGAGTTCAGGGCTCCTGGCTATCCGATTGAACAGACACAGAATTTGTTTCCAGATCATGGCTCTGGAGCCGTGGAAACCTGCCTGATGGGACAGGAGGCTGCCTCTACTGTGGCTAACACACTGAGCAAGACATTGGTCCGAACCAGCAGTTTCCTTTGGCTTTCCCAAATCACAATAGTCTTTGACAAGCAAGAAATGTACAGATGGGCTGCTCTTTTCCTGGACATATACACAGCCAATGCCATCCCTAGACTTTAGTTATTCTCTGCAGAACACTTACTGGACCTCAGCCATGTTTTCCTTTTATTGTTTGTTACTGTGTCCTTTTGCTTTTGTCTCTAGTTTGGCTTTCTCCTACTTTTCAAGGAAGTTTGGGTAAATAGGAGTGAGGAGGAAAGAGACTAGTCACTTTTTTATAATGGGATAAAATAAGCTGTTCATATCTAAGTTGAGTTATATGAATTATATTTATACATTTTTGTGTGTGTAGTGTTCTTGAACTCAGGGCCTGGGTACCATCTTTGTTTTTTTTCTTTGCTTAAGGCTTGCACTCTACTGCTTGAGCCACAGCTCTACTTTTGGCCTTTTAGTGGTTAATTGGAGATAAGAGTCTCATAGACTTTCCTGCCCAGCCTTGCTTACAACTGTGATTCTCAGATCTCAGTCTCCTGAATGACTAGGATTACAGTCATGAGCCATGGACGCCAGGCTAAACACTGAAACTGATACAGTTTCAGCCAATGAGAGTTTGTCCTAGTTTTTTAAATGTATTTTTTATTGTAAAAATACTGTACAGAGGGGTTACAGTTACATGAGTAGGATAGAGTACATTTCCTTTTGAGGAGTGTTACTTTCTCCTTTGTTTTTTCCACTACTATCCCTTCCCTTCCCACCTCCCCAACTCCTCCCTCCCATCCCTCCCCATCCCCCCCCCCACATTGTAAAGTTCATTTCCAACATAGTTTCCTGTACATCTCATTGTCACAGTGGGTCAACCTGCATCCCCATTTATGCATTCCACTATATCCCTTCCGCTCCCCAAATTACAAAAATGTATATACAAGATGCAGAACACCAGAATCAAATACAGTGAAAACAGGGGTTATATCATGGGGAAACAACATACAGAAGAAACAAAAGAATCACATAGTGATTAAGTATACCAAGTACATTAAAAACAGTAGCAAGAAAGAAAAAAACCACTTGCTTAACATCATTTTATATGGTCACATGTACATAGCCTTTGATATTCTCTACTTGTCCTAGACATGTACTAGTCATTGCAAACAAGGGAAACCATGGGGTCTATGTTTCTTTGGGCCTGGCTTACTTCACTTAATATAATTTTTTCCAAGTTGTCTTTCCATTTCTTAACAAATGGGGCAATGTCATTCTTTCTGATGGAGGAATAGAATTCCATTGTATAATTGTACCACATTTTCTTGATCCACTTATCTACTGAGGGGCATCTGGATTGGTTCCATATCTTAGTTATGGTGAATAATACTGCGATAAACATGGTTGTGCTGGTAGCTTTGGTATGACCTTGTTTGTGATCATTTGGGTAAATGCCCCAAAGTGGGATTGCTGGGTCATAGGGAGCTCTATGTGTAGTCTTTTGAGGAACCTCCATACTACTTTCCAAAGTGGTTGAACAATTTTATCCTAACCAACAATGCAGTAGGGTTCCCTTTTGGCCACATCCCCTCCAGCATCTATTGTTACTAGATTTCTTGATTATAGCCATTGTAACTGGAGTAAGGTGGAATCTCAATATTGTCTTGAGCTGATCAGAAACTTTGGTAAAGTAGCAGGGTATAAAATTAACCCTCAGAAATCAATGGCTTTCCTGTATGTCAATAATGATAAGAGCAAAGCTGAAATTAGGAAAGCAACCCCTTTTGTAATTGTCCCACAAAAAATAAAATACCTAGGAGTTAACTAAAGAGGTGAAGGACCTCTATGATGAAGACTTTTAAAACCTGAAAAAGGCAATTAAAGCAGAACTAAGGAAGTAGAAAAACCTCCCATGCTCCTGGATTGGGAGGATTAACATCGTGAAAATGGCAATACTGCCAAAGGCTATATACAAATTCAATACCATACCTATAAATATCCCAACATCATTCTTCAATGAAATAGAAGAAGCAATCCAAAAATTCATATGGAACAATAAAAGACCCCGAATAGCAAAAACAATCCTTAGTAGAAGAACAGTGCTGGAGGAATATCAATACCAAATTTCAAACTCTACTACAAAGCAATAGTAATCAAAACTGCCTGGTACTGGCACGAGAACAGCCCTGAGAACTAATGGAATAGGACTGAAGACCCAGAAATGAACCCACAAACCTATAGCCACCTAATCTGTGACAAGGGAGCTAAAAAGTAGAATGGAAGAAAGACAGCCTTTCAGTAAATGGTGCTGGCAAAATTGGTTAAATACCTGTAGAAAACTAAAGCTAGATCCCTATAGATCACCCTGCACCAGAATCAACTCCAAATGGATCAGAGACCTCGAAATAAAAGCAGACACCCTGAAAACATTACAGGAAGGAATGGGAGAAACCCTAGGTCTCCTTGGCACAGGCTGAAAATTTCTTAATAGAGATCCAGAAACACAACAAATCAAAGAAAGGTTGGACAAATGGGATTGCATGAAACTGTGGAGCTTCTACATGGCAAAGGACATAATGAGAAAGATCAATAGAAAGCCCACAGACTGGGAGAAGATCTTGACTAGCCATACAATGGACTAGGGTCTCATATCTAAACTATACTTAGAACTCAAAAGAATTAAATCCCCCAACAACAAATTCTCAAACAACTGCCTGATTAATAAGTGGGCTAAAGACTAAGAGACTTCTCTGAAGAGGAAATAAGAATGGCCAATAGACACATGAAGAAATGCTCAACTTCTCTAGCCATAAAAGAAATGTCCTAGTTTTTAAAAAAACCTAATTTGGACACAATTAAAATATAAGTTTCTGGGAGAACAGGCAGTTCAGAAACAGATGCTTTGTTCAGGAGAAGTCCCCTGGATGACTTTTATTTACCCAAGCATATATGAAAAAAGATCCCTCATTTTCCTGGGAAATGAAAATAAGCAGTTCTCTTGGTTTTTATTTTTAGTTTTTAAAGATTAAATAAAAGCTGCTCAACTGGTTTGCAACTCTAGTTTCAGAGATAATTTTGATCTCTGACCAATCTATTTGCACATGGAACATGAAACAAAATATTTGAGGAAGAAAGACCCTGAATTTCCTTGGTATTAAAAACACTTGATTATCATACCCTGAATTTGTGAGTGAGCTTTCACTATTTGTCTTAATTCCCAAGTAAGAAGTTCAGAAGTTATAAGGTATACACTGCACTTTAGTTATTGAGCAGGAAATAACTTGGCCAGATCTTAGGTTTTGAAGCACCAGCCAGAGAGAGCCCCAAAAGAGTCACATGACTAATCCCTCCCAAGCCATTCTGAGGCTCTAGCAGCCCAAAGTGTGCTGGCCTTCCTGGCTCTCCCACATACGCATAGTAATTTTACATGTTACAATATTGATATATTAATTATGAATTGTACCATGTAAGAATTTTTCAATATTTTCAAGACCCTTCATAATTATATATAATAACTATGTATAACATATAACAATATATTATGATAAAGGTGATGTACAGCGGGGTTACAGTTTCATAAGTCAGGTAATGAATTTCTTTTTGGACAATGTCATCCCTTCTCTCCCAGTTTCTTCCTCCTGCTCCCACCCACATCGTTTATAATTTTTCAGATGTTTTCCTCCAGTACCTAAGACCAAACCAAGGCCTTGTACCTTACCACTGTCATCCATCCCTAGCCCTTTGTTAATATATTAAATCTTAACAGAAAACTCTGCTGTAATTCTATATCAGAGGTAAAGCTTTTCTGTTCAAATGGGGGAAATTGTGACTTTTAAAAAGTCTCCTTAAAAAAAGTCTCTTTAAGTATTAACAGAAATACTTTTAAGTTAAGTTTGATTGGGGCATATGAAAAGACAGTCTGATCAATGTTCTTACCTGGCTTGAAAGGTTCTTGACTTGTTGGGCATGAATGATCTCTGGAGTGTCAACCACAGAAGTAAAATTGGCTTTTTCCATTTCTGCTGATTGCTTATATTTAATCTGTAGAAGGAGACCAGCATTTGGGTAAGTGCTTGGTTTGATTAAAACAGGTAATCAATAGTGCTTTTTTGCAAGATGGACTCATTCATTGGACATTTAACAGACATTTATTCCTATTATGTTTATAGCTTTATATTAAAGAATGAGAGTCCAAAAGATGGTCTTAATCATTCAGACTTACTGTCTAGTTCAATGTAGGCTTTAGTAATGTTAAGGACATAACTGATAGTAAAACATGGATTTTTTTTTTTTTTACAAAAGGCTGGCAGAATAAGAGGTAAGATATAAGACCCGCATACCACTTAATACTGGAATTGTAAAAGATGTGTTAAATGTAGGTCTTGAAAGTAGAGAAAGAAAGAATTTCCTAAATATACTAATTGAAGAATTCTTTGTGTAAACAAGAAGATTGACCAAGAAACAGGAAGATGTTCAAGAATGCCACTATGTGCATTTGACTGCCACTTATAAACAAGACGACAATGTCCATTATGACTTTCTAATCACAACTACATTTTTGAAAGATTGACATGGAATAGAAAAACTGACCTGACTGGCAATGTCAGTAGCATTCCTGGCCCGCATAAAATCTGGAGTTTCATTGGCCATGGCGTTCAGACCTCTTCCTTTGACTTCGAGCTCCAGGTCTCGCTTATATTCTTTCTATAGAAGAATTATTAAAAAAAAAAAGTCATTCAACTTCTACTAGTAGATGGTACCTGCACCGGAGTGGATACAAATCCAAATAACATATCACCTCAAGTGTCATGGTACTTTCAGTCCATGTAAAAGATGGAGTGATATGTTTAGGGGTTATTGTGGGAACACCATTCTGCTTTGTCAGTGTGAACCAATGTAAATCCTCCTTTTGAATGCCTTTTTAATTCTCTACTTGCAAAGTTAAAACTGAAATCAGATCTGGCTTGGTACACATTAGGATTAATGTCATACCACTCTAGTATCATATGATGTTTTAATTTAAATCCACATACCAAATCTGTCTAGGCTAATTCATACAGGTAAATAATTGGTTGTGATAACCACTATGGGACATACTAATTCTCCTTGGAAACGGACATTTTATTAAATGGCTAATAATTATGGTGCATATCCAACTTGGAATTCAAAAAGCCTCTATTTCTCTCTCTTCCTGTGACTTGGGTGGGAAGACGAAACCCTAATAACTATGTTCATGCATTTGGCTATGGTCTCACCTCATTTAGGATCTGAGTGGCGTTCTTTGCTCGTAGCATGTCAGGAGTATCTTCCATTTCAGTGAGACCCCTCCCACGGATGCTTTCCTCTAGATCTTTCCTGTACTCTTTCTATACCACAAAGTAAAAGCAACAGCACTGACAAGAGAGTCTGGGTTGTTTTCTTAGGTGAAGAGTTAAAAAACTCCCCCCCAAAACAAAACAACCCTTCCAATTTTTAACAGCTAGTGGTTGAGTAAGTAAAGATGAATAAAGGCAGGGTATAGGCTTGACCAGTTAATATTAAGTATTAAATAAAAGACTAGAAGTGAATGGAATGCTAAAATAAGCACATTTTTATTAGAGCTAATCTATTCAACAATTAGAAGAATTAAGAGGGGTGATAGATTAGGTGGAAAAACCAAACATGTGAAGAGGAGGTGGTGGAAACGGCAGCAGGAACACACTGTTAAGTGTCATTAGTGTCATTATTTGGATCAAGAGGAGAAGAAAAGACCAAGCGGCCACTACCTCGCTTGCTATTTTGGTTGCATATTTGACATGTAATAAAGCTGGCGTGACCTCCAGGCCAGTCAGATTTCTGCCTTTAATGGATTCTTCATAATCTTTCCTATATTCTTTCTAATATGAGTAGGGAGGAAAGACAAAAAAGAATCTGTTACAGTTTATCTCTCAATCCTAGGAAGAAAAAAATTACATTTCTTTTACCGTGTATGGCCTCCTAAGCACAGTTTTACTGAGGGTCACACATTTGAAACATGTCGTCTGATTGTTCTGGAACTGTTTCATTTAAAGCAACATGGCTCCATGGAAACTCAGAGGTTGAGAAAGATCGATACTCCAAACCTCCATCATCTCTCTAAGGTGGTGACTGGGGCTGTTCCCCACAAGAGTGGAAAAATGGATAAAAGATTTTGTTTTAAAACTTGAAGTGAATTGGGAGGGGGTAACAGGAAGCAGAACCTCAGGTCACTAAAGGCAAGTTGGTACTTTTTGTAAGCATGCTTATTTGTAAAGCTCGTGAAACAGGGCTATCCAGTGTCCTAGAACTATCCTTCCTCTTGAGGCTGTCAACCTGGCTGGGTATGATTCTTTTTAATCTTTTCATTTCTAGAAAACATTTATGGAGCGCCTACTGCTTACAGGCAGTACTGCTTGGCTTTGGCATTACAATACCTGGCACATGGTCATCCCTTCGTAAGTTCTAGGGTATAGTCGTAAGCAACAAGTGGCTTGGACCTCTTTTCAATTTTTGGTACTACTGGAATTTGAAACTTAGGCCCTTGAGCTTGCTTTGCTTGCTTGTTCATAATTGGCAGCACCATTTGAGCTACACCTGAATACAGGCTTTGTGTGGGTTAATAAGAAATTGAGTCTCACAGACTTTCTGTCCATGCTGGCTTCATATCATGATCCTCAGGATTGTAGCTCTCTGAATAGTTACTATGATGCTCTAAGTTACCAACATCCATTTGGGGCCTATTTTTTAAACCACTGAGTAGGTTAGATGGACAAAAATACATAGAAGAATCTTGAGGTTTTGTTAGAAAGGGTCACTCTACCTCCCAGACCCTCTTCTCTACTATGTCAAGGAAGCTTGGAATATATATTAAAAGTACATTTTTGGTGTACTTTCAAAAGTCCCAACTGAATTTTAAATTTATAAAGTTGAAAGAATAGTAGAAGGAACTCCCATGTAGCCTTTACTTGGACTTACTAGTTGTTTGAAATTAGTGTGTGTGTGTGTGTGTGTGTGTGTGTGTGTGTGTGTGTGTGTGTGTGTGTGTGTGTGTGTGTGTGTGTGTGTGTGTGTGTGTGTGTGTGTCTTTAAGTACTGGTGCTTCAACTCAGGATCTGGGCCTATCCTTTAGTTTTTTCTTGCTGTAGGCTAGCACTTTACTACTTGAGACACAGCTCCATGTCCAGCTTTTTGCTGGTTAATTAGAGATAAAAGTCTTGAACTTTTCTGCCTGGGCTAGCTTCCAACTACCATCTTCCAATCTTAGTCTCCTGAGTAGCTAGGATTACAGGCATAAGCCACCAAATCATGGCTTTATTTGGTATTTTATACATCAGAAAACTCAAACTTTTATTTAAAAAAAGGAACAAGCAAAGCATTTATCTTTGTAACTAAATGATATTCCCATGGAAGAGTGGCAAACATATTTCTAATAACCTGTTTCCCCATGAAATTCAAATTCTTTCTTTCTTCTTTCTTTCTTTCTTTCTTTCTTTCTTTCTTTCTTTCTTTCTTTCTTTCTTTCTTTCTTTCTTTCTTCTCTTTCCTTTTTTCTTTCTCTTTCTTTCCTTTTTCTTTTTTCTCTCCCTTCCTCCCTCCCTCCCTCCCTCCTTTCTTCCTTCCTTCCTTCCTTCCTTCCTTCCTTCCTTTCTTCTGTTTTTTTTTTGTTTGTTTTTTTTGTTTTTTTGCTGGTCCTGGGGCCTGGGCTCTGTCCCTGAGCTTCTTTTGCTCAAGGCTAGCACTCTACCACTTGAGCCATGGCACCACTTCCAGCATTTTCAGAGTAGTATTTGGAGATAAAGGTTTCACATTGCTTTCCTTCTTAGGTTGGCTTTGAACTGGATCCTCAGATCTTAACCTTCTGAGTAGTTAGGATTATACATATGAGCCACTGGTGCCCGGCGAATGAAATAGATTTTCTAAGATTTACTTCTCTCCTCATTCTTAAATTAAAAGCAATTTTTAAAAAATGCATCCACTTACAATTCTAGAACAGGAAATGTGATACTTTGACTTTTGGTTTACCAAAGTTTTGATTCCTCTGGTCCCTTTTTGTTTGACCTGAGGTGTGTATTATAGAGGACAGCATTCCAAAGCCAGGGATGCATCTGTCTATGGAGGGAACTTTTTAATTTATCAGAGAAAATTCAATTCAGGCTATTCCCCTACCCTCCCAGTGTTAGGAATAGTTTGCTTGGTTCTAATTTTATGAAAATGGTTATAGAAATATGGAAAATATCTACTACTTAGAATTTTTTTAAATATGTAGATGAACTGGAGAATTTCTGCAATGAGAAAGATTTTCATGATCACATGTTCAAAAGTTCTGCCACTTTGGACAACAGGAGGCTGGATATGTTTGTGGCAGAGGTGGTGTTCATAAGTTTACTGTCTGGGGTGTTTTGGGAGAACTTACCCCACTCTGCATCTGCTGAGACTCTTTGGCAGTAATGTATGTCGGAGTCTCAAAGTCCAACATAGGCTT
Source organism: Dipodomys merriami (assembly GCF_024711535.1). Classification (NCBI taxonomy): domain Eukaryota; kingdom Metazoa; phylum Chordata; class Mammalia; order Rodentia; family Heteromyidae; genus Dipodomys; species Dipodomys merriami. The sequence goes on along the minus strand of NW_027202270.1, from coordinate 61,531,141 downwards.
TCCTCGTTCCTTTTCATATTTTTCTTTGTATTTCACCTATTGATGGAAAGTCTTGTTAGAAATCTTGCTGAACATCTCCTAGACTGAGACCAGTTTAAAGTCAAGATGTTTTGATTGGTAAATTTTGTCTAATTAGCCCCTTTTCATTGCCACTCATAACAGTTTTCCTGTTGTGTTTTAGATTCAGCACTTTTTTTGTTGTTGCCTGTGGGGAGGACGATTGCTGTTTGAAAGTCATAATCAATATTTAGATCCAAGGAACCCAAACAATCACTGACAACTAGCTGATGTAAATGTTGCCTAAGATTGGCTAAAGTCTGATTGTGGACATTTTAACAATAAATAGCATTGGAGGAGTGTTTAAAAGGTGCTTTTGCTGGGGCTCCATGTTAACTAAAAGCAAGAGAAAAGCTCGGTGTCACTGCCTCCATTTTATGTGTGTGTTTGCTTTAAGCTCATTCACTCTGCAATCACACTGCAATCACCTTGGGTTCCAGGAAGGCAAGACTAATGGACAACATCCTTATGGCAAAAGATGGGTAAAAATACCAGTGATAGAGTTTCTTCAGAACAGACCATCCACCAGGCAATGATGTCTTGTTTATCCTGGAATCTTTCCAAAACAAGGACTGACATAAAAGTCAAGCAGGCCTAGCCTGTGACTGGGAAGCTACCCATGACTACCTTTCATACCCTGCTCCTGGCTCTGTCTAGTCCCTGAAAATGTCTGAAGATATACTAAAGTGTTATCACCCATGGCATGCCTGTGCCATGTAATAAACCTTCCTCCTTCACTTTTCACCATGTCTCTTTATTTGCTATATAGGAGTAAGTGGCAAGACCTGTTATGGAACTCCTAAAATTCCACGAGGTTTAAAAATCTGGTTTCAACATTAGCCAGTATCTCTGAGTTAAAAAAAGAAAATCTCCAATTTTTATTTCCTCTTTTTGTTGTTTACAGGATTTGAACTCAGGGCCTGGGTGCTGTCTCTGAGCTTTTTTGTGCAAGGCAGTGTTCTACAACTTGAGCCACAGCTCCACTTCCAGTTTTCAAGTGGTTAACTGGAGATAAGAGTCTCATGGATCTTTTTTGCCTGAGCTGGCTTTGATCCTCAGATTTTAGCCCCCTAGTTGGCTAGGATTACAGGCATAAGCCACTAGCACCCAGCTCCAATTTTTCTTTTTCTTTTATTTTGCTTTTTGGTCCGGACATGGGGCCTGAACTCTGGGCCTGGGCGCTGTCCCTCAGCTCTTCAGCTCAAGGTGAGCGCTCTACCACTTGAGCCACAGCACCACTTCCGGCTTTTTTCTTTTTGCTTATGTGGTGCTGAGAAATCGAACCCAGGGCCTCGAGCATGCAAGGCAAGTGCTCTACCACTGAGCCACCTTCCAAGCCCCATCCAATTTTTCTTGAACAGGAGTTTTTATTAGGGATCTGGAGTGAGTCTTGTTGTAATAATACATGTAGTTTAATAAGTAAACAACTCTCGGGATCATCAATGGCTATTTAATGTAGCCAATATAAATTTACATAGATAGGAAAACTAGTTTATAGGTCAACTGAATTTCTAATCAACGTGACATTCTCAAAAAAGACTCCTAAGGCTGTTATATAAATAAAATTCTCTGATCCTTACACCATGTAATTGAGCATTCATATTATATAGTGGAGAAACTGGAAAGACAGAAAGGCTCATGATGATATCCCATATATTCAGCTCTTTTGGTTCTAAGAAGACCTTAGAATGGAGGCCTGGGGGCATAGGTTGCTTCCCACAGGAACTTTCTAGTAATTTAGCTCTCTAGCTAATGTCAAAAAGAGATCTAAATAATGTTGACAACACCCTAGCCATAAAAGAAATGCAAATCAAAACAACATTGAGATATCACCTCACTCCAGTTAGAACAGCAAAAATCAAGAACTCTAACAACAACAGATGCTGGAGGGGATGTGGACAGAAAGGAACCTTACTTCATTGTTGGTGGGAATGTAAACTTGTTCAACCACTTTGGAAAGCAGTATGGAGGTTCCTCAAAAGACTTCACATAGATCTCCCCTATGATCCAGCAATCCCACTTTTGGGCATTTACCCAAATATACAAACAAGACCACACTAAAGCTACCAGCACAACTATGTTTATTGCAGCATTATTTACCATAGCTAAGATATGGAACCAACCCAGAAGCCCCTCAGTAGATGAATGGATCAAGAAAATGTGGTATATATACACAATGGAATTCTATGCCTCCATCAGAAAGAATGACATTTCCCCATTTGTTAGGAAATGGTAAGGCTTGGAAAAAATTATATTAAGTGAAGTAAGCCAGGCCCAAAGAAACATAGGTCCCATGGTTTCCCTTATTTGCAATATCTAGTATAGGTATGAGTCAAGCGGAAAAGATCAGATAATGTGATGTTAGGAAAACGAACCCTTAAATATGTATTTTAATGTTTTCGTTTCTTTCATGCATGTATTTCTAACGCATTTATAAGATTATTTCTTTGTTGCTTTGTATGTCCCTCCCCCACAGTGTAACCCCCGCTTTCACTTTATTTGATGTCAGTATAACATGTGGAGGAGATGGGGACAAACAAGTCGTTTAAGGATTCAGGTGGACCTGTTGTAACAAGGAGAATTACAAAATGTCATGTCAAAGCAAGCTTTACAATGTCGGTGTGGGGGGGGGGAGGGGGGTATGATTGGGTGGGGGGGAGGGGGGAGGCTGGGAAGGGAGGTGAAGGGTAAACAAAGGAGGAGGCTGCAATGCTTGGTAAGAAATGTATGCATTATCCTGCCCATGTAATTGTAACCCCTCTGTACAGTATGTTCTCAAATAAAATAAAATAAAATTTAAAAAAAAAGAAAAAAAATAATGTTGACAACAATCACTAGTCATTTTACAAGTTCAGTAATTTCTTATATATCTAGGAACTTCTTCAGTGGCAAACCTGGTAGTGTTACTTCTGTTTTCCAAAGTCTCCCCACCGTCTATCATTCATTTCTGTTTCCTAATCTGGCCCAGATCAGAGGGGTATATCAGGGTTTTTGTGTTCTTTGGGACAGTCTTAATGCTTCTAGCATTTATAATAGTGGGGAAATATACCTGCAGAGCACATAGCAGGTATATTTCCCCACTATTATAAATGCTTGTACCTAACAGTTTTCAACAGTTAGGGAATTTGGAATCCCTCTGCCTTTGTACTTATCTCAAACAATAGCCTTTAAAATATCATATCCTCTCCCCCCTCCCTCTCCTTTTCCCTCCCTTCCTCCCTCCCTGCCTCTCTCTCTCTGTGCTAGTCTTTGAGCTTGAACTCAGGACCTGAACATGTTACTCCCCTGAGCATTTTGTGCTCAAGGCTAGCACTCTACCACTTCAGCCACAACTCCACTTCTGATGTTTTCTGTGATTAACTGGAAATAAGCATTTCATGGGCTTTTCTGTCTGGGCTGACTTTAAACTATGATCCTCAGATTTCAGCCTCCTAAGTAGCAAGGATGACAGGCATGAGCCACTGGTGCCCAGCAAAGCATCATTCTTAATACAAAATCCATGGTATGCTTTTGACATTGTAGATAAATAGATGTGGGGTTCTGGGAAAGCCAATCTTGATGAACTTACTATGCTCTGTAATTCTGTGGCCTCTTTTAGGTGAAGCTGCTCCAGATTATCAGGTGTGGTATGGTAATGGCCTTTACTCTTCTCATAGTTCTTCTTGTACTGGTACTGAGGGGAAGGGGGCAGAAGAGGAAACAGGTGAAAAAATGCTTGATATTCCAAAATTTTCCTCCTTGGGCACTTTGACAGCATCATGGTTAAGAGCAAACTTAGATAAGCAAGCACCAACTTGTGTGGAGATACGATGTTGCAAGGAAAATCTTAAAAGATGAAGATCCAAGTTCAGTATTGTCCATTAATACTAGACGTGAACACTGTTTGCATGGCTTTTTCAAAGTTAGGTGTAGTTAAAGGCTAAAAGTGATTATAAGCCTGTATGAAAATAGAACAGTATGAGGGAGGAGGTAACAAGTTTGACAGGAAATGTATTCACTACCTTACTTATGTAACTATAATCCCTCTGAATACCACTTTGACAATAAAATTAAAACAAAAAATAGAACAGTGAAATCTATTTAAATTGTTTTAAGAGGAAGAGTCATGAAGACCTCTTCTATTTGATCAGGTTACACTGTCTACATGTACAGAAATATAATAATAAAACTCCTTTGTAAAACCAATTCATGCTAATAAATAAAATATAACAATTAAAACTCTAAAAGTGGAAGATAACCATGTCAAGTAGTTTAGAAATAAGAAATGACTGGGGTCTAGAGGCTCAGAGCTATAATCCTAGCTACCTAGGAAACAGATCTGCGCTTAAGGTTTGAAACCAGCATGCATAGACAAACCTGAGAGACTCATCTCCAATTAACCAACAAAAAGGCAGAAGTGGAGGTATGGCTCAAGTGGTAGAGCACCAGTTAGAAAAAAAGCCAAATATTCTAAAAGTAAAAATGTCTTTTTAGCTGGGTGCAGGTGGCTCACACCTGTAATCCTAACTACTTCAGGAGGCTAAGATCTGAGGATTGCAGTTCAAGTCAGCCCAGGCAGGAAAGTCTGTGAGACTCTTATCTCCTATTAACTACTCAGAAAAAGATAGAAGTGGTGCTGCAGCTCAAGTGCTCACCTTGAGCAAAAAAAACTCAGAGATGGAACCCAGGCCCAGAGTGCAATCCCTAGGACTGGCAAAACAAAACAAAACAAAAAACCAACTTTCTTTGTATGTGTTTGCTGGCATCAAATCCGGGGCCTTGAACATGCTAAACAGTTTCTGTACCACTGAACTATACCCCTGTCTAAGTAGAAGCATTTTTACATTCTGAGAGGTATTATTATTGATGGAGATGTAAAAGATCAATGTTGCAATTCGGTGTCATGCCCTCAAATAGAAGCAACTTCGTAATAAATCAAGTAATGAGTAGCAGTGCAGGAGAGTACATGAGCTCAGAGAAGGAATTGGTTTGCAGGTGGAAGAGACAGGCTGTCTCTGGAACAAATGACCCAGCTTACAGAACTGGCCAGTTGGCTTGTATTCAGGACATGATGCATTATCAGAGATTCCTTCATGTCAGTCACAGGTTTGTGAAGTTTCTTCAGGTCGGCCTTATATTTAACCTATATGTTCAAGAGGAAAAGAACAAAAGAAAAATCATATAGCTAGAAAATAGCTCTAATTGAAATCACAGTAAGGAATCCATGATTGTATAAATGTAATAGTTATATATATAGAGAGAGAACACCAAACTAATCACATCCCATTCACAATAGCCTAAGGTGGAAAAAAGAACCCTCAAGCTTCCATGCACAGGTGGCCAAAATTATACATTCAGCCATAAAATTAAATAAATTCAATACATGCTACAATATGAATGAACCTTGAAAATTCTAGAATAAACCAGATAGAAAAAGGCAACTACCGTTATTATAATGCAATGAAATCTGTAAAGTAAGTAGGCCCAAAGAGACAGAAAGTAGAGGTTATCAGGAGTTGAGAGCAAGTAGGAACTGACAGGTTTTCTTTGTGGTGATGAAAAAAGTTTAGGAAATAGTATAGGGATATCTGAGCAATGATTAACATATTCAACACTACTAAATTATACAAATATACATGGCTAAAATAGAGTAGTATGGCTATCTTTGCCAGAATTTAAAAACATACCTCACTTGCAAGATTATTAGCATCTTTCATTGTTTTGTAGAGCTGGCTGTCTTTCGGATTGTATTTTGGTGTCTTGCCCTTCTCTTTGTCGAAATTTTCTCGGTATTTAACCTAACAGTAAATGCAAGCATCTGAATCAATCCTGAACATCAATTAACTTGAGAACTGAAGACAAATGAATATATAAATAAAGAATAATGAAAATATACATATCAAAGAAGATGCATGTGTTATACATAGAGAGCTCATAAAATTTATCCTCCAGACTAGGACAGTTAAACACAGACTCCTAGATGACTATCCGTAAAGTGGAGCATGAGATCAGCCTGGACAAGACAAAGCCCTCTGAACTTTACAAAGCTCTGCAGTGTAAGTAAAGACCTCGGGTCCCTTTGGTTGTCAATATTGCACATTCATGCTGGGAATCACTTCTCTGTAAGGTATATTAGCATCACCACTTGGCCATCTGCATGTGTTACCTGGCTGCTTAGCCTGGCTGCCTTCTTGGCCATCTCAATGTCTGGGCGACCAAGCATGCTTAGTCCATGGCTGGCTTCCTTGCGGTGCTTAGCTCTGTACTCCACCTGGATCCAGAAAAACCACAATGGGCAATGAGACCTTGAAGATAAATACCCTGTTGACAGTGTCTGTTGGGGATCAGGAATATTTAACTCTACCCTTACCTCACTGGCTTGCTTGGCTGCCTGTGTGGCTTTCTTGATGTCTGGCCTATCAGCCACTGTGGTATAATGCAGGCTCTCTTTGGCATCTTTTTTGTAAGCGACCTTTATTTGAGGAAGAAAATGCTTACTCACTCAAGATACTCTGTCTTAACATTTTTCACTGTCATTTTTATCTTAATATTTTTTATTATTATGAAAAGTGATGTACATTACCATTTCACAAGGTAAAGAGTACATTTCTTTTTATCACCCCTTCCCTTGCTTTTCCCCTGTTTTTCCCTCCCATCCCCACCCACGTCGTATAGTTCATTTTCAATATACAGTCTAGTAAGGTATCACTATTGCCTTTGTTCACTCTTTGCCCCTCCATTTCTGTGCCCCCCCTGGCCCTCTTAAGGACATAAATGAACAGGTAAGAAAAAAAAGTAACCAAAAAACAAATAAAATCCCAAACCCCTCTTGTATTTCTATTTCCTGAAGTTCATTTCAATAAATATTATTTTATATGATCAGAGGCACAGAGACATGGAGCCTACTACCATGTTTTTGTAATTAGTAAATATAGAAATTATGGTGACCACCACTAGATAGGGCATTGGGACCAATCTGGGACCTGCTTCCCTGGTGGGCCCCTGAGAATGTCGGGAGGGGACACGTACGTCACTCTGCTTCTTGGCCACTTCCATGGCATGTTTCACCTCTGGAGGCTCCTGCATGATGGAGTAGTTGGACTTCCCTTTCTCCTTGACAAACTTCTTTTTATAATTTGTCTAAACAGAGCCAGAATTATTCATGTGAGCAGAAGCAGCTGGGAATAAAACTAGTTCACTTGAAGCACTCAGAAGACCTTCCAGAAAATCCAGTTTGGCATCCATCTGAGACTTAGCACTTGGGGCCCATGTTGTAGTTTTTTGTTATTTCTGTCTGGGAACACAATGCTAGAAACATCCAGCATTCTTTGGAGACCTGAGTATAAGGAATTTGAACTTTTGTATTCATAATTCCTTTATCTTAAAATATATAAAACCATATGAGACTCATAAAATGTAATAGTACAATGACTTTAGCATTTTGAGTAAGGATACAGTGGTCAGAAATTGCTGAGGCACACTGAGGTTCTTTGACCTCTCGAATTGCTTAGCAGTTCAGTGGTGAAGAGGCCATTCTTTTTTTTTTGGGTCCGGTCATGGGGCCTGAACACTGGGCCTGGGCACTTGAGCTCTTCAGCTCAAGGCTAGTGCTCTACCACTTGAGCCACAGCGCCACTTCCGGCTTTTTTCTTTTTGTTTATGTGGTGCTGAGGAATTGAACCCAGGGCCTCTGGTATGCAAGGCATGTGCTCTACCACTGAGCCACCTTCCCAGCCCCGAAGAGGCCATTCTTAATCTTCCCTGTTCTCTCCCATTTTTAACATTATTATATCTTACATTGCTAGATAATGTTCTATAATAAGACCCACATTGGCCACAATTATAAAGGCAATATCAGATCTTTAGACTAGAGTGTACGGTTTACATGCATGTATTAATGGGTAGAGGGATGCTATATAAATGAGAGCATTTGCAAGTGAAAGGCAGTATACATTCTTCCACCAGGTATATGGTAAAGTGGCACACTGCCACTAAGAGCTCTGGGGCTGGGCACTTACGTCACTGACATGCTTGGTCACTGCCTTGACATGAACTGTGTCCCGGGTCTCCGGCAGTGTTGTGTATGAGCCCTGGGCCAGGTGCTTCTTGACATAGTCCTTGTATTTGTTCTGGGGGAATCCACAGAGAGCTTGTTAATCCGTCTGCCTGGGGCTGCAGTCCAAGACAGAAGCGTAACATATAGGGTGCTGGAACGTTACCTCGGACACCAGACCGCTGACAGTCTTTGCCAGGAGGATCTGAGGAGTATCAGGCACAGCATGGCAAGTTCCTCTTTCCTTGATGTGTTTCTCTTTGTATTTCAGCTGTGGGGTGAAGGAAGCATTGCTTTAGCTTCTCTGTGCATCCTGTACATCTTTACTCAAATCCCAAACCCCAAAAATGTAGTTGGGAGCAAAGTATCTTTAATGAACTGGCAACACTGAACTCAACGAGAAGATCTGACGCTTGGATATTCTGGAAAATAGTTAAACAGTCTTTTCCCTTATTGCTTTCAAGGCAAGATTTTTATAACAAAGTCTCATGATAGGTCTTTCTTAGTACAGAAGACTTTAATTCTCGTCATTCTCAAGTACGGACTCTCCATCAGCTCTGTGGCTCCACTTTCCTCCTCCATAGATGGGAAAACTGCAGTGTGGGAAGAGTATGGTCCCACAGAAAAAAAGTGATGAGGCCAGGCCTTCCGAATCCTCATTTGTGCTGTGTGGACCGTCTGGTGGCATGGTATAAACCAAGAACTGTCACTTGGGGTTAACAGCCTTTGCATAGCAGCCACTCAGCTAAGCATCTCTGGTATCCACTCAGGGCAGAGCCATTGTCAGCACCTACAGAGCAGCTCTGTCCTTTCCCATGTATCCCTGGTGCCTGTGCCACAGAAGATGGAGTCAGGTTAGGTATCGAGGAAGGGATGGATACTTACATCACTTTCTATTAAAGAATTCCTGAGGGCCAGAACCATGTCTTTATCATCCGTGACAGATAGCTTGCAGCCCTTGAGAAACTCTCGGTCCAACTTATATTCAAACTGTGATGGAAGAAAGGCAGAGGAAGAGGTGGGTAAGGGATGGGGTGGGTGGGTTACTGGCACAGGAGGAAGCTGGGCATTTCATTAAGCCTTAAACCAACCAAGAGCTCTCTTGAGGAGTCTACTATGTTCCCAGAGTAAGGGAGGAGGGGCTTCTTGTACCTTCACTGTCACTACCTGTGGGGTTCCTCCTTTCCACTCAGGAGCCAGGCTCAGGCTCTCCTAGCCTGCCTTTGTCCAGGTTTTCCTCCTGTCTTAGTCAGGACTCTGGGCCCCAGTGTCTAGCGCACCAGGAGGAGATTGACCTTAACGGCCAAGCTTAGGTCTTGAATTTGCCTTTTACCCTCCTCCTTGTGGATCTTACACAAGCTAATGTTTCTACCACCACCACGGGGGTTACGGAGGACCACTGTGCAGGTCTCTTGTCTTACATCGCTTTGCTGCAGGGATGACTTGGCAGCCTGGATGAAGTCAGGTCGGTCAGGGGTCCATTTCCAGTAGGCCTTGTTGGCTTCATACTGCTTCTTGTAGTCCAGCTGTTTTAATACAATGGAAACCACTTCATTCAGAAGATTAAATTCATAAACACAAAGTACAGAAACACTGGCCTTTTTTTTTTTTAAATCAGAGACTAGACCTCAAACTTGGTACCTGACACTTTTCCTCACTGGCTAGCATTCTACAAACTGACCCACGCTTCCAATCCCATACTCTAATCTTTTAACATGTCACAAATCACGGTTCTCAGTATAACAGAGAGGCCGCCCCCATTAAAATTCCTGTACAATTTTTACAGCTAGTCAACTGTTCAGATGTCATCTGTTGATACCTTTTGGTCCTCAGTAGGGGCTGAAACTTTAAAAAGCCCTTAGGTTAAATAATTCTGCACACTCTCTTAACTGCCAGGCCAGTTTCATCAGAGTCTAGTACTTTCAAATTTCTAACCAAATTCAGGACTATAGGTATTTATATCATACCAAACCTTTTCCATGTGCTTCATAAATTGTAAAATTAAAAAATGATAAACCCTTATACAATTAACTCTTCATAACAGCTGAATAAAACAGTCAGCTAAGGAAGTGCCGTGAAGGGTTAAGTAGGGGCTGGACTCCAGGCAGGCTGCCAGCTTCTGTGGTGTTTGTCCACTGTCCAGATTTTACTAAGTTCTGGAGAACTGGCTGCTTAGGACTGCAAATTGGAGGCACAGGAATGCATGTAATCTGAGTGTCTGAGAGAGGTCACCCTATCAGGCACGTCTCATTCTTCCCTAATGCTTATTTTTATTGAGGTATATTTACACACTATCATTAACCATGCTTTTTAACCAAATTATTTAATGAGAATTCCCCCTCCCATTTTACTGGGAAAAAAGCATTTTTGTTCCAACATGGGAAACATTAAAGTGATTTGTTGCAATAAACATCAAAAACATTTCATCATAGATAATACCCACACAAACACAACCTGGGCTCTACCATGTAAAATGCACTACATTCCCTCTGTCCCTTATCTCTTCTTCCATGCTTCCCTATCCATCAACCTGCTGAAAGGGTACTGCAAACAAGCCAACTGCTAGCTTCTATAGATGACCGAGTTTGCTTGCTCTGAAAAAAGCATGTTCCTGGCAAGATGGACATTAGTTGGATTACTATGGTTTCATTATACCATTTATGCATTTAAAAAAAGTGAGTGCTCCGCTAAATGTACAAGACGGTTTCTGTGAATGAGTCTTTAGGATGCACCACAGAAATAAGTCAGTGCAGGGAGAATCTGAGCAGGAGGAAGGTTTAGCCAACCCAAGGGCACCATGTGACAAATACGGTCTCCTTCAGAATTTCATGTGGCAGAGAGGATCATAGGGGAGAGGTTGATGCAATTTCACTTCAGCATCACCCACCATGTGTCATGAGGAAAGACCACCCTCACACTTCCCCATGTTACCAAAGGCAGCCAAAGTTTTTGGCATTATTGTCCATGCTCCTGGGGGCATAGCTCTTGATGTTGACACATTAGAGCTCAGTCTCTGGAGGATATGTGGATGAAAAGAAGCAAAAGCTGAAGTGGCCCCATCAGGCCTTCAAATGTCCCCTACAAAACCCATGTTGAAAATTCATGGCCATTGTGATGCTATGAAAAGATGAGGCCTTTAGAAGGTGATTAGGTTATGAGAGCTCTGGCTTCCGGATCAGACTAATGCCCTTATAATTTCATAATATATATACATCTGTATGTATGTATGTATATATATATATATATATATATATATATATATTATCTTGAGGGTAAGCATGGTATAAAAGCAGTTCCCTTTTGCTTTCTTGGTCATTTTCTCTTTCCTTTCTACTTTCTGCCATGGGATGATGCCATAAGAAAGGGCTGTGCCAGGTGCTTCTGCAAGACTCCCCACCTTGCAAGTCTCCAGAACTATAAGTCAAGCAGATCTCTGTCCTTTATAAGTTACTCGGTCTTGGGTATTCTATTAGAGCAGGAAAACAACAAAGAGCTTGGATAACTTCCCAGAACTTACATTGGTGTTGACTTTGTAGGCATCCTTGGCTGCTTTGATATGAACAGCATCTGGCTTAATGGTGCAGTTAGATTTGTTTCTCTGGTAAACTTCTTTGTATTTCAACTATGAGTGGACACAAAGTGATAAAGTTAGTTTCTGGTAGCAGACTACTAAATATTTTAAAAAGCAACAGTAACAGACAATGAATTCTAAGGTAGATTCTTTACAAGTCAGCTATGAAGAAAGGATGTGGCTATGCAGAGGTGCCCAGCTCTGAGGTCATCCCTGAGATCTTAGCAGCATCCTCCGGAACACCCAGTTTGTGCGGGAAGGACCAGCTGATGGCTCTCCATGCCTGTTTCCCCCTTTCCCAAGCCAGCAAAGTCTGGGTTCTGAACATCTTGAAAACAGCTAATAGTGCAGGCAGTTCCCCCACCAGTCCCTATGGACAGAATTTGGTCCTGCTCTCCTGTGCTCCCATAGTGCTTCCTGTTTTCATGTTATAGTGTGACTGTGAATTTGCCTATTCTTTCAGAACCACTTTCAGCCAAAGGCTTTATGTCACTTTTTCATTTCTAGTGTCCAGTACATGGAAATTTGAGTCTTTGATGATGAATGAACTGGTGGATGAAATCACTGCTGTCCCTGATAGGGCCATATCTAGAAAGTTCTGGTATGTGTGGGTTTGGATGGGAGGGTGGGAAGGAAAGCTTAGGCTCTTGGGCCCAGGGTTTCTAGCTTCATCCACTTTTGCTTCTTCTAAATTTCATGGTGTTAGTGAACAAGTCCATACTGGGCCCTAACTGCTGAAGAAGGTTCCCAGTATTTAATGTGGCTTAAGGCCAAGGGAAACTATTTTTTAAGGTACCACAATAGGATTTGTCCTGGGCTTTACCACTAACCTATATTATTATTATCTTAATCAGTATCTTTAGGGGAAGGCCTGGAAATTAATATTTTTCCATTATTCTTATAATCAGAAAATGGGGGATATGATTGTAGAAGTGCTCCCCCCTGTGGTGTAAGAGATATAACTGATATCTACGGATGGGCATCTGTGAACATCTGCTGTTCATGATTGTAGCTGAAAGATTTTTTTTTTTCCTTGTGCTGCTTCTAGGGCTTGAACTCAGGGGCTGGGCACTGTCCCTGAGCTTTTTGGCTCAAAGTTAGCACTCCACTACTTGATCCACAGCTCCACTTCTGGCCTTTTGATGTTTAACTGCCAAGAGTCTTACAGACTTTCCTGCCCCAGCTGTCTTTAAATTATGATCCTCAGATCTCAGCTTCCTAAGCTACGACTACAAGGAAGCCACCAATGCTCAGTTGTAAGAATTTTTTTTAACACGTTTCCTATGTCTAAGATGCTTTATACATTTCTGCCTTCTTAACCTATCTACTGAGTGTGTTCAGGGGTGTGTGTGTGTGGGGGGGTGTTGACATGAGATCAGGAGTATGGACATTGTTACTCATTTACAAAGTATCCTGAGCACTAGCCACAGTCAAGACATTGGGACGTGTACATTGCTTCAGTACTCTCCTGGAGCCATGGAGTTATTTCAGATACTGACTCTGCTTTTCAGTTAAAATGATGCCAGTTTTCAACTACAGAATCAAGCCAAGAAAATTTTCTTTGATACAGGGTCTCACAAGGTGGCCTTGAACTCAAGATTTTCCTGTGTCAGTTTCCCAAGTACTAGGATTACAAGTATGAACTATCAAAACTAGGTAGGCTCAACATTTAAATTTAATATAATTTCTCCTCAAATTCAGACTATTAGTTTAAAAATTTTTTTTGTGCCTGTATTAGAGCTTGAACCCAGGACTTAGGCACTGTCCCTTAGCTATATTCAGTGGAGAATAGTGATCTAGTGCTAGTGGAGCCATAGCTCCACTTTTGGCTTTGTGCTTGATAATTGGAGATAATAGTTCAACAGATTTTTCTGCCTGGGTTGGTTTCAAACTATGCTCCTCAGACTTCGGCCTACTGAGTAGCTAGGATTACACACAGGTGTGAGCCACCGGTGCTTGATCTAGTTTGGTCTTCTTAGTCAAGATAAAGTTTACAGAGTTTAACAGAATTTATAACACATTACATAGTTTACATGTCATTTACAAATCACTTATAATGATTTTAATAGTATTTCCTATTTAACTTGTTTTTATGCTGTGAGGCTTTGCCATTTATTCATCCAGTGGAATTGAATACTCTTTCCCTATTGCAACAGGATATCCCCCAGAGGCCCATGTGGTAATGCCTTAGTTCCCTGTCTGTGGTGTCTGTGGAGGAACTTGTAAGGGGTGGAGCATAGTAAGAGGACTTCTAGCTGGGCACCAGTGGCTCACATCTGTAATCCTTGCTACTCAGGAGGCTCAGATCTGAGGATCTCGGTTTGAAGCCAGCCCAGACAGAAAAGTCCCCATAGACTCTTACCTCCAATTAACTACTCAGAAACAGAAATTGGCACTGTGGCTGAAGTCGTAGGGTGCTAGCCTTGAGCACAAAGAGGCTCAGGATGGCACTCAGGTTCTGAATTTGAGCCCCACAACTGGGGGGTGGGGAGAGGACTCCTAGGCATTGGGTTTGTTCTTGAAGAGGATAGTGGGATCCTATCCTTCTCCCCCTTCTCTTTTTGGCTCAGCCATCAGGTGAGCAGCTTTGTTCTGCATGCGTCTCTACTCTGATTATCTTCCCACAGGTGCAAAGGCCAATTGATCATGGGCTAAATCCTCTCATATTATGAGTCAAAGTGAAACTTTTCTCTTTATAAATTAATTTATCTCAGGTATTTGTTATGGTGACAGAAAGATAGATGCCTAACATGCCCTAGAATTTGAGTGTATAAAAAATGGGGAAAACAATGCTGTGATGATTCTAAAAATAGTAACTTCTATTTCTTGCTTCCTGGGATGCCATCATCACACTGTGAGATGTCCACACACGTGGCAATGCCATGTGGATGGGGTTTCAGAGTCAAGCTCTCAGCCCATGAAAATCATCAGCTGCTAGCCAGGTGACTAAGCTATTATAAGGATTCAGCTTCATTATCTTGCTCATGTAATTGTAACTCCCTCTGTACGGTATTTTCACAATAAAAAAAATAACAACAAAAAATGATTCAGCTTCTTCATTTGTAAAAACCATGACTGTCCCAGTAATCTAGTTAGTTTTTCCTGTAACATTCCCCAGCAAGCTATACATACATAAAATCTTTAGAGTTTACAACCTGATCCTGAGGCCAAGAACGTGCATCTGTGATATATCTTAAGATAATCTAAACTCATTCCAGTTTAGATGATGTCCCTTTGTCCTGACTTATATATATATATATATATATATATATAATATTATATAATAATTCTATCTATCTATCTATCTATCTATCTATCTATCTATCTATCTATCTATCTATCTATCTATCTATCTATCTATCTATCTATCTCCTTCCTTCTGTTGTAAAATAAAGGTCTTGCTACTGCCCAGAACCAGGCTTCTGTCAGTGAGTCCAGCCACTTAATCCCTGGATTCACCTGGATCTGTCTTTTTTCTTCAGTTTCACAGTACCTTGGGGTGGGCCTTATATACTGGGACTAGGTTGTTGTGGAATAGCCACTTGGATATGGAAGCCTAACTGGGCCTCTGTCACCTGCAACAAACTCAGCTCTGCCCAGTCAATGCACAGAATCATAAGCAAAGTAGATGACTACTACTTTAATTTGCTAAGTTCTCAGCTGGTTGGTAAACAGGAATAGGTCACTGAGCCAGGGTCTGTTAGATCACATCAAGAGAGGTCAAGAAGAAAGACACTTACATCACTGACTTCATCTTTAACTTTGCGGACATGCAGCAGCATGGGTGTGTCATGGATTGTCGTGTAGCCTCTGGGTTTGGCCTTGTTGTATTCCAATTTATAAAGTATCTGAAGGAGATTAAAGAGCAGAGAGGATGTTTTACTTTCAATGTAAAATGCAAGGTAGAAATGCATAAAAAGAATTCTGTGGATTCAACAGGCACTTCTACGCCCTTTGCTAGTGGCTAGTGCCAATTTGGGTGGGAAAATTCTTTGCTGTGAAAGGAGAGTTCTGTGCTGAGCAGACATGCAGTATTTCTGGCTCCCTCCCTCCCATTTAAATGGTAGTAATCTCCCAGATGTGTGGCAACCCAAGATGCCAGTCTCTCTAAATCTGAGACTATCTAGTAAGTATCTTCTACTTACATCACTGATTTGTTTGTTGACTTTTGTAGTTCGCAGGTGTTCTGGAGTGTCTACAATTGAGGTGAATTTGTCCTTTGACTTTTCATACTTTTTCCTGTACTTGATCTGAATGGTGGGAAAGAAGAATGAGATAATTCTCAGAACTGAGGTAGAGGGCTTGGAGAAATCCTAACTGTAAATGTTAGTGAAAATTTGTATTTGCTAGCAATAGTAGTAGAGTGGAGAGATAATGGCTCTATTTTGCAATTAAAAATTTTTTTTTTGGTCGGTCATGGGAGCTGAACTCTGGGCCTGGGCACTGTCCCTCAGCTCTTCAGCTCAAGGCTAGCACTCTACCACTTGAGTCACAGTGCCACTTCTGGCTTTTTTTCTGCTTAGTGGTGCTGAGGAATTGAACCCAGGGCTTCATGCATGCAAGGCAAGCACTCTACCACTGAGCCAACTTCCCAGCCCATATCTTCCAATATATTTTATATCCATAGAGACAAAAGAAGGTTCCATGACATTGAGATTATATTGAGAACACATGTAGAATGAATCTCAGAGCAGGATTAGAATCTTCTCTGAACTCTTGACAAGTACTGTTTCACTCTAACATATTGTTTGAATATGTATGATCTTTTAAGTTATTTTTCCATGTCAAAGGTGAAACAGATGTTAAATAAACAAGAGTATAGCAACAATGAGATGTAAAAGACGTTATGTCAAAAAATGAACTTTACAACTTTGGCTGAGGGGGGGACGGGTGGGGGGAGGGTTGAAATGGGAAGGGATGGTAAGGGGAAACAAAGGAAGAAGCAACAATGCTTGATAAGAAATGTACTCATTACCTTGCCCATGTAACTGTAACCCCTCTGTATGATATTTTCACAATTAAAAAAAAAGATTAAAAAAGTAAAAAAATAAAATAAAATAAACACAAACAAAAAAACCCCCCAAGAGTATATGTAGTTTGAAAGGTATTTTATCATTAAAAGGGCATTTGCTTTTGTAATTTACAAGTCACAATTTTTTTCAGGCACATAAGCTATTTAAAGCAGGACAGATACAGTGAGCACACAAAACCTCATGCACAGCTATCTGGCAATCATTTCAAGGCTAAGGAGAAAGATCAGCCACACAGAATATTTACAAAAGTAGTCACTCTTTCAATGCATGGATTTAATTGCAAACTAAAATGATAAAGACAAGTTGCTGGTATAAAAAATTAATTAAGTACTTCCTTTGGTCTGAGAAAATGCATTTTATGAATGTAATAACCAGTAGTTAATAATTATCACTGTTAGCTCTCAGCCTATAATGGAAAATTGGCAGTGTGTGTTTCAGTTGGCCCTATAGAAAGGGGCTGTTACCCGTGACATTGTAATAAGTGGGAAACAGATGTGCTGGTGGTAAGCCAGTAATTCTGCATTGAACTCAAAAGGCTTCATCAGACTGGAAGCTTGGCTCAGTGTAGAGTGCCACATGAAGTCCTGAGTTCAAACCCCAGAAACGCTAGAACCAAAACCAACATGATAATATGGCTGGATGCCAGTTACAGAAGCCCATAATCCTAACTACTCAGGAGGATGAAATTCAGAGGATTGCTGCTGGAATCTAGCCTGGGCAGAAAGTCCAAAATACTCCATCTCTAAAATAGCTAGCAAAAAGCTAGACTGGAGACAGGTCCAACTTGTCAAGTGCAAGCTACATAAGCACAAGGCCCTAACTTCAAACCCCAGCATCACACAAACATGGGAATCGTGAATATGTACAATATTCAGGAAGCTCCATTTCCAAAATAGCCAGCAAAAATCTGGGCTGGAGGCATGGTGCCAAATACAAGGCCCCAAGTCTAAACCCTAGTGCCACCAAAAAATAGCCATCATGAATATGTACAATATTTAGAAAGTTAGAAGGTTATGATTATTCTCATCTCTCCCAAATGGTACAATCGCAGTGATAATTAACCATGGGGAAAAAAGATGAAAACATTAAATATTCAGATCTTTAAATGTTATTGAATCTGCAATCTTCTGTCTCTAAGAAATTTATTTCTTTGGGGAAAATACTATATATGTGTGTGTATATATGTATATGTATACATATATACATGTACATGCATAAGTATACATGTATACATGTATATATATATATACACACACATACATACATAAATACATACTTCTGTATCAATTTGGAAATGATGATTGAAGTCATCTCAGCTACTTACGAGGAGTTCCAAAACCATCTAATGTACTCAGGTGATGGCAGTCTCAGCATCACACTGGACCAAGTTCAGAGTTCATTTCCAGAGAATGAATATGTATGCAGCTTTATCATGTGAAAGAAGCATGGGCAGGGAGAGGAAACTAGTGGAAGCATTAAAGGGAATGCACCTAAGGTCTAACCCTGCCTCTTCACCCCCGGTCACACATTACCTGGCTCCACATGTGTGTATTGTAGAGGGCAGTCAACATATCTGGACGCAGAATTTCATTACATCCTTGTTTCAGAAGCATCTTGGCACTAGATTTATATTTTCTCTGTCCATGCAAAGAGCAGTGAAGCACAAAAGAGACTTATAAAGACAGAAAAAAACATGGCTCTATATCCCAGTCACCTCTGAGTGAAGAGATGTAGGCATTCACACTCTGTGTGCTCACACAGCTGGGGAGGTGAAAGGAAGCCAAGCAGAGTGGCTGTGAAATTTACAATTTTTATAATCACCATCCATCGATGGTCCTTGTGAATGGGAAATGATAGCTAGTCTCACTTGTGGAGAAGGTGACATCATAGGAAGAGAAAAATACAGCAAAGAGCTCCATGTTTTTCCTTCCCTAATTTTTTTTGTTTTTATAATTTCTTTGCAAACAGGTTCTGCAGAAGAACAAAGTAAGGGAGGACTCAATCTTCTACCTTTTCCCCAGCCTAAGTGAGGACACAGAGCATGCATGGACTGGCACACTCAAATAGCTCCCGGGCTCTTTGGGTGGCTAGACAGATACTTCCGACAGGACAGCCCAATATCATAGGTGGAGCCTATGACATTCTTGCAGCAGACGGAACAACACCTCAGGAAAAACTGGAGCACAGTCCTGTCTGGGCCAGCCAGCCCCATCACAGTACCTGACTGATCTGGTCGCCTGCGGTCTTAGCCAGCAGATGTCTAGGCTCATCGACTATCAGGTGGTATTTATCTTTCCGCTGCTCATAATCAGCTCTGTATTTTTTCTGATCAAACATCATATTAAATTATGGCAAGAGTACAACTTCAAATCTACACAGAAATGTCCCAAAGTAAACATTCCAGAGAGCCAGAAACATGTTATTTCTAGAAATGGCTTCCTAAAACACCCAGAACAATTAAACAACAACAACCAGAGAAGCAAAGAGAATCAAGTGGAGAAATATTGCCTAGAGAATTCTGGAGCTTGGGAGAGATCTACTCATGCAACAGAGTACTTTGTGAACATTTTCCATCTTTTCATGTGATGTCAGCTTTTATGGCATCTTATATTTAAAATAATACTAAGAGAAGCTAAAGGTTTACACTATGAGAAGTCAAAAGTATAACTAATGCTAAAACATTCATGAAAATTTACCATTGTCTTCTAACACTAATTTAGTTATTAAAAGCACACTTGGAAATCCTTTGTGAAATAGAAAAATAGAAATAAAATACACAACACTGTCCTGTTAGAAAGTTACTGACAGTAATTTTTCAGAGTGGTCCAGCCTATAGAAAACAAATTAAATCAAATATAAATGAAAACAAACAACAAGAAATCATACATTTAATAGTTACATTTTCATTATTAGATACATTTTACTAATTTGCCAATACTTTAAAAATAAATCCGTGAAACTTTGAAAATAGAGAATTAAGTATATTTTAATTATACTTATTTCAGCTGCCCTGGGTTATATTTAACTTAAGTTGGTACAAAGATGGTTACAGGAAGACTGGATAGAACATAGAAGGAAATGAATATTTGTAGGCACTAATATATGTGGGAGCAACAATAGTAATACATCTGAATGCATGAGTCATAATTGTCTCGCATAGGGCTTCTAATCACTTCCATGTGGTACTTTGAGGGGATACTAAATTGACTTCAAACTTCTAGGTCTCCTAAGTCTACACAACATTCAGCTGATAGCTCACAAAATCCTTCAATTCCTTCCTCTGTACCCCCAACAGAGCTGTGTTGCCCTGAGGTGCAGATGGCTGTAGGACCTCACTCCAATGTTCCCTTTTCTTCTTATTTATGACTTTGGCAGAGCCCATTGGATGATGTTGTTATATAGTCTTTCCAAGTCTAATCAAACAACAATAGATATATTGATGGAATTGAATAGGCTTAATTGGATTAAACATACCTCATTCATCAACTGAGTTGCATACTTGAAATGTCTATTGATTGGACAGTCAGCCTCATACTTGAAATTTGATTTTGTCCTTTCAAATACTTCTTTGTACTTATACTAGAGAAAAAGAACATAGTTATTTGATAGCATACTATAAGACATGTTGTCTATCTTATATAATTGTAATAATTCATAGGCCCAATAAGTTATTAACAAGTATCTACTTGCTTCCTCAGGTAATGAAAGATAGAAGTGGCTGAAAACTAGCCCCATAACACACAGCAGAAAACACTTTGATGGACATCAAAGAGATCTGTTTTCTATGTTGGGTTAAAAGCTAAAAAAATGACTAGCTGGGGCTAGGAAGGTGGCTCAGTGGTAGAGCGCTTGCCTTGCATGCCAGAGGCCCTGGGTTCGATTCCTCAGCACCATATAAGCAAAAAGAAAAAAGCCGGAAGTGGCACTGTGGCTCAAGTGGTAGAGCTCTAGCCTTGAGCTGAAGAGCTGAGGGACAGCGCCTAAGCCCAGAGTTCAGGCCCCACGACCGGACCAAAAAAAAAAAAAAAAAAAAAAAAAAGACTAGCTATCTATTTACCTATCGTTTTGCTCTTTTTCTCTATTCTCTCTCTCTCTCTCTCTCTCTCTCTCTCTCTCTCTCTCTCTCTCTCTCTCTCTCTCTCTCTTTCTCTACACACACACACACACACAGAGAAAATCTCCTTATTTCCCCAGTGCTGCCACTCCCTCTGGGAATTCAGGCGTGTGTTGTGTGTTGATTGTGTGTAGCCATTCTTTTTGAACCAATACCTTGCTGTAGAGAGTCTTGTTCTGTTCAGCCAGTGTGAAGTCTGGGGTATCATTGGCATAGCAACCAATGCCTTTAAGCCAGGTTAAGTCTTCTTTATATTTTACCTAGGAGAAGAAGCACATCAGTGAGCTTTAAGAACCTATTATCAATAGATATAGATTAGGATCTGTACAAGCTAAATAAACAGTAAATGACTTTTGAAGTATGTCAAAGTACTAAACTCTTATTTAAGTTTCCAAGAATATTGATTTCTGTAACATTGTGTTATTTAATATTTTTCATTTTATTACTAATTGAAATAAGTTAAAATATTTTGGTGGTACCAGAATTTGAACTCAAGGCCTCATGCTTGCTAGGCAAGGCACTATCACTTGAGGTATACCCAAACTCTTTTTGGTTTTAGTTATATTTCAGAGAGTATCTCTTGTTTTTGCTTGAGGCCAGCCTTAGACCATGATCCTTTTACTAAGAGTCTCCTGAATAGCTGAAATTATAGATATGAACCATTACATTCAGATTCTTAATTGAGATGAGGTCTTACTAAGGTTTTGTCTGGACTGGCCTCCAACTATGATCTTCTTGATCTTGGTCTCCCAAGTATCCAGGATTACAGGTATTCACCACCACATCCAGGCAAAATAATTCAAATTTAATAAGAATGCTTTCCTACAGAATTCATCATTCACTTGCCAGGCATATTTTCATATAGACAGATATAATTTAGTCTAAATGAGCATTGTTATATTTCTTAATTGCTCCATAAAATTGTCTCTTCTATGGACCAAAACAGGCTATTTTCCCAAATAAGGTATAGCACTTTATCATATTTTATAATGTCCAACATGGAGAAGAAAACCTAGGTTTATAAATTTAAACATACTTTCCCTCTCCTAATCTGGTATTTACTCACTTAGCAATTAAACGACTTAAACATCCATTCCCCATATCTAAAATCTGGACAAGTGTTTTCTTAGTTTTGAATGCAGTGGCTACTTTCACAAGTTATCTAGTAACATGAATCTATGTGTGAAAATAGATGTCAGCACTCACATCACTGACTGCGTCCGTGACTGCACGGTGGTGGAAATGTTCTGGGCGATCAGGAATGGACCTCCAGATTCCCAGCTGGCTCATATAGTTCTCCTTGTATTTCACCTGTCACAAAAACACAAACATAGCTAGAAAGTCTTTCCCAAAGTTAATGTAAAGATGTGCTGCCTCCCTGGAGTCTTAGGAAAGAGAAGTAGCTAAACAAATGAGGATGAGATAGAGAGTTCAACAGGAGCTCTCTAGGTAGACTGTCTAGGGACATACTTTACTGATGTCATCCGTGACTTTACGGTGATAAACAATGTCCAGAGCATCCTTCACAGTGTGGTATTTTCCTTTTGTCTTTTCAAATGTTTCTTTGTAGCGTAACTGAAAAAGAAAACAAAAGTGTATCAATGACATCAATTACCAAGGTAAATAATTGAACTCTTTAAAGCTTGAACTCTCTTGAGTGTTTTCTCTTAGTTTTTCTATCAATAAAGTTAGGGAAAAAGTTAAAGAGATTGCTTCACATCCTTGAAGATTAAAAAAAGGTACTAAGGAAAGCTAACAAAATCTAAAATATGGACTGATAAAAGAATAATGCTCTAATCTTGTTTTATCTCTGTAAGAAGCTCGTACGATAGTAATGTACATTGTTACCAATAGGGGAAACTATGAATATGTGGAAATTGTCTACTATCTTTGGCATTTTTCTTTAACTGTAAGACTACTTAAAGACTACTTAAAAACTCATTTGGGAGAAGAAAAATCACACAGCCTTGTTGCGCACAGGTCAAACTTTAATACATAAAAAGGGGAGAAAGACTAAGCTATCAAAATTCAAAATTCAAAAACAATCTTTTTTTTTGTGATACTCCAAGAGAAAAACAGTTCTTAGCCTAAGACTATCATAGTAGATTCATTTCATCTATGCAAGAAAACTCCTTCCTTGAGCAGTCTGTTTTCAACCTCAAGTAGTTTTTATCTTTTAAAGTAACTCAGAAAACATAATGAAAGATGTCTTTTTTTTTCTTGTGCTGGTATTGGGGGTTGAACCCAAGGCCTTATGCTCTTACCTGGCCTTTTCACCCTAAGCTGGTGCTACCATTTGAGCCAAACCTCTACTTCCATTTTTTTTTGTTGTCTTATTTATCATGATTCCCATCCTCACTTAACACGTAAGAAAAATCAGGTAAATTACATGGAATCATAGAATAAACAAATGACTGCATCATGATTAGAGTCCCTGTTGGTCTGACTCTCCAAGACCATGATTTTCTGAATAAATTAGTTGTCAAGTGTGCCTAGGAAATGATACCAGAGAATAACAAGAAGGGGTCATATATTTGCATAGGAGAATACTACGACTAGGCTTCTAGCATCTCTCAGCACACCTCTCAGTTACTTTGACTGGTATTGCTTAAATGTTTGTTTGTTTTTCCTGACCATGTCAAGGCCGTGATCTTGTACCATGGCTGTGATTGCAAGTTTGGTTTTGTAGGTCCTTCAACCTCAGCTCTCCTTGCCACAACAAGGAATAGAGGAAGAGATACGTACATCACTGGCATTCCAGTAGGCCCTCTTGGCTCTGATGAGGATTGGTGTATCTGGAACAGGGGTGTACTTGTCTTTCATCTTTTCATAATGAATCTTGTACTTTTTCTAGAGAATGAAGATAGAAGAAGACAAAGTTACGTTCAAGTAGTTTCACCTTTCCTAATTCCCAACCAAGTCATAGGTTTCTTGGAACACAGCGTGTCACAATTTTAGAGAACAGCTCTACCTTCAGTGTTTTTGATGAAGCTTAGCACAATTTGTAGTAATCAATTTTCAGGCCAGAGATTGCAAGTTTTAACCATGTGCATGCACAAGTGTGTGTGCACACACAGATGTACACACACAGTCATTTGCACACACAATTTCTTTCACCCAGGGCCAGTGCAGAACCCCTATCTTACCTCACTGACCATGTCCTTTACATCTTTAGCATGCTGCATGGCTGTGGTCTGGTTTCCAGCATGATGATGTGGTCTCTCTTTAGTGGCAAGTTCAACGTACAGATACTGAATAATAAAAAAAATGGGATGAGATATGATTAAGATGAAGCATTTAGTATCTGGTGTTTAGTCCTCTTCACTTTTAACCCTTACATGTCTCTTCGGATGGTTGCTGGTTGAGTATGTGTTTCTGCTCATTTGTTCTTTCTGAGTCTGATATCTGGAAACGTATCTACGTGCTCAGTTATCCACTAATCCTGTTGCTGATAATGGGCCAATCTCAACGATGTAATAAAGAATTCCAGAAGAAGAATGAGAGGAGCTGATAGAACCTTTAGTCTCTCTTCCCCACAGTTTTGCCTGAGCATATAAAATGTGGTTTTATTTGTCTGTGAATAATAGCTCTTATGAGGCGACCAAGCGATTGTGTGGACCATGGACCATGCATCCAATGATGGAGTGATATAGCACTTAAAATGGAAAATGTGACATCTGTTGCTCACGAAAACATAACTGTAGTTAGCATGGTCTGAGAAACATCTGCTCATAGAAGTTAATGTGCATAAAGCTGCAGCAAGGAGAGTCCAGTGTGAGAGTCTGCTACTGACCAGGAGAAGTCCAGAAGACACACTGCCCTAGCTGAGGTCAGTGTGAGAGGCTTATAAATCTTTGTGAACCACCCACGTTACCTGACTCTGAAGCTTCTGTCCCCGCTTGGCTCTTAAAAGATCAGGAGTATCAGGAACGGAAGTGAAGATGGACTTCTGCTTCTTGCCTGCTGCTCTGTACACCAGCTACACATAAAACAAGTTACCACTGTCATTTTCACTTCATCAACATAGCATGTTCTCTGTAGATGCCTTACCTACTCAGAGAAGTCAGGGACCCTCCCACCATCACAGTCTTAGTTGCTTTCTGGTAAACCAATGATTATTATAATTTACCTCTGGAGTCTTCTGTCCTCCCTCCCCTTGTACAAGAGATATTACCTGGCCTGTTCAAAATTCAAGCGGCCTGTTATATTTTTGGATCATATTCGCTTGTTTCTTCTAGAACCCTCTATTGATAATGATTTCCTCTCCTCCATATTTTCAACCTTTCCTGTTATTTCTAGCACTCTTTCTTTATCTGCAAACACAATCGGATCCCTCCATTCATCAAGCCATTCTCTGCCTCCACTTTCTCTGCCAAACTACCTGTTTCTTCTTTCTTTAATTTCTCAAGTTCTTAATTTGCCCTCTAACCAACACACCAATGAAGTCAGTAAAACTTTGTTTTGACCTGGGCTCTGTCCCTGAGCTCTTCAGCTCAAGGCTAGTGCTCTACCACTTGAGCCACAGTGCCACATCCCATTTTCTGGTGGGTAATTTGGGATAAGAGTCTTATGGATGTTCCTGCCCAGGCTGGCTTTGAACTGAGATCCTCAGATCTCAGCCTCCTGAGTAGCTAGGATTACAGATGTGAGCCACTGGTGCCCAGTACATTTTGTAATATTAAAAACTATTCTAAGGCACCTGTGGCTCATGATTAACCCTAGCTACTCAAGAGGCTGAGATCTGAGGATCAAGGTTTCAAGACACTGGGCAGAAAAATCCGAGACTATCTCCAATTAACCACAAAGAACTAGAGGTATGCTTCAAGTGGTAGAGTACCAGACTTGAGTATAAAAAGCTGAGCAACATATATTCAAAGCATAGCCTATCCAGTGTCTCTTCTGAACATCAGACCAAAGTTTGTTTTGTTTTTCTTTCTCAGTTGAGGGGTTTGAACTCAGGGCCTAGGTACTGTCCCTGAGCACTTTTGCTCAAGGCTAGCATTCTTCCACTTCAGCCATAGCACCATTTCCAGTTTTTGAGTGGTTTATTGGAGATAAGAGTCTCATAGGAACTTTTCTGCCTGGACTGGCTTTGAACCAGGATCTCAGATCTCAGCCTCCTGAGTAGCTAGGATTATAGTCATCAGCCACCAGCAACTGGCCCCAAGGGTTTTGTTTTGTTTTGTTTTAACAACTTTGTAAATGTAAAGGTCTTATCACACTCAATGTAGAATTCTTTCTATAACTCTGCCCTCCTTCTCCAGCCCAATCTGCTCCTTAGTCTTCTTTACTTTGCTGACTCCCAGATATCTCAGTCACCTGGCCTGAATCTTGGGGAGTCATCCTAGATTCCTCCTTCATTCCTACATCAGAATGGTGTGTCCTAAAATCTGATCTCTCTACTCCATTTTTTCTCAGTTCTGTTTTTTTTTCTATTTATCCTTCAGAACCTCCTAAGCCACCTTCCTCTTCCTCTATGGGGTTGCTGCTTATGGGCTACCCTTCTTTCACAAAGGTCAGACAGGTTTTCTTAACAACTAGATCTAGGCTCCTTAGAGTCTTCAATGCTATTTTTTTCTTCCATAAAGCTCAAGTTGTATTAATAACCAATGTTTATGAGTCATTATAACCTGACCCACCCTGTGTTTCTAGCCCCATTTTCCCACATGCTTTTTAACTCATGTGCTGTTTGAAACTATTCTGTTATTAAAATTCATGGCCATTTTTACTTTTTACAGTTTTACTCTTCTTCCTGCCTAGAATGTTCTTCTCCCTCTTATCTTTCTGGTAATCTCCGAGAGCCCAAGCTGTCTTCTTTAACTTCCTTAAATACCATTTATCACATTGAAATCTATTTCTGCTATCACACTGGGGGGCTTGGAATTAAGCAGCTCAGATCACTGCTTTTCATCACATGGTACCTACACAAGGGTATTTAATCAATGTTAAGCTCATTTAATGCAATACGTGGATACCAAAGGGAACAAATGGATACCAAATAAACTCTGATTGCAGATATAAGTACATGTGGATAATCATTATATATTATATTATGTATGTAAACATTATATACACATGTAGGCATATTACAATTTTTAAAAATCGAAATTCTGTGCAGCTCCCAGTTTAAACAAAATGTAGCTCAGGTGTTTGTAGCTGATTCTGGTGTTACTGTTGAAGATAAACTAAATTCAAATTTAATTTTTCTTTCATGCTAGCTTTTTTTCTTTTTTCTTTTCTCTCCATTTTCTCTTTCTCTTTTTCTCTTTAAGCCCTGGGTCTCATGTATGCTAAGCATTGGGTTATACCTCTAGTTCCAGGGCTAAATTTATTTATTTGTTTATTTATTTATAAAATATTTATTTATTGCTAGTCCTAGGGATTGAAGTCAGGGCCTGAGATCCGTCCCTGAGCTTCTTTTGCTAAGGCTACCATGCTACCACTTGAGCCACAGAGTCACTTCTGGCTTTTTCTGGTTATGTGATGCTGAGGAATCAAACCCAGGGCTTCATGCATGGTAGGGAAGCACTCTACCACTAAGCCACATTCCCAGCCCCCAGTGATAAATTTAGAGTAAAGCAATTTAACAGACTCGTAGAATCTTTTTTTTTTTGGGGGGGGGGTCCAGTCATGGGGCCTGAACTCTGGGCCTGGGTGCTGTCCTTCAGCTCTTCAGCTCAAGGCTAGTGCTCTACTACTTGAGCCACAGTGCCACTTCTGGCTTTTTTCTTTTTGCTTATGTGGTGCTGAGGAATCAAACCCAGGGCCTCAGGGATGCAAGGCAAGCGCTCTACAACTGAGCCACCTTCCCAGCCCCATCGTAGAATCTTATAACTAAAGAAACCCAAATTACCATCTAGTCAAATTCTCTGGCTTAAGAAACTGGAGTGCTGATGTTACAATTTACTTAAGGTCATGCAAGTAATTGGAAGTAAATCCAGGACTAAAACTTGTCCATTCCATGTCATTTTTACAATTTTTAGTAAGAATGTTCCTTGTCCTCAGTTATGCATTGTTTGTGTTTCTTAAAACAATATTCACATTTCCTGGTTCCAAAAATTTTTATGGATGTCAAGAACTCAAAAGTCAACTTGAACTTCTTTTTACCAAGTCAGTATCTCCCAAACTTTCTTTCTTTTCTTTCTTTCTTTTTTTTTTTTATATTAAAGAAACAACTTTATTGAGAGGTTACTACACTGACCAGCCAGGGCCACAGCACAGGCTCAGGAGCTGATACTGCAACCCCGAGCGGCCCACGTGCTTAGGTTTTTAAAGGCAAAAATCACAAGGTGAAGCCTGGTCACGTAGGCGATCAATGAGATTGTCACACACCCAAAAGATTTCACAGTCCCAAACTTTCTTAATAGTATAAATTCCCAAAGATTTTTTAAGTTAAAAACAGATTTGCAGGCTCCATCCCAGGTCTTTTGAGTTCAGAAGGATTTTATTTTTGAGAGAAAGTGTGGTAGAAACTGCATTACTAAAAATAATCTGTTATTCTTCTTCAAATATTTCTTAAAATATACACTAAATACCAACAGGAATTGGGAAGTAGAAAAAGTAGAGTTTTAGGTAATTTTTATCTTAGGCAGCCAAGAGAAGTAAAGGTATTTCAGAGACACTCTACTCATGGGTACTTGATGTGCTTATGATTATTTGATAACTGAAGGAGTTCAACATTGGCTGGAGACAAGGATCTCCTGAAAGCATACAGGTGCCTAGACACAGAGAACCAGTCTGTATAGAATTAGAGGCTAGTGTCTACTCAAGGGCACTGTAAAACATGCCACTACAGATCCTCCTTCTCATCCAGAATGGAGAAACACAGCTTTATGGGGCTAAAAAGAACATAAGCATTCCTGTCTGAGCACTGGCTTTGGGTTCAAGTATTGTGTGTGTAAGCCAGAGGATCAATCATGCGCTGGGGCTGAGAGTCTAAGAGTTGCACATTCTATGCACTGGAGGGTAGTGTTGGTTGTGTCAGGGCATCTCTAAATCTGAGAGCCTAAGGTACCCAGCCAGCAGCCAGTAAACCTATTGAGAATAGGGAAATGGTCTGATATTGAAGGCTTGGCTTAGCTTGGAGAAGCTAAGATATAGACTGATGGTAGAACAAGCATGGCCACTGGCCTGTAAGGATAACAACCATTTACAGCTGCAGAGAACTCTTACCTGTGCAAAGCACATTTGATTATTTGCAAACATGGCCATCTGCTATGGCCAAGGCAGTATGACGATGCACTTGGAAATTAGATGGGCCCACTCCTGAAGGAACTGATTGTCTGGGTAAGAGGATCCCATTTGGACACAAGTAATTTCCATGAGTCAGAAAGCTCAATGCCAGCTGTGCAGAGAACATGCAACTAGGGAATTTGAAATGTGTTGAGCAGGCAACAGAGTCAGATGTCATTCAAGACTTTAAAAATGTCACTGCCATTAGTTAGGGCTCCTAATAGCAGAGATAAATAAAATATTTGAAGTGGTTGGAGACTACAATTATGTAAGACAGAGGACTTTAAAACCATTTCTCACAGGAAAGCAAATATCAATATCCTCTTATTGAAAAGAACAAAAGAAATAAATGGAACCAAAGTAAGGTCAACTGACTTGTTTGAAAACATGGCCACTGCATGGTTAAGGGCAGATAATTTGTGTGTGTATGTGTGTGTGTGTGTGTGTGTGTGTGTGTGTGTGTGAGAGAGAGAGAGAGAGAGAGAGAGAGAGAGAGAGAGAGAGAGAGAGAGAGAGAGAGAGAGAGAGAGAGAGAGAGAGAGAGAGAGGCAGTAATGTTTTGTTTTCTGTTTTTTTGGTCAGTCATGGGGCTTGAACTCCAGTCCTGGACACTCTCCCTCAGCTCTTCAGCTCAAGGTGAGTGCTCTACCACTTGAGCCAAAGCACCACTTCTGTTTTTCTGAGTGGTTTATTGGAGATAAGAGTCTCACAGAGTTTCCTGCCCAGACTGGCTTTAAACCACGATCCTCAGCTCTCAGCCTCCTGAGTAGCTACAATTAAAAGCATGTGCCACCAATGCTCAGCAGTGATGGGGTTTTGAACTAGGATCCTGGTGCTCCCTCAGCCAGCACAATCACTTGAGCCCCACCTCTATCCCTGCTTTTTTTGCTGGTTATTTTGAACACAGATTCTCATGGATAGTTCTGATGGGGCTGGCTCCATACTGAAATCCTCTGGATCTCAGCCTTCTGAGTAACTAGGACCTGAGTAACTAGCACCTGTCTAGAAGGCAGTCTTTTACCTTCTGTAGTTGCCTGAAAGCTGATACTAGAGAGTATAATGTACCTTCTTGAGGAATATGGTCCATGCTGACCAGGGTGATTTTCTTACAGTTATGGATAAAACATCCTTACCTCACTCAGATGGGTCTTCAGTTCTTGTACTTTTCTGTATTCTGGAGTGTCAAGCACCACCTTGTATTTGTCTCGCATCTTCCTTGCATTATCCGTGTATAGATAATTAGACTTTTAAAAAGGTAGAAACATAAGGTATAATAATTAACCACTTAAGATTTGCACATCATGCCTTTCAAGTGTCTGGTAAATGCAAACTGAGTAGTAGGCCCCCCATGGTGTCTCGTGAGGCAGGAACAACAATTACTTTATAACTAAACCTATCAGCTCTTTATAGGAGGCACAGATGATATTAAGTAGGCCATGACTTGCCCAAGTGGGTTATGGTAAATTTCTCCTAAAAGTAGCTGCAGGCTGTAAGACCTTTTCTGTCCTAGTCCTGGAGGCGGGTGATGGGGTAATGTACTGGGAAGGTGCATCCTCACCCAGAGCTTCCGTAGGTGCCGGGAGCGGACCATGTCAGGTGTGTCATACAGGAAGCAGCCAAGTCCCTTCAAGATCTGCAAATCCTCTTTGTATTTAATCTGTGGGGCAGACAGTAAAACAGCTGGTCAGAAGCAAATATAAATCAAGAATAAAAAGTACAGGGGAATAACATTTCTGTATGGATGTGTAGCAATTCCCTTATCCATAGCTCGCTTATGGTGATTTCAGTTATCTGTCAAGTATAACTTGAAAATACTAAGTAGAAAGTTTCAGAAATAATTCATCAGTTTTAAATAACTTTTATCTTAGGGCAATTGTTCTATTTTTTTTATTTATTGTGAATCTCATTGTACCTAATTTATAAATTAAACTGTACTCCAGCCAGGCATATATAGGGAAAAACAGAATATATGGGGTTTGGTAATATCCAGGTTTCAGGTCATCTATGTCCACTCCATGATCTAACATTTAAATTACAAGTTAAATCTCAAACCCTGAGCTGAGGAATGAAAGCTCTGCTGATTATTATTACCGTATTGATAGCAGAAAAGCACAAATTGAACAGATTGGTCTTTTCAGAGAAGGAAATATCCATGGAGATTTTTTTTTAATGGCAGCAGGCTGTTACTGAGCATGGTCTGGGACACAGCACTGGAGCCTGGGGAGCTGGGAAGGGTTCTGGGCTGCATGTGGAATGGTGGTCACCACATGGTGGCAGACCTTGCTTCCCCAGTAATCCTGTCGTTACTGTTCCCATGCTGGAGAATGGAGGAGTCCTGTTCCACACTGCTTCACTACCAAGATGTAAATTAGTTTACAAGTTTTCAATGGAGAGTCTCCTCAAAGCCCACGAATGGTCCGAAATGCTGAAAGCAAGTCTGCCTCCTGTTAAGACTCTTCCAGAAAGACCTGGAGATGCTTACGTCACTGGTGATGTCCCCCACATAGCGGCAGTGCAGCACCTCGGGCGTGTATGGCAGGGAGATCAGGTGACCCTGCATCTTGAAGAAGTCCGACTTGTAGATCAACTACAACAATACCGAAAACACACATATTACAGACCGAATGGTTCACATTCTCCTGGGCCTTGTGGCCTTCCCTCTCTTCTAAGAGCATACTCACCTCACTGACAGCTTCCTGAGTCTTCTTGACTTGGCGAATTTCAGGTGTGTCAGGTGTTGTGTGAATCTTGTCTTTCAGTTTATGGTACAATTCTCGATATAGTCTCTACAGTACAGGAAAGCCATTGTAACTATTTAGTGTGAGATGATAAGGACTATCTACCAACTAATAAGTAAACAACCCAATACTTTACATAGAGATCCAGGAGAGGTAATACTAGAAATATGAAATATGAAGATTAGGCTAGGAGAAAATGATACTTATTTCATTTAGGGGAAGATTTCTGAGTATAATGTCACCTATGTTTTAATAGGTGGTTGCATAGAAGGTCAGATTAACTATTTGTACAAACCAATAGTTGATAGGGAAAACAGGGTATAAGTCAGACCAAAATATAACCTTTTATTAAAGATTTTTAAATACAAATGTCTAAAGAAGAAGTTATCTCTTTAGAAAAAGTCATGCATCATACTCTATAGAACTGGGTCTCTAAGATGTCATTACCAAATACAGAAAAAGACTGCTATGGGATACAGGTATCAAAATAGTGACAAAATAACCCTCTTGTTCTTTGTGGATGTGTAAGTTTACAGCTGAAATATAAGAAATTCTTCTTAATGCACTTCAAATAAAGCTATGATTTTTGAAACTCAATAATTCCCTCAGAAAACCAGTATTAAGCATACCTCACTGGTAACATTGTTGACCCTCCGGACATGAACAAATGGTACATCCTTGGGGCCAAGCGTGTACCCATTTGCCTTGATGTGCTCATAGGCTTCTTTGTACTTAAACTGTCAAAACAACATCAGAGTAATATCAGTGATGATTATACAAAAACCAACATTATTTTTCTTAATTGGAAAACAGATTTCATCTTTATTTGAAAATTGTTCTTTAAACATTAAATATAAGAAATAAGTCAGCCAAGTATGGTGGTAGGCACACCTGTAATCCTGATGCAGGAGGGTTATGAGTTCAAAGCCAGCTTGAGCTACATAATGAGTTCAAGGGCTATATAGCAAGGCCTTGTCTAAAAATCAATCATCAATTAATCACTGACAAAATGATAATATTGTGCCATCTTGAAAATTATTTATTGTATGATAAAACTAGGTCTAGAAAGGAAAACAAATTTAACCTTGTTAGGTGAAATCTGTTTATATACAGGCATGCAAAACATAAACCTGTATTTTTAGCCTCAATGGGATCAGGAAATTAGAAAATATAAAGAAAGAGAAAGAGAACACTTTTAAGATCAATGGATGGCTTTACAGACTAATTTTAAAAACTAGTACGTTGGGCTCTTAAGTGCTTAAATGGCCGCTTTGAAAAACATATTATTGGGCTTGTCTGGCTAGTAGACCCAAAACATAGCATGGAAAGGAGGATGATGGCTAGTTTATGAGTACAGATTGCAGGCCAGATTCATTGGGATGACCAAAATTGCTCTAGGCTTTGCCCTGGGGTAAATTCATTAAGAGTGGTAGAGACCACACCTAAGTAAGCTATCCACAGTGAGAGTCTACTCTGCTTCCCCCCACAAGCTTGCTTCCCATTAACTGGACACAGAAGGTAAACAGTAGGGTAAGGATCAGGGACAGCAGCTAGGTAAGAAGTCCTTCCCCTTCACAGTAACACACAAGCTTGTGTCTTCTAAGCATGCACAAAACAGAGGGTGTGAAGCTGAATTTCCAGCAAATAGCTTGGAATAGTTCGGGCATTCTGCCATCATAGACCCTGAGCCAAGGTTTCCACCATCCTATTCTAACTCACTGGGCTACATAAGCCAGAAGATGCAGCAGTGGCCAATTCCACCACATCCCCAGAAATCATGCTGTCCACTGTCCCTGCTTCTATTGTTTTATCACCCTGCACGTGGAAGGTCTGACTTGAGGTAAGAAAGACTATTTACACTAGTTTCCCCGTCCCAACTTCGGTAGGATGAGGAGACCACTCACATAGCTGCTCATGTATCGGGTATCCTTGCTGTGCTGGAAATGTGGTGTGTCTGCTGGAAGTCTGTACCCTGTGGGCAGGAAGCGCAGACCAGTCTTGTACAGGTTCTGTTGGGATGGAGGAGAACAGATGAAATTACAAGTGGTATCAAATATCTGACCCAAGTTAAATAAGCTGCATACAATTAAATTAGATATTTTTGGGGAGGTCCGGTCGTGGGGTCTGAACTCTGGGCCTGGGCACTGTCCCTCAGCTCTTCAGCTCAAAGCTAGCGCTCTGCTACTTGGGCCACAGCGCCACTTCCGGCTTTTTTCTTTTTGCTTATGTGGTGCTGAGGAATCGAACCCAGGGCCTCATGCATGCAAGGCAAGTACTCTACCACTGAGCCACCTTCCCAGCCCCAATATTAGATTTTTAAAATGGAAGATTGATTTCCTTAGCCTTTGAGTTAATTTCAACAAGAACTTAAGTAAATACTGAGTCATGAAATGAGTCGGATCACTCTCAACTTACTGTTTTGGAAAAACATGCTTCCCAACATGTAACCAGTTGACTACATTTCACCTAGCAAGAATTTGGGGAATGCAGAGAAAGCAGGCAGCCAAAGGCCTACCCTGTCATTAAGTCCATTTCAGATGACATTCAAGCTAACACTAATCTCCGAGACAGTCATACAACTCAGGCATAGCTTTAGGTTGTCCTGTCTGACCTCCCATGCACCCTTGGCATGGGGCTTTGAAGAGGTCAGAATGGGCATAATAATGGCAGTAAGGGACCTTAAATACCAGTAATCTTAAATACCTCTAGGAACTACAGGATTAACAATAATGGAAAAATTGGGCTGGGCAATCCTGGCTCATGCTTATAATCCTTATTACTTAGGAGGCTGAGAGCTGAGGATCATGGATCAAAACCAACTTTGGTAGACAAATCTGATGACTCTTATTTCCAATTAACCAGCAAAATGCCAGAATTGGAGATGTAGCTCAAGTTGCCAGCTGTAAACAACAACACCACCAACAAAAACTTAAGTGAGAACTGAAGGCCTTGAGGTCAAGCTCCAGTACTGGCAGGTCTGTGCATGCACACACCTACGCCTACACACACACACACACACACACACACACACACACACACACACACACACACTAGTGAAGAATTAAAAATCAAGTTACGTCTAGTATTCAAGAAGTACTCATCAAATGGAACAGCTTTTACACTTTTCAAGGTCAGTCTAGGGGGATGCCCAAGCCCAGATTGCTTCTGGGTTCAGTGGCACGGTTCTCTGCTGGGCAATGCCCATTCTCATTGCTTACCTCGCTCTGCAGCTTGTATGCATGAAGGGCCCGGTCCAGATCCACGGTTTTTGTAGTTGGAGCCACTTTGCCCCTGACGCTGTGCACGTAGTCATAGTGATAGACAGCCTGGGAGCACAGAGAGGCAGAGTGAGTGATTTAGATTGTGCCCAGGAAGAATCAGAATACATGGGACCCAAGTCCCTCTTAGGGATTAAAAAAAACAACTGGGTATTGATGGCTCAAGCCTATAATCCTAGCTACTTGGGAAGCAGAGATTGGGAGGATCAAAGTTTGAGATCAGTTCTAGTCAGACGAAAGCTCTCAACCAACTAATATACTCTTCTCAACTGAGAGCTGAACACGGTAGCACACACCTGTTAAGTTAGCTATGTCTGGAAGCCTAATATAAGCAGATTGTCCTCAGGTATGTACCTGGGTAGAAAGGGAGACCTGATCTCAAAAATAACCAGGAAAAACAGAACTGGAGGCATAGCTCAGCAGTAGAGCATCCTTCTAGTAAATGAAGCCCTGAGTTCAACTCCCAGGTCTGTCTCTACAAAAATCCCAAAAACAACAAAAAAGAAAAACTAGGGAATGTAACTCAGTGGTAGAGCACTTGCCTAGAATGCCTAGGAAGCATAAATCTTTGAGTTCAATCACCAGGTGACTTGAATAATTAATATACAGTTAGCCTGCCTTTCTTTGCCTGGAGAACTCTGATAGGTTACCATGTCAATCTAATTCACTGGTGGGATCTAATGTTTAATTAATAACCTACGTATTTAAGTTAGAAAGAGCACTTAGCATAGGCTTTTACATATACTTTTCCATTTGCACATATTGTGTTGAGGCTCAGAGAGATCACTTGCTTTTCACCAACCCCTGGTTATATGTACTAGATGCAGAACTCCACATTCTGTATCCCTAACTTCAGTCTGCTCACTTCTTGATTTACCATCACCGGCCCTATTATTGACGGCCTAGATATTGAGACATAACTGTTGCTCATGACACAAGGTGTGGTACAAAAAGAAATTCTAGCATCTCTCAAACATAGTACTGTACACAGCTCACCTACAACTCTACCCCCACCAAATATTGACAGTTCAGGCACTGGGAGATAAAGGCAGAATCTTTAGCAGTTTCTCAGAAATCAACTCTGCTCTCTAGCCGGGAAAGGCTGGCACTGCCCTAGCTTTGGTTGGCTGGTGACCCTCTGTCTTCCTTACTATCTATCAGGGTCACTCCTCAGGGATCACTTACATCACTGAGCTGCTTCCCACTCTTGACAGCTTGGACATAGACCGGTGTGTCAGTCACTAACTTGTAGTTATTCCTTGTCTTCTGCACGTGAGCTTTGTACTTGATCTGCCAGGAGGAAGAAAGCCAGCCTGGTTAGAGCATTTATTATATTAGAGATGGCTGGTTTTCACACAAGGCTTTTAACTCACGAGACTCCAGTGATTCTAGATATGGAAGCATTCCCAGACATCAAAATGGAAACTCACATCATTGCGAAGATCATAAGCATGTTTTGCATGGAGAATCTCAGGAGTGTCCCAGACATAGCAACCAATGCCCTTCAGCCAGGTAAGATCATCCTTGTATACAATCTAGAGAGTTTCAACATGCATGAGATAAGAATAAATTCCATCTACAATTTTAACACTTAAACAACAGGCATTTCCTGGTCCCCGATGATACTGGGGAACAAAAAGAAAATGACAGATAAGGCACATTGCCCCATGCCTGTAATGCTGCATACAAGGAAAGCAGAGACTGAAGAACTGGAGTTTGGGGACGACAGGCAAAAAATTAGGGACATCATATCTCAACCAATTTAAGTCTCTCATGGTGGTTCATGCCTGTAATTCCAGGAGGCATAAGTAGGAGGATCAAAGTCAGAAACCAGCCCTGGGCAAAAGTATAAGATCTGAAAGGGCATGGCTCAAGGGGTAAAGTATGTACTCAGCAAGTGCAGTGCCCCAAATTCAAACTCCAGTACTGTAAAAATAACAAAAACCAGCAAAAGGCACCATACGATGAGGCTGAAAATGCCATTGAAACATCTGCTCACAGAGCCCCACTTCCTGCAATCCCATCAGACAAATAACAAGAAAGTAAGCTAGAGAAAAGGTTGAAGTGAACAGGGAGGACAGTGGGGTGGGCAGGGGCAGGGACCTTCTAAGCAATGGGCTTACATCGCTGATTTGATCTGTCACTTTCCTGACGTGACTGTTGACTTGCAGGTCAGGGTGGCAAATCCACTCATGGAGGTGCAGGCGGTAGTCGATCTCACTGACTTTCTTCTGAGAATCCTTGGCGGTCACCATCTCTACCATGTCAGGCACCAGGTGGATTTTCATCTTGTTCTGTTCATATACAGATCTGTATAGGCGCTGAGAAATTAAGTTCACATGTCAGTCATCTTGGTCAGAGGAACTCATGCCTTCCTCCTATCCCAGAGAAGTCACGGTGAGCCGCTTACAGCAAACAGCTAGGGTCCATGGGCCTGGGAGGGTCTGTCACTTTCTACCTATTAGTACCAGGACAAATGAAAAGGCAAAGCAACATGGGCTGGGATGACACAGCTTCTTTACATGCCGCTGTCACAGGCAGGGGATCAGATCCCGGGCTGAGCAGACAATCCATAATGTGTCCACTTGGCTTTG
Organism: Dipodomys merriami; assembly: GCF_024711535.1. Lineage (NCBI taxonomy): Eukaryota > Metazoa > Chordata > Mammalia > Rodentia > Heteromyidae > Dipodomys > Dipodomys merriami. The sequence continues at coordinate 61,493,492 of NW_027202270.1, read as the reverse complement.
CTGGGAAGAAAGGCCTTTAGGCATTACTTACATCGATGTTAAGCTTGCCGACTCGGAGACACCGTGCTGTGTTTGGATCATCGTCAACACTTTTTGGTATAGTATAAAGGGCTTTGAACTTCTCATATTCTTCTCGGTACTTGATCTAGAAGACAAAGTGGAGAAGGTGAAATCTAATTTTGTAGAGTAATGGGTTAGTTTTGCTAGCATGGGACAATGGGGAGGGGACCTTGCCCTGTCCAACACAGATGACTAGAGGCCCCCATTTTCCTGAGCTCATGTTCCGTCTATACAGAGACAGAAGCAGAGCTACCACGGGCCAGTGTGACGCTAAAATCAGACCATATCTGAAAGTACTTTTAAACTGTGGAACACTGTACAATCTTACTATGTTGAAATGTCTATAATAACATTACTGTTGCTATTCAACTAACTCATATTTAGACTTACATGATTTGGTTTTTAAAGGTGTGATTCTGGGGATCAAACTCAAGGCCTTGTACATGGTAGGCAAATGCTCTAATAGTGAGCAATATTACCAGCCCAGGACTATATGATTCTAAAATACTGTCTCATGATAATGTCTTTGTTTCTTTCTACTATAAGTGAAAGGTCAGAACTGTTCAGGAATATCATTTTTCTTAACAATTGAGAGATTGGTGTTTAAGAGGTGTGTGTGTGTGTGTGTGTGTGTGTGTGTGTGTGTGTGTGTGTGTGTGCACATGTGCATACATGTACGTGAGTACAACTTGAGCAGCCTGGATACTGTCCTTTAGCTTTTACACTCAAAGCTGGTGCTCTACCTTTGAACCACAGCTCCCTTCCAGCTTTCTGGTGGTTAATTGGAGATTAGAGTCTTTCAGACATTCCTTCCCAGGCTGGCTTCCAACTTCATCCTCAGATATCAGGCTTCTGAAAAGCTAGGTTTATGGGTTTGAGACACCAGTGCCTGGCTAATTCTTGAATTTTAATTTTTACAAGTTTTCAAAAAATACAATGCAACCAATTTCTAATTCTTAATCTGTGTTGCCTGTTAATGAATGCTCTGTTATTGCATGACCTGGGTAATAATGTCCTAGTACATGGTAATAAATACAGTCTCTTCTTCAAAACCAAAAACCCACATCTCAGTGAAATGGGAGGCATTTGTATCAGAGTTCTCACCAAAACTTGCATTGACTGGAGACCAAAATTTCCACCAGAATTTTCCAAACAAGAAAATTCTGTGTGTGTGTGTGTGTGTGTGTGTGTGTGTGTGTGTGTGTGTGTGTGTGTGTACACACGCAGGTCATGGGGTACCGTCCCTGAGCTGTTACACTCAAAGATAGTGTTCTACCACTTGAGCCACAGCTCCACTTTCAGCTTTTTGTGGTTAATTGGAGATAAAAGTCTTATAAACTTTTCTGTCTGTGTTAGCGTCAAACTGTGATCCTTCGATCTCAGCCTCTTGAGCTAGGATTATAAGTGTGAGCCACTTGCACTCAGCTTGTGTGTGTGTGTGTGTATGTGTGTGTGTGTTTTAACAATCAAACAAAAATAGAATGTTGGAATCCTTTTAAAGGACTAATATATAAGGGAATGAGTAAGGTTGAAGCAGATGGGAGGAGAATGATGAAAGGGGTAACATTAGTCAGGATGCATTGTACTCATAAACTGACATGCTGAATTGTACCAATTATTTGAATAAAACCTAAATTTTATTTTTAAAAAAGGTTATGTTTTTTCTCTGATCCACCTTGTCCAAACAAGTTGTCAAGAATCCTGCTTCTATATAGCAGTTTTCATGACTGAAGGAAAACAGCCTCCACTGGGCTTTGTAAATCTCATGTATAAAACTCTTCCCAAATCTGAAGTATGTGCCTTTGGCCTCATCTATTAATTTTGGAATGGTGTGATAATTAGTTGTCATACCCATCATTTAATTTTATCCCCAAACCTACATTTAATTCTATTGAAAGCACACTATTTTGTATGGTATGTCTTCTTTTTTTCTTGACTAAGTCATTGACACAAAGGTAGCCTACAAGATCACATCTGTGCCCTGTGTGACTTTCTTCAGACAGAACTCTAGAAGGAGGCATTCAGTGAGCACACAGACGGATGAGGGGTGCTGGAGACACTGAGGAGGCACAGTTGAATTAGCCTGAAAAACTCTTGGCATGGGGACCAGGAGAGGGCAGAGGAAGCAGGAGGCTCTTGTTTGCACTTACACGGCTGGCCAGATGCTTCTGGTTCTTGGCATGTGTCAAGGACAAGGTACTGGTTGGCAGGATGTAGCTGGTGGCTTTCACTTTATCCCAGGCCTCTTTGTACAGGTTCTGGAGGGGTTAGAAAGGCTCATGAATAAGAGGAAATGCACCCTAGTTAGCTCTCAAGTAGCACTTTTTCTGTCCTTCTCAGACAGTCCTTGCCAAACACCAGGACTCGATTCATTTGATTCTTGTTTCATTCTACACATAATAATTTTATGAGAGAAAGTAGGAATTTGAAGGTTCTAGAAAAACATTTGGGGACAGGATGCTTACCCTCATTTAGTCTATACGTGAATCTGAAGGGGGAAAGGTAGCTCATATGTAAGAGAAAACTCAACTTACACTGCTGTAAAGACTCTTCAAATTCTTGGTTCTGTCATAATCCACTGTTTCTAGAACTGTGGTGTATTTGTCTTTAATCTGATGATAATTTTCTTTATATTTCACCTACAGACAAAAACAAAAACAAAAATGGAAGCCGGGCGCTGGTGGCTCACGCCTGTAATCCTAGCTACTCAGGAGGCTGAGATATGAGGATCGCGGTTCAAAGCCAGCCCGGGCAGGAGAGACCGTGAGACTCCTATCTCCAATAAACCACCAGAAAACCGGAAGTGGCGCTATAGCTCAAGTGGTAGAGCGCTCGCCTTGAGCTGAAGAGCTGAGGGACAGCGCCCAAGCCCAGAGTTCAAGCCCCACGACCGACAAAAAAAAAAAAAAAAAAAAAAAAAATGGAAAGGATGATTTACTTCTGTTGTTGGAAAACACACAAATTGTCCCTAGGGCAAGGAACCCATACCTCACTGGCGTTGATGCCGCTTTGAAGAGCAGTCACATAAACTGGCGTATCTGTCACCAGGTTATAGTTTGGGAAGTTTTCTTTACTTGCTGCTGTGTATTTTATCTGTGGAGAAAAGGAAAAAGTCACCAAGAACTGGAAAGTATAAGACTATCATCAGTTTTGGTCAGTTTTTATAGCTATTTATGTCAACTTAGAGGTAGCTTTACTTGTCTCTAGACTTCTGCTCCATCCTAACAAACAGCCTGTCATCCTGCAGATTGTGTGTGCCTGCCAAATAGCATCTCTTGACCGAGTAGGGTGGGAATTGTCCAGGTGTCCTTCCTGGTTCTGTTGCCTTCTCCTTTCCCTCTTCCACAACCGACAGCTGCCACCCCATGAGACCTGTGGACATTCCCTGCCAGAGCTTCCTACCATGTTCTGTTAAGTGGGCCCAGATAGGCTGCAATGCTTGATAAGAAATGTACTCATTATCTTGCCCATGTAATTGTAACCCCTCTGTACAGTATGTTCACAATTAAAAAAAAAAGACTTGTTTTTTAAGCATCTACCAGCAAGGTACCAGTAGTTCACACCTGTAATCGGAGCTACTCAGTAGGCTAGGATTGAGAATCGTAGTGCAAAACTCATTTCTCTCTGTCTCTGTCTCTGTCTCTGTCTCTCTCTATCTGTCTCTCTCTCTCTCTCACACACACACACACATACACACACAAAGCTAGAAGTGGAGCTGTGGCTCAAGTCATAGAGAGCTAGCCTTACGTAAAAGAAGCTCAGGGACTGAGTCAAGCGCAGGACCAGCACAAAACAAAAACAACAAAATAAACAAAACCAAACAAATCCTCAAACCCAAACAAACAAAAATATATCTACCTGTGGTTATATGCTTTGCTTCCTACTCTGCAAGTTATCCTGGTCAAGGTAGAGTGACTTGCAAGAAGCTTGCGATGCATGATCCTTAGCCATGGAGAGACTCCCACTAGCACATGCTTCCATAAGAAGTTTAATTGGAGCCAGGGACATGTGGAGTGGGTAGGGGATTTGGTTCCCTCAGATCATGCACTATTGTAGCAGCTTCCAAGGAAGCAGAGAGACAGCCTGGCCTGCAGCCTGATACCACTGCATAACTTCTGATTTAGATGAACCCCAGTCCTCCTAGGGAGGTTAGCTCACCTGACTCTGAAGGTCATATGATTTCTTGGCATGGAGGATCTGGGGTGTATCCCAAACATAGCAACCAATGCCTTTCAGCCAATTCAGGTCATCTTTGTACACATTCTGAAAGAAAGCAAGAACATTACAAGGTGACAGATATTCTGAATTTACCATTGAGCAATTTGATAGTTCTTAACAGTCCTTGACTATGTATGTACGTAGTGCTTCAAAGACTTAGGATAGGCATCTCACCACTGGGATGTCTTAATTCTCTGTCTTAAAGAAGGCTAGGGAGATAGTTGTACCAAAGTCTTAGTCTAGTGAGGAACTGATTAAATGTTCAATTTGGTGTCCTATGGTGCAAATGGAACTATTACACCAAAAAGTATTTATTCATGCCACTAGGTTTATGAACACAGGGACAATTGGATCATGGAGGACTATGACAGGACTGGGTGAAGCCTATAACTAAGTTGAGAAAGACGGTCATACATCACTTAAGATCTCCTGGGCATTTCGAGCATGAATAACATTGGGTTCTTCTGGGAGGGATGTCCATTGATGAAAGTAATGTCGGTACTCCAGGTCACTGAGGATGTACTGGCACCTTTTAGCCAGCACGTGGTTCATCATATCATTGGGGATATGCACGTTGGCTTTTGTGTCTTCATAATCTTTTCTGTAGTTCAACTAAAGAATAACATTTTTAATAGACAAAAAATTAGAGGAGAATTAAAGCTTAAGTAATGCAAATCCATTACCTTAGTCTCATTTTCAATCTAAGTCAGAACCTCTGGAACAGACTGATGTTTCTAAGTTTTTAGTTCTAAAGTTTCCCTTGCAGGGTCACAAGGATCTTAAGGCTCTCCCCCTTTCCCAATACATTTCCATATTTAATGAAAACAACAGGTTACCTTCAAGGTTCAATTGTTCATACAATCTGTCAAGAGCCCTCACTGTGTTGGGTAAGGAGAAAGGAAGGGAAGGGAAGAAGCCCCCAGCCATCCAGGGTTTATAGTTAAGAGTTAGGAAAGAATGTCCACATTAGTCCATCCCCCACCTCACCAGGAGCCCCAGGGCCATCTATAAGTGGGGAGACAGAAGAGCCCACTGACGCTAGACAAATCTGCTGCAGGAGTAAACACTGCTTACCGCACTCCTCATCTGCTGGAAATCCAGACAGTGAACCACACCAGGGAACTCGCCAATGACTTTTCCAGCGAGGTAGTGACCCTTCTGCTTCTCATACGTCTCTTTGTATTTCAGCTGTGAAATGGGTTCAACATTGAGAATCGCTGGGGTTTGTTAACCAGTCCCTTGCTGCCCACTAAAAGACCTCAGACAGGAAATGATCAGACTGACCTCACTGTTCACTAGGTCAGCATGTTTTGCTCCAACAATGGGAATATAGCGTTCATCCAGGGTGTAGCCATAAGCCTTGGTTCCCTCCCATGCACCTTTGTATAAGATCTAGAACAAAGAAATAGATATCACTAAATGTTTGCATTCAATTACTTTCAAATAGTACCAAAAGCAATGTTGAGGCAAATCACTTGTGCTTACAAGGAGGCTTAACTTGTTACTTGTAGCCACCAATGTACCTCCCATGAATAGGGCAGGCATTTGGTGTACTGTATTTCAAATTAAGTCTACATATATATATCTATATCTATCTATCTATATATATATTATAACAGAGTTAACTATATTTTCAGTTTTTATAAGAGATGAAAAATTTGCAAACATGGAAGGAATCATATGATTGCTTCCTATTGGGCATATTCTATCCACACTCCTCTCCTTTTAAATTAGCTGACTTAAATTTTGAAGGGCAAATTTTGTTCACTGGCCATACTTGTGCATAGCTGCTGAAGATAGACAAGCCTCTCCTCCTCTTTCTCCTCACAGTTGTTCCATCCCATGTGCTCCTAGAGCCCTTATAGCACCTCTCATATTAATCTATTTAGATCTGCTTCTTTCACTTGGATGAGCTTACCTCATTGAACACTAGCCCCACTGCCTCGGAAGGGTAGGGCACATCACAGGAACTAAAAAAATAACCAGCTGAATACATGCAATTTACTCTGAGCAGATTCAAGCAAAGCTGAATACATGTTACTTCTAATAAACAAGATGAAATACAATGAAATCAATAGGTTACCTGATAAATTTCAATGTTTGCTAAATCAGTCAAGACTATGAGTCCTGCTCACTGGACACTATGTTGAAAGTGTACTGCAGAACTTGTGGGTGGAGGATGGAAAGGAAATATTGGGAGAAAATGAGAGAGTGGTGACATTATTCAAAAAGGAATGTATTCTTTACTTGACTTATGTAATGTGACCCCTCTGTTCATTGTCTTTATAATAACAATTCATGAATCCTGCCTGACAAGAGCTTAAAACTAGGAACTGACTTGTTGTTTAGGTACTCACAGTGCTGTAGAGTTTCCCCATGTCTTTGGAGTGGGAGATATAAGGTGTATCTGGAGAAAATAAATACTTGCCCTTGGCTTTATTAAATGTTTCTTTATATTTTACCTACAAAACAAAACAAAACCTTTCAATTACTATAAATGTATATTTAAGCTTTCATAGGATCTACCTAGCAGCAAAATAATTAGACTTCATTTAGGTATTAAAACTAGCAAACTGACTGAATTTCAGACAATTTTAGGCTAGTAGAATAGAATATTTTGGATAAGAATATAGATAACTAAAAGTGGTTATAGTATACTACCTTCTAGTGACTTTTAAATATCACCTTCATGATTATAATTTACCTCTTTCCCAATTTTTTACAGAGTTAAAACAATCCACTCAATTCTAGGCAATGAGCTGCCTGCAATTCAGCATAGACAAAGCATTCGGCATAGACAAAGCAAACTTACATCACTTTGATTGATTGCATTAATCTTGGCCAAAACAATCTCTGGAGGATCAACCACACTGGTAAAGTTGGGGTAATTGTTAAGTGCATCTTTCTTATATTTTATCTGAAAAGAAATGAATACAATTAAGTCAGGTCTACTCCAACAGGGAATCTGCCCCTACAGGGCAGATAAGAAGGGTAGGTATAGGGTTAAAAACAGAACAAACTTCCCATACCTGATTCACCATTTCCTGGTTCTTAGTAACTCTCACATGGTCCACAGAATCCAGGGGAATCCAGCCAATACCTCGGAGCCACTCCATGTCAGCTTTGTAGACATGCTGGGAATAGGAAGAGCGATGGTCAGACAAGATGACAGACAGAAGATTGCAAACAAACACTTTTCATGTTTTGTTTTAAAGATTTCTCTTTAGTAGCTGTTGTCTCCCACATTTCATCCTGACTCTATCTGAGCAAAGTTTCTCGAGACTGTGGTTGTTCAAAATAAAGCCTGTACTTTCAGGGACAAGGATAAGGTTAGGTGCATGAGTACAAGAGGATGAGGGGATGAAAAGGATAGTTACTTCCAGCTATGGCCATAAAAGGTTTACCAAGGAGATGGTGATTGTAGATAGATGAGATAGATTTATAAGTATGTAGAAGCATATGGGACATTTAGATTAAATGAAGGGAATTGCATAATGCTGGTGTGGTGGTAGGGAAGGGGGGGTGTCTCCTCCAGTGTGGCTATGCTGTTTATCTCCACTCACACCATTCCTCTTGTCCCTGGCTCCAGAATTCTTCCCTCCCAAATGAAGAGGAGCTGCTAATCTCATTAAATTCAACAAGTCATTCTGCTCCCATAACCAATATGACAGGCTGTTTCAATTCAGGATCTATGTTTGACCTCCTGTACTGTTGAGAAGACCCAGGTAGGGTTCCTCTGTGTACCTGAGCAAGTAATCAAAGCATCTTGTTTCTTTCCTTGCCTACAGAAGGCTGGAGATAGGTAGAGATCTTAACTGAGGTTTTGGTGTGAGGTTCTGTGTCACATTCTTTTTTCCTTTTTTTTTTTTTTTGTGGGTCATGGGGCTTGAACTCTGAACCTGAGTGCTGTCCCTCAGCTCTTCAGCTCAAGGATAGCACTCTACCACTTGTGCCACTTCCAGTGTTCTGGTGGTTTATTAGAGATAAGAGTCTCACAGACTTTCCTGCCTGGGCTGGCTTTGAATCATGATCCTCAAATCTCAGCCTCCTTAGTAGCTACGATTAGAGGTGTGAGCCCCTGGTACCTGGCACCTTTTTTATCCTAGTCTTACCAAAGCTCTGAGTGAAGGATGGTAGTGCTTTGTTTGGTTTAATCTATACCTTATTTTTCTTCTACTTTTGTTCTTGTAAGTTTGTAAGTGACTAATTAAAATACTTTGAGAAGTAGGATCCTCAGCTAAACAGCAATAAGGCATTCTTAGGTCCTTGTCTAAAGCATCATCTGACATTGTCACAACCCCAACATAACCTCCCTTCTTAAGTCAGCTGGTAAGTCTCCATGTAAATGTGAGTGAGGAATTCCTAATGGGAGAAATGGTACAAAAGCAACGGATTTTGCAATTATTTGACATTGAATGTTATGCAGAATTGTGGTCCATAAGCAAATCTATCAATCAATGACTTCTCCCATATTTCCTTTCCTTTATAGCTTCTCAGTTCCCTTCTAGGAACAAATAGTTATAGCCCAAAGTTTTAAACACTGGTGACTCTAGAATGCTGCTTGTCCTTGTCAGAGTATCTTATAGATTTCTAGATAACGAAGTAATGAAAACCACTTACATCACTCTGTAGGTCATAGGCCTTCCTTGCTTGAATAACATCATTTTGGTCAGGGTGACATGTCCATTGGCGTAGGTAATGACGGTAATCAATATCACTGACCAGAGTCTGCCCTTCCTTGGCAGCCACAACAGACACCATGTCAGCAGGTATATTGATTTTGGCCTTTGTTTTGTGATAGTCCTGTTTGTAGAGTCTGTCATTCTGAATTTGGCCAGCGTGCTCAAACCACACTAGTTTAGGATCATCTCTCATTGTCGGAACCCCAACATAGTGGCCTTTCTGCTTTACATGTTCTGCTTTGTATTTCAGCTGATGGGAAGAAGAATATAGACACCATCAGCTTTGCCAAGCACAAAAGGCAAAGCAGCAGGGGTGGGGGTGGGGTAGTTATCTGCCAAGAATGATCAGCAAACTCAGCCCTCAAGTTTTTGGATCCACTAACACTCAGAACAGATAACAAATAGCAATGAAACATATGAAGAAATAGCTATTTCCAAGTTAAAAAAAATCATCTACTTGTTTTCCAATTTTGGCAATATATTTATTTGGGAGACAAGATTTTTATTGGAGGCAGAAAACATAAGAAAATATAAAACACTGAAAAATAAGTTTCAAGCAACAGGGTTTTTTTTTTTTTTTTGGGTCCGGTCATGGGGCCTGAACTCTGGGTCTGGGCACTGTCCCTCAGCTCTTCAGCTCAAGGCTAGTGCTCTACCACTTGAGCCACAGCACCACTTCCGGCTCTTTTTTGTTTTGCTCATGTGGTGCTGGGGAATCGAACCCTGGGCCTCATGCATGCAAGGCAAGTGCTCTACCACTGAGCCACCTTCCCAGCCCCACAACAGGGTTTTTTTGTTTGCTTGTTTGTTTCTGCAGTGCTGAAGACTGAACCCAGGACTTTGTACATGTAAGGCAAGCACGTTAAAACTGAGCTACCTTTCTAGTCTTCAAACCACAGCTTTTGAGGAAGAAAAAAGAAACATTAGCAAATGCAAAACCCATGAGATAAGACAGGGAGGAGGCACTTCAGCCCTCAGCCACGTCTGCCAAGCTGAAATACTACATTCCTAAGGTGACATAGCTGGCATCTTTTCTGGGCAAGGCCTTGTTTCTGCCAACTTCACTCAGATGGGAATAAATTACCTCACTCTGAACATCACTGGAGCGATGGGCATGAACAAATGGTACAGCATCTGGAGGCAAAATGTAGCCTGTGGCCTTTTGTTTCTCCCAGCCTTCTTTATAGAGGTACTAAAAGACAAAGAGCCACACAGAGGTTAAAAGAAGAGTCAGCAGGGAGTGAGGAATAAGTTACATGCATAACTCTCTTGGGTTCCATTAAGGTTTTCCATCTCCACCCACAGTACCAGACATCCAAATAAAACTCATACCTGGTCCAGGATGCGGGCAGCCTCCTGGGCTGTGTGCAACAAGGGGGTTTCTGTGAGGGTGTACTTGGATTTAGTGGCATTCCAATCTTTCTTGTATTTAATCTACAAGTGAGAGGCAACCACACTAGTTACTAGATGTGAAGTATACACCATGCTGTCCAAGCAATTGGACATCAATAACTTCAACAATTAAAATCTGTATCTCAGACAAAAGTTGCAAGACTATCGAAAAGCTTTACAAATGTATCTGCACAGCTATGGGATTTTAGAATAGCCATATACTTACATCATCAAGGATCTCTCCACTTTGTTTTGCTGTCACATAATCAACTCTGTCGTCCACAGGAGTAAAGTTGAGAGTTTCTATTTTTGTGCGATATTTTTTCTATGAGAAAAAGAAATTTGTTAGAGTTCCTCATCTTGGTGAGATAAAAACAGCAAATGTTATCTGAATGACATCTTGGCAATTTAGTTTTCATCTTATAGTTTATATTTTAAACTGATCAGCTTCATATATATGCATATACATATATACATATGTACACATATATAAAATATAACATATATATAGTGGTTCTAGGGTTCTAGGGATTGAACCCTTGGCCTTCTGAATGCTAAGCAAGTGCTCTACCACTGAGTGACCCTCCCAACACTTCCACAGATTTAAAACAACAAATTTGCAATTTTGTTTCTCCCCAATGCCATATCATTGTGTATAATAATAATAATCCCTGTTTTCAACTGAATAAACCTCTCCCAGAATATTCCTGTTAAGAAAAATTTCCATTTCTACAATTTGAAGCATTAATGAGGGTGCTGGATATGATATTAGGGATATAGCACCATAATATCATAAAAATAGTTTAGGATTATTTGGGGAAAATGTATATCTATCTTCAATCAAAACAACTAAAAATGGTTAAAATTGCTAGTCTGTTTCATGTCATCTAGTTCATGCTCTTTGGAAATGTACTAGATAGCAGGGCAGAATCTTGGACTACCTCACTGAAGATGTCCGCAGCATGTTTGGCATGATTGACAGAAACAGAATCATTCGGCATCCACCCAATTCCCCGTAACCATTCCAAGTCAGCCTTGTAAACAGCCTGTGAAAACAAAGCCAGAATTAATTCAGCAGCCCAAGTCTCCTGGACCTAATTAGTCTATCGTTCAGTCTGATGAAGAAAAACAAGGATGACATACTCAGTTTGGCAGGATTCATTAGGTCAGGTAGTATGATAACCTGGAGGTTATTTTTTTCTTTGAAACAGGTTAACCTCAATTCGTTTCCAGTTTTTGTTGTCAAGGGGAACACATCTCTATAGCTATGTCTTTTGAATTTTCATGAGAAGTGGGATATCTTAACTTTTATGCATGTGTGTGTGTATGTGTGTGTGTGTGTGTGTGTGTGTGTGCATGTGTGTGTGCGCGTGAGCAGAGTACGTACCAGTCCTCAGGGCATGGGTGCTGTCCCTGAGCTTTATTTGCTCAAGGCTAGTGCTCTACCACTTGAGGCATAGCTCTACTTCTGGTATTTTGGGTGGTTAATTAGAGAGAAGAATCTCAAGACTGGGCTGGCTTTCAAACCTTGATCCTCAGATCTCAGCCTCCTGAGTAATGAGGATTATAGGCATGAATACCAGCACCCAGTTTAAATCTTAGCTTTGTATAAATAGCTTTCCTAATCTATATTCTTTACCTGACTTATGTAACTGTAACCCCTCTGTATGTCACTTTTATAATAATCATAAAAAGTTAAAAAACTTTCCTGATCTAAAAGTCTTGGCCATTTAATTCAAATGTTCTTACTGAGCCTATCAGTCAAAGAACCATGTCTACTTCCTATTCATGTTCTATCTTTTAAAAAATTATATTCTTATTATCTTTAAGTACTTGTCCAAACGAGTTAACCATTCAACACATCATTTTATAAATATAGTACATCTTGGTTGATGTAACCCTTCATCATTCTTGCTCATCCAACCCAAGCCCTCCTCCTCTCAGGTTTTACTAATCTTTTACTTGGTAAAACCATAACTGCAATCTAACTCCTATAGAAATAATATTTTTCACAGTTTTATTTAATAAGTTAATACCACTTTTTTCTTCATTTTTTGTTCTAGTACCAGAGCTTGAACTCTGAGCCTCATGCTCTTTTTGGCTTACAAGGTTGGTACTCAAGAGCACCACAATTCCATCCAGCTTTCAGCTGGTTAATTAAAGATATGAGTCTCTTGAGGATACTGGCCCGGGCTGGCTTTGAACTGGAATCCTCAGATCTTAGCAACTTGAGTAGCTAGGAGTTCAGGTATGACCCATCAGTGCCTGGCTTCTACCATTTATTTCTTGATACAAAGGTTAGGTCCTTCCTAACTTTGGTAATTTTGATTCCTTACTACAAAGACTTGCTATTTAGCAAATTCATCTTTCAGTACAGGCCACTCACATCGCTCTGCAGCTCGTAGGCTTTCTTGGCCTGAATCACGTCATTCTGGTCCGGCATGCATGTCCATTCATGCAGGTAATTGCGATAATCAACGTCGCTGACTAGAGTCTGGCATTTTTTAGAGTGCAGGATGGAAAGCATGTCCACAGGACTTTGGAACTTGGTCTTCCATTTGGCCCACTGCAGCCGGTACTCTCTTTCATTCTGCAGCTTGCCAGCTATGAGGGCCCACCGGATTTTGTTGTCATCCCTGGCTGTGAGGGTGCCCACGTAGTGCCCCTTCTGCTTCTCATGGTCAAGCTTGTACTTATACTGGAAATGGAAAAACGAAGTAATGAACCACAGCATGATGCACCTGGAGCCTTTGCTTAGAACATGGGGGAGGTAGAAGAGGCCACACTCACTTCACTGGCAATCTCCCTGGAGGCCTTGGCAGCCTGGATAGGGATGGCATCCAGCCGGACATCGCAGCTCATCTTCACTTCATCCCAACCCTCCCGGTAAAGTTTCTAAAGATGAGAAAATGTAAGGTGTGAATTCATCAAGTAACTCTGACGACTCAACTAGCATCATAAGGCAACAGTTTTGAAGGTCCAGGATTTAAGATCTTAATTGAAAGAGTACGTGAAAAATTAATTCTGTGCACCATTGGCCATAATATTGTCCAAGGGTCTGGGACTAAAAAGGCTTTGTTTTTTGCAGTTGAATCATAATCTCAATATACTCTCCAAGGTTTAGAAATTCTTGTATCATGTGGAGGAGACCGACTTGTGATGAACTGATTGCCAACTGACCCAAGCCATTTGACAAGAGAGCACTACACTAGGATATTGATTCCAGTCCCACTACTCCTCTCCCAAAGTATACATTGGTGTTCCAAAATTGTGTTGTAAAAATTAGTCTCCAAGTAGTTCATTCAACTAATGGAGAAGTTTGGTGCATCTGGAATCTTTGAGCTGTGGGCTCTTTCTCCCACAAAGGTTAATTATTGTTCAAAGATTGTTCAAATCATAAAGAACTGCTCTAAGGTACTATCCATTTTATATAGTCACATTTATTCTGCACATAGGTAATCTTTGTGATCCAACAAGATAGCCCCTCTCCGGACCTTTCTTGAATTGTATAGCCCGTCATGCAACTGTATTCTTTTTTTTTTTTTTTTTTTTAGAGACTTACAAGCTTTATTTATCTCTGGCAAGACTAGGATATGAACTAGAGAGATTTCACATTCTCTGTAAGGGGGGTGACAGCCATTAGATCTCTGTATGGACTCATCACGATTAAAGTGTATGGGAATAGTGCACATCAGTTTGGGATGGCCTTGATTCTTTGGTATAACAGATCAATGGGGTGACACTTCTCTACACTTTACATTCACCTAGCTGCATGATTATTTCATGCAACTGTATTCTGCTCATTAATTAATATATTTTGTTCCTCTCCATTCTCTTCCCTTTTCCAGGCTTAGCCTGATTTCTTCTGGGAATGGTAATTTTGCCTGTTTTTTCCCCTTTAATATTTATATTTTTCTTACACTTATATTAGTATTCATTGGAAGCTTCCTGACTTAAGCAATTAATTCTAGATGTTAAATAGGATATTAATAAGCATCCTTGTCTTAATCCTGAGTTGAATAAGAAACTCACTGAGGATGAGCAGGCCTATGATTTGAGATGTATTTTTTTTTAAAGTCACGTCAAGAAGATACTAGTTTCATTTTATTTTTTACTAAGCTCTTATTTAAAAGAAAAAAAGACAGGGAATTGGATTTTGTCACAACTTTTAAAATCTAAGTAAATTAGCATATTTTTTTCCCCTTTGAGTACTATTAATAGGTTTCTGAATATAGAACCTTCTTGGTGTTCCTGGATAAGCTGCATTTGAATGTGTTGCTTAATTTATCAATATTTTAGGATTTTTCTGTTATTAATCTACAATTTTCATATATGGAACTTTTAATGCATTTTGGAAGCCATGATAGCTTTCCTTCTTCTATTAGCTCCATGGTAGTATCCTTCCAAAAATCCTAAAAGAATTCTGTGAAATTATCAGGGCAATCTGGGCATTTGAGGAGAGAAATGAAAATGTTTAAAACTCTTTGTTTCTTGATATATGTTTTCTGTTTTTCTGGGATCAATTTTGATAATTTAGAAATTCTCCCATAGATCTAGAAAGTCTCCCATAGATCTAGGTTTTTTTTGATTAGTTTGTTTTTGAAAATTGCAATTTTTAGTTCATCTGAATCTGACATGAACTCTCTTTTCTTGCTTACTTACCTCCTTATTCTTTTATTTGTCCTCTTCCACTGTTTTCATGTTAAAGTTGGCTCACAGTTACCAGCCTTGCCCTGGACTCTGAGGAGGGCCCTGGCTTCCTATCCCCTAGTCCAGGCCAAGCCCCACCCCCACCCTCACACAGGCAATCTGCAGACTTCTTGTTCAGCTATAAAACTTATTGGTCTTGTCTGGCCTAGCTGGTGACTTTCCAAGCAAACCAGAGACTGTTGTGGTACTTACATTGCTCACATTAAGGGCGTTTGCTCTAGCAAGATTAATTTCTGGAGTGTCTGGCATTATGTGAATTGAAGTTTTATCTTTGTCCCAAACTTCTCTGTACTTTGGCTATGGAAAGAGTCAATAAAAAAAATCACTTCACAATTTGTAATCATGATACTTTTAAGATTAAAATCTTTTCATAGTAAGGCAAGGACTTATTTTATGTGAATCTTTTCAAATAAATTATTCAAATTTGATTGGAAATCTATCCTAACGTCTTTTTACTAGTTCTTAAGAGTTTTTAAATACTATAAATGTTACTGAATAAAATTGTTGTTATCATCAATATTATTTTCATCCCAAAGTTAAATGATTCACCAAGTAAATCATTAATGATTTCTCTGTAGCTCAAATTTGATTTTAAAAGAAACAAAAATGACTTACAATACTAATATTTTCAGCATTTGATTTCGCAAGGACAACTTCAGGTGTGTCAACAATGCTTGTATACTTAAGTTTCTCCACAGGTGTCCGATAGACGCTGTCACATAGGATTTCCTGGGCATTTTTGACTCTCAGGACTTCTGGTGACCCTTCTGGCATCCAGCCAATACCACGCAACCATTCCAAGTCAGCCTTGTAGATGGCCTGGGGGGGGGGGCAGGGGAAGATAGATAGAGTTTTTGCTTTTGTTTTGGTTTTGATGGTGGGTGGTAGAGAAAAGGAAGCCATCTTTAATGTTATTTTTTTTTTTTTCTTTCACAAGTAAGTAAAAACAGAGCTCTGCCTCAGAAAGCCAGAATCAAAGTTCAGCAAAATAAAACATGAAGAAGTAGGAACTGAAAAGGGGTGGGGTGGGGTCAAGGGGAAAGGAGTGGACAAATGAGAAGAACCTAATGTTTATCCTACAAAATTAAGAGGAGTGAGGGAGGGGGTGGGTAGGGCCAGAATGGGTGAGAATGTTGAAAGGGGTGGCATTGATCAAGATATATTGTGTTCAAGATATAGTGTTAAATGACAACTCCTATGTATAACAACTACAGGTAGTAATTTAAAAAACCCAGAATACTGGCCTGACCAACATATTTCCCCATATACACAGCAGTGTTTTGTTCTGTTCTAATGTTCTAATGTTTAGAAGGCAGTTTACAAGACAGAATGGTGTGGAAGCTCTCTATGTGGGTGTATGCAAGGATGGAATTTGACTAGTATCTAGGCAACTATCATAGCCAAGATGTACTTTTTTTTTTTTTTGGTCCTGGTCGTGGGGCTTGAACTCAGGGCCTGGGTGCTGTCCCTGAGCTTTTTTGCTTAAGGCTAGTGCTCTACCACTTCAGCCACAGGTCCACTTCCAGCTTTTGGGTGGTTAATTGAAGACAAGAGTCTCACAGACTTTCTTGCCTGGCTTGGAATTGTAATCCTCAGATCTCAGCCTCCCTTAAGAAGCTAGGATTACAGGCATGAGGCACTGGTATTTGGCCCAGTGGGGATTTTATCTCAATAGTAGCCAGGACAATCTTTTCAAAATTCCAAATTCAAATCTGAGTCACATTTGACCTATCCTATCTATCACTTTAAAGTAAAGATCAAATTCCTTAACTTGGACTACAGAAAAGAGATGGCTGCCTGGTATAGTCAGCCTACTCTTACTCTTCAGACTCATCTCTTGTGTGCCTCCTTTCGTCCTCTGTGACCTGAACACATTGTCTTCCCTCCGCTTGAGGTCTGTATCAGCCCTTTGCCAAATGCTTATCCTGCAAGAACAGCTGTGTCCTCCTTCACCTCTTACCCAACTAAATCAGTACTTTTTCCAGTACTTTTCCTGACCTCTCTCTTCACAGTGCACAGGCCCCTCTTTCTTAGCATCCCATGGTTTACCGTATTCTCTCTTAATATTGATTTCTTTATGATCAGTTTCCTGTTTTTTCTTCTCCTTTATTCACCATTGTATCTTTTGTGACAGCAGAGGGCCTGCCACACGGGTAGTCTTTCAAATGACAATTAAGAATTCAATCATGAGTTTCACAATTTAAAAATATTAAATATTAAGACAGTCCCTCCCTTTCCATTGGTATTTCCACATTCTTAGTTATCTATACCTGCTGCTCCAGATATATATGTAAGTTAGGCACATAAAACTGTTCTATATTAAACATGTTATTAATTTTCAAAGTCATTGTGATGCCCAGAAACAGTATTTTTGTAACTTGTTAAAAGATATGAATATCAAGCTAAAAATGTCAAGAGGAGAATGAAAAATACTAGAAAGTGTCTACCCTACGGAAGAATGATGATGTATATCTCAATGCTTAAAATGTGATGGATCTCCAAAATTCAAAAGTGTGTTTCCTTCTCATTTTTCTATGTGATCCATCGACATGCCTCAATGTGCTAATAATGCATGTCAGTATATGAATTCAGTTCCTCAAGAACTGGCTCCAACTACCACTTGATAATTAATAAAAAGTGATGAGCAAACTTGCCTATAACAAACCCATTCATTAACTGTCTCTTGAAGTTCAGGTAATTAAAAGAAGATGGTCATTCTACCCAAGAACTAAATAACCTTATGGAAGCCTGCAGTTCTAGAACATTGAGTTGGCAACAAATAGGAGCAAATCTAAAAGGGCTGTGAGTAAGGTAGAGAAACACAATGTCATGAAGAACATCCAAGCAAAGGGCATACCATTAACCCTTAAAATAAGTTGAACTTCAATACATAGTTGAAGGACCAGGGGCATGTTTATGTTTAATAAACTATAAATACTATATACATCGGTAAGCCTATAGAAAAATCATGCTATCATTTTCAGCAATGAAAATATTAAAATTTTCTAAACAAATCTGGCCTTAGTAGATTTGATGATATGCCTATGTGGAGGGAGTTAAGATTTTCCAGCTCATTAGAAGATGCCATCATTCCAAGCCAAGCTTTGTACTGGGGCACACACTTACATCACTCTGCAGATCATAGGCTTTCCTGGCTTGGATCACATCATTCTGGTCAGGAAAGCAAGACCACTGGTGCAGGTACTGGCGGTAGTCCACGTTGCTTGCCAGTGCCTGACCTTCCTTGGCAGCGTTGATGGACACCATGTCCACTGGGATGGAGATCTTGGCCTTGTGGTCATTGTAGGCTTTTTTGTACAGCCTGTCATTCTGCATCTTCAGTACATTTGCTGCCCAAACTAGTTTGGGGTCTTCCTTGGCATTGCGACATCCAATGTAATGGCCTTTCTGCTTCTCGTAAGCTGTCTTGTATAGATACTGGGAGGTGTGAACAGAAGAGTCGTTGTTTTCCAATCATATTTTTTTAAGAGCCCACTCAAAACCATTACACTGTCTTAAAGTTATCCTTATTTTGGACATTACTTTTCTTTAACTTTGAGCTATATATTTCCAACTCCTCATTAAATTGCTTTTTCTTTCTATGTGTATGTGCAGGTGTTTGAATACACACATTTCACTGTGAATACCTGTAAGGCAAGGCTGTGTCTCTGAATCATCTCCTGAATTGAGTTCCCCAAACTTCTATCATTGTTTGCCACATGCAAACATATTGTCACACGCAAATACAACCAGTATCCCATCTTACTTTGAATCAAGTTTTTGTTTTTTGCCTTTTCTTTTGTGTGCTGGTACTGGAACTTCAGCTTAGGGCTTTCACTTTCACTTGGCTTTTTTCACTTTAAGCTGGCATTCTATCATTTAAACCACACATCCATGTCTGCCTTTTTGTTCTTTAATTGGAGATTAAGACTCTCATGGACTTTCTTGCCCATGGTGGCTTCAAATTGTGATCCTTAGATCTCAGCTTCTTGAGTAATTAAGATTACAAGTTTGAGCCATTAATTCTCCCTCCAAGTTAGTTCTTTTTAATAAAATAAATTTGCTTTTGAACTAGAAACTTTGAACATTCATAACTCCATCTAAATGGAGAATGATCGGTATTTTCTTGAACATAGTTAAACAGCAATGTAACTACTCTAAAAAGTACTTTTTCATGTATTGCACAAAATGGCACACAGTCTGCATGCTACACCAAGCAAACCCAATATTCTTTGTATCCATCAAATGTCAATGAGTGATTTTAACTAACTGACATTGAGAAAATTGGGGGAAAAAATTAAAATCTGTGCTTGTACATAAGAACTATAGAATCAAGCACATATCTAAGAGTCTTCTCAAATGGTTGAATGAGTTATTCTGGCATATGGCACTTTATAAACAATATATTAACAATGACCTGAAATCCACTTAAACATAATTTTTAAGGAATTAAGTTAAATTCCTATTGCTGAGAGTGTGTGAGAAAGAACTCTTACATCGCTGGCAATATCCCGAGAAGCCTTAGCATGTTGGATTCCAATGGCATCTGCTCGAATGTCATACCCAGTCATCTTGACATCTTCCCAGGCTTGTTGGTATTGTTTCTGTAAATAGAGGTTGCAATGCCACATTCAGTCTGAAGGAGGAACTACTGAGTCAATATGACAGGTCAAGAACAGCTAGTCACAGAACATTCTATTATAATGAACTTAATTCCAGTAGATTTGTAAAGGATTTCCCTACTAATCCCTTAAAATGGAAATGTAGGAGACAGTAAACCAGGTTAAAATCAGACAATTATATTGACTGGCTTTTAAAAGGAAAAAAGAAATGGTTCACTAAAAAGAAAAACTAAGTATCACTATATATACAACTTTGAGTTTTATGTGTTTTTTTTTTGTTCATTTGTTTTGAGGAATCATTGTTTATCTCCTTTCAATGAAGATACATCTATTGTAAATACACATAGCTATTTATCATTAGCTTAAACATTAGCAATAAAAGGATTGATAGGAAAATGTTTTTTTGTTTTTTGTTTTTTGTTTTTTTTGCCAGGCTTGCTTCAGCTCTGTTGCATAGAGAACACTGTGCAAAGCAAATGAGTGTCAGTGCCTTACATTGCTAATCTGGATGGCATTGAGCTTGGACTGCAGCATCAGCGGTGTGTCAGCTGGCACATTCACATTAGCCTTCTCTTTGTCCCAGGCATCACGGTACAATGGCTGATGAGAGTGAAAAGCAATGAGAGGGCTGATAAGTAAATAAATCAAGCATGAACCAAGTTCAAAATAGCACTAAAAGTTATTGTTGCTCCTTCTCTCATACCAGTATAGATCATATTATCTTCATGTTTTAATTGACTTTAAAAGGTACCGAGCAACCGAGGGGTCACTCAGATGTGGCTCAATATAAACTGAATCTGAAATATACTAGTAAAATTACCCCCTTTCTACCTATTCACTTTTAATTATGGGGAAGGTAAATCCACCCTGTAGGTTACTGTGATATTCTGATTGCTAACCAGGATCTTGCTTCTTTGGCCCAAATTGCTATGCTAGTATTCAATACTGAGATCACCCCTGAAATTCTCAGCCCATTTCATCATTGAATAACTATTAAAAATTACAATTTTGTGATTATGGTATTAAAATATGTCTCAAAATACAACTAAATATGATTAAAGTATGATTCACAGGCTGGATACAAATCAAATGGAATAGAGAGACTAGCTAATTGGCTGGTGGCATGAGATCTATTTGCACATATGTGTATTCAAAATCTTAAGGCTGTACTAATGGTACTTTGAAATCCACATTCAGATTTTGTTTTATAATGCCAGTCCTGAGGTTTGAGCCCAGGGGCTGGGTCGCTTTCCTGAGACAATTTGCTCAGAGTTAGTACTCTACCACTTGAGTCACAGCTCTACTTCTGGCTTCGTGGTAGTTAATTGGACATAGGAGTCTCATGGATTTTCTTTTTTTTCCTCTTTATTTATTGTGAAAATACTATACAAGGGGGTTACAATTACATGGACAAGATCTCATGGATTTTCTTGCCCAGGCTGATGACTAGGGACCAAGATCCTCAGATCTTAGCCTCCTGAGTAGCTAAGATTATAGGCATGAGCCATCAGTACCTGGGGCGAATTTTTTTTACATAAAGATTCCTTCAATTTGCCTGAAAACGTTCCCATCCCAGCTTACTTCACTGATCTGTAGAGCATTGGTCTTTGCCAGGACCACTTCTGGTGTGTCGACAATGCTGGTGAATTTGAGGGCCTCTGGCTTTATGCGATACAACCTTTCATTCAAGAGATTCTGAGCATTCTTCACTCTCTCCACTTCCACTGAACCCTCGGTCAACCATCCAATACCCTTCATCCATTCCAGGTCTGACTTGTACACATTCTACGTTGGGGGAGAGAAGCATACAGTAGGGAGAAAATTAAAATCTGTTCACAAAGTGATACAAACCATACAGCACTTCTACTTAAGTTAGCTGGGTGGTCAGTCCCTTGCCTTCAAGAAAGACATTAAATACTAGCATTTGGTTTCATGTCTTTGACATATAGGACAGGTTTGACTAGTACAGGTTCGCAGTATCCAACAGAGACTGGAGCAGTATCCACATGTATTACTTGGTAGAATGACAGACAGCAATGGCACATCAAATTACTTTTTTAACAGGTTGATTTTCTGTATTTACAACTTGAAGTCTGTCTTTTATGGGCCACTGGGAATAACCTCTACAGGGATTTTAGAGAGAAACATATAGGAAAGATACATAATTATGTCTATTTCTCTCTCTGTATCAAATTTGAAACCCAATCTTTCCTCTTCATTAAATCTGCTTATGAGAATTAGACAAGTGACAGTGCAAAAGTAGGGAATCAGAAGAGCTAGGACTAAAATTTTCTAGTTAATTACATAGGATAAAGTAAGAGGTTGGTTTTTCATTCTGATGAATAAGATCCCACCACCGTAAGATGAAATCCTTCATAAGATAGAAAGTGCTGGGGGAAAAAAACAACAACAACTTCCCCTATTAATACCATGAATTGTATAGAATACTTTAGGTTCTGTTAAGATTATCACTTAAATTATGCCTTGAGAGACGACCACACAGTGTTATCACAATGAAACCTACAAACACACTTCTCCCTGGAGTTTGGTGATAGCATACGCACATCGCTCTGCAGCTCATAGGCTTTCTTAGCCTGGATCACGTCATTTTGATCTGGCAGACACGTCCACTGGTGCAGATAATTGCGATAATCCACATCGCTAACCAGGACCTGGCATTTCTTGGCTTGAACAATTGACATCATGTCCAAGGGTGTATTGTAAATTCCTTTTGATTTCTCATAAGCTTTCTTGTATTCTCTGTCACTCTGGATCTTGGCAGCATGTATGGACCACACCAACTTGGGATCATCCTGCAGGCTGCGGAAACCCACATGGTGGCCTAGCTGCTTCCGATAGCCTTCTTTGTATTTGTACTAAAGTTGTAAGAAAACAGAGGGGGGAAAACATGAATATAATGTATTAAGGAGATTTTTCTTTAAGTAATTTCAGGATTTTTTAATGGGCTGTCATTATATATTCCAGTTCACTTTCAAGAAAAAGGACTATTTAAGGTAATTTCTTAGAGGAAATAAGTAAATGGTGAAGGAAATAATATGGTGAACATGAATAATAATTTAAAAAATAGCTAACAATTACTGAGCAATCACTGAATGTCAGATATAACTAGTGAATTTTAAATATGTTAGTTAGTTTGATCCATGTCAAACTAAGTTTTTCAGTTAAAACTAGTTGAGTACTGGTAACTACAGTCAGTTAATTCTCACAGCATCACTATGAGGTAGATGCTACCATTATTCTTTTTTATAAATGGATGAAAATAAGGTATAGTGTGAGTAACAAGGTTGCCTGACAAATGAAATGTTAGTTTAGATCATCTCTAAGAGAACAGGCATGATCTCAGGTAAAGAAAGTGATATTTGTGGCTTCAGAGACAGCCAGGAAACATGCATACTTGAGAGACAGAAAACAAGACTGTTGGCATCCATCAGAAGCTGATGTAAGAGATCTATGGGCAAGGATGCCCATTTAAGGGGTGTCTCAGGGCTATGGTGATAGATATAATATCCTTACAAACATGCTCAAAAATCATAAGAAAGTTTAGACAGAGTGGAGAAAGTGAAAACTGGGATAGGATGTGAATTTTGGAAATGAATATATCATTTTTTTTGGAAAAAAGGTGTGGTTATTGGTTCTTAAAGGTAAAAATGAGGATGAAGAAAGAGACAGCTGGATGCATAAAATAAAGAACAAAGAGGATCCCAGACAAAGGAAATAAGATGGCATGAAGATGTTGAGCTGGAAGCAATAGAAGTTGGGAAGAAAAATCCACTTAGCTTGTTAGCAAGTTTCAAAATCAGTATTAAATAAACTGGAAAATGTTCCTAAAAACATTACACATAAGCGTCTAGTACAAAATGTTTCATATAAAGTGGAATTTCAGCTTCAAGTCTTAGAGGAAACATTCACATGCCAATTGTATAGTAGAGAGTATCAGAAATATTTTTGGGGAAGAAACAACAAGATATAGCTCCCAAATGTTTCCCCAATTTTTCATGAGGATTCTTCATGTTTTTTCTTAGAAACAATGCAGAAATTATTAACATATACCACATTTATGTTTAACTTAATTTTTAATCCCCAATTTTAAGACTTTTCAAGAGAAGAAAGTCTGATTGAGGGAAGGATATTATCCAAAAAGAAATGTACTCATTACCTAACTTATGAAACAGTAATTCTTCTGTACATCACCATTATAATAACAATGAAAACATAAAATAAGATTTAAAACAAGAGAGAACAAAGTCTGTAGAACATGACAAAATACAACTATTCATGGATTTTAAAAATTCTTAAAAACTAGCCAGGTTCACACCTATAATTCTAGCTACCCAAGATTCAAAGTCAGCAGGTCAGGAAAGTCCATATGAGTCTTCTCTCCAATCAGTCATCAAAAATCTGGAAGTGGAGCTGTGGCTCAAGTGGTAGAATACCAGACTTGAGTAAACAAGTAAGGGACAGTACCCAGGCCCTGAGTTCAAGCCTAGTACCAGGATGCATGCATGCATGCATAAATAAATCTTGAAAAACATTTCCCTGCTTCATTTATTGGAGAAAAGCCAAGAGGAAATAATAGAAGGAATTACCTCGCTGGCAATTTCCCTGGAGGCTTTGGCATGTTTGATTTCTATGGCATCAGCTCGCAGGTCATAGCCTTTCTGCTTGGCCTCATCCCAGTCTTTTTGATAGAGTTTCTATAAAGGCAAAATACAAGTGTGTTAACAAGAATTGAAAATAAGAAATATACTCAAAGTAGTATGATCCATAAAGAGGGCCACAGAAGAAAAAAAAGCTCTCATTCCTTTGTAGATTATAGGAAACTTCTGATTAAAATTTAGAGCTATCCATCACAATATGATACACATTGCACATGAGATTAAGATTCAACATGAGGCCAAAAACGTTTCTCCAGATATCAGAGAAGACATGATAAGATTTCTCCTAATTTTACCCTTTGGCTTACCAAAAGTTTCTGCTAATGTGACGAAGATACCTTGCCTTTTGAAAAACAATCAAAATTAAGCCTCTTTTGGTTTTTATATGGCTTTGAAATGTCAAATAATAGAGTCTTAGATCAATCAAGAGACCTAAGTGATCAGTTCTTTATAGAGTCAGGGGCACTTGATTACAGAGGACTTCATTATTCCTAAATAACACAAAAGGAAGTTAACCTAGCCAATGTCTATGGGAAGATGGTTTCAAGGTTGAAAGGAGAACACTGACAGGGCTCACACATCCCAGCTCATGAAGTCTAGGCACCCAGGTACATATCTAAGATAATGTTAAATGACAGAATTTCCATTCAGTTGTTTTAGAAATGATAGCTAAAGAAACAAAAATACGTACATATCAGTGGGCACTGGTATCTCCTGCCCATAACCTTAGCTACTCAGGAGGCCAAGGTCTGAGGATCACATCTTGAATACAGCCTGGGCAGTAAAGTCTGTGTAACTCCTCTCTCCAATTAAACAGAAAACAGCCACAAGTAGAGATATGGCTCAAGTGGTAAAATAACAACCGTCAACAAAAATAACCCATGTGAGAGTATGAGATCCTGACTTCAAGCCCCAGTCAAATTTCGTTATTTTTAATATAAGATCTAGCACCAAAAGGCCATTGTTATTTCTAAGGCAAATGATTTGCCATTTTGTAGCACATCCCACAAACAGATACATTGTTCCATCTAGTCTTTCCACCATGTTTATATCACTTACATTGCTGATTTGCAAGGCATTGATTTGGGCCTGGAGCATGACTGGAGTATCTGAGGGGATGTTGATGTTGGTTTTATCTTTATTCCAGGCTTCTTGATACAGTCTCTGTGAAGAGAAGGAAAATATTACTTTGACTTAGTTATAAAGAATGGATTTCTGAGCGGGGCACTGGTGGCTCATGCCTGTAATCCTAGCTACTCAGGAGGCCGAGATCGGAGGATCATGGTTCAAAACCAGACCAGACAGGGAAGTCCATGAGACTCTTATCTCTAATAAACCACTCAGAAGGGGCTGGGAAGGTGGCTCAGTGGTAGAGTGCTTGCCTTGCATGCCTGAGGCTCTGGGTTCGATTCCTCAGCACCACATAAGCAAAAAGAAAAAAGCCGGAAGTGGCGCTGTGGCTCAAGTGGTAGAGTGCTAGCCTTGAGCTGAAGAGCACAGGGACAGCGCCCAGACCCAGAGTTCAGGCCCCATGACCGGACCCCCCCCAAAAAAAAACAACCACTCAGAAAAGCTGAGGAGCTGAGGGACAGCACTCAGGCCCAGAGTTCAAGCCCCATGACTGACCAAAAAAAAAAGAGAATGGATATCTGAAACATTAAGTTCTAGTCATTATCTGGAAAAAAATGTTTCAATATATGTTTATGATGATTAATTTGATATATCAACTTGAATAAATAATATTGCTATTTGGTTACTCATTAGTCCCAATATTTTTACAAAGGTGCTTTAAAAATAATATTAACATTTGAATCAGCAAACTTTGGCTAAAACAAAATATCCTCCTTAATGTGGGTAGATCTCATCCATTCACTCAAAGACCAAAAAGGAATTCTACCATCATTTGATAATCCCTGCATCCTACCTTGTAGATTTTGGAACTACCCAGTGTACATAATTATATGAGCTAATTCTTTAAAATATCTTCGACTCTATCCACATATACCTATATATGTACATCACATTGAGTCTGTTTCCCTAGAGAATCCCAGACCATACAATATTATGTTTACCATTATGTCATTATATCAATGTATCATTTATGATGTAGGTTTATGTTATATATTAATATTAACAGGAGTTAAATATTTATTTCCCCAAATCACCATGAAGTGACTTCTTTTACTTTAGTTCTTCAAAGCATGTGCTGTAGTTGTCAGAGCTCTACTTTGTGTATTCCTTTACTAATAGACTCTCAGATTGTCCCTGTCTCCTTATTAGTTTCACTGTCATTAGCACAACCCAGAAACCAGAAAAATGAAAGCTTGGCAGTAAAGTGATCCTTACCTCACTCATTTGCAGAGAATTGGCTTTTGCCAGGACAATCTCTGGTGTGTCAACAATAGTGGTGAACTTCAAGGCTTCTGGTGGTGTTCTGTATAGCCTTTCATTCACAAGGTCTTGAGCACCCTTCACTCTGGTCAATTCTATGGAGCCCTGTGGCATCCAGCCGATGCCACGCAGCCATTCCAGGTCAGCTTTATACACACTCTAAAGACATTAGGTAAAAATGTTACACATACCACCCTCTGGCTGAACACGAAAGCTCAAGAGGGTGAGAAGAGGATAAATAAAGGAGATGGTAGTTCTACCAAATAAGACCCAAAGACCTTACATGAATCGCAATATGGGTGGCCAAGTTGTTTATAAAAGCTTAGCCATTTGTTTTAGTCACAAATAATAAATAGTACTAACAAATTCTATGATATTATAGGATGTTATTACTTAGTTTCAAACAATTACATAGTTTAAAAAAACCCTTAAAATTCATTGAATTTCATTCCATTTCAATCATGTAATAATGGATTCAACAAAAAAGACTAGTGTTTTGGACCAAAGCACTCAGATTGTTTTATGTTTCTTTGAAATATATTTCACTGTTAGATATTATAAATGACAGGAAAAAATAGTTTGAAATCAAAGCCAGAATATAAAGGACATAACCTCATTATATCCTTTGGCTATGTCCTATAGCTCATCTCTATATTTTGCTTTCTGTGATGTAAGTCTTAAATACAGGTTTTAAACAATGTGAATGGTATACCCCACCTCCAGCCCCACCCTGGGATAGGCATATCTGCAAATCTGTCTACAGAGGCACTGATTGCCCTCCCACTCCCCAATCCCTGAACTTTACATACATCACTCTGTAGTTCATAGGCCTTCTTTGCCTGGATAATGTCGTTTTGGTCAGGTAAGCATGTCCAGTTATGCAGGTAGTTGCGATAATCCACGTCACTGACTAGGGTCTGGCACTTCTTCGCTTGCACCACCCCCATCATGTCCACTGGGCTGCTGTACTTGGTCTTCCACTTCTCAAAGTCCTTCTTGTATTCCCTTTCACTGTGAATCTTCCCCGCATGGATGGCACACATAATCCTGGGGTCATCTTCAATGCTCTGGGCTCCAATGTGATGACCTTTCTGTTTCTCATAGGCTTCTTTGTATTTGTACTAAAATACCCAAAACACAGGTTTAAAAATACAGTCTTAGGATCAGGCTTATGCTGACAGTGTGAAATGAATAAGAATTTCATACCTCAAACGTTTTGACACCTCAGAACAAGTTTTTTGTTTTTTTTTGTTTTTTTTTTTTTTTTACTATCTAACCTTTTATGAGCAAGGAGAAGGTCTTGGAGGGTAGAAAGCAAGACTAGGAGCATACAAGTAGCGAGCACAGACCATCAGCCCTGTGGTAGGTTGCTCAGCACTGTGGAGATCAAGGGAGCCAGAGGGAAGGAGCTCACCTCACTGGCAATGTCCCTGGAGGCCTTGGCACTTTTGATGGAAATAGCATCTGCTCTCAGATCATAGTCCTTCATCTTTGATTCATCCCATCCTTTGGTATAAAGTTTCTAGGCAGAAGATCAAACAACACAGAAAATAGAAGTGTTTTAAGAATGTTAACAGGTCAAACTGTTAAGGCACAGAAAAACATTTTAATAACTTGTAAAAGTCTTAAACAACAACAGAAAAAAATTCTTACATGGCTGATATTGACAGAATTGCTCTTGGCTAGCAGGATTTCCGGGGTATCTGGCATCACATGGATGGAGGCCTTGTCAGCATCCCAAGCTTCTGTGTACAAATGCTATGGGAGGGTGGGGAGAAATAAAACCTTCCATTAAAGCCAATAATGGCTTAGTTAAGTATACATGATCCTTTCTTGATTATTTGGATAAGAACAAGAAAGTAGTGGAGAACAAAACGTGGTTACATTTGGACTGCTATAAAATAGGTTCAAAGCTAATATAAAGCAATATAGAGAAATGGCATAACACCTTAATCATAACAATATAGTTATTTTTTAAATACTGAGGTCTAGTGATCAATTCTTTTCATCCAGTGAATCAGAAGCTTATTGTTAGGCTCTCCAAGGACAGAGCTGGGTCACACAGATATGATATGATAAAGACTGCTACAAGCAAAAAGTCAATCTCAAGTTCAAACTGAGCTCTATTTCCCAGCTATGTGATCTTCAGAAAGGTACTCTGCACTTCCTTCCTATGGAGGAGACATATATATATTCTTTGTTGAGTAGTTAAAAATGCTTTTAATTGTTATTATAAAGGTGATATACAGAGGTGTTATCATAAGTACACTTCCTTTTGGGCAATGTTACCCCTTCACTCACTCTTTCCCATTTTTCCTCTCTCATCCCCACTCACAAGTTGTAGTTCATAAAGTGTCTAGTGAGTAAGTACCACTGCTACATTTGTTCAACCTGTGAGGTAGTTTTAAAGATTAACCATATGTAAAATTGCCTGAGCCCTAGGAAATCCTCAAAAGTTTTTTTTAGCACTTCCTAGAATTATTATCTTTATTGTTATAGTTGATAGGTATGGTGTAAAACAGTATTTCTGGAATTGCATATCTAAAACTCTGCAGTTTGCTATCTGAGGGATAATTTCCTATATTCTAAGCACTCCATCTCACTGCCCCATTAGTTGGAAGCTACTGAGATAGAGGTTGGAAAATTCACTTAAGTTTCATCTAAAGTGTGCATATTTTGGGCCTGAAGACTGCATAAAAATAGACAAGTTGATATGATACTGAGCAAAGAAGCGATCATCTATTTTGGGTTACAAAATGGTAAACAACAATAGCAATCTACTTTCACATGTAGCTTTCCTATCCTATGATGGAAAAACAAAGCAGATAACTAATTTGAGTTGGATACTGGCTATGCCATAAAATGCTGTTCGTTGCATGATATATTCCTTACTGATGGGCAAAGAAAACCAACTTCCTGGGTATGCTTTGCTAAGAGGAATGTATATGGAAATGTAACCCGTGTGTATCTCCTGATTGTAGCTGAAGTGGGTATATACATCCTTCAAGGCAAGTCCTCTAAGCTATGCTTTCATACTCATGCAGAAAACTAGAGGGCTCAGATAGAAAAGAACAGAGAAAGCCAACTAAAATTCATACAGATGCCACGGGGAAGGCCTGCGTGAGAACCAGGTCCATCCTATCTCCTTTCTTCAGGGCCATTCAGGGCACTCTTTAACCTGACAAGCCAAGTTGATTGAAGGCACAGCTGGTAGCAGGAAGCCTCTAAGGACTCACCTTGCTCATTGTCAGGGCATTATTCTTTGCCAGGACAATTTCTGGGGTGTCTGGAATGCATGTAAACTTGAGCTGGTCCGCAGGCTGACGATATTTCCTATCGCTCAAGATTTCTCCAGCTCTCTTCACCTTCTCCACCTCCAGAGAGCCAATGGGAACCCATCCAATGCCTTTCAGCCACTCCAGATCAGCCTTATAGACAGCCTGGAAATAAAGTGATGTTAGACATCTGTAGACACTGTCTAGTTATCCTGATGTCTGCCTTTAACACATAGAGATAATGTATAATTTTGAATCTTACTTGTATACACTTTTGGAAGATACACAGGATTGCTTTCTTTTGTTGAGACAGAGTAGACAAAGCCTTGTTCCTGACAACAGCCAATATGTGCTTTTATATGCTAGCATTAGGGCTTGCACTCAGTACCACAAGGTATGTCTAGCTAATGGCTGGTGCTTTACTACTAAGTCATACCTCCTCTCTGGCATTTTGCTAGCTAATTGGAGATAGAGTCTCATGCACTTTTCTGCTTAGGTTGCTTTATCTCAATCTTGACAAGTGAACCTTCTAAAGTAGCCAGGATTGTAGGCATGGGCCATTGATGACTGGCCAATATTTTCTCTACTAATTTAATTTCTCTACTAATATATTTTCACTGGTATTCAACCACTTTAAGGAACTTCCTTGCCTGGCTCCTTGTTTCAAAGGTGTTTATTCTTTGCAGTGATTGGCTCCTTCAATTGGAAATCAAATTGGGAATACTCTGTTAGAATACAGAGAGCTCCTATCTTAAGGTAGTCATCACACATCAATCATATGATACACAAAATAGATGAACCGTATTGACTGAACACTTGTGAAGTAACGTCTTCTCTGGAGACAACAAAAATGACAAGCTTCTTTCATCATAAGACTCTAGGTACATGA
The DNA here is from genome assembly GCF_024711535.1 of Dipodomys merriami. Lineage (NCBI taxonomy): Eukaryota > Metazoa > Chordata > Mammalia > Rodentia > Heteromyidae > Dipodomys > Dipodomys merriami. Next base: position 61,462,577 of record NW_027202270.1, on the reverse strand, counting down.
TATTTTCCTTCTTATTTATCTAGTTCCAAGTTCCTTTTCTTGTCTCAAAATTCAAGTAAAAAAGCTGGATACTGGTGTCTTACGTCTATAATACTAGCTACTCAGGAGGCTGTCAGCTGGGGCAGGAAAGTCCATGAGACTGTTAACTCTTATTAACCACCAGAAAACCAGAAGTGGCATTGTGGCTCAAAGTGGCAGAGTGCTAGCCTTGAGCACAAAAGTTCAGGAACAACACCCATGCCCTGAGTTCAAACTCCATGATTTAAAAAAAAGACATTTAATGATTTCATTTTCTTTGCTGAATTTAAATAATTAGAGGTTTTTTCCTCAAAAGAACAAACAATTCTTTTTGTAGGCTCTTTAGAACATTTTTTTATAATACCACTACTTTCATCATTTTCCAAATATGACTATTTAGTCCAGAGCTTGGTTCAAACAAGAGGCCATAATACCAATAAAATATTGCTTAACTTGCCAAAGGAAAACCTACTGGTGGATAACTCAATCAATTCATTTGGAAAATAGGTTTGCTTCATACCAGGAACTCTGTTGTTGTTGGTCATGGGGCTTGAACTCTGGGCCTGGGCACTGTCCCTGAGCTCTTCAGCTTAAAGCAAGCATTCTACCACTTGAGCCACAGTGTCACTTCCAGTTTTCTGATGGTTAATTGGAGATAAAAGTCTCATGAACATTCCTGCCTGGGCTGGCTTTGAACCATGATCCTGAGACTTCAGCCTCTTCAGTAGCTAGGATTACAGGGTTGAGCCACCAGTGTCTGGATTTGTGTGTAGATTTTTAAAGATAAGCTTACACAATTAGAAGCTAAAAATAGCTCAGCAATGGCCATCTGCATATGGAAAGCTGAAGAACTTGGTAGCTGTTCAGTCAAAAAAATAATAATAATAAATTCAGAACACAGGGCAGGGCATAGTAATATAGCACCAATAGAGGCTGAAGACCTAGAAAGCTCTGTGAAAGGTGGTGACTCCTGTGAGTCTGTTTTGAAAGGATGAAGAAGCTGGAGTCCGGTTCATGAGTCATGGTAGCAGCAGACATCCATAACAACCTTATTTTTTTTTTTAACAATTTTTTTCAAGGAAGATGTTACTGGAGATTAAACTCAAGATCCATTGCATGCCTGACAAATGTTTACCTTTTGAGCCAGACCTCGGCATTTTTTGTTGTATTTTGCTTCTGAGATAGAGACTTGCGAACGTTCTTGCCTGATCTGGCCTCAAGCACTTGATTCTCCTGTCTCCATCTCCTGAGCAGCTGGATTGTAGGTGTAAACCACCATTCCAGACATTATTTTCATTACTTCTAACTGAAATATAGCGCTTCATTCAATTATTGGCCTAGGCCATGGATCATAGTAGTATTAACACTAAAGTGCCTTTGTCAACAACATCCTATTTCCATATATTACTACAAATGCTGCTGACATCTTAAAATATTTACAAAAAGCTTTTCTTTTAAACTATTTACCATTCTTTGTAGCTAGTTATTATTATATGATTGTAATTCCTCACTGTATTAACAAAAACAAATACGCTACTGAATCACAAATTTGGAATAAGACTTTCAGAACTGTATCTAAATATGGTTTTCTTATGACAACAATGTGTTTATCTTATTTTATGTATTTCATAACATTTTCCTGAGAAAGTATCCTGGGTGTTACCAAACTGCAGAAAGATTCTGGGGTGCATACACACAAAGTAGAACCTCTTTCTAAAGCTGCAGATGCATGACTGAAGACCATGTTTAAAGAAAGACCTACTTACATCACTCTGCAGGTCATAGGCCTTCCGAGCCTGAATGACATCATTCTGATCAGGCAAGCAGGTCCATTCATGTAGGAGATGCTTGTAGTCTATGTCGCTTACAAGGATCTGACACTTCTTGGCCAGCACTACCCCCAGCATGTCCACTGGGCTGCTGTACTTGGTCTTCCACTTTTCAAAGTCCTTCTTATATTCTCTGTCACTCTGGATCTTGGCCACATGCATAGACCACATCATCTTGGGGTCATCTTTAATGTTCCGGGCCCCAATATGGTGACCAACCTGTTTGCGGTAGCCTTCCTTGTACTTATACTGAAGAAAGAAAAGGAATATTTTTTTTATTATTTTTGTAATCATTTATTTGTATTTATTTGTACTTTCTCCATTATCATAAAGAAACAAGGTAAATATCATCAACTCCTTTTATAAAGTAGAACCTGGTAGCAAGACTAAGCCTAGACTAGAGAGCTTATTCTTAACATTTTCCCCTTTTCCTTCACTATCCAGTGTATATTGAATTCCTTTATAAGGTAAACAATTTTGTATAATCTACAGAGCTTCTACTTAAAAGACATGGTTATTTTTTCCTGAAAGTTTTTGACATTAGGAATACTTAGGAATAAAATTCTTCTTTTTAGAGTTCATACTGAATTCCTTGGTCAAGGATGTATTAGACATTTAAGTAGAATATATGTCACCAGGAAATAGCTGCCTTACTAGTCTGCCAATATAAATGAACTTTCACAAGGAGACAGTTATGCCTTGGATTAAGACTCTGATTTCCTTTTTCTTTTTAAATTCAAGAATATGGCATCCTGGTCCATTTTACCATGAGGAAATCATAGAGTGACCCTCTTTCTCCAGCTTACTAGCTAGAAAAGGCTTTAGTAATAGAATAAATGTAAATCTAAGGTGTTGGGTCCTTACAGAATAAATCTGCATTTGTGTCCTAAAGAGGCATGGTACACAGAGAGGATATGGGCACCCGGCAGATGTTCCTCATGCTAAAGGAGTAAAGAGGCCAGTTGGTATTGAGAAAAGCCTTACTTCCCAGGCTATTCTTGAATCCTATGAGAGGTATTTTAGTAAGAAAACTTCACCGATGGGGCTGGGAAGGTAGCCCAGTGGTAGAGTGCTTGCCTTGCATGCCTGAAGCCCTGGGTTCGATTCCTCAGCACCACATAAGCAAAAAGAAAAAAGCTGGAAGTGGCGCTGTGGCTCAAGTGGTAGAGCGCTAGCCTTGAGCTGAAGAGCTGAGGGACAGCGGGACAGTGCCCAGGCCCAGAGTTCAGGCCCCACGACCGGACCCCCCCAAAAAAAAAAGAAAGAAAACTTCACTGATAGCTACAAAGAACTAAATAAAACTAATACACATCCATCATCCTGTCTTCTTTTTAATGTCAGCACAAATGCACAGAAGTAGTAAGAAGGAGTTCACAATTATATCACTTGATTTGCTAGTGGCATCAATTTCTAACTTTATAACATCTGGATTAGCTACTGAGCTAATTTCTTTTTTAAAATTTTTAGTTGTTATTATAAAGGTGCTATACAGAGGGATTACAGTTATGTAAGTCAGATAAAGAGCATATTTCTTTTTGGATAATGTCACCTATTCCTTCACTCTTTCCAAGTTTTTCCCTCCTGTCCCCACCCACAAGTTATATAGTTCATTTTCAACACAGTGACTAGTGAGTACCACTGCTGCATTTGTTTATCCTTTGTCCCTCCATTTCTGTGTGAGGCTAATTTCTGAGGCTCAAAAATAAAAGTGTTTTCCTATCTTTGAGTAACATACAATGGACATAGGATTCAGTGCTGGCCTCCTTTCCTTACATTCTTCCATCTTTTCCTTTGCATTTGTACATTGGGGAAATCACTAAGGGAATTTAGACTTGGAGAGACAACAGAAATTCTGGCAAGAAAAACTATGAACAGCTGCCATCTATACCTCTTTGAGTAAAGAATGTTTCTTTCATTGGAAACAAGAGGTTCTTATTATGTCTATATGCAGTTATATCTAGTTTTTTCTGTTTTAGTTTTTGTACCCCTCATCTTGTATATAAGCTTAGCTGATCCATGGAAGGGAAGGGAATCATAGCAGTACAAAGGGTGAACTAATGCAACAATGATACTCACTAGACAGTATGTTGGAAATGAACTTTACAACGTGGGGAGAAGGAAGAGACCAGTGGGAAATGGTAGGCCGGAGAAAATGAGGGAAGGGGTAACTGTGTTTAAAAAGAAATGTATTCATTACCTTACTTATGTAACTGTAAACCCCTTGTTCATCACTTTTAAGGTAAATTTTTAAAAAATTAAATAATAAAAAAGAATGCTTCTTTTGGAAATAGTCAACTTACGTCACTAGCAATATCTCTGGAGGCCTTGGCTGCTTGGATTGGAATGGCGTCAACACGTAAATCATAGCCCTCCTTCTTGGACTCTTCCAAAGCAAGTTTATAGAGTTTCTGTGGAAAATAGTCATTAGCCCTTTCATAAAACATGAAGCTGGGTTTTTTTTTGTTTGTTAAAATTTTCTCTGTCCTCATTTAAACTACTGAAAGAAAAGCACCAAGTTAAGTATTCAGGTGGGTTTATACGTAACTGTCAGAAATGCTCAAGAATTTGTAAATATATGTTCTAAATGTTAGCATTTTACAGGCATAAACTGAAAAAGTTCAGGGGGATATCAACATCTGGTTGTCAAAACTTTATTTTGCCAGACAATGCATGTGAAAACCAATAGTTTACTATTGCCATCATAATGTAAAAGAACTGCCATCTTAATACTAAAGCTAGGCCAAGCACCAGTGGCTCATGTCTATAACCCTAACTACTCATAAAGCTGAAATATGAGTACCATGGTTTTTTGAAGACAGCCTGGACAGGAAAGTCCATGAGACTCTTATCTCTAAATAAACAGCTAAAAGCTGGAAGTAGAGATTTGGATTAACTGGTAGAATGCTAGCGTGGAGCAAAAAAAAAGGCTAATGGGTAAAGAAAATAAAGTGCTAAAGACAGAATAGGACAGTGTTTTTAAAAAATGGGGTATATTTGATTTTTATGAAAAATGCAATGCCCTGTCCTTATTTCTCCTCATTATGAACCATGACCTGTATTTAGACTTTAAATCATTGTCTTTATGATAACAATTGTCCTGATAGAGATGACTAGATAATTGCTTTCCAATAACATTGAATGATAATCAGAGCATACTGAAGGAACAAGAGAACTCATAATAATTTGTAATAACTTACTGAGTTATCTCACCTTGTACCTGTTTATTATAGCTGTTGAATAGGCTATAGTTGTACCTCCATATCTATAAGGATTTGTTCCAGAAAACCACCTCCCATACCAAAATCCTCAGATGTTCAAGTCCCTTATAGAAAAATGGCATAGATGGATAACCTACACATGTCCTCATCTACAATATATATCATCTCCAGACTACTTGTGATACCTAATATGATATAAATACTAAATAGCTGTTATACTGTTGTATCTAGGGACTAACAATACTCTCTACATGTTTAAGACAGATGCAATCTTTTCAATATTTTTGACCCATGGTCGGCTCAATCTGTGGACATGTGATGTAACCTGCACATAAGGGTAACCAAGTCTAATGACCTAATAATATTCATAATGTCTACAGGAAAAATTTAAGAGTATCATTACTATTAGAACATTTCTCCACAAAAGCATTCCAATTTCTGACAGCTTATTACTAAAAGGCTGGCCTGCCATTGTAACAGTTATAGGCATTTACTCTGCTTTTCATTACTCACATCACTATAGTTTATCCGGTTGAGTTTGGCTAACATGATTTCTGGTGTATCAGGCATGACATGGATAGTTTTCTTGTCATTGTCCCAGGCTTCAGTATATAAGCGCTGTCAACAAAATGAAAAACAAATCATTTGACGTTCATAGATTTTTGTCAGTCACCTCTTTTTTATGGAGCAGAAGTAAATTTATTAAAGCTCTATAAATTCCTTCTTTTGTTCCTTATTAAATTCTTTAATTCTTTAGTTGTTAAAGCATTTAACAGCTTTGAAAAGTATAATTGGGTTGTAGTATCAAAATACGTTTGGAAAGAATTATTATCTCATAGCAGTCTTTTTGTTGTTGTTGGTGGTGGTCATGGGGCCTGACCTCTGGGCCTAGGCACTGTCCCTCAGCTCTTCAGCTCAAGGCTAGTACTCTACCACTTAAGCCATAGCACCATTTCCGGCTTTTTCTATTATGTGGTGCTGAGGAATCGAACCCAGGGCCTCATGCATGCAAGGCAAGCACTCTACCACTGAGCCACCTTCCCAGCCCCTTTCATAGCACTCTGCACATTAGTTTAATATTTTTAAGTATTGCTAAAAAACTGACATTTTTGAAAGTAATATAAGCTTTAGAGTGATCTTCAAATACAATAGTTTTGTTGGAATTATTACCTTGTTCTCTGCTTACTTCTTATCACTTATGGAGAAGACTCTTACCTTATTCATATTTATTGCATTGTTCTTGGCCAGCACCTGCTCCAGAGAGTCAGTAATACTGGTAAATTTCAATGTGTCTGGACGCTGACGGTAGATATTATCACTGAGGATCTCTGTGGCCCTTTTGGCTTTAACAACTTCCAAGGAACCAATTGGAACCCAGCCAATGCCTTTCATCCATTCCAGATCTGCCTTATACACATTCTGAAGATCAACAGAGAAGAACTATCTATTAATTACTGCTTCTGATTCATGAAATAAAAAGTACTAATGAATGGACAGAATTCCTAGCATGGTCAATCACTCATCTGTACAATATTATTATTAAGTATATACATATATATTTTTTAGAAATTTTTTGTTATAGAGGATTTCATCAAGAATGATAAAAGCCTTATTAATTAATTAATTAATTAATTAATTAATTAATTTTAATACCTGTCATGGTACTTCAACTTTTGGGTCTGGGCACTGTCTCTGAGCTTCTTTTGTTCAAAGCTAGCACTCTATCACTTGAGCCACAGCTCCATTTAAGCTTTTTTTGAGTAGTTTATTGGAGATAAGAGCCCCACAGACTTTTCATGCCCAAGCTGGCTTCAAACTGGGATCCTCAGCCTCCCAAGTATCTAAGATTACAGAGTGAGTCACTAGTGCCAGGCTTGAAAGCCTTTTTGAAAGACACAGTGCTGCCCTTGAGTGGATCACAAGATTTTTACACAGGAGCAATATTTCATTAGCCTTTGGAAAAATGTGCTTCATAAAACCATATGCACAGGCCAATAATATATAAGCACTGCAATCACAAAACTCTCTTGCCTTAATTTTCATCTTGAAGATTTATAAAAATTAAGAACAAAATACACTAAATATGAAAAGGAAATGTGCTATCATAAAGATACTGTGTATTTATTTAATTTATTTTACCATGCCAATAGGGCATGGCAGGTGTTAGGTATTCAATAATTGGATTTAAAATAAACACAAACCAAGAATGTCTTAGTATTTTCTTGTTAGTAAATATAAAATGTGACCATTTATTAAGTAATACAACATAATACACTTTCCATTCTTTCCATACTACTCTGCTAACACACATACATTTCCAGCTCTTTAGACAAGTTGACAGAGCTATAGTGAGTGTGTGTGTGTGTGTGTGTGTGTGTGTGTGTGTGTGTGTGTGTGTGTGTGTGTGTGTGTGTGTGTGTGTGTGTGTGTGTGTGTGTGTGTGTGCTATTATTAGGGTTTTAAATCTAGGCCTAAATGCTGTCCCTCAGTTTTATCACTCTAAATTAGTGCTCTACCACTTGAGTCACAGCTCTACTCTATTTCTGGCTTTTTGGTGGTTAATTGGAGATAAGAGTCTCATGGACATTATTGCCTGAGCTGGCTTTGAATCATGATCCTCAGAGCTTAGCCTCCTGAGAGTAACTAGGATTACAGGTATGAGCTACCAGCTTGATAGTGATATGCAAATTGTATTTGATTCCAAGAAAGCCTGAATGACTAAAAAATACATACCTATATAGAATTAATAATATATATTTCCTTCTTTGCATAAAACTTTTAGAAGGGAAAACATATTGAAACAGATTATAGTATCTCCAATGGAAACTCCTTTCAGACATTGTACATTGCTTGAAATATACAGATTCCAGTCCCTTGGCACCAATCTAGTGCCAGTCCATTGGCACTGGAAGGCAAGCCTCTGACCTTTTAGCATGAAGAGCCAGCATTAGGGATACTCACATCACTCTGGAGTTCATATGCTTTCCGTGCCTGAATGACATCATTCTGGTCAGGCAGGCAGGTCCATTCATGTAGAAGATGTTTGTAGTCCACATCACTGACCAAGGTCTGACATTTCTTGGCCAAAACAATACCAAGCATGTCTACTGGGCTGCTGTACCTTGTCTTGTATTTCTCAAATTCTTTCTTGTACTCACGGTCGCTCTGTACTTTGGCAATGTGCAGGGACCACATCATCTTGGGGTCATCATGTATTGCACGGGCACCAATGTGGTGACCCAACTGCTTACGATAGGCTTCTTTGTATTTGTACTGCAAGAGCAAACAGAACATAGGGAAGAGGCATTGAGGGCTGTTTTTTCTGTAGGATGCTTTTCTCTACAAGCATTAATTGGAGTTTTTCTCAGCTGAGCTGCAGGAATACTACACATTGGAGAATGCTTACTCCTGAAGCCTTTGGTGGTATGCTTCTTAACACATCTTAACTGAACTCTCTGACAATGCCTTACACATGCCAGAGAATCATGTCCTAACAACAAGTAATAAAGCTGCAGAATGAAAGGGACAGGCCAATCATAGAGACAAGCGATGACAGTGCCTCAGAAGTTCTCACATGAGTGAGAAACGGGCACACACGCATTCACACGGCTCATTAAAATTGTTTTTTTTCCTTTTTTTTTAAAGGATAGATGAAGAAATAGTTTCTTCTATAATCCAGGAAGGGTAGTTTAAAAATGGGTAATTTTTGTGATTTAATGGGTATTGAATTTTAGTTTTGCAAGATAAAAAATAAGCTGAAGATCGATTACACAACAACCAATTTGATTCGTGCCTAGCATCTTTGCTTTGAGTATATCCCAAGCAGAGCTCATGAGAATTTAGGACTCACTCAATAGATGCCCATACAATTGTGAGACATTCACTTCCACTAAGCAGAGGCCTAAAGACATACACTGCAATCGAGACGTGGATACCCTGAGGCCTGTGATCTTTGGCAAGGTATCTACGGACTTAAGTCCCAGCTTATTTGCCTATGTGACAGAGGGTGTTAAGGTAGATGATGACTAAAGAGACTGCCTTCTAGGTTCCAGTAATGAGATTCTCTAAGCAGGTGGCTTGCCCAACAGTCAATAATCAGTGACTGGATCAATTCTTACATCACTGGCAATGTCCCTGGAGGCCTTGGCAGCTACAATAGGAATGGCATCGCTTCTCAAGTCATAGCCTTCTTTCTTGGCTTCTTCCATGGCCTGGCGGTAGAGGCTCTGAGGAGAGAAGTAGTCGTTTTTAGATGGAGAACTCACGAATTTGCTCCCAAACTTTATTTCTGTCAAAAATAGAACATGGACGTTACATGTTTGATGCATTTTTAACACCACAGCTTCGCCTTCTAAAACTCCTTGTAGATTTTAGACATTAAATTGATGACTCTTAATTTTTTTAAATTTTTTTTAGCATTTGCTCTTTTCATAAAACCATCAAGAAATTCTACAGCAGTCAACTCCAAGCTTGAATGAAGAACAATTTTGTTATGTCATTACCTGACGAGATATACCACCACCACTAGGAAAATGTGTCCATAATCAAAGCAAGGCTGAACTGCTGCTTCTGAGTTGATCTATATATATTTATTTGCTCCTTCCTCATTTGTGTCATCTGCTGGAAATTGTTAACAGGCCCAGAGTGATCAATGAGTCACAAAAGCAACAATGCTAAGGTTCTATTTGTTTCTATTGTCTTTGCACTGAGAAAGCACCAGTGCTGGATTCTATAAACGGGCAGACACAGACAGACGGCAAAACATGGGGGTGTCTTGGGACATGGTCTGAACCATACTTCAACAAATCATCAACACCAATATTCTTTAGCCTTTTTCTAGCTTTAAACAAATCTGTTTTCAACAATGTTGACTATTTCTACAACCTTTTAAAACATGAAATCTAAAATAATGGCTAATATTGGTAGTCAATAATCAAAACAAGGTTTTCTTCAGAAAATGTTCTTTTATACAAGCTCTTGCTATGTAGTCAGGCTGGCTTAAAACTCACAGTACTCCTCCTGAGTAGTGATATTATAGCAATGCACCACTATGCCCAGAAAAATATAATTTATAAAATAAATTTTAAACTTAATAAATAAAAATGTATTGTTTATCTTTTTTGGGGGGAGGTCCGGTTGTGGGGCCTGAACTCTGGGCCTGAGCGCTGTTCCTCCGCTCTTCAGCTCAAGGCTAGTGCTCTACCACTTGAGCCACAGCACCACTTCCGGCTTTTTTCTTTTTGCTTATGTGGTGCTGAGGAATCGAACCCAGGGCCTCATGCATGCAAGGCAAGCGCTCTACCACTGAGCCAACTTCCCAGCCCTGTATTGTTTATCTTAAAGAGATTTTTAAATTTTTTATTTTATTGTAAAGATGCTGTACAGAGGAGAAGGTAATGAGTACATTAATTGGCTACCATTGTTACCCTCTCCTTTGTTTTTCTCCTACTATCCCTTCCCTCGCCAACATCTCCTACTCCTCCCACCTTCCCCAAGTTGTAAGATTTAATTTTCAGTATACTGTTGTGTGAGTATCATTGTTGCAATGGGCCATCCTGTGTCCTTGTTCCAGCATTTTGTTTTCCCCTTCTTCTCCCCAAATTGCATAAATGTATATATACATGATGCAGGGCACTGAAGTCAAGTACAGTGTCAACAGGGATATACCATGGGGGAAGAACATAAAAAGAAACCAAAAAAAATTGCATAGTACATTAAGAACAACAACAACAACAAAGAAAAACCTCTTGTGTCTATATCTTGAGGTTCATTTTGCTTAGCATCATCTTTTTTTTTTTTTTTTCAGTTGTGGGGCTTGAACTCTGGGCCTGGGCGCTGTCCCTCAGCTTTTAACTCAAGGCGAGCACTCTGCCACTTGAGCCACAGCCCCACATCTGGTCTTCTGGTGGTTAATTGGAGATAAAAGTCTCATGGACTTTCCTGTCTGGGCTGGCTTTGAACCTCAATCATCGTATCTCAACCTCCTGAGTAGCTAGGATTACAGGCCTGAGCCACTGGTGCCTGGCTACTTAAAAATATTTTTTATGATTTGAAGGAGCACATGGTGCATTGATTTAAAAAGATTTTTATGGCACAAATTGGTTAGCAATTTTTTTCTTAATTTTCTCATTTATGCTTACAGTAACTACTGGGACAGATATACCTTTTTTCTTTTAAAAAATAGTCGATTGTATGTCCCTCCCCCACAGTATAACCCCTGCTTTCACTATATTTGATGTCAGTATAACTTGTGGAGGAGATGGGGAAAAACCAGTTGTTTAAGGATACAGGTGGACCTGTTGCAACAATGAGAAGTACAAGTTGTCACGTCCAAAACAAGCTTTACAACGTAGGTGCGGGGCGGGGGGGGGAAGGTGGGGGAAGGAGAAGGATTGGGATTGGGGGGGAGGCTGGGAAATAAAAAATAAAGAAAAAAAATAAAATGAAAATAAAAAATAGTCAACATAATCATACTCACTGTAGTATATTTTAATATATGTTTTTGTATTTTTAAGTGCATATTTTGTTATTTTGGAAATTTTCAAGCCTATAAGAAAATTATAAGAATGATACACTGAAGATCCAACTGCCAATGTATACACATTTTTTGTCATATTTTGTAGCACTCTCCTGCTCTCCATCTTTTATTTATCTCCATGTTTATTACCTATACTTCTTTTTTATCCTTCTTCCTCTCCTACTCTTGGTAATGGTACTTGGATTTAAATTCAGGGCCTATGTTTGCTGACCTTGCTTGCTTGGCTAGTGCTCTACTACTTGTGCCACACCTGCCACTGGTTTTTGCTGACTAATTTGGAGATGAAATCTAGTAAACTAATTTTCCCTAGCTAGCTTCAAACTGTGACTGTTCAGGTCTCAGCCTCTTGAGGAGCTAGAATTATTGGCATTAGCCACTTGTGCTTGGCTTTTACTTACTTTCGATTGTTGAACTAATTAAGAAAAAATTATAGACATGAAGGTTGCTTATAAATGCTTCATCATGTATCTCCAAGAATAGTTTACAATGTTATTGTCTACTAAACTGTGATTATTTAGAGCTTTTAACCAATTTTTTCAACAGTGCTTTTATATCCATATAGAATTCAATTCAAGAGTTAGTATAAGTTCCAGTTTTTGGTCTATTTTCTCCCTCATCTCTATATAGTGCTTATCCTATTTTAAGACGATGCCAAAGTGTCTATGGAAGGGGGAAGGAGGCTTGAAAGGCAGAAGTACTTCAGGCAGAATATAGAGGTGGAAGTTGAAGGCACTTTAATCATTAGGGCTTTATCTTTCTTATTTGTACTGTTCAGATACTTTTCAGTAAACACAAAATCTCAAATGTAAGAAAAGTTATTAAAAAGAGTGACAAAAACAAAGTTAAATGATGCATTCTAAAGCCCCATTTAAAAAATTATATTGAGTTAAGAATGATGGACTAATATCTGAATTTTAAATATGGTACAGAGGCATTAAGAGATGCTATTGTATATTTATTTTTTTATTATAAAAATAGTGTACAGAGGGATTACAGTTATATGAGTAAGGTAATGAGTATAGTTCCTATTGAGCATTGTTGCCTCCTTCACTATTGTATATTTATAATGTAGATTATTAGGCTATGATAGTTTAATATTCTTTTTTAAGGTGATAGTTTATAAGAAAAAGTTGAAGTAAAAATAAGAATACATTGAGTATTTTCAGATAAAATCCAAAGTTATTTTTCTTAAATTTCCTCTCTAACAGGGAAAACAAATACTTCATCTATTATAATTTCCTATTGCTGCATAAATGATCAAATATGTCTTCAAAGTATAACTGGAGGGAAATGTGTTCAAATTACTCCCTTGTTCCAGGCCAAATTTCTTAATTCTTTCAACATTTAGAGAAGAAATATTGTTTCAGATAGCATAATTATCATTATCTTCGAGGCAACATTTTAAAGTTTATTTAGTATGTTTTTTTAATTCAGGAGAAGTAAAAGAGGTAATAAGGCTCCAAAAGGAAAAAAAAAACAGGCATTTTCAAATTTATTTTACATTTATGGAGTAAAGTATGGGATCCAGATACCATTAACAATATCTTGAGAAGCAAAATTCACACAGGCCATTCTGAAACCTAAACTTCAGAAAACAACTCTTAGGGAATTAACATAATCTTGCAATTTTAATGAAAGTAAATCTAGCTGAAGGTTTTTGAAATTAACAACAACAACAAAATAAGCCCATTATCCTCTTGGCAGTCTGAAAAGAAACCCTACCTCAACACAAACTTGAGGTAAATAAGAGAGAGGCTTAAGAGCTTCTGGTATAGTCTAGAATAGAAGCCAACTCCATCTGTTTTAGTTTAAGTCAATACTTCTCTGGCGAAGTGAATCTCACAGAAAGATTCTATAGCCAAAAGAGAATTGCTCATTCCAAAGAGACTAAAGCTAAAGCCAATCAGATATTTATGACTAGCTTTATCCTTGGGTCTGTTCTGCAGTGTTGAAAAAAAAATCATACCTGTTTTTATTTTATTTGTCAAGGTTACACAATAGAAGTGTGCCACCTAATTAGGCCTCCAACAGACAAAAGTAATTAAAGAGGAATACAATAAATTTGACCAAATCTTCAGAACAAATATCTAAATTTTCAAATGCTGTCAAGCCCTCTCTGCCCAAAAATAAGTCTGCCAGCTGACATCAAAATGTAAGAAATAAGGATTCTTAAATTGATAAGGTAACTTCTTGACTTAGGTGTGATTGACTAAGGCACAAATGCATTTTTTGGACTGCAAAGCTTATTTTTTTCTCTTAGACTGTCATTAACCAATCAATTTCAATGACAAATTTAGCAAGATTAAGACAGGTCATAAAAGAACTTTTTTCATAGTCCTTGACCAATGTGAAAGAATCCTCATTTCAAGCTGGGCACCAGTGGCTCATGCCTAAAATCCTAGCTACTTAGGAGGTTGAGGTCTAAGGATCACAATTAAAAGCCAGCCTAAGCGGAAAGTCTGTGAGACACATCTCCAATCAAATCATAGAAAAATCCAGAAGTGGTGCTATGGCTTATGTGGTAGATTGCTAGCCTGAGCACTCTAGGGATAGTGCCCAAGCCTAGAGTTCAAGCCTCAGGATGGGAAAAAAAAATCTCATTTCAGTTCTTGTTAATAAACCTCAAGTTACTTTGAGTATATTAAGCCAATATAATCTTCATTGTGACTTGAGAGTAAAGAGAAAAAAAATAAAGTTTATTAAGTGAGTCTTTTTGCACCAGTCTCTTTCTAGACATATATATTTCACTTCACTTTGTCATCACAAAAGAATTTCAAGTCAAGGATTTTTTCCCACTTTATAATTGAGGTAATTAAGGACATGTTCAAATAGAACAATTTTCAAACAAGTTCTAACTTGATAAATAGCAATAGTTGTTTTAAAATAAAATGACCACATAGTTCAGTCATTAATATTTAACTATTAGGAATATTTTCCTCCTGTGGTGTAGGCACTCTACCTTTTCCTCTGTGTGTGTGTGTGTGTGTGTGTGTGTGTGTGTGTGTGTGTGTGTGTGTGTGTGTGTGTGTGCGCGCACGCACTCACATGCTGCTCCTGGGACTTGAACTCAGGACCAGAGCTTTTCTTGCTCAAGGTTAGGGCTCTACCACTTGAATCCCAGTTCCACTTCCAGCTTTTGGTGGTCAATCGGCTATAACAGTCTCATGGACTTTCTTGTCTAGCCTGGTTTTGTATTGTGATCCTCAGATCTCAGCCTCCTAAGAAGCTAGGATTACAGGTATGAGCCACTGGTACTCAGCTATCTACCTTTTTTTTGTTTTTTGTTTTTTTGTTGTTTGGGGGGATTTTTGTTGGTCATGGGGCTTGAACTCTGGGCCTAGGGGGCTGTCCCTCAGCTTTTCAGCTCAAGGGTAGGGCTCTACCACTTGAACCACAGTGCCACTTCCGGTTCTGATGGTTTATTGGAGATAGTCTCATGATAGACTTTTCCTGCCTTGGCTGGCTTTGACCACCATCCTCGGATCTCAGCCTCCTGAGTAGCTAGGATTATAGGCTTGAGCCACCAGTGCCCAGCTTCTACCTATTTTTAATATAATGATATCTATATTCAAAGTAAGATAATGAGCATCAAAATAAAACTAAGCTGGAAAAGGGTGATACTGATGCATTGTATCCATAAGCTACTTTGTTAAATGGCAACTCCTTTGTACAACTAAAGGTGATTATTTAAAAAGAGAAAAAGAAAATAAAGCCCCCAAGCAAAACTAAACTAATTGGTCTATACAATGATTCAAATTCCTGACTCTGACATTCCTACATTAGCAAAGATGGATAGTGGCCACAAGAAACAAAGAAACCAAAGGGTCTTACCTCACTGTAGTTTATTTTGTTCTGTCTTGCCAACATAATTTCCGGTGTGTCTGGCATAATATGGATCTGGGTCTTGTCTTTGTCCCAGGCTTCTGTGTATAAGCGCTGTGAAAGATGAGAAGGTTAATGAACTAGAAACAAAATTTTGTTATAAACCAGAGTGTTTCATGCAAGCGGTCCTGGAAACACTGACAGCCAGCCTCTGCTACCTGTGCTGTGTGAGATAGACATTCTTTTCAACCTTGTTGATTTTATGGTTTACTGTAACTAAATGAAAATGTACACTAAGGAAAAACATGTAAACATAAAACAAATACATGTGCATTATGAAGACTCCCACACCTGTATTAAATTAAAGGTATTTCCCAAGCATGCTCATGTATCCATGTTGGCTACAGTAACAAATCCTTCCTGTGATTTTGTTTGATGGGGCTTGTTAGTTACTAACTGAAAATATAGCAGGATATGCCATTTCTAGATTTTCATCATATTTATTTGTTCTATGCTCCCATAGATAGGTACCTAGGAAATAAAGCTTGATATCAAACAATGTATAATGCTAAGAGACTTCAAACAATTTGAGCCCTAAGCAGCTATCCTATGCATAGTGGGTATTATACAAAAGATACCAAAGCAGAAATTCTCCTGCTTGTATTTGGAATTCTCACATAAAGCAATAGAGAACTCAACCAAGTCATTATTTTTTAATAGCAATTTAATTAGATGAAATAAAAAACCTAACCTAATCATAATCATTCATTCAAAATGACATACAGGCCTGTTTTATTTTCCCCTAGGTTGGGAGCTCACCTTGTTCATGTTAAGGGCATTGTTTTTGGCCAGCACCTGTTCCAGAGAGTCTGTCACACTGGTGAACTTCAGCTTGTCTGGAGGCTGGCGGTAGATGTTATCACTCAGGATCTCTGCAGCTCTCTTGCACTTGACCACATCCAGAGACCCAATGGGGACCCAGCCAATGCCCCTCATCCACTGCAGATCGGACTTGTAAATGTTCTGCAGAGATAGAGCACAGAAACAAGTATTATGGAAGTTGTTATATCAAGTGATTTTAAAAAATGCAAGTGATAGAAAAACTTAAATTTTATTGTCCATGCCTTAAAATAAAAGGAAAATTGGACTTAATCTCAAGATACTGCTTTTTTTGGTGTGTGCCAGTCCTAGGGCCTGAGCATTGTCCCTGAGCCTTTTTGCTCATGGCTAGCACTTTACCACTTGAACCAGGGCTCCACTCTTGGATTTTTTTGAGTAGTTTATTGGAGATAGGAGTCTCAAGGACTTTCTTGCCTATGCCAGCTTCAAACCATGATCCTCCAATCTTAGTCTCAGTAGCTAAAATTACACTGTGAGCCACCAGAGTTCAGCTCTGAATTATCTTTTTAAAGTCAAATAAGAGGCATTAAAAATATGAGGAACAGAGACAAGACAGGGCAACCCTTTGAGGACTCTAGCTTGAGACTAATGTCTATGTATTGCTATGCATCACTGCCATGAGTCTGGTTATCATGGATCTCAGGCACTCACATCGCTCTGGAGGTCATAGGCCTGTCGAGCATGGATGACATCATTCTGGTCCGGCAGGCACGTCCACTGGTGCAGGTAGTGTCTGTAATCCGCATCACTGACTAAAGTCTGGCACTTCTTAGCCAGCACCACCCCCAGCATGTCCACTGGGCTGCTGTACTTGGTCTTCCACTTCTCAAAGTCCTTCTTGTATTCCCTGTCACTCTGGATCTTGGCCACATGCATGGACCACATCATCTTGGGGTCATCTTTAATGTCCCGAGCTCCAATGTGGTGGCCTAGTTGCTTGCGGTAACCATCTTTATATTTGTACTGAAAGAAAAGTGGTGTTTCAAAAACAAAAAAAAATGAATAAGGTGAAGAATTTAATTACTTTAAAACTTCATTGTTTTAATATTGTTAACTTGAAGATAAATGGAATATCTAAATATCTTACCTTAAAACTCTTTAACCTAAATTCTGATTAGACTTCACAACAATAATCTAATGGGAAGATAGGTCGAACTACATAATCTTAGGGCTTGCAGACCTAAGTTACTGAAAATAAAGGCAGCAACACTTTTCAGAAAATGAATCATTATTGGTTTGATGTTTTTCCTCATCTTGTGCTAGTGAAATAACCAACCCAGAAATCTTTCATGTATGTGATTTTGGGAACATTATTTCCTGAATCAGCAGATATCATTTCCTGGCTACTTAGCCCTCCCATGCGCCCTCCCATATATGGCTCTGATAACTTTCTCTGGGTTATTAGAGTCCTTGAAATTGACTGGACCTTGTCTCTGATCCTCATGCCCTGCTCTGTTGGAGATCAAATTAGGCTGTGTTTTGCCTACAATTCCTTAAATGAAAAAATAAACTATAACTGAGCAGGAGAACATTTTATTGGTGGGATAAAAAGAGCTGACTCAATACTTTCTCTCTAGGCAAGACTATCACACACATCCTATATATATGTTTACATTGGTCTAAATTCTCTACCAAAGAAGCCACTTCTTTCAGAGACTGCAGAAATCTCAAGTTCACCATTCTTTGTTTTGGTTGTCTTTGTATTTTATTTTGAAAGAACTGAAAAGGGAAGATATCAGATGAGTTTTCAAAGAAAAGGTGTGCAAAAATACAGATTATGTTTTGGGTAAAATGTGAATTTTTCCAGCCTGTGCTAAAGCAGGTCTTTACTGGTGTTGAACCAATGTGTGTAACCAAGCTATGCCTCTTCTAATAGTTCCTTATTTCCATAAGGCTCCATGCTCAAAATATGAAGGTAAATTTTCCACAACTATACATATAAAAAAGTATAGATTTGGATTCAATTTTATATCATAGTTAAGATACTTCCTCCCCTATGAGAGCTAGATAAATTTGAGTTAAAATATGTGTGATTTTTAAGTAAAAAAATTGATTAGAAAAAACAAGTCAATGTTGCTATAACTGGCATCTGGATGGTTCTTCTTGATTAGCTATAAGCTTTCTCCCTACTCGGTTAATCCATATAAATATCTAGATACTCACGTCACTGGCAATATCTCTTGAGGCCTTGGCTGCCACAATTGGGATGGCATCAACTCGCAAGTCATAGCCTTTCTGCTTTGCCTCTTCATTGGCAAGTTTATACAGACTCTAGAGAAAGAGAGTCAAAGAGTTAAAGGAAAAGATCGGACAGCAACAATTTGGAGGGTACTAAGTGACTCACAACATAATTCTGAAAGGAAAAGAAGTAGAAACAATCTAAGTTTCTGGAAACAGTGAAAAGCAAATTAATTACATTATATTATACCCCCCAAAAACCCTTAGCATTAGAAGTAAATGTGATATAAGAATGGATATTAATCTATATTGATATATTAATCTATTTCATATGCATTATTACAGATAAAGATATAATTTGCAGATTAATATATATCAATATACATCAATACACGCTAATATAGATTCATAGACAAAGCATCAATTCATACATATAAATGGAAAGGAAATGACAGAACAATATGTTTAATATTATGCATTCATGTATAAAATATACATACATTTTTGGATTGGACTGTGATTTGAAGTTAAGGCAGTTGTTAGACAGGGGCTCTATTGCTTGAGTGTAACTTCTAGCCTTAAGATATATACTCATTCATTTTTTTACTACTTCAAATGTTATAAAAATTAAGTAACATTTTAATAATATTTTTTAAAACCTAATGCATAATTTAAAATACAGTTAATGTGGCTATAAGCTCAACTTTAAGATTCTAAATTTTAGTTACATAAGATTATAAAACCTGTATCTATAAAATTAAGTTTTACTTGAAACATAACTATTTTTCAGTGTTCTGATAGAAAACACTTCTTCCTCACCTTGAGCACTTTTTAGTAAAGAACCTTTGTCTCTCTTATTCGCTCTGCCCTGAATAGGTACAGTGACTTGCTGACTTATCTGACTGGTGGGGATGGAGTTAGTGGTCATGCTCAGAGCCGTTCAGCTCTCCTGTTCTTCCTTTTCCCAGCTTCATGCCTTGTAAACTGGGCCTCACTCACCTCTACGAGGGTGTGGAGCAGATTGAATGTCCCCATGTAGCTGATACCTGGGCAGAAAATCCTATCTTTGATGTATACTTAGCAGACTCACTTTGCTTTCACAAAATATGTTCCTTAATCTACTTTTAGTATACAAAAAGGGAGAGATTTTGACTTATATTTCTACTTCTTTGTTTTATATCTAAGTTTTATTCAAGACCTGTGTGGGGAATTGGTGTACATTATTATATACCTCATGGGTAGGACTGCCAGATTTAGCAAATGAAAATAGAGCATATCCAGTTGAATTTGAATTTTAGGAAAATAAAAAAGACTGCTTTAGTATCAATGATGAGATAGTATTTTATCTAGTGATCATTAGTTCTTGAAAAGTTCAAAGTACTACTCAGTTTCATTAAAACTGTAGAAATAGCTGTAAACTGAAAAGATAATGTGATGAGTTTGCCTGCAGAATTCTATGAAATACAATATTTAACCCAATGAATGAAAAGTTGGGTAGGTGTTTGAGCCATAGTTACCATGGCAGTGGGATCCAAGAGTTTCCATAAAATCAAGTATTAAAAAAATGATGGCAGCACAGTTAGTATAACAGCACAATTTTTATCCCTACCTCACTGTAGTTGATTTTGTTCTGCCTTGCCAACATGATCTCTGGTGTATCAGGCATTATGTGAATTTGAGTCTTGTCTTTTTCCCAGGCTTCAGTGTATAAACGCTATAAAAGAAGATTTGATTGAAAAATCATTGAGACAAGGACTACAAAAAATCATATTAAAGCAGAGTTATTATTGATCTACTTAGAAAAAAATAAATCAGATTTGGATGTAAGGTATTCCATTAGAGGTTCAAATCTTATTGCTAGTTATCAAGGTTAAAACTCCATAATGACAATTTACCAGAAATGGGGAAAACCCTGGCCTAAAGGCTGTGTGAAAGCCACAGAACCCACAGAATTATTTAGTACATGAGGAAACAAGCATATATGCTTCTCATCAGCTCTTATGAGCTGTCTGCAGCCTGTTAACCTATATTGATCATTTGTCATTTTGTGTCTACAATTTATTTTACAAATAAATATCTAAATGGCTCCTGGCAGAAAGTTTCCCATCTCTGACTCAAAAGATTTTAAGTATGTATTTGAATGTGATCCTGTTCCTACATGGATAATTTTAAATCCATAGTCACTAAAGCTTAACAGCATTTTTGGAATCTTAGGAGGTTGAGGGTGGCTGGGAGCTCACCTTGTTCATGTTGAGAGCATTGTTTTTGGCCAGCACCTGTTCCAGAGAGTCCGTCACACTGGTGAACTTCAGTTTGTCTGGAGGCTGGCGGTAGATGTTATCACTCAGAATCTCCGTGGCTCTCTTACACTTGACCACATCCAGAGACCCAATGGGGACCCAGCCAATGCCCCTCATCCACTGCAGATCGGACTTGTAAACATTCTGAGAAGAGAAAACCAAGGCAGAAACTTCATCAAGACCAAAATAATGTAATATTGCAAATGACACCAACCATGAAGGATGATCCCATTTTTCTAAATAGAAAACAAGCTCACTGTAGTAGGTAGACTAAAAAAGAAATCGTGTTCTAAAGTGACCCAGAAATGTCTCCTAAAAAGTCATCAGATATTTTAGCTCATTAGCTGATACCACCAGTAGCTGTCAATCATTCCAGTGAATGTTATTGTTATATAATGTCCCCATGCATGGGAAAGAACACCAGTGTCAAATAATAGGCTATTAACACATCAATTTTTTCCCTAGCCAAATAAAATGCTCTGCATCTAACAAAGCATCATTTGATGTAGGGAGCAAAGTTATCAATAGAATATTAAATGATATCCAATAGCACATTTAACAAACTGAATAAATGATATGAACAGGAGGATTTTTTGATGGTTGGAGTGACCAGTATTATTGCTTTGTATGTACTTTTTCCTAATATTTCAAAATAACTTCCTTCAAGAAAAGAGAAAGAAGTTAGTGATGTGGAAGCCAGGCGCTGGTGGCTCATGCCTGTAATCCTAGCTACTCAGGAGACTGAGATCTGAAGATCATGGTTTGAAGCTAGCAGAAAAGTCTCTGTGAGACTCTTATCTCCAAATAACCACTTAAAACCAGAAGTGGCACTGTGACTCAAGTGGTAGAATACTAGCCGTAAGCACAAAGAGGTTCAGGGTCAGAGCCCAGGCTCTGAGTTCAAGCCCCACACCAAATCTGAAAAAAAGTGATGTGGAATTTCTGATGCCCCAAGGCAGACCCTTGATAGATATAATACTATTCGAGAGTCAGGGCAATAAATGACTATGTTATTGGTCCAGGCTCCCCTACCAAGTTCTCAGGATAAGAAACATGAACTTCTTTCTAGAATTGTCATATTATATCTTTCTCACTTTAAAATTATTTTCCTGCTGAAGATTTTTCTATACTCGCTAAATATTCATAACTGCTTCACAACAATGCTATTGGACCTCTGATCAGTTCACTGGAAGATTTTCACCTATATCTGCAGCTGAGCAGAAAATGTAAAGTGGTACTTCACAGAGGAAAAGGCAATTGGAATTATCTTTCACTGACTAGTTATCACCCCATAAAGAGCAGCAGGAAGAGTGAGAGCAATAACATTTTATACCTCAGAAGCCATTCTAACTTTCAAATGCCTCTGCGTTATTAAGACCAATCACAATGGAAAGAAGGCAATCCAGATAAAGGACTGACAGACAGTTGGCAGGCAGTCTGACAATATTGTCACTCTATGAGGGACACCCACCTATTTAAACTACTTTTTACATGAAACAAAAGCATTTCTTCTTGAAGACAATTGTAAGGCACAGCACTCTGTCCATGGGAAGGTACAGATGTGGGAGTTTTTCATGTGGGCTTTACAGATTCCTGGAACAGCCAACTAACAGACAATTATGGTGAATTGATCTATTCTCCAAAGTTTCCTAATGCTTAATAATTCCTTCAAATGTTTATAAAACACATAGTACAGGAAATGTGCTTTTCACACCTAGAGTTTGAGCCTCCAATAGGTATAAAGCTTTGTTGTTGCCATGTAGTTCCACCCTGAAGGGAGCCACAGAGAAGCCATCAATCACTTTCATACACAAGAATAGCATGTAGTTCTGTAGCCAGCATTAAAGTTCTAATAATTATAGCCTCCTTCATTTGACAAGAAAGCCAACAACAGATTCTGAAATCCTCTTTTTTTTAAAATAAAAATTTGCTAGCTTCTTTCCTCTTGAAAGAACAAAAAAGTACCTCCCTCAGGTGGATGTTGAATTCTAACAATGTTTGATTCCAGTTTTATAGACTAACTCAAAGCTTAGAAGATCTATTTCCTTATAAGGAACCCAAATGTATTAAGAAGAAAGCAATTCAGATATTTAAAATAGATTCAAACCTTATTTAATGACCAAAGAATCCTAGCTTGGATAGTTCAATGGGTGGTCTTGAAAGTATAAATTTTATATGAAGTATTTCTATACACAGCTCTCTGGTAGATACTGTACTCACATCGCTCTGGAGGTCATAGGCCTGTCGAGCATGGATGACATCATTCTGGTCCGGCAGGCACGTCCACTGGTGCAGGTAGTGTCTGTAATCCGCATCACTGACTAAAGTCTGGCACTTCTTAGCCAGCACCACCCCCAGCATGTCCACTGGGCTGCTGTACTTGGTCTTCCACTTCTCAAAGTCCTTCTTGTATTCCCTGTCACTCTGGATCTTGGCCACATGCATGGACCACATCATCTTGGGGTCATCTTTAATGTCCCGAGCTCCAATGTGGTGGCCTAGTTGCTTGCGGTAACCATCTTTATATTTGTACTGAAGAGAAAATTCACCAGTCAAGCTTTATTCTAAACTTTTAGAGACCAAACATCTTATAAAAAATTATCCCATCTTTCATTTGAGTTTAGCTTTCAGTAATAAGCACTAACTTGAATAAGCAAGATGGGGGAGGGCTTCATAAAGAGTTCTGAATCTTTCTCAATGGTTAGTATTCCACCATTTGCTATAATTACTAAAAATCCATTTTCTGGGGTGTCAGAGTCCACCACTGCCAACCTGAAGTGAGCTGCTAATGTGTTATTTCAACATGGAGAACAGAGTCTCATAATATTCCTGGATAGTATGCCTTCATCTGTATAACAGTGGTCTGTGCCTCACACATTCTAGAAGTAACAAGTGAGCACACTGGTTCTACAGTGAGAAATAGGGTTTCTTGGCTAGGAGCTACTGCTAAGTATGTAAGCTTGTGTCATTAGCCTTTCTCTAGTACTGATCCATGGTCTTCCCATCATAATCTTACAAGATGAATTATAATAAGTATCATATGCAGTATTTACCTATTAACGTGCTACATAAAGCCAGATCCCGATCTCACTGAGAATCTAAGCATGTGCATTTTGCTTTCTGTAAGCCCAGTGACCACTTTTATGTAGACATTTCCACATCTGCAGCTGTGTTGTAGTGGACATACATGAATGCATCCTTCTCAGTTCTTGTAGAACAGTTTGCATAGAAGATCCTGTGTTCTACAGGTTACAAACCTCTTTCAGAAACATTACATCTTCAATTTCTAATCCCTGATATATTTTCAAAGGAAATTTCTTTTGAATAATGTTGATCACTTAAAATTGCATGTGAGATCGATTGAACAGAGGGACTAGAACTCACGTCACTGGCAATATCTCTGGAGGCCTTGGCTGCCACAATGGGGATGGCATCGCTCCGTAAGTCATAGCCTTTCTTCTTTGCTTCTTCGTTGGCGAGTTTATACAGACTCTAAATTTAGGCCAACAGCAAAAAGAAAGAAGAAAAGAGAAAAAAATCAGATGTTGATATTCACATCCAAAAATTGATAGCCCATTGAAATAAATCACAAAATTCTCCACAGATAAAACCTGTAATACTCTTATTTTTGTGACTACTATTATCTATACTATATCTGATTTTTATTCTCAAATTTATAACAAACTACCTATATACATATAGCATAATACAAATGTATTAGGTTATCAAAACTCACAGGCCTAAGGTAGGAAAATTTAAATGAACTCTTGTTCGTGGGAATTAATTTAATTCAATCTATGCCATGCTGACTCTGTGCCCATGGCTGTTCTGGAAATCTAATATGAAGATGAGGGCTCTCTCAGCTTTGACACTTCTGGAGAATTGGTAAGAGACCAATAATCTAGGATGGCACCAACCAGTGAGAAATCTAGCACAGAGGTACTTTAGCAATAACACTAACAAAGAGCTCCAGGAAGTGGTCACTTATTATGAACTAAGAATCAGGAAGTTCCTGAAGAAGGGTGAGTTTTGAGTTGTATCTTGGTGATGAGGCAGGTTTCTATAAACCACAATGGCAGGGGAAAGAAAATTTAATTCACATGGGAGTGAATGAATTGAAGTAATGAAAGAGGGGCATAAAGCCCCCAGGAAAAGTACCAGGAATGAACCAAAAAAATTAGAGGTTGGACTAAGAAATATGAAAACTCTGATGCTTACTTCTATAGCTATTCAGGAGGCTGAAATCTAAGGATCAAGGTGGGGAGGACAAAAACCAAGAGATTCCTATTGCCAATTACTTAGCAAAAGTCGGCAGTAAAAGTGTGGCTCAAGTGATAGAAAGTCAGCTTTGAATTATATAGTTAAGCCAGGATATGAGAACCCAGGTTTGAGTCCTAATACAGGCACACACACAAATTTTTGAGTGTCATAATAAATTAACATTGTATCATCTTGTCTTAAATGAGGTAGAATACAAAGAGTTTAACTGATTGAGAATAAACAGGCAAAGGAGACCAAGCAAGGATAAGCACTCAATCAGGGGAATTTTCCCTGGGCTTCTTTGAACCAGCAGCCATACAAAAAGTCTCGAAGCTTTTCAGAAATGCTAAGTGGTAACTCATAGAAATTCCTGATCTCCTGACATTCGTAATGTCAGAATGCAATGTATGTTTTCCTGTAACAATTGAAAACTTCTTGGCTAGAGATATAGCTCAGTTGGTAGCAACCACAAGGCTCCACTACCACAACAAACAAAATAAGAACTTCTAATAATGGTTAGGCTAAAAGTTCAATGCTTTCTGATGTGAGAAAGGAGCTTGATGTTTTTAGTTTTTGGTGACAAGAACTAGATACACAAATCTGCATTTCCAGAATAAAATCATTTAAATGGTGGCTACTGAATCTAAATCCTGTATATTATATCTGAAGAATATTAAGTATCAAGTATATTTTATATAAGCAGAAGTATAATATTCTATTTTTTTGCTATCAGAAACTTAATCTTATAGCCTCAACTTAAAAAAGAAATTATATGGAGGGAAATATCAGTCTTGGAGCTGAGATTTAAATGACTAAGTGTACAAATGTGAGGTAGAAGAAATGTAGCATTAGCCCATGTAAAATGTCTTGTAGTGTTGGTTGATCCCAAGTTCACGTGCACCAGTAGTGATATAATCGCCAATGTACCCTAGAGTGTAGAAACAAATGTCAAATGTCCAGAGGATGAAATAGAATAGTTCACTCTATTCTATAATGGTATTCCTCACTCCCAGTATTTTGTTTGGTTTTGAGTCACATTTTACCAAGGATAACACATAAGGAATTTCCAGGAACACTTAGGACTATGAAGAGAACTTGGAATGAGGGAATAGAGGAGGACACCTTGCTAACCTCGCTCTGTGGATGGGCACAGATCATTTCTGCTAGCCTCTGAGGATTTCCTGCATTTGCAGAGAGCAAAGTGGTTTGATATACGAAGCGGTGATATTCACTAGACACTATGTTGAAAAGGAACTATACAACTTGTGGGACAGGAGGGAAAAACAGAGCAGGAAGGAAAGGGTGAAAGTGTTCAAAAATAAAGATATTCTTTAGCTGATTTATGTAGCCATAACCACTCTGTACATCACCTTTACAATAACAATAATTTTAAAAAGCACATCTGAATGGAATTTTCCACCAAAAAAATGAGCTGATTCATATAATAAAGCTTCTTATCTTTGGGAAATCCTAAGCAGACTGACAACCTGTTGGGTGAGATCTCCAGTCCTGGAAGGGAGGGTGACCTTTTTGCCTAAGCATCTGGGATTCTGTTTTTTGTTTTTGTTTTTGTCAGTCATGGGGTTTGAACTCTGGGCCTGGGAACTGTCCCCTCAGCTCTTCAGCTCAAGGCAAGCCCTCTACTACTTGAGCCACAGCGCCACTTCCAGCATCTGGGATTCTGAAATCCAAGATGGCCCTGTGCTCATCAGAAATGAAAAGGAAATGGGCTTGTTAATATGTACACAAAGATTCTCAAAATCTCTGTCTCTCTCTGTGTTATTTGGTAATATTGTGATTTTAGTCCTTTAGTGTTATATATTAAAATGTTAAATTTTCCCAGGAGGCTGAGATCTGAGAATTACAGTTCAAAGCCAGCCAAAGCAGGAAATTCAATGAGATTCTTATCTCTAAAAGACCACCAAAGAGCTAGAGTGGAGGTGTAGCTAAGTGGTACAGTATTAGCCTTGAGCAAAATAACTCAGGGACAGTATCCAGGCCCCGAGTTCTAGCTGCAGGACCAACACACACACACACACACACACATACACACACACTTAAATTTTTTCCCTAAACTGTAACTTAAGTACAATACCCATACGTGGAAAATTTACTAAAGCTTTGCTTTAATATTAAGATGACATACATATGTATTCTGTTTATTGCTAATTTCTTCACTAAAAACCAATGAAAGAACATGGTATATTTAATCTCTTTTCCACTAATCTCTTTGAACTAATTATGTTTGTAATCTGTACTCCCAAAATTATAATTCTTATTAACACAGACCATTTATGATTGCGATAAAGAAATGTTAAAGTTGGTATTTATATAAAGAAAAAAAAGGATTCCTTATAAAGCTGCCATTTACTATTATGTCACCATTGAAATAATTGAAATATAAAACTGTGCAAATGTGGAGGAATGAGCATCTGCTCTCACCTCACTGTAGTTTATCTTGTTCATTCTTGCCAGCATGATTTCGGGTGTGTCTGGCATTATGTGGATCTGGGTCTTGTCTTTGTCCCAGGCTTCTGTGTATAAACGCTGTCAAAGAAAATACATAAGTCATCAGGAAAAAAATCAATGCATAATTAATAGGAATTTCAGGACCATGATAATTTTGTGAATAACAACAACAACAAAGGTAAGATTATGGAATTTTACATACATTTGTGTTTTATGAACATCTTCAATTAGTTCATCATGGAGAAGATATTTATAAGAGCCTTCTAATAATTTGAAAATATTAATAGTTGAAAGAATATTTTGTGCAAAGACTTTAGCCACAAAATATGTAATTTTTATCAAAGGCATGAAGGAAATATTAAAATATAAATGTGACATGCTTCCAATAGAAGTTAAATGATAGATTAGAGAAGGAGAGAGAGAGATGATGGATAGATTTTGTATAGATACCTTTTGTTGCTCAGTACTCATGTGACTTTGCTCAGTCACATTCCTTCTTCTTCGGTTGAGGTTCATTCTCTGAATTTTGAAGACTCACTTACCTTGTTCATAGTAATGGCATTATTCTTAGCCAACACTTGTTCCAGAGAATCAGTCACACTGGTAAACTTGAATCTGTCTGGTGGCTGACGATAGACTTTGTCACTCAAAATTTCAGTGGCCCTTTTGCATTTTTCCACATCCAAAGAGCCAATGGGTACCCAGCCAATGCCTCTCATCCACTGGAGATCAGACTTGTACATATTCTGTTGACATAAATACTCCATAAATATTTATCCTCTCATGGGAATGTATTTTCATTTAAAGGACAAGAATTCTAGAACACTATTGTTTATTATTGTTATTATTATTGGCAGCACTGAGGTTTGAACTCAGGGCCTCATGCTTGTTAGGCAGGCATTCACTGAAGCTGTGTCTTCAGCCCTGCAAATACAATTTAGTAGGCCAGCAAGGCTAGAAGGTTAAAGGATGAATGCTCATAAAGAAGGCAGATGTGCTACTTCCTCCTTGCAGAGGCTGGTGAGCTAGAAGCAACCTATGGCTACCTTGTCAAAGGGGAGTCATTCACTCATTTCTCACATTCTTATCATCCTCAATACTCACATCACTCTGGAGGTCATAGGCCTGTCGAGCATGGATGACATCATTCTGGTCTGGCAGGCACGTCCACTGGTGCAGGTAGTGTCTGTAATCCGCATCACTGACTAAAGTCTGGCACTTCTTAGCCAGCACCACCCCCAGCATGTCCACTGGGCTGCTGTACTTGGTCTTCCACTTTTCAAAGTCCTTCTTGTATTCCCTGTCACTCTGGATCTTGGCCACATGCATGGACCACATCATCTTGGGGTCATCATGGATATCTCGTGCACCAATATGGTGTCCAAGTTGCTTACGGTAGCCTTCTTTGTACTTGAACTGCAAGAAGAAAAAGATTCTCATTCATTTGTTTTGACTTTTAGTTAAAACAGCCCTAAGTTATTTTATTAACTAAAATGAATACATTTCTTTTAGGTATATCATGGATATTTGCATGTTATAAACTATTTAGAAAATAAATGAAATTGATATGCTAAAAAATAAAATTTAAATTTAAACATGATTCTACCACCCAGAGCAAACTGTTCATGATGCCTCCACATGAAAGACAATAAAATTAGAATATGAGTCAGACATTGTATGGGGTTTAGCTTGCTTTCTCACTTATTATGTAAGCATTCTTCTGTCACTCAATGTTCTCCATAAACATGATTTTAATAGCAACAAGGGTTTCATTATATGGCATACATTAACAATTTAACCCTTCTCTGATTATTGATCATTGATATTTATGTTATAATTACCTCTACTATTTTTGAAATAAAGGAAAATATGTTTTTATCTCATGGACAAAAGAAATGACATTGTAACCCCTCTGTACAGTATTTGCACAATAAAAAAGAAATAAAAATTAAAAAAAAGAAATGACAGCATAACAATGTTAAGAAGTGTGGACATCTCTGTTGAGGAAAGAAAATGCCTATAGCCAACATGCCTAGACAACATGTGGTTCATATGGATGGCTTGACTCTGGGCTATTTACCCATTCATTGCATAGGCCAGCCTTGGAAGGAACCCTATACTAAGTTTATTAACAAGAATAGATCATGTAAATAACTAAAAACAAATATCTGAATTATAGTCAAGTATTCAGTAGGACATGGACACATTTTTGAAATGGTGCTATGGCCTCCACCATAGCTAGAATTTAGCTTTCATGATGAGAATTTTATTACCATTATTTTCATCTATTTCCTTAAAAAAAGATAAACTAGAAGTAAGGGATTTAAACGTCATAGTGCACTTGCTCCATGATAGATCCAAGAGAAACAAAGTGATGTTCAAAGCAGATCTTATCAGCTGTACTTACATCACTTGCAATATCTCTGGAGGCCTTGGCTGCTTTGATGGGAATGGCATCAATTCGCATGTCATAGCCTTTTCTCTTAGCTTCTTCGAGTCCAAGTTTATATAATTTCTGCAGTAGACAGAAATAATTATATTTGATTTATAAAGTACATTGTAAGGAAACTTTATCTTGTACTTCAAATACATTACTTACCTCACTGTAATTCACTTTGTTTTGTTTAGCTAGTAAAACTTCAGGTGTATCTGGCATAATATGGATGGTAGTTTTATCTTTATTCCAAGCTTCTGTATAGAGGTGCTAAAACAAAGACATAACAAGCATATGTCTGTAATTAATAGTCTGTTCCTTTTTTGTTTTTTAAATTATCTTTAAATGGTTGTACAAAGGAGTTGTCATTTAACAGTTTGTGAATACAATATACACTGATCAATGTCACTCCTTACAACATTCTCACTCATCCTTTCCCTACCCATCCTATCCCCTATCCTGTTCCTTTCTCTTCTTAACTTTGTAGGCTATACACTGGATTCTTGGAGTAGTCTGAGTCTTAGTGGGAGTTTATGACACCTTCAATCTTACATTGGCAAGAAGTACATTTACTTAAAAGCTACTGTAATATCATGTCATATATTTATGAATTGTTTTATATAAACAGATTTCAATTTCCACCCCCCAAAAAATACCTCCTGCATGCAAAGAAAGGACTTACATGGTTCATGGTAATAGCATTGTTTTTTGCCAACACCATCGGTATGGAGTCCATTAGGCTAGAGAACTTGAACTTATCTGGATGCTGACGGTAAGCATGGTCACTCAAAATCTGAGTAGCTCTTTTGTTCTTCTCATCCTCAAGAGAACCAGTAGGTATCCAGCCAATGCCTCTTAGCCACTGAAGATCGGCTTTGTACAAATTCTGAAATTTCAAGTGATAAATCATTAAATGTTAAGCATATGATTCTAAAGTAATAAAAGTTCATATTATATTCCATTATTATTTTATTTTTATTTTTTTGTACCGTTTCTGGGGCTTAAACTCAGGGCCTGGGCACTGTCCCTAACTAAGCTTCTTTGGTTCAAGGATATCACTCTACCACTTGAGCCACAGTGCTACTTCCAGACTTTCTTGAGTAGTTTATTGGAGATAAGAGTCTTATGAACTTTCCTGCCCGGGCTGGCTTTGCACTGCGATCTTCTGATCTCAGTCTCCTGAGTAGCTAGGATTACATGCATGAGCCACCAGCATCTGGCTTACATTATTATTTTTTTACTGCTTGAATTACTCAGAAATTTCAAAAGTTAGCTATGATTTACAAATCAACAAAATATGCTTCCAATTGGAATATTTTGTTGTTTTTTAATGCATTTTAAATTTCAGAAAACCCTCAAAGCACATAGAGAATGTGTCAATTTTTTGATGCCTACATTAAGTCATCTACAGGCATGCATTGAAGCCCCTGGAGTACAATAATGGTACCTACAGATGTCTGGATGACAGAACACATTTTGAGCATGAATCCAGGGATTTAGAACTTAGTTCTAGAAACTCAACCCCCTTCACTTCAGGGAACTTTGATATTTAGGAAAGCAGACACATCATGTAATTGAGCAAAGGAAAATTAGACTCACATCACTCTGGAGGTCATAGGCCTGTCGAGCATGGATGACATCATTCTGGTCCGGCAGGCAAATCCACTGGTGCAGGTAGTGTCTGTAATCCGCATCACTGACTAAAGTCTGGCACTTCTTAGCCAGCACCACCCCCAGCATGTCCACTGGGCTGCTGTACTTGGTCTTCCACTTTTCAAAGTCCTTCTTGTATTCCCTGTCACTCTGGATCTTGGCCACGTGCATGGACCACATCATTTTAGGGTCGTCTTTAATGTTCCGGGCTCCAATATGGTGGCCCAGCTGTTTGCGAAAGCCTTCTTTGTACTTGTACTAAAGGAAAAAAAAAACATGTCTAATTCCTTTCAAAATTAACTTTTGTTGCCATTATTGTGGCAAATTACAAAGCTCATTAACTCTAAAGATCTCACTAAGCCTGGAGAGCCAAAAATATCAGCTTTCAAATAAGAGGGATTAAAGGCTAACTTTAGCTATAAATTCCACATACAATAAATGTACCTTTAATCTTATTCCCATCCTACAACTGCATACCTAAGATCATTTCACTCTGCTTTAATTTATTATCCCTTAGATGATTTTGTTCAATTTATAATTACATTAAGACTGCTTTGAAATGATAAATTAAAATCCAATCAATATCAGTGGGAGATAAAGTCTTACTTCACTAGCAATTTCCCGAGATGCTTTGGCAGCTTTGATTGGAATAGCATCCACAGGGAGATCATAACCTTTTTTCTTTAGTTCCTCATAACCCATTCGATAGAGTTTCTGTTGAGAGAAAAAGATAATCACTTTAGGGAAAATTACTTTTCATAAACAACTGCAACATAATGAGTCCAACATGCTAAATGCTTTAACAGTCCATGAGAACAGTATCTGTGCACTAGATAACCCAAAAGTAATTGGAAATTATGGCTACAGATTGCTAATGAGCCCATTTTAAACTTTTAAGCTCTATAATCACCTCAATGCACAAAATTAAATGTCAGTTCTTCTCCAATACTTATGAGAAAGCAACAGGGACCAAGTTTTAGAAAAAATGAAATGGATTATAATTTAGGCACTGTTTTCCAATTGATGCTGAGTGTTTCATTATAAGTTGCTAGAATAAGAGCAATGCCTTTCCACCTTAATCTTCTAGTGGAGGAAAATTGTGCATAAGGGGTGGTTGCTTCTGCATGGCTAATGTATTATGAAACAGTAACTACCTCATGCTACAAGTCATTCTGAAGGAGGATTACTATCTGTAGGTAAGACACAGTCTTCATAACTTGTGAAATTTAATATTTAAATATTTTTATTACTGAGTTAGAAAACCTTACATATAAAACATTGTTTCCTCAGATTTGTGACAGAAAGAAATAATTGAGAATATAAATTAAAAGTGTTTTATTTAAAAATTAGATTGTTTAAATGCCTGCTTGTCTTGGATCTAGTTTTGTATTTTAGTTCTTGGAGTATTACTCCAATATTTTCTTCAATATTATAATTACTCTCATGGATCAAGAGGCATTGTACTCATAAACTGATACGTTGTCTTGAAACTCCTTTGTATAACTACTTAAGATAATTTTTGTGTGTGCCAGTCCTGGGGCTTGATTTCAGTACCCAAGCATGGTTCCAGAGCTTTTTTTTTGCTTAAGGATAGCTGCAGCTCCACTTCTGTTTTGTTGGTGATCAGCTTGTTGATAATTGTAAAGAAGAGTCTCAGGATTTTCCTGTCCCAGTTTGGCTTTGAACCATGATGCTCAGCTCTCAACCTCCTAAATAGCTAAGGTTACAGGCATGAACCAACCAGCATTCAGCTTAAAGGTAAATTTAAATTAAAAATAAGCCATTCTATTAGATTTTACAGCTTGTTATTTTAATTATTTTTACAACTATATATCTCAAGAGATTACTCTATGATGAGAAAAAATTAAAAACAAAATTCTCCTGCATGGGTTTCATGTGTTCATTCAAAGTTGCAGTGAGTATGTGTTGATGCTAATGAAAATAATGCAGATCTGGAGGGAATTATCTCTGCCCATAAATAAGACCTACCCATATAAAGGAGAGTGAAATAATTGTTTGTTCTAATAAGATGCGCAATAATGAAATAAAGGAAAGTAAAGCACAATTTTCCAACTTAATCCCAGTTAGGGAGTACTTACATTTTGATGTTCAATCTAGAATTCAGCAAATATGGAATATAAGTCTCATGTCATTTGCAAATGAAAATGATTCAGAAATGCAAAAGAACTTTTGACTCCATGGACTTAGAAGCAATTAAACTGAACTTTCTGAAAATGCAAGCTGAATTTGGAAACTTACATCACTAGTATTGATTAAGTTTGCCTTAGCCAGCATAATGTCAGGTGTATCAGGCATGATGTGGATTTGAGTCTTGTCCTTGTCCCAAGCT
The DNA here is from genome assembly GCF_024711535.1 of Dipodomys merriami. NCBI lineage: Eukaryota > Metazoa > Chordata > Mammalia > Rodentia > Heteromyidae > Dipodomys > Dipodomys merriami. Next base: position 61,428,608 of record NW_027202270.1, on the reverse strand, counting down.
TCTCTGTAAAGTCTCTAAAATAAGAAATAAAAATATTTCAGTATTTTTTAGATTAGTATATGACATAGTTGGCTTCAAACGATATGCTGAATTCATGTGAACATTATAATTGATAACATAAGGAGACAACATAAGGAGAAAAAAGTGCAGTTTTCTTTTCTTTTCTTTTTTAAGTGCAGTTTTCTTGACTTATCTGGGATATAACACCCTTCAAGCTATAGATTTTTGATCTCCTTTTCCAAGCTCCATATAATACAGACCATAAGAAATCAATTCAAGTAGCACCTTTGCCAATATCAAATGAAATGGAATTATACTTCTTTTAGGATGTAAAAATCTTCCTTAGTTCTTAATTCAGAGACAACAATTGGAATTGTCTTCTTAAAAGATGATTTATTCAAAGTATATCTAGAAACTAGGGCTTAAATGTTTCTAGAAATAGATGTGGCTTACACTATCATACAATTATTTTGGAGGATAAGAAAATTGATAATCTGAGGATCCCTATAAGGACTGTTTAGAAATTTATCAAGATTATGCAGATGTCCCAAAGCCATCTGTATTCCTGTCTTTAACAGAAAACAAAGAGGACCCAAACAAAAATTTCACAGATTTACTGAAATTAAGGAATCAACATTTAAAAAACAGGAATATTTAAAGTGTTGGAAAATCTCCCCATAATATACTTTTTAATCAATTACAAACGATGAAACAGTAACTTGACAGTGGATGAATTGGGCATAATAATTTAACAGAGTGATCAAAGTTAAAATGATAAGCAATGGGACAACCTGATATCATGTATTCCCTGATCAGAAGACACAACATTTGACATCCTTCCAAATCAACAAGGACATAACAGAAAACTAAAACTGATGAGATTCTACAAAACAATTGACCTATTTTTTTCTTTTCTCAGAAATTTAAGGACTTAAAAGACAAAGTAACAGTGAAGAAATATGTCAGTATAGTATAGTACAGTAAAATATATGACCTTGGATTGGATTCTGAGCTAGTGACAAGTTTTTCTTTTGTATAAAGGATATTAGTGGTACAACCGAACGAATCCTATATCATGTCAACATTAATTTCTTGATTTTGATCATCCCAGGTGGTTATATAAATTACTAGCAGGATATATACTCTGAAGTGTTTAGGATTTATGTGGCATCATGAAGCAACTTACTATCTTACAGATATGAATAAACGGATAGAGAAGAGGAGAAGGAAGAGATAGGAAACCAAATGTGTTAAAATGGCAATATTTATGCAATCCGGATGAAAAATATATAGTGTAATCCATTTTTAACTTTTATGTATCACTGAAATTATTCCAACATATTTTCATACTTATCAATATATCTTTGAGAAGCATAATGTGAGACATGTGGGATTGGCATTTTCTTCTTTTTCAACATGATTGCTTCAGTACATATAAACTAGAGAAGCCAATTACCAAATCAAAGTGAGGTTCATTAACTTTCACCTACATCTATCCCAGCTCTGCTTTCATCTTTCTGATTCATTCCCACCACCAGAGTTTCTCAATTTTCCAGCTATTGGTGCTGTACACCAGATGATTCTTTGGTGTCCAGAGCTGTCTTGCGCATTGTGGGATTTTCTATAGCATCCCTGGTTTCTATCCACTAGAGGCCAGTAGCATGCCACCTCTAAGTTACAATAAGCAAAAAATGTTTCTAGATGGTATCTAATGTCTCTTGTGGAACAAAATTGTCCCTATTGAGAACCATTAAAACAGACTTAATGGCATGTGCCACTTGCATCCCAGGAACCAGAAAAAGAATGCTAATAGTGTTCATACTGGCATAGATATACTGGAAAGAAGAGACAGCTGGTTTGGGTTCTGCTTGGGCCCAAGAGAATTAGTCTATCAGGATCTCTGTAACTACCCCATATTGAGTACATATGGCAACTTTATGATCTACAGTTTTTCCCTTAGTCACCTTATTATATGTTCAGAGCTTCATGGATAGGGAAAAGATTCGAAGAAGGGGGAATTATTTTGCACAGATGTGTGCTTTATCAATCCTTTAGATTAAAATTGTCATAGTAAAACAAAAAAAATGAAGGAATGGATACTTAAACATGAATAGTGAAGCTGACAGGTCAGCATTTACTACAGCTTTTAGAAAACAAAATTGCACAAAGTGTATGAGTTTGTCTAAGGAGAGAGGAGTTACAATTTATTCATATTTAATGAGCTGAAAAAGGGCCTGGATATGTTATACAAAACTTTTCAAATAGGTGCTATAGGTAAAATACATAACACATTGTACAATATATGCTATGTATAAAATATACATTTAGATCATATATGCATGCATATTTTAGATCCTCTAAGACAGTTACTTATATATATATATATATATATATATATATATATACTTATTTTTGTAATGTTCAGAGTTAAGCTATTTAGTTGAGTAGTGAGGAGTAGCCTTTCCCTACTCAGCATAAAATTAATCTGCACTGTTACCTTCCATTTGTTTTTTTCAATAAATACTCATCAAATACCTATTATATGCCTGCACTGGTGTCAGTAATGGAGAGAAAAGTAAGTTGAAGATGGTATACATATATATATATATATATATATATATATATATATATATATATACACACACACACATATATGTACTTACTATGCTAAGGCATTATCATTTTATCTCAATTTAGCTATAGTAAATGCATTATAATCATTTGGCAAAAAATACTCTTTTGTATTCTGAGACAGGGTCTCACTAAGTAGCCCTGGCTGCCCTTGAAGATACTACATGTGGCAGATAAATACTCTATAAAATTTCTACTTTGTCTGTATACTATCTCCCTTCATCTACTCTATTCTAACTAAAAATAAAATTATGTCTTTAATGCCCTGAACTTTCACAGAAAAAACATGTTGAATAATTTTCTCATTACATTCTGATTTTAAAAATTTGACTAAAATCGATACCAAACTATTTTATATTATTCCACAAATCAACATAAAGTAAATCAACATAAACCATTATGCTGTCCTGTGGAAAGTAGTATAATACTTTGCTATTCTGCTCCTTCATTAAATGCATACTATTGAGAAACTGCTAGGTAGCAGGCACTATATTCTATTTCATCAATTTCTAAAGTGTTACTCACATCGCTCCTATTTTTGGCATTTGTTTTTGCCAGAACTATGTCCATGGCATCAGGAATGCTGGTGAACTTGTTTCTGTCTGGAGGCTGGCGATACTTTTTTTCACTGATGATCTCTGAAGCCCGCTTGTTCTTCTCTGCTTCCAAAGATCCTAAAGGACTCCATCCTATGCCTTTCAGCCACTCAAGGTCAGACTTATACATATTCTGTGAAAGGACAAAGCAAGCCATCAAAATCCGGACTTCACCTGACCCCTTGGCTTAAGTGACTACATGCATTACAAATAGACGGATTTTAGATTTTCAATGACAATTCCTCTAATTTCTGCTTTATATAACTAAATAGCTATTAATATGAAACATGAAGCATTACATAAACTAACAAATGTAATAGACACTGACCTCACTTTGTAGTTCATATACTTTTTTAGCTTGGATAACATCATTCTGGTCTGGCAGGCATGTCCACTGGTGCAGGTAGTTCCTGTAGTCCACATCACTAACCAGTGTCTGGCACTTCTTGGCCAGTACCACACCCAACATATCTACTGGGCTGGTGTACTTGGTTTTCCACTTTTCAAAGTCTTTTTTGTATTCTCTTTCACTCTGCATTTTGGCTACGTTCATTGACAACACAAGTTTTGGGTCATCTTGCACACTCCGGAATCCAATATGGTGTCCAAGTTGCTTCCTGTAGCCTTGTTTGTATTTAAACTGAAATCAAAGGAAATCCAGTACATCAACACAAACCAAGGTCAAGTTACAATAAACGTGTTCCATTTTCATATTTGTTTTCAAATATTGAAACAAGAGAAGGGATATCTATGCTAACTTAGAAAAGAAAAGTTTTCTTATTTCCTATTTAAGTGGAGGCTTCTAAAGAAACCTGATGTCATTGAGTAGCAAGAGGTTATCATAAGGAATTAATAAATTCCAACTAGAGGCTGTAGACTGACTTCAGGATAACATTTTCTAAAATATTTGTTAGATTCTTCTGGAAATGATCATCTTACTGGAAAAATATGGATTAAATGGCAGAGAAATTATTAAGTACATGGCTTGGTGAACAAGCTTAAAACTGCAGCTGAATTTACTCAGTAGCAGGATTTTCAGAGGTCTGGCTATGGTTATATAGGATGATCAGTCCCATATCAATATCTTGCACCCACAGGTGGCTTAAAACATGAAATTAGAAGTTTCCACAAGAGCTCAATGTAGTTCCAAATAAGTATGAGTTGCCTAAATTTAAGTGAAAGAAAAATCTAGTATTGATTCATTTAAAAATTAGTGTAATTGACAGTAGCAAGGCTAAAAATGAATCTAATACCATTTACTTGTTGTTAGCTGCTAAGCATAGCATAATTGAGTAGGTTATACTCTCTCATGATACCTAGCTTTATTGTTACATATATTAAGGTTATTCAGTACTTTGAGTCGGTTTTATCCTCATTATGGACAATCTGACAAAATTACGTACACAATAAGTAGTGCCACAAATTCTGTAAGGAACACAGATAAATGTACAACAGCTCATTTACTCTGGCCTAACATCCTATATCAAAACAATACTAAATTTTGAGGCACTGTAATTTTTTCCAAGTACATGAATATTTATAACAGTATGATTCACAATAGCAATTTGTCTCCCTTTCCTCCTACACAAATCCCAAACTTCAGCCAGAGCTAGCAATAACAACAATATCCATCATTAGATAAATGGATAAGTACAATATGATGTATATATGCAATGGAATATTCAGTCATAAAAAAGAAATAAAGGGCAGATACATGTACAACATGTCTGATCTCAACAAATTATGCTAGCTGAAAAACACGAGACACAAAAAGTGACATAGTGTAAATTTCACTTATATGTAACATTCAGAGCTGAAGAATCCAGAAAGCCAGAAAGCATAGTGATAGTTGCTAGGCAGTGGAGGAAAATAGTAAGAAAGTGACTGCTAAGTGGACTAGAGTTTGAAGTGATAAAAAATAATTGTTTACCAGGACCTGAAACAGGTACTGGTTCTACCAGATGTAGGGACTATTTTATGAGGCATTTTGAGAGCAAACAACTAGGTTAGAGTACTAATTGCATGACATACTAATTGAAGAACTTATGTCAAATTAAAAAAAAAAAAACAAAGAGAATAACAAAGAGACCTAGAATGTTTGAAGAGATTATCACATGTAAGAGGAAATGAACTAGGCTTGTGATATTCTAGAACAGAGACCTAGAGTTGATTGATAAAATATCTAAGTTTGAATAAGGAAGTGTATAATGACAAAGATGTTCCAAGAAAGGCATGACCTGTCCTGAAGGATCCTGAAGTTAGCAACTATCTACACATCCAGAGGCTGTTGGATGTGGAGACAAGGTAAAATGTTGATTGGTAGGTTGGATTAAACTGTTATCTTCTAATTTCTATACTTCTAATTTATTAAAGTACACACTCAAAAAGAGCTCTAATTTGCTGAAGATATATATATATATATATATATATGAATTATTTGAGTCTCAAGAAATATAATTTCTGCAGTGGTGGAAAAGTTCACTAATAGTTAATTTTAGTGTAAGGTTTCTAAAGAGTCTAAGTAATGAGTTCACAGAAAAGAAATTAGGTTTTATCAAATGGTAGATTGTATTTCACTAATGCTTTTTTTTTAATTCCTAAGCTATCTTTAGCACGTAATTTCAATGAAATGAGTTGAATTTCTGGGGAGCATCCAAACATCAGTATCATTTTAGGATCATCATTATAGTGACTCATTTTAATGAGGTGTTGACCTGTAAGCTAGACGTGGGTAATAATAATACATTTCGCAGAGCTTCTGAGTGCCACCCTTGAATTAGCTAGAATCTTCTTTAATATTCTTGGAATTTGGTGTCAGATTCTGTCTTTTAGAGATTCTTTTCACAATCTACTTTAACTGACCTATGGAATCAAGTCATTTTTTTGTTTTAAAGATTTTGGTTAAGAAGTGTTTCTCAGCCAGGCACTGATAATTCATGCCTGTAATCCTAGCTACTCAGGAGGCTCAGATCTGAGGATCCCAATTTGAAGCCAGCCTCTTACTCCTATTAACTAACAACAAAAATAAAAGCTGAAGGTGGAGCTGTAACTCAAGTGATAGAGTGCTACCCTTGAGCCAAAGAATCAAAAAACAACAACAGAAAAACTCATGAACAGTGGCCAGGCCCTGAGTTCAAGACCCATGACTGACAAAAAACAAAAAAGTTGTGTTGCCCTATGAAATTTTAGTAACTTACATGAACTGTTAGTCTAAATACATTTTATCTTAGTATATAAAAATTCATTTATTAACAGGGACCTTATCTAGTATATTTGGCAAATGTGCACCATTTCTAATTATAACTACAAGTCTTTTGTGCTGCAAGTGACCTTTTTCTATGAATTTTAGAACAGGTGTTCAATTGTATCATAAATATAAGTTCCTGAACTTTTTAGGATTTTCCATGCTAATTTCTTATAATTACATTAGTAAGTAAATGGCCTAAATATACATAATTGGTAATTAGTTTTTAAATATGTACATATAGAAAGGAATTATTATTGGATGTTTGAGGTTGATTTATTAGTGGGTACTTGGAATTTATTTTTTAAAAAAATAGCCTAGTAGGAAACACAAAAATTAATTTCAAGCAAAGTAAGAAAAATTTGAAATCTTTAGTTCCTTTATAGTATCTCAAAACAACATCTTAGTGTAATGGATCTTTGAGGACCTCTGACCAACCTATAATCAAGAAGCACCTACTGATATTTGAACACTGATAAAGAAGAGCGAATTTGGGGTAAAACTGAAGGTAAGTTAAGATGAAGGGAGCAATGTTGCATTCTGAAAACTAAGACTTTCTATAAAAATAGTTACCACCATTTAGTCACCTGATGGAGATAAACATATCCTTACAGAAGTCACACTGGTACTTACATCACTAGCAATGTCTCTTGAAGACTTTGCCAGCTGTACAGAAATGGCATCCACCGGGAGATCATAGCCTTTCTTCAGTGCTTCCTCCCATCCAAGTTTATAGAGTTTCTGAAAATTAAAAACTTTTTTAGCATTATTTTTCTATATTAAAAGTAGATTATTAAGCACAAGCTTACATAGAGTGTTAATCAAATTCTAACTTAATCTACCTCATGTCTAAAGATGGCTGTTTGACAGACTGATAGCATCATCTGATGTGGCTCTGTTTCTATTTTTCATTTTGGCTCCTACAGTCACTTGTTTTAAACACTAATACTAAGATAATAAAAATGACAAGAAAACCACAGAATTCTAAATACTTAATGATAAAAGTAATAGTTACCTTTTATACATTACAATAATTGTGTTAGCCTTTCTGAGTCAAATCCATTGAGTGGATTTATGTCCGTTAAAATCTTAGTAGTAAGAAAAGTAGTAACTAGCAGCAAATAGTCATCTAAATAAAAAGTAGCAAATAGTCTAATACTTTCTAATGAGCTTTGCTTAGAGCCTTACACAGAATTTCTCATTTGCTTCTTGTGGCAATTTAATGTGATAGCACTTTTATGGTCCTAATTTTAGGAATGAGGACCTGAGGATTAGTTGGTAGGTGATTTAATTAATATCAAGTGACTCAACAATGCCAAAACCAAAACTCCTATCAGTTCTGCTAGAGCCAATTTTTTTTGTTTCAGCAATTAGTTATTTATTTCCTATTTCATACAAACACAGAGATCAACAAAACAGCTACTGCCTCCATGGTGCACACAGCTGGAACTGGAGCCCTGGCTCTTAACTCTCTCACACAGCCTCCCTGGGCTAATCAGAGTCACCCCTCCCATTGTCTTATATTTACATGACTCTTTATAACTAAACACATTATAAATTCACAAGTTTTAAAACAAAATGTAAAACCATGTGTATGTACTTTTACCTGACTATAGAGTGTTTGATTCTGCTTTGCTTGCAAAATATCAGGTGTATCAGGCATCACATGAATCTTGGTTTTATCTTTATTCCAATCAATGGTATATAAATGCTAGGAAGTGGGGGAGGGGGAGGGAAAGATATTTGAAATGTGAATAGCTGTGTAGGCAAAACAGAAAATACGGAGTACTTAAATGCACTTCACTGAAAGTAGTAAATAACGAAAAGAACATATGACTCAGAAGAGACCTTGTTTGAGGTCAGCCTTTGTGTTGCATCTGCTTCCTGAATGCGGGATTACAGGCATATGCCACATGTCCAGCTTCAAGCACAGATTAAAAATAATATTTAAGGTACTTTCCATCATTTATATGTAGATGAAAGTACTTAAGATATAATTTCTTAGATTCTCAGAGTAAAGGAAGAAGAATGGCAGAATGCATGGTACTCATAAATCAATATGTTCAACTGAAACCCCTTTGTATAAGTCTTTACAAAAATAAATTTAATAAAAGAGATGCTAAAGTTGAGTACGTAAAAATGAAACTTTAAAAAATTAATTTTTGTCAGCATACATTTGCTATCAAAGGGGGATTTTGCTGTGGCATTTCCACTCAGCATACAATGTATTCCAATCAATAATACCTGCTATCACTTTCCTTTACTCCCTTTTTTACTTCCTCAGGCAATTTCATAATATTTCATTTTAAGAATGGATATCTCATTCTCAGAAATACCTCATTGTAAGAAATATAAGTAGTTTCTCACCCAATTAGAAGGGCAAAGGAAGGCCATACTAGAGATGGACCCTGGAAAATAGCACAGGAAAATGCTCTTAAATGATTCACCACTGCCTGGAAGTGGTGGAGTGGAGTTCAGTTTCCAAACAAGAACCAGGGCCTTTTAGCCTTTCCTTACTTGGGTCTGCTGTAGAAAAGCAACAGTTCTTCCTACCTTGTTCATGGTATGTGCATTCTGCTTGGCTAGCACCATATCCATGGAATCAGTCAACTTCTTAAACTGGAAGGTACTAGGGTGCTGACGGTATTTCTGATCACTGGCATACTCTGTTGCTTTCTTGGCCTTCTCCACTTCTAAAGAACCAGCTGGGCTCCAGCCAAGCCCTTTGTACCATTCATTATAGTCCTGCTTATATTCATTCTATAAAAAGAAGAGACAAACTATCAATTTACACACAAAATTATGCTACTAAAGTATCTGCTTCCTCATGCTAGAGATCCAAACATCACCCCACTAGAAGAGCAGCCTTACATCACTCTGTATGCGATTCATATTCCTGGTCAGCTCGATATTCATGGCATCTGGAAGGAGGATGTACTTGTGAATCAGGCGCTTGTAGTTAGTGTTGGTGATGTTGGCTTGGGCATCCTTGGCAGCTGTGACACTCAGCATGTCAGGAGAGGTGTGGTAACTAGTCTTTGTCTTCTCATAGTTTTTCTTGTACTCTCGATCAGACTGCATCTTGGCTACTTGCATGGAGTGGACCAATTTAGGATCATCTTCCAGACTGCGGAAACCAACCATTTTCCCCTTCTCCTTTTCATAATTATACTTATATTTATACTGTGAAGAAAATATAGATGCATATGAAGAACAAGTCTCTTGGCTGATTATCATTCTAATATCAATATTCTATTTCATAAGATAGATACTCATATAGCCCTCTCAAATAATAAATTTCTGACATTTACCTATATAACTTAATTCTCACAACTACAGAGTTCTCATTACAGCCCCATTTTATATATGATTATATGCTGAAACCAGAGAGGTGAATGACTTGCTGAGATAACTTGTGGAGACACTATACCATACTGACTTATACATGATTTAGTGTCACAAGAATAAGAATACTACAAGACAAAAAGCAAGGTGGTTTAAGCAGCTTGATGTTGCCCTGATAAACCAACCAGCAGTCATTTCTTGATGAGAATAGGTTCAATTATGAAATGTACAGTTTAATTATAGAGTAGCTTTATATTTGTGGCATTCCTTTCAAGACTCTTTAAACTTGTATAATGGGTAAGAAATTGTCCTACTTACCACCCTAACTTTTATGGAGAGGATATTGTGATACATAGAGAGATTCTTATTCTGCCTGACTCCTCATGAAGTGGAGTCTACAAGTTATAGAGTAGAAGCCAGGAAAGTGGAATAGCTTGAGTGTAATGGAGAGAAAAGAACTTGTGACTCTCATGACAATGGGGGAGGAATATGCTGGTTAGGTCATAAAGATGAAGATCAGAGGGGAGAAGAGAGACCAAGTACAACTTGGAAGGTGACCAGGAAAGAATACTTAAGATGTGATCCACCTTTCACTCCCAAGTTACTGCGTCATCCCTGGGAGTAGATTTTTTGAGGAGTGAAATGTATTTCATAAAATGAAATGTGTTATGATAGTACCATGTTGGTTCATCAGCTTCCTGGGGGTTGTATAGTATTTGCCAGTTTCTATGGTATAAATTCTCCCTCCACAGATGACATCAAGCTACAACCAGTTTGTAAATCTTTCCATGAAAATCAGATCATTAGCCCAATAAACAGCACTCCTAGCACAACACTCCACAAGGTACACTGTTGGGAAGTCAGATCCTAAGAGGGAGAAAGCAAGAACACCACCAGCTTTTCCCCCATGAAAACTTGGTAAGGGCTTTGGATTTCTATTTGCCATGCTTTGGTGAAAGAATTCAAAATGAATTCACCTACATCTCTTGAAGTGGGAGCTGATATCTAGGAGATCTGTAATATGGTTTGTGTTTTATATTTCAGAAATGCCAGAGAAAACAAATGATCTGAGCTAAGAGGAATTCATAGACCACAGTGAGTCTATTGTTAGCAGGCACGTGTGTTTTTCCTATTTTATCTCGTGGATATTTCCCTTATTATTTTGGTTGATTGAAAACCCCAGCCAGATGACCATCTTGTTTTATACTTACATCACTTGCAATATCCCGGGAAGCCTTCGCAGCTTTGATAGGAATTGCGTCTGTTCTGAGATCATAGCCTTTCTTTTTAGACTCTTCCAAAGAAAGTTTGTACATTTTCTGTAAAGAGAGACAAAAAATCAATAATTTTCTTTTAAATAGGGAAGTCATAATTATTCTCAAACAACAAGTTAGTTCTGTGGCATCTTTTTAATTTTTTTAATTTTTTATTTTTTTGTTGGTCGTGGGGCTTGAACTCTGGGCCTGGGCACTGTCCTTTAGCTCTTCAGCTCAAGGCAAGGGCTCTACCACTTGAGCTACAGCGCCACTTCCGCATCTTTTTTATTTGAGCTAGAGGTTTCATTGGTTGTTTAATGGCTGAGTGACCTTATAAAGAAAAGTCATATGGGGGACAAAATGCTTACATTCAAACATATTTTTCAGAACCATAAATAGTACTAGTCTCCTTTTACAAATAAACATCAAAGAGGATGTATTTTATAATTAAAAGACTATAAAAAAGCTATCTTCAAAAAAACAAATAGGTCTTTACAATCAAGTCTTTCATTTATAAAATTATGTGGATTTCCACAATACAGTCAGTAATTCCAAATCTTTGTGGAATTCAAAGAAAAGAAAAATTCCTAGCAGAGAAATTTCTAGCAACTATGACCAGGCTGAGAAAGGAAATGAAATAAAACATCAGTGCATTTTCTTACAGGTATTTCACACTCCTTGTGGTAGGGTCACCCTGATTTCTTTATTTTCCTTTTCCATTTAAATCTCTGGTTTAAGACCACCCAAAAGCTTGGTGATGGAGCTCCCTAAGAATGAAATCCTGGGACTCGCATTTCTTGCCCCAAGCCTTATCATTAACTTCTAGATCTTGTGCTTTGATGGATGTTTGCTAGGAACAAAACCCAGGCACCCTCCAAACTCCTAACTGCTTCTCTCACCTACTCCAAATGTGGTCAGAATAAAATTAGAATGGGAAATTTCTCATCTGTGGACTTCCATTAGCATCTTTAAAAACAGAAGCATTGATGAGCTTGTTTTCTCTTACTGGTTCAAAGGAAGGAATTATACTTACATCACTCATATTAATTGCATTTGCTTTGGCCAAAATAATCTGGGGGATATCAGGCATGATGTGGATTTTGGTCTTGTCAGCTTCCCATGCTTGTTTATAGAGGTGCTGGGGACAAAAAATAAAGAAATGTTTAAAATCTTAATAAGAGTTCATTTAGTATATATGTATCATCGATTTCTATTATGTAATAATATTATTATATTATCTTATTTATAAATAATTATATATCTGTATATAATTATTTTTAGCCAGGTGCTGGTAGCTCACACCTATAATCCTAGCTACTCAGCAGGCTAAGATGCGAAGATCATGGTTTGAAGCCATCCTCAACAGGAAAGTCTGTGAGATTTTTATTTTTTGAGGCATAATATGGCACATGGGTTTTTCTAATGTAATTTTTATTGTTATTCAAGTATTGTACAGAGGGGTCAGGTAATGAGTAAATTTCTTTTTGGACAAAATCTCCCTTTCCTTTGCTTTTCTCCAATTTCCCTGTGAGATTTTTTTTTCTTTTCTTTTTCCCTCATGAAATTCTTTTCTCCAATTAACCACCAAAAAGTCAGAAGTGGAGCTGTGGCTCACAATGGTAGAGAGCTATCCTTGAATACAAAAACTCAGGGATAGTGCCCAGGCCTTGAGTTCAAGTCCCAAGACTGGTATAAAAATTTATTTTTAGTGAAAAAGATCTTCTTCAACAATACAATGAGGAAGATATAAGACAGAAAATGTGTCCTGTCTCCTTAAGTTTGGAGATGATATCTCTTCCTAAAGTCTTCTAGGTATATTATAGCACAGCTATCCCTTTAAAATATAAATAAAGCCATTTAATATGTAATGTTCTCATCTTGCTTTTGCACTGAATAATATAGGTTAGACATTTATTTTGAAAATACTTTAATTCATTCTTTAAAAAAACTACATGGTATTTTGTGATGAGGTATAACCCAATTTATTTAACCAGTTTTCCACTGATGTATATTTATTCATGGTTTCCAGTCTTTTCTTATCTCAAGCAACAATGCCATGGTCTTCCTGGTGGGTCAGGCAATGTGCCACCCATCTAGTCAGCTCAGAAACGATCTGTTGACCCAGCTGTTGGCACACAGATTCTCATCACCTCTTTTGGAGTTTGCTGCCTCATCCAAGAACGTGGCCTTCCCACATCTATGACTCATCATAGTGGAGATATATAAGCTTGTCCAATCCAGCGTAATATGGCGTACTCTAACAGGTGATACTCAACAGGCATTGGCCAAGGATTTCTTATGAGAACTATTTCCATGAGTACTATTCCTAAAAAGAAAAAGCCTATGCCAAATTCTCTTTTGGCATCTGCTCTCAGAACTCTATTGTATTATGTATATCTTTGTACATTAAGATTTCTATAGGAGCATGAATACCTAAATTTTTCATTTTTACAAACATTGACAATCTATTTAAATTTTGCAATATAAACTCCCTTGCTGGCATTATGAATACATAATTTTAAAGTATTTTATGGTAGAAGAAAAATTCTCTGCTTTAGCTCGGCTTAAGTAAAACAAAAAGATTTTTCTCTTCAACCAGATGTTGGTGGACTTTTTGAGTAGAAGAGCAGAAAGTACAGGCCCACTGGCACAGCTGCACTAGCTCCTACTCAACCTTAACATAGCCAAAGAGATTTCAAGATGGCTATTAAATAAAGGGTTTCTATTTATTTTCTTTTATCAGTGACTTAACAGTTAGAGCCTCTGATTGGGTATAATTTATTTTCTTTATTTTAAAACTATAGTAACCTTTTTCAAGGTAAAGGAAGGCTTAAATGTGAACCCTTGCAACTGTGTTAGCAAAACCTGTAGATTAAATACCTGTATCTTGTCTGATCAGTAACACTGTACTATGAAAAGACTTATGCCATTCACACCACCCTATTTGTTAGGAAATGGAAAATCTTGGAGAAAATTACATTAAGTGAATTAAGCCAGATCCAAAGAAACAAAGGTCCCATGGTTTTCCTTATTTGTAATAACTAGTATAAGTCTAGGACAAGCAGAAGAGGTCAAAAGCTATGTACATATGACCATATAACCTGGTGTTAAGAGAAATGAATCCCAAGACAGGAACATAAGAGGTTTTATCTTTGTTGTTGTTCTTTTTAATGTTGTTCTTTTAATGTTGTTCTTTTTATTTATAATGTACTATGTGATTTTTTTTGTTTGTTTCTTTGAATGTTCTTCACCCATGGAACAATCGCTGTTGTCACTGTATTTGATTCCCGTGTCCTGCATCTTGTATATATATTTTTCTAATTTGAGGAGGGGAAGGGAAATAACAAAATGCTGAAACAGGATACAGGATGACCCATTGTAACAATGAGATGTACAAGACAACTTTGCAGGGGTGGGGGAGGGAGGAGTTGGGGAGGTGGGGAGGAAAGGACTGGTAGGGGAAAAACAAAGGAGGGAATAACAATGCTTGATAGGAAATGGACTCATTACCTTGCTCATGTAACTGTAACCCCTCTGTAAGTATCTTTACAATAAAAATATATATTTAAAAAGAGAAAAGAAAAAGACTTACATCATTCATAATTTTCGCATTATTCTGGGCCAAAACCATGTTCATTGAGTCCATCAATGTTGAATATTTCAAAGTGTCTGGGTGCTGGCGGTACTTCTTTTCACTAATAATCTCCATAGCTTTCTTGTTTTTCTCAGCTTCTAGGGAGCCAAGAGGGAGCCAACCAATGCCCTTCATGAAGTCAGCATAGTCCGCTTTGTACTGATTCTGGAGAAGAGGGAAAAAAATTCAGTGATGAGAATTCAAAACTTCTCAAGAAGTATGTTACTAATATTCTATAACTTCCACTTCTGTTTTTCAACCGACAATCTTCAGATTTCATCCTACTGAGTAGCTAGGGTTACAGGTGTGAACCTCTGGTACCCAGCAATGGAAGACTTCTATAAGTCTCATTTTTCTCTTTAGCATATGAGTCTCTGATTGCCTACTACTGTTACAATTTCTCTAAGTCACACACAAAACCACAATGGTACTGTACTGAGGCAAATTTTGTTGACTTCCCCTGCTCAGATCTGAAATTTCTCCCTGTAACTACCATCATTTATGTATTGATATACTGCCTTGGCATCCCCAAAGAGAGATCTAAGCTTGGTTTAATGTGGTCTCCTTTTAGATTTCAAGTTAAATTCACTTTTTTCCAGTTACCAATGGCTTCTTCAGCTGAATTTCCTTTGATTCATCTATCAGGAGTCTTTCATGCATTTGATCTTCTTTGCTAGGCTCCTTCTTTCTGTACATTCATTCTGAAACTGTGTCTGATTTGCTGTCTTTGTTGGATGCCAAATCCAACAGCATTGTAGCAACAAGAGTAGAAAGAAAGACTGCTTTCCTGATTAGATCTCTTGTTAAAAGATATATACTCACTCTTAGGTAAGACATGAAACACCTCAGGAAATTGCACACAAATTTCTTTCAGGATTTTCAGGATGTTGTGATTTCTAGTCACTCATTACTTATTTTCTAAAACAAATGCCTTTTAATTATTGTGGCTTTTACGTACATCACTTTGAATCTGCATCATATTTTTGGCCAATTCAAAGCCCATGGCATCAGGTAGCATGTTGTAGGTATGGATTATGTTCCTATAGTTGGCATTGGTGGCCACTTCCTGAGATTTCTTGGCGGCCACTACACTGAACATGTCCACTGGGGTGTGGAAAGAGGTCTTGGATTTCTCATAGCCCTTCTTATATTCCCGGTCTGACTGTATCTTCGCTACTTGCATGAAGTGCACCAACTTGGGATCATCTTCTAGGCTCCGGAAGCCAATATGTTTGCCTTTGGATTGCTCATAGGCTTTCTTGTATTTGTACTGTGGACAGAAAAGGAAACACAACAATGGGAATAGTGAAGAAAGGAGAACAAAAATCTCATTCATTGGGTACCATGAGCTTTGTGGTAGGCAAAAGGATTCGAACTCTAAAATCAGGCATGAGGCTGAAAATTATCTGTAAATGATTTGAATAGTCTAAAAGCAGCTTATTATTCTTTTTTTAAAAAAATACATGATTCAGTTGCTTTTTATACTACAGAATGAACAATGGTTAGAGGATGGTTGGATTAGGCAAAGGTGAGGATGCTTAGATTAGGTGATCCAGGATGGTGTTACCACAAACACTCAGTAGAGTTGAGCACAGTTCCTGAATACACACAAGGGTTTCTCATTTACCCTCCTTTGCTTGGTCTAAAGACAGCCAGGGGAAAACTTACATCACTGGCAATGTCCCGAGAAGCCTTTGCCGCCTTTATGGACAGAGCATCAGGCCTCAAGTCATAGCCTTTCTTCTTTTCTTCTTCCCAGCCTGCTTTGTATAGTTTCTAAATGATGGAACAGAAAAACAACAGCACCTTGTTACTAGTTTAGAGTGGAGATCCTTTGGGGTTTCAAAATGGTCAGCCTTCTTCCCCCCCAAAATAAAAACAACAAAACCCCCCACATTTTTGTGTTGTTTATCTACTTACATCACTCATGGTGATTTGGTTTACTTTGGAGAGTAAAATATCTGGAGTGTCAGGCATGACGTGAATGGTGGTCTTGTCTTTGTTCCACTTTTCAGTGTAGAGCCTCTGCAAAAGGGAGATAAAGTACATGATTTTACAGCAGAACAGGTTTCTGGCAATGCTAGCAGGAGGAAGAGATTCACATCTCCATCATGGTTCAATTGGAGTGGGAAATGGATGAAACAGAAGAAAAGCTGAGGAAACTGGATCCTCAATAAGAAAAGCAATCAGTTGTCAAGTATGGGAGCCCTCTTTGCCTGAAGCATCAGATGCCATCTTGCCCGTATCTTAAACTAATTCTGAGTTTAACAGTCCTGAGGTTTTAATATGATATCAAGATGGTGTGAGCTGTAGAAACAAGGAAAGTGTTAGCATCCCTGCCTACAACCATCACCACAATCATCATAGAAGATAAAGCTGCTGAAGAGGTTTCCAGGGCCTACATCATGAGTGCTTCAGGGGTCCGTGGCTGATGAAGCAGATGGGCTCCTACCTTGTCCATAGTGATTTTGTTGCTTTTGTTCAGCGCCTGTTCCATTGTGTCCATAGAGTATGTGAACTTGAGCTTCTCAGGGTGCTGGCGATACTTCTTCTCACTGAGAATCTCTCCCGCTTTCTTTGCCTTTTCTACCTCCAGGGAATCAATCGGGACCCAGCCAATCCCTTTCATCCAGTGGGTGAAGTCAGATTTGTAGAGATTCTTAATAAAGAAGGAGAAAATTTTCATTTCATTAAGAGCCAAGAGTTTCTTTGCCTACACAATTTACTCATTATCAAAAAGGAAAAGAGGGAAGAAGAAGGAGAGACTTCGTAATTTTTATTTTCCATGGCAAAATCACTTATAAAAATGAATATATTCATGGAAGTATTGAACTGAAAATTTGAATGTAACAATTTCTTAAAAAATTAACTTTCTTAACAAAGCATAGTGAATCACACCCATAATTCCAGCACTCAGGAGTCGAGGCAGGATTGTAAGCTCCAGGTCAGTCTATAACTAGAACCTGTCTCACAGATGTCAACTTCCTTGAAGAAATGAAAGGTTAACAAGATTTTGCCTTAGGAACAACATTCTGTGTCACCCATTTGAGCCTCTTAAGATTTTCATAGATCATATGTTGGAGCTAAGAGCCAAAGATATATACAGTAAACCATTGGTATTTGGGGATAAATGGGTTTAAGGACACCAGTGGGGGGAAAAATAAACTCACAAATGACAAGAAAGCTACAAGTAGTTCAAATGAGTCAAATTATAAAATTTCAAAGTCTATAGGAGTTCCCTAGAAAGAAGAGCAAGTTGAACCAGGTTTAAGATGGAGTAAGTGGCTCTGGAATTTTCTCTACCACGCATAGAAATAGGAAATGCAGTGCTGTCAGCTGCTGACCAGTACGTACATCACTCTGAATTTGCATGGCATTCCTGTTGTGCTCCACATTCAAGGCATCAGGCAGGAGGGTGTAGTTGTGGTATGCTTGTCTGTAGTTGGTGTTGGTAGCAACCTCCTGAGATTTCTTAGCAGCAGTCACACTGAACATATCCAACGGTGTGTGGTACCTGGTCTTGCTGGCTTCATAACCTTTCTTGTACTCACGATCTGACTGTATTTTGGCCACATTCATGTAGTGGACAAGTTTAGGATCATCTTGAAGGCTGAGAAATCCAATTTGCTTCCCTTTGGCTTTCTCATAGGCCTCCTTGTATTTGCACTAGTTCAAAGAAAAGATTAGAGAGGGGAGATGCTTGATATGAATTGAATTTATACAACAAACTAAGTAAAAGCTAAATACAGTTGGAATCTAAGTAACAGTGAACCTCTTTGTTTTAGTAGTTTAAAACGAACAACTAGTGAAATGTTTCTAATCTTGAAACCTGTCCTGAACTTTATATCAAGGTTGTTGTAAGTAGAATCTTTGAATATGTTCAGTTTCCTTAAAGTTGTGTATTTTTACCTTGTTTACATTATTATTCTGAATTATCTGATAAAGTCATTTCCAAGTCGTAACTTTCAGCAAGACTCTAATACAAATTAAAGTAGTGAACTTCAATTAGTGAGCTTGCACTTTCAGAAGGCATATAACACTGTAAAAAATATAAGATAACCTGTAAAAATGTAATATTTTGTTATTCAGCCTATAATTTCTCCTAGCTTCTCTTTGTAGAAATTACAATATATATTAAAACAGTATATAATATCTATTTGGATATATTTTTATTTAATTATGTTTTATTATATCAAAATA
This sequence comes from Dipodomys merriami, assembly GCF_024711535.1. NCBI lineage: Eukaryota > Metazoa > Chordata > Mammalia > Rodentia > Heteromyidae > Dipodomys > Dipodomys merriami. The sequence continues at coordinate 61,409,702 of NW_027202270.1, read as the reverse complement.
TTTCTGAAGCTGGGCACTTATGGCTCACACCTGGAATCCTACTCAGGAGGCTGAGATCTGAGGATTGTGGTTTGAAGCCAGCCCAGGTAAGAAAGTCCATGAGACTCTTATCTCCAATTAACCACAAGAAAACTGGAAGTGGAGTTGTGGCTCAAATGGTAGAAGGGTAGCCGTGAGAAGAGCTCAGGGATAGCACTCAGACCCTGAGTTCAAGTCCTACAACTGACCAAAAAAAATGTATGAAAACCTAAATTCAAGAGCATTCTTTTGAAACAGTTTACTGAACTGTTTCTTTTTCTGAAAATGCTAGAGGTCAAAGTCACTGGGTTTTTAAAGAAATTTTAAGTAGTTAGGGCTGTGACAGTAATGCACTGCTTGCCTAGCACGTGAAAGGCCCTGGGTTTATTCCTCAGCACCACAAAAATTGAATGAAGCTATATTTACCAGTGGCACTTTAGGAAATTAGAAAATATTTTAATACATTTTGTTTGCTTCTTTATACTTCATGGTTTCATACACAATGTACAGACTTTCAAAATGGAGTTTGTTGCTTTGTAGTTAGACTTACATCACTGGCAATATTTCTTGAACTCTTTGCCGCAACGATGGGGATGGCATCTGGCCTCAGGTCATAGCCCTTAGCCAGGGTCTTCTTCCAGTCTGCTTTATAATGAGCCTTCAAATAAAGGGAATATCATTTCAGTATTTGACATTGTTAAAAGAAGAATGCCACAGGGTATCACAGTGTTTCTTTAAGAGAAATTCATAGCAAGGCTATTAGTTCATCTTATACATATGTATCAGATTCTTTAATAAAAATATTAGAGCAGGTGCCAGTGGCTCACACCTATAATCCTATACTCAGGAGGCCAAGAGCTGATGATCATGGTTTGAAGCCAGCCCAGGTAGGAAAGTCCATGAGATGCTGATCTTCAATTAATGACATAAAAAAGCCGGAAATGGCAGTGTGGCTCAAGTGGTAGAGTGCTAGCCTTGGGCAAAAGGAGCCCAGAGAAAGCACCTAGGCCCAGAGTTTAAGTCCCAGGACCAAAAGAGTAATAATAAAACTCAATACAGGAGCAGGGTGTATTGTTGGACACCTGTAATCTCAGAAATCAAGGGGCTGAGGCAGGAGGATCATGAATTCATGTGAGACTCAGTCCCCAAATGCCCAACCAAACAAAAATCAAAAACAGGACAAAAAGAAAGACAATCCTACTCCATCCCCAAAAGTCAATTATTACACTATCACCTCAACTGACTTCAAAAGTTATACATTTGCCTAAGAAAACAATGTAGAATAACAAAAGATTTTTATTTTTTTTCATAATTTTCTAACTTTCCTATAATACTTTTGGAAAATAAGCATAAAACATTTCAAACTTATAGACAATATGGCAATAAAAATAAAATATGCAGATCTAGTGTTTACTCACTTTCATTTGATTTTAATGATCATTACATATAAAATTAAGGAAAAATTTAAACGGATAAAAGACAAAAAAATGTATACTTGAGACAACACAGAGCTTAAAAATAAGAAAAAATTGCCGGGCGCCGGTGGCTCACACCTGTAATCCTAGCTACTCAGCAGGCTGAGATCTGAGGATCATGGTTCAAAGCCAGGAAAGTCTGAGACTCTTATCTCCAATAAACCAGTAGAAAACTGGAAGTGGCACTGTGGTTCAAGTGATAGAGTGCTCATCTTGAGCTGAAGAGCTGAGGGATAGCACCCAAGCCCAGAGTTCAAGCCCCACAACCGACAAAAAAGAAAAAAGAAAAATAAAAGAAAACATTAAGCCATTTAAAGAAAACCACTTATCCAGGTTTGATTGGGTCTTGAAACCAGTTTACTGACATTTTTAAAAAGTGTTTTTCATTCTGGGTTTGACCTCACATTCTTCCCACCCCAGCCTTCTGAGCAGCTCAGACTACAAATGTGCACCACCATGACCCGTTTCATATAATGGATTTAAACATCATCTCTACTTATGTGCCAAGGCTTTCCAAGATGGCCAATTACATTGTTTTAAAAACTTTTTTGAAGAAAGTCAGATTCTTGGAAGTAATAATAGTTAAAACAAAAGTTACACAATCCAGTATTTACATTTAATACAGACTATGTCGTTTTGTGTTTTCCAGTTTATCCATCTCATTTTGTGGGGTACTATTTTCTAGGCTCATTTTACCACCCCCTAATGAGTTATTAAGGTCTAAGTAAAATTTTATGGTGGCCGCTATTCTTAGATTGCATGGTAAGAGTACCACCTGTGGACTCAGGTTTCCTCCCCTTGAACTACTTAATGCAGGAGTTACCAGAACAGGGAAGACGCATAAGCTATCTTAGACTGGCACCAAGCCAAATACTCACATCACTCATGTTGAGGGCGTTGACCTTAGCTTGAATAAACTGAGGCAGTTCAGGGTCGATGGTGTACTTGTGCTTCAGTTTCTCCCCCTCCACTTTGTAGTTCAACTGCAAACAAGGAGAAAGCGTGAAAACACTACTAGCTGACTTAGTGTGAACTTCACTCACTCTTTTAAAAAGAAAGGCTATTGCTTGTGTTTCCCATACAAGGTGAATGAGTGCCTATTCTGTCACAGGAAGGGGCTCAGCGTAGATAAATTCATGTCCCCAAGCCTCTAATAGTCATTGGATTGTGTGCGCCAGGCTGAGTGGCAGGCTGTGTTTAAAGTGCTTTTTGAAAAAGACTGATTTGTCCTCTTGAAATTCCAGTCTAGCAGAGGAAACAGATGTACAGTAAACTATGAACTATAGCTAAGTTTTATGATGTGTTATAAATAGAGTGAACATAGAAGAAAAATCATAAAGGCCTCTGTAGAAGCAGCACTATGCTCAAACTTAAGAGAAAAGGGAGAGTTTGCCGAAGAAGCACAACATTTGCAGGGCCCAGTGGCTGAAAATGGCCTGGCCAACCTAAGGAACTAATAGTAGCCCAAGACTGGGGGCTTGAATGTGGACAGTTAAGAGGAGCAGAGCATGGATTGAAGGGTCTTTGCAGACAAGTTAAAGAGTAGGGATGTTCAGTTTAAGCAGAAGTTCCTAAGAGGTTGTCCATTAGAATGTGGTTTATGCTTTAAGATATAACCTGATTGCTTGAGACCACAGTCAGGGAATACAGACACCAGGTCATTGCAGTTGTCAACATGAGAGATAAGGAAGCAGGGATGAGGGGACTGGCACTTCAGCAAGCTGGATGAGCTATTTGGGACACTGACTGGCAGATGTATTGGATGCAGGAGTACAAACATAGAGGTGTTAAAGTGACCACCAAGTTTTTGGTTTGAGTTACTACATCTGTCTAGCTATAATTGGTATTTACTGGGATGGGGAAGACATAATAGAGCGAGTATACAATTCTCCTAACTAGGAAAACACACACACACACACACACACACACACACACACACACACACACACACACACACAAACACACACACAATGAGAAACGATGCCTGCCTTAGTACAAAAGAAATCAAAAGTCTCTACAGCATTATGACCACGAAAATAGAATGACTCCTCTGCAGTAATGTGATCCAATTCAAGGAAAGTGCTTGCCAGCCACATTGCCAAAAATAAAAATAAACAATAAAAATCTGGAACTAAAAGAAAGCAAGCAAACAAAATGTCCCTTTCTTTCTTTGCTTTGTGCTCACCCATCTCTTTCCATGAAGGCCTTTTAGAAGAACTCTGAAGTTACTAAAGGATATGATAGGTTGAGCATTGTAATCACCCTCTGACTGAAAGAGAGTCTGGGACTCAGAAATAAGACTCAGATGCTTGCAAATAAACTGCTTATCTCCTCCCCGGGGGCCTTCTTCTAAGATTGCCTCCCAGAACATCGAGCTGTTATGCAAGGGATTAAGACATTAAGCCTTTTTACCTGGGTAGAAATATTGTCACCCAGAACAATAAAATAGCTTGTTTTGCAATTCAGACAGAGTTGTACATGATTGCAATAATGCCATTCCGTGTGTATAGTGGGTAGTCGGGGTGTCTGCTTATGAATGGCACAGATTCTCTGCATTTACAAAACAAAGTAAGTTCGGAAAAATCACTTTTCCCCTGCCTGTTTTCCCTGTGTTCATATTCCATGTTGCTTCAAAAGTTAAACCCATCTCTCTTCTATTCCTGAGAGCCGTTTATTTGGTAACATGGATGCATGCTCACGTATTGAATTATGAAAGGTGGTGGAGCGGCTTGGCATTGAGGGTTGGTTATTCATGGGCAAATCCTTTTGAAGGGAAGCAAGCCACTTACATCACTTAGCTGCTTTGTGTTCTGTTGAGCCAAAACCATGCCCATGGAATCAGGTACACTTGTGAACTTGATGGTGTCTGGGTGCTGTCGATACTTCCTTTCATTTAATGCATCACCTGCTTTCTTGACTTTCTCAACCTCCAGAGAGCCAATAGGGATCCATCCAATGCCCTTGAAGAAGCTGTTGTACTCATCTTTATATACGTTCTGCAGGAGAGTAATAAGCTCTTATGAGAAAGTATCCTACATAAGTCTGATTCAAGGAAGTTTCTGTAATTCCATCCAAGGGGAACAGCAATTATTTCCCTATGTTCCTATGTTCCTGTCTGACTTGTCTGTCACACAGTTTATTACCTGCAATTGGATAATGTGGAAAAGCAGTTCTATTGTTAGAATTTATCATACAGAACAGACAGGAATCTGGGTCATATATTTCCATGGGTACTGCTCAAAATGTTCTATCTCTTGACAATTTGAGCTTTCCATTTGATTTCACTGAAGACTCCAAAACTTTGAGTTTCACATACACTGTCCAAATAAGCTATTCCTGCTCTCAACTAGACAGAAAGATTTTTCTTGAGCACCAAGAAATGAATACCATTTCTTTCCTTTACAGAGGACAATTTCTTACAGAAATCTGTTTCCTGAAGACAGAGTATTCTGAATGTTAAACATCTCACTGTGTGGCTCTCCATGAATCATGTGGGAAGCCCAAAGACTTCTCATTTCATTTTAGATGACTCATTATACAGAGTTACATAGAGGATCAGGTGAACTTGGGTTAATAAACAAAGTAAGCTTTCCCGAATTCAGGAAGCATCAAAAATTCTCTTTGACTAATATTAAACCACTATTATTATTCATAGAGGCCCATGAGAGTACCTCTGACTGAGAATCTAAGTTTCTTACATAGTTAAGGAAAATGGCTTTATCTTTTGTCCATAAGTTAATAAAGGCAATGTCAATGATGGCAATATAAGTACAGAAAGCCAGCAGAAACCACTTGTCTAACATGCACTTTGGTAGTTTTTATCACACATTACCTATTCTAAGGTGCTTTTCTCTAATATTTTACTGCCGTCTGAATTCTAATAAAATGCACAGAAATGACCATCCTTTAAGAACAAACACATCTAGTTCTGTTACATGGTTACATAGTTCTGTTACACACTTACATCACTTTGAATCTGATTTGCATTCCTTGTGTGTTCTACACTCATAGCATCAGGCAGGTAGGTGTAATGATGTAAGGGCTGTTTGTAGTTGACATTGGTGGCTACATCCTGGGCCATCTTTGCTGCTGTAATGCTAACCATATCCCCAGGGGTATGGTAGCTAGTTTTAGTGTTCTCATAGTTCTTCCTGTATTCACGATCCGACTGCAGCTTTGCCACATTCATATAGTGGACAAGTTTAGGATCATCTTGGAGGCTTCTGAAACCCACATGCTTTCCCCTTGATTTCTCATAAGCTTCTTTGTATTTATACTGCAAAGACAGAATTTAGTTAGCAAAGTTCTAGGGTGCTGATAACATTAGGTACAACAATGACGTTCACACAAAAAGGCACTCAGAACATTGTGATTTTTCTGGGAAAAGTATTTTTTAAAAAAACAGTAAATACACCTCATCCAGGAAATTTGGCATGAAAATATTTGTTTCAAACTTGGTAGAGGCTTCAAGGGAATACTTGAATGATAAATTAAGAAACAGGTTTTTTTCCCTTTGTCTTGACTTCTGTAGGTGACTTAAGTATAGAATTGTATTTTAAATCAACTGAGATTTCACACTTCATATGAACATGTCCCCTTCCAAATGTTGGACCTATTTTCTAGCTTCACAAGAAAGTGAATTTTCCTAATCCAATATATGATTTCACTTCATAGATGTGAGTACCACCTATGCAGGTAGCTGGTCTCCCCCATACCACTTATCCACAGCTCCTCTTCAAGCTTCAGGAAGAGGCAGCTTCAAGTGAATTAAGGAGCCACAACAAGGTCCAGGACTGCCACAGGCTTTCTCATAAGTAAAATTCTGGCCAGAAAACTGTAATCTGTTCAAGATCCCTTACAGCTGGGAATAGCAATGAGAAGTAGATTGAGCTATCTGAAATAGGTCAATTCCTTCAAGAATGCCAAAGAATTTAAATCTACCCAAATACTGTGCTCTGCCTGGATTCTTTTTTTTTGAGGGGGGGGGTCTGGTCGTGGGGCCTGAACTCTGGGCCTGGGCGCTGTCCCTCAGCTCTTCAGCTCAAGGCTAGTGCTCTATCACTTTAGCCACAGCACCACTCCAGCTTTTTTCTTTTTGCTAATGTGGTGCTGGGGAATCGAACCCAGGGCCTCATGCATGCAAGTCAAGGGCTCTACCACTGAGCCACCTTCCCAGCCCTTTGCCTGGATTCTTAAACCAGGATTTAGCATGTGAACGGATCATCCAATAAATTACTAGGCCCACTACAGTGGGGCAGCGGTTGGTGGGGGGGAGGGATGGAGCACCATGCAATTGCTAAAAAAAAGTTGAAGTTATACTATCAACTTGTATTTTGTATCTAAGCTAGAAATATATTTCACAGAGTCATGCATTATATGCAAAACTTTGAGAAGGAGGTTTCTAGCACTGTTAACCATCCCTACCAAAAAACTGTGGAGTCTCAATATCCCCGTACTTCCTATGAGGGCTCTACCTGTGGTTTGTGTCTTTTCTTTTCTCAAACCAAGAATATAGCCCCTGGACCAGGAGTATGATGATGGGAAACCCAGCCAGGTATTTGTGCTTTTAGAAAATTTTCTTTTTCAAAGATGATAATGTGTGTTTATTTTTAATACAGATAAAATGGGTACCTGAATCAAAATTATATGGTTTTCTTGTCCATTTGTTTCACAAAACTATGTATATTTATATCATGTTCTCAGTTTTTAAAATATAATTGTAATTCAGACAGTCATCTGAATTTAACATGTTAGTGTCAGTCAAGGTGTTTTGACGAAAAATGAATGAGGGCTGTTAGAGAGTAGTGGCCGCAAAGGTAATTTGGGCTATGAATCACAGCAAAAGCCACTGTCAAATTTATGACAGCTCTACCAAGTGGGGTCAACCGAAAAGAACAACAAAAATGTTGGAAAAGTGACAGGGTTTCAAAACAATATTTTGTGGAGAACTTTCAAGTCATTAACTCAGCATATTGCTTTCAATGAAGAAACCATTTAAAACAAGCATAGATTTGATCCCATTTTTAAAAAGGCAATCACTCAAATTTAATTTTTTTTTAAACTTACATCACTGGCAATGTTTCTTGATGCCTTGGCAGCAGTAATGGGAATTGCATCACCCAGCACGTTGTTTCCCTTGGCAATTAAATCATGCCAGTCCCGTTTATAACAGACCTGGGATGAAAAAGCAAAGGATGTATAAGCAGGTGGTGTATTAATAAGTTAACATGATTCTAAAACTGCTGGAATTGGTTTGATCTTTCCAGATGTCAGCTGATAGGATCCCTTGCTGTACAAGCTCTTCCAATAATGTCCTGTGGTCAGTGTAACACTTTGGACACATCAAACTATGGGACACTGTACTAGTTATTCACTTAGATCTGGTCTGGATATTCAGGAGGATTCTGAAAGATGGGTGAATGCAGACTTCTGCAAACCATGATTAAGTGAGAACCAATGGGAAAGAATTAAGCTGTTTAGTCTATGAAAAAAAGGTCAAGAGAAGTCATGATGGCTATATCTAGCGGATAATAACTTTTCCCAAATGGAAAATAAAGTAGAAGTTCTGGGGGAATACATGATAGAGAAGAGTGTTATAACGCATGGAGCTATCCTACCCTAAAAGGGCTAACTCTAGAGATAAAGAGCATATCAAGGGATATACTCAATGGGTCAAGGTACTGACAAAATAATTGTCATATTCTAAAATTCAATTATTTTATTGTCACAATTTGTTTCCACACATTGAAGACCCTACTTACATCGCTTATATTGTAAGCATTACACTTGGCCTGGAGAAATTGTGGAAGATCAGGACTCAGAGTATACTTATGTTTCACATCTTCTCCTTTGGCTTTGTATAAGATCTGTAATACACAGGAACAAAAATAAAGTGTATTATATATCATGCATGCTTAAATGAGTTTTTCCTAGTCAATCTCCATCATTTTTTAAAAAATTATTGTGAAATACCATACAGAGGGGTTACAATTACATGGGCAAGATAGTGAGTACATTTCTTATCAAGCATTGTTGCCTCCTCCTTTGTTTCCCCATACTATCCCTTCCCCTCTCCACACCCACCCCCACACCCCTCCACCTCTCACCCCCCCTCCACCCCTTACCCCACCAAAGTTGTAAAGTTCGTTTTTTGACATAATGTCTTGTACATCTCATTGTTGTAATAGTTCCACCTGTAACCCTATTTAAAGTTCGTTTTTTCCCTTCCCCTCCACAAATTATATCAACATCAAATACAGTGAAAGCATGGCTTATACCTTGGGGGAGGTACATACAAAGCAACAAAGAAATCATCTTATGAATATGTTGGAAACAATAGCAAAAAAGAAAAAAAAAACATTTGAATCCTTATCTTGGGGTTCATTTCGCCTAACATCAACTTGTCTGACAGTTTCTGTTTTCTCAGACATATACTAGTTATTGCAAATAAGGGAAACCATGGGACCTATATTTCTTTGGGCCTGGCTTCCTTCACTTAATATAATTTTTTCCAAGTCTTAAAAATATGGAACGCTTCATGAATTTACGTGTCATCCTTGCTCAGGGACCATGCTAATCTTCTCTGTATCATTCCAATTTTAGTATATGTGTTGCCAAAGCAGATGCCCCCATCATTTTTATAGATTAAAAAACACCAAGAATGTTCATTTTATCTTTTTTAAAGCACTGTATTGGCAATTCTATGCATTAAAAGAGAAAAAAATTCTTAATAGAAAACCTGGGTTTTCTATTAAGTATAAAGGAAATCCAAATATAAAAGCCTAAAACAACAGAATTCACTAGAGCTAGATACATTTGTTCTTTGCCAATTTGTTCTTTGCTCCTAAATTTTTGTTAGTTTTTTGGAGTTTTCATGTCTAGAAAGGAGATGATGGTTAGAATGGTTTCTTTTTAAAATTTCTGTTTCAAAGTTTCCAATTATAATTGTATCAGTGAAAGTATACAATAATTTCTTCATACCTGAAGGTATTATTTTTTTGGGGGGTGGGGGTCCGATCATGGGGCCTGAACTCTGGGCCTGGGTGCTGTCCCTCGGCTCTTCAGCTCAAGGCTAGCACTCTACCACTTGAGCCACAGCACCACTTCCAGCTTTTTTTTTTTTCTTTCTTCTTATGTGGTGCTGAGGAATTGAACCCAGGGCCTCATGCATGCAAGGTGAGCGCTCTACCACTGAGCCACCTTCCCAGCCCACCTGAAGGTATTTTATAGGAATTCAAAGGTTATATCAAAATATTTACCACTTTTATTTATGCTATTTTGTTAATTTAAGAAATTACATATACTTTTACTGAAAGTCACCAAAGTATATAATATAGAGACTTTATTGTGCTCTCATCTTGGTAACTGAGAATAAATGAATTCTATTTCTAAAACTGAAAAGAGCCAGGGTCACTGGCTGAAAGAGACTTCCAATCTAACTTGTCACTTACTATAGTTCCTAGAGATGAACTCAAGGAGTGTCACAGATACAATAGTGTGCATACACAAATAAACCTAAAATGGTTTTTTTTGGGGGGTGGTCCGGTAGTGGGGCCTGAACTCTGGGCCTGGGCGCTGTCCCTCAGCTCTTCAGCTCAAGGCTAGTGCTCTACCACTTGAGCCACAGCACCACTTCCGGCTTTTTTATTTTTGCTTATGTGGTGCTGAGGAATCGAACCCAGGGCCTCATGCATGCAAGGCAAGCACTCTACCACTGAGCCACCTTCCCAGCCCCTAAACCTAAAATGTTGATTGATTTATTGATTGATTGATTGATTTTAGGCCATGGGGCTTAAACTCAGGGTCTGGGTGCTGTCCCTGAGCTCTGTTGCTCAAGGTTAGTGTTCTACCACTTTGAGCCACAGATCCACTTCTGGTTTTTGAGTGGCTAATTAGAGATAAGAGGCTCATAGGGACTTTCCTGCCAGGGTTGGCTTTCAACTGCAGTCTTCTCCTGAATAGATAGGATTTAAGCCCACAGCTTAAAATGTCAACATTGAAATGTATCTTCAAGTACTGAATAATTTCTTCTAGAACCCAATTGCCTTGAAGAACAAAATGTCACAGATTCTACCTCCTTCTTACCAATTCTTTTTGCCTTGTTTCAGCTTCATTCAAGTCTTCTCTTTGAGAACTATAACAATCTCTACTACTACTACCTTCTGCATCCAATCTCATTTCTCTCATCCAGTCTCCAACCATTTCTGCCAGATTCTCTTTTAAAATGTGACTGATGATGTGACTCCATAAATTAAAAATCTTCAACATTACAAATTACGGACTTAGTAATGTCCAAAATACTCTACAATTAGCATCTGAGACCCTCAAGGATCAGGTTAAATCCTGAGCTCATCTCTGACCATGTGTTCTTTTTGTACTGTCCCTATTGTTCCTTCACTGGCAAAGGAAAAAATGGGCAAATTTTCTAAGGAAACTGCCAGGCAGTTACCAACTTATCTACACTTTCTTAACACGGATCTCTCCTTCAATTCTTGCTTCTCTGTGTGGAAACACTGTTTAGACTTGTGCTTTTTTTCTTAAGCTCTTGTGAATTCCTTTTTTGTTTAGGTCCAAGACCAGAACTCAAACTCAGTACCTGCTGGTTTTGTTCATTGGCTAGTGCTCTTCCAACTGAACCACACCTCCAACCCCAAGGCCATTGTTAATTCCTACGTCTCACTAAGCCTCCTCTATGTCACCCGTATGCCATTGGCACTGATGAAACGGTCAGCACATAGGTATTCAAACACTGACTATGTGAAATAATGAGTGGATGTTTCTGCTGTGCTTAAAATTGTCAACATTACTAATTACCACAGTACACAGAAAATTGTTTCTTAAATTGGGGTACTTTTTAATTTACCTAGTCACAGTTTTGACTAGTTAATCATCTTCTTTTGTAGGCCTTGAATAGTTGGCACATTGGAAAAAGAGGTGGTTTCCATCTCCCTTTCCAACATGGCTCAATCCTTCTCAGAGCTTGAGATTCAGATGTGAGGATACAACTTTCATTTGTTTCTCCACCAGACTGACACTATCCTTCCACCCATTTATTTAGACACTCATGGGATGATCTGTTCATTTAGCATGCTAAAGATGAGAGTTTATGAAAGAGTTCTAGACATCTGCCATGTATTTCAAATAGTTTATCATTGGAGACAACCATGCTTGAAGCACCTTTTCAAATATTCAGATGAGGAATATTAATGAATATGTGATCCCAGGCTAAGCAAGTGGTAACGAAATATCTGTGTTTTATACCTGAAAATTTGAGAAGATAAGGAAATAGAATTTGAAGGTAATCTTGTCAGCTCTACCATTTCATATCATATGAACTAAGAAAAGTGATGTAAGCTCTTTCAATCTGATTCTCCTGAACTGGAAATAGTAGTGCTGGTTTGTGAAATGGCATGAATTAATGAGTGCATGGATATAGTCAGAACTATATTATGCTCTTGGAGCACTTATTAATCTGTATTGGTAGATTTGTGTACATTAATATAACACTGAAGAAATGAAATATAAATAAATAAAAATTATAACCTTTTCAAAAATAAACAAAATTGTCAACATTAGCCAGAGCATATATACTGCCCATGGGAAGTTAGAAAACAACCCTTATCTCCACCAAGATAACATTTCAAATGTCTCATTGAGAATGAATTCTGAGGAACAAATACACTCATTTGTGCTGTTTTCCCATACGGTCATATATGAAAAGCAAATGTCAGCTTAGTGTTAAATAAGATGAATTTGCCACAAGGAGTGTGTGATTTAGGCTAAATTTGTTGTGTGTGTGTGGGGGGGTGTGTACATGAAGGATTAAAATAGAACTTTTTGTAGGCAAGAGGTAAGGCACAGTTGGTAGTGACAACTCAGTATGAGAGCATGAATTCCTGAATCCATACCTCGGTACCATTACCACAAACACAACAACAAAGAATATAGCTGTTTACCAATCCATGCCAAATGTATCCAAAATAACAAAGTTTCTTAAAGACACTGTCTTAAACGCAGCTAAAATACAGTTCTTTTCTTTGCTGGTACCTTATATATGCTTGGCTTACCTCCTCAGCTGCTGCTTTACCCCTTGAGATCATGCCTCTAGCCCAACTTTTTACCAGTTATTTAAAAGACAGAATCTGGTAGACTTTTCTACCCAGGTAGGCTTTGACCATGTTCATGTAAATCACCATCTCCTGAGTATCTAGGATCACAGGCATGAGCCAACCAGTGCCCAGAGGGAAAATGTTTTTAAAAGAAGGTTAAAAAAATTTTTTTTGCTACCCACTGTTGAAAAAGTATGATTTTTGTTTTTACACTAATTGTACAAAATAATGTTTTAAACAAAAACACACTTCTCTGAAGAATAAAACTATTGAGCTGATTCTAGCTTTTTCTTTAAAAAGCTCCCCTCCACACCGTATGCCCTCACGCTTCTCTATACTCACATCACTGATTTGCTGTGTGTTCTGCTTGGCCTGGACCATCACTGGGGAGTCCACGATGCTGGTAAATTTGAGAGTATCTGGATGTTGCCTGTACTTCTTTTCATTCAAGGCATCACCTGCCTTTTTAACTTTTTCTTGGTCAAGGCTACCAATTGGTATCCAGCCAATGCCCTTCATCCAGTTGTTGTAATCTTCCTTGTAGGCATTCTACAGCAACAGAGAAAAAGAAGAGTAAGCATTTGGGTCATGGGCCCAGAACTGGGTGTTGGGGAATCTCTTGTGGGAGTCATGGCACTTACATCGCTCTGGATGTGCATCATGTTTTTAGACAATTCCAGGCCCATGGCATCGGGCAGGTAGGTGTAGTGATGAAGAGAATGCTTGTAGTTGGCATTGCTGATAACGTCTTGAGCTTTCTTGGCAGCCACAACATTGAACATATCATGAGGTGTATTGTATTTGGTCTTGGTCTTTTCATAGTCTTTTTTATATTCCCGATCTGACTGTATTTTAGCCACATTCATGTAGTGAACCAGTTTAGGATCATCTTGGAGACTTTGGAAGCCAACCATTTTCCCTTTGGCCTTTTCATAATCTTTTTTGTATTGAACCTGTTGGAAACAAAAGATGAATATGTTTTAAAATGTAGTTTTCAAGATGCATGTTTGTAAATGTAGTTTACAAGATTTTACAGAAAAATAGGGCCATGATTCAAATTTGACACTCTATATCAATAACCAATAAGCTATTCACTTGTACAAGGAGACATTTCTTGTTACTGATAAGAGGACTGTTTCCAACCTTCTGGCCCTGGAGACACCAAAATCATGCATAAATGAGTCCCTGTGTGAAATGATGCTTGTAATTTATGCTTAGTATCCTGTGTACTTTAAATCATTGCTAAATTATTTAGACTGGGATTGTTCCCATAATTCATATTAGTGACAAAGTAATTGTCTATACTTTTGCACATAGTTACTGGGAAAGAATGGAAACAAAAATATGTCACAGGCTGTGTCAATACATTAAGACTGCTAGAGTTCCACATACTGCTTCTTTTCTTAGTCCTAGAATTTCAGCAGTTGTAGAATTTTCAAGAGTCCTTGTTTATTCAAAGGGAGGCCTGGAGCCAGTGGTACACACTAATTGATTCTGAACATTAAAGGTAAGTTATTGGACTTCTGAAGGGAGACTTGGAGAGGAGCTTGAGACACAAGCAGAGAGACGAGGGAATATGGTGGTATTTGGAGCACATCATGGCTGAAAGAAATACCCATAGAGAAAGGAGGTCAGTGAGAAACTTTGGGTGGAAGAGCTTTTCAGAATTTGGACATTTGTTATTTAATTATATTCATATTCATGCCATGTAAACCTCATTTCAAGCAGTAATATTGTGCTTGGAATTTTCTGGGAAGTCAGAAAGAAAGTTTGGGTGCACATCTGGTTATATGGAACAGAAAAAGTAAATCTACCAGAGGAGTGCCCAGATAAGCTCACGCAAAACCACCCCATGCAAACCAGGAGCCAGGGGGTGGTCACAAAAACATAAACTGCCTATTCTACTGGGGATATAGTGGTGAACACAGCTGCCTTCTAAAAACAAACCCGTCAGAGGAACTGAAGACCCTATGAGCAAGGGATTCTGCTTCCTATAGGACAACAGGCAGGGCCCTAGCCAATGCCATTAACATCTCAAATAGCAATGTGACTTCAGTCCATTTCTAGGTGAAAATGAACAATGGTAAAAAAAATTTAAATTCTAAACATCAGTGGAAACCAATCAACTATTAGCTGCTGTGACACTTGAGACCAATTCATCCATCAATAGATGAAATAAAGGGAAGGAGAAGAAAGAGAAGGAAATCACACAAATTGAGATGTGAGATAAAATTTTACCACCAGGAGGCTATTACAACTTAAGTGGTAAATTACTTCTTAATTTCTTAAAAGAGAAGAAATGTGAATTTGTACAGAAATCTAGATGATGCTTTTAAACTCTCGGAGAATATGAGAAGTAATTAGTGGAAAATTATACCAGCCTTGTCCTCCAAGAAAATTCAGATCTGTTTAGAAAGCTTTCTTTCTAGAGCAGTTTTTAGTTAGACTTGCTTCCAGTAGATGTGCAACTATTGAGTAACCCATGAAGCCCCAACTCACCCACCCACATTTTCTAATTACCCTAGATGGACTTACATCACTTGCAGCCTGCCTGGCAGCTTTGGCAGCCTTGATGGGAATTGCATCAATTCTCAGATCGTATCCCTTCTTGCTCAAATCTTTCAAGTCTGCTTTGTACATATTCTGAAAGAAAAATGTCATCCAAGTGTAACCCCAAGGCCACATTAGTGAAGACTGAATACATGCAAACATCAGCCGAAATCCACACATGTACCTCACTAATATTGTAGGCATTGACTTTAGCTTGTATGAACTGTGGCAGATCTGCTGGTAGGTTGTATTTGTGCAGAGTTTCCTCTCCTTTGGCTTTGTAATTGATCTAGAAGAGAAATGGTACATAGACAAAGAATAAACATTTCATGAACAAGAAAGTAATTTCAGAGTGGAGATCTTGACAAAGGAAAGTTTTAGGAAAGTCACACTGCCCTGCCCCCATATTTATCTGCAATTATTTAAGGTCACTTTTATACAAGTTCCTACCACAGTGCTGATTCTGTCAGCAAAGATCTCTTAGCATGCACAAGGGAAGTCTGAACCAAGATAAGGATACCTGGTAGAACTTAGTCTAGGGAGGTGATCTGATAAAAATATTAACCTGCAGATACTTTCTTGAAGATAGGAAAGGCTGATGGGATGGAGTACACTACCCACTTTTGTTATAGTTTGTGGGAGATTAGAGAGACTTAGAGGTATAGTTTATACTACATAGAATTTTTGTCCTAGTTTCAGATAGAATTCCTTAAAATAGAATTCCTCCATAAGATCTGGTGCCTCTATATTAATTACTACAGATTCTTGTAGTTATCATTAAGAAGGTTTATATATATACTGAATACATAATATCCTATACATAATATACATAATACCCTGAAGATATAAATTAGTTGTGTTTTATTAGTGAGCAGCTAGAGAAATATATAATTGCTTGTGTAAATGTACTCTTTAGACTGTAGTATAGTTATGGGTGATCATTGCATTCAAATATATTTGTGTTAATTAGTAATTATTAAACTATACACAGGTTGAACACTTACATCACTCCTCTGGGCCTGGTTAATTTTGGACTGTACTGTAATTGGAGCATCTTCAATTGAGGTAAACTTGAGTGTGTCTGGATGTTGTCGATACTTTTTCTATTTGACAAATCAAAAAGAGAAAATTATATATTTTTCACTGAAACTAACATGCATCAAAATCCTCAAAATGTATTTTGGATTTTAAAATAGTAAACTACATTTATATAAAATACTAAGATACAAAAATACTAATACCTTGATTGGCTTGAATGAAAAAGAAACACACTACACAAGCCAATGTTTTAAAATTGATTTAGCTATGGAAGATTTAGAGCATAGACCAATTTAACTTTCAGGAGCCAGACATACACTAACCCTTCATTTCTTGCTTACAGCATGAAGTGTTTGCTCCCAGCTAAGCTGAATCCATAAACATCTCAGTGTTCTAACAAGGAGTCACAGTAAAGCAAGCAAGAAGATTTGGGGTATGTTTGCATGACACTAATGGATTCTTAGGGACATCATTTTTCCTGTCACTCCACTAGCAACTGAAGAAAGATGCTTCTCAGTTGAAGGAGGAGGAGCTAAGTGTCTAGGGCAACAGCCAGGAATGATAGATGACTAAAATGGAGAGGCCCTGCTTTGCTAGCTTTGCTGGAGCTAGCACCACAGTTATCATTTACCTTTAAGAGTCAAGGAAGGGGAACTGTGGGAAGGTGTACCAACTGGGAACCAGCAACATCTAGCTATCTTTAATCCTCCATTCTATTCTATGTTCCTAGTCCTCATCCTTGGTACATATCATACATTCTCACTTTTACACATAGGGTAACACTGCTTTATCAGCTTTAGGTTTCTGAAGACAAGCAATTCAGAAAACAAAAACAAACAAACCCCAAAACTTCCTCTGAAAGAGCTGGCAAACTGTGTTCACTAGAACAAAGTAAAAACACAAAGTAACAAGACAGATAAAAACTGGAACATCTTTAAGACTTCTGTCTGCCAGGTAGTCACCCTCTGATGACACAGTCACCTGATTACAATGCATTTTCAGCTGCTAGTGATTGAGGACAGCGAAACTTGCTTCTCTAAAATCCTCAAGATTATGCTTTTTTAAAGACTTAATAGTAATTTATAGAACTACTACAGAGTCATCACGTTTATAACATAGGGCATACTTTTTCAAAGATGGCAGCTGCATTACTGACAATCACCCCAAATTGGAAATAACCTGTACACCACTAACTGACAAAGAAAACATCAACATCTGCCATGTCCATACAAGGGAAGAATACAATTTTTTTAAAAAAGGAATGAATTACAGGCATAGGCATGGATAACCTCAAAAACATCATAAGAAGCAAAAGAAATCATTAGAAAAAATAAAACTCGAGAGAGTTTTATGTGGGGGTCTGAGGATGGAAAAGTAACATTTTTTGAGGAAACTTCTTGGAATACTCATAGCATTTTTAGTTCACTTTGCTGAAGGCTGCATAATTATATGAATTTATTAAAACTTGTAAAGGGATATATTTAAAATAGGTGAACTTGATGATAGGTAAATTATATCTTTTTATAAAGTTGTTAAAATATTTCTATTTCAAATGTTTAGCATGTGTGATTACAGTTAATGCACAAGTGTATGTTTATCTACCACTCATTCAACTGGTTTTCCTTTTGTTCCCAGTAATAATGATCATGGAATGTAGCAGAAAAGGGGACACTTCCCATGGCTTTGAGAGTCTTAAACCCAACACATTCCTAGCCTATGGAACAAAGCCCATGGGCTTACCTCGTTAAGGATTTCAGTAGCTCGTTTTGCCTTTTCCATTTCTAAAGACCCAAAAGGCACCCAGCCACAGCCTTTCATCCAACTGTTGTAGTCAGCTTTGTATTCCACCTAAAACACCAAGAGAAAATGTACATGTCTATGTTCAGGGTCATCCTTTTGATTTAAAATGATTACTATTTTAACCATTTCTTTAAAAAAAATCCTAGCAGGTCTATTTCTCCATAGGTGGAGATTACTTTATATATTTCTTTATTTTCCAATTTTTTTATTGTGAAAATACTGTACAGAGGGGTTACACTTATATGGGCATTGTAGCCTCCTCCTTTGTTTCCCCTTCCCATCTCTTCCCATCCTCCCTCCCCCCAATTCTCTTCCTCCCCCACCAAAGTTGTAAAGTTCGTTTTTCCACATAACGACTTGTACATCTCATTGTTGCAATGGATCCACCTGTATCCCTATTTAAATGATTTTTTTCCCTTCCCCTCCACAAATTATACCAACATCAAATACAGTGAAAGCAGGGGTTATACCATGGGGGAGGGACATACAAAGCAACAAAGAAATAATCTTATAAATGTGTTAGAAATAATCACCTGAAATAAAAAAAACATTTGAATACATATCTTAGGGCTCATTTCTCTAACATCAACTTATCTGAACTTTTCTGCTTGACTCAGACATATACTCGTTATTGCAAATAAGGGAAACCATGGGACCTAAGTTTCTTTGGGCTTGGCTTACTTCACTTAATATAATAATTCTATGCCTCCATCAGAAAGAATGACATTGCCCCATTTGTTAGGAAATGGAAAGACTTGGAAAAAATTATATATTTCTTTTGTGAGAGATTTTTTTTGAACAGCCCCAAGGTTTATTTCTTTTCTCCTTTTGAGTCTTTAATCCATTTTGTTCTTATTTCCTGCTCAATGGGAGTATGTAGAATTCTAAATTTAACCCAGAAAATGCTTATTTTGAAGAATTAATCAAATGACTGTACTTACACGTTTAAATGTAAGAGGTTCATTCCCTGAAACTTCAAATATTACATTTTTATGGTTAGACTTGAAACTCACAATGAAGGAATAACTGCTCATTTTCTAATTAGATAAGACTTCATAGTCATTTTTCCTAAGTGCTTTGTGCACACTGAACTTACACATGAATATACCTATATTATCAGTTTTTCTACATTGACTAACAAGAGATTTTACAATAGTTATGCTTGTTAATTTGTTTAAGAAGCAATTATTTGGAACTGGTCTTATTTGGGAGATAGTTACTTCATTTATTAAAATAATGAGTCACTTTTGTTGTCTGGCCATAGCTGATATAAAGACATATTTTGGACATAAAATTCAAAGAATTAATCTTTAGTGTTGAATAAGAATAAAAAGAAAGCATTTGGTCCCTGCCCTTGCAAGATTTACATTCTACTTGATATGAAGAATCAGAAATATTAAGAAACAATAATGGAACTGTTAGTAGTGAGAGTATAAAATTATGTAGCAAGCAAGAAAAACAATATGATGTTTCCCCAAAGAAGTTAAAAATAGAACTACTATATGATCCAAAATATCATATGAGTTATCATTTCAGCTCCTGGACATATTCTTATAAGAATTAAAAGGAAGATCTTTGAAGAAACATTCTTCTATTGGTGTCATAGTAACATTATCCACCATAACTAAAAGGTGAAGTCAACCTAATCATCCATTTGCAGATGGATGTATAAATAACATGTGATATAGATAATGGAATTTAATTTGGTCATAAAAAGGAAAGAAATTCTGACAAAAGCAACATGTATGAATATTAAGTACACTATACTATACTATAAGTGAAATTTGTCTAAAGAAGTTTTAATTGGCAGAAAAAAGCAATAAAAGATGCTGCTGCAAATGACATTTTCTTCCCAGGACATAGTAATCTGTATAAAATTGAATGATAATGATGAATGTCATTATAATAAATGCACTGAAGATAACTAATGTTTATTAGGCATTTACAAAAGGGCCTTAGCATTATACTAGTGTTTAGAATCCACTTAGACCTTCCAAATAACACATTTGTTGAATTCCAATTTAACAGAGGAAGGTTCTAGACCCAGCAAGGTTGCAAATGGAGTGCATGCCAGATCAGATGTCCCTATACCCAAGGATGAGCACCTCTAATACTACAAGAGTAATTTCTCATGACCTGCTTGTTTAGACACAGAAGACCCTACAGAGTCTGTGAGAAGTCAGAAACCTTGCTCAACTTAGAAATTCTTCTTAGTTTCCACCTTCAAAAGAGGGAGTAAAGCAGCTCATGTCTGTAATCTTAGCTGGACTCATATCTGTAATCTTAGTGGCTCATATCTGTGATCTTAGCTACCATGGAAACTGAGATCTGAGGATCACAGTTCAAAGCCAGTCCAAGCAGGAAAATCCATATGACTCTTTTATCTCCAATTAACCACCAAAAAGCTAGAAGTGGATCTTTAGCTCAAGTGGTAGAGTTTTAGCCTGGAGTACAAAAGCTCAGGGGCAAGTGCTCAGGCCCTGAGTTCAAGCCCCAGGCCTGGCACAAAAACAACAACAATAATAAAGAGAGAGTAGAGAAAACTCAGGTACTCACATCACTCTGCAGTGTATATGCCTTCTTGGCGAGGTCCACATTGATGCTATCAGGTGGGTAGCTGTAGTTGTGCAAGACGTGTTTATAATCCACATCACTGACAATTGCCTGAGATTTCTTAGCTTGAGTGACTTGGAGCATATCAAGTGGGGCCGTGTAGATGGTTTTTGACTTTTCATAGTCTTTGCGATATTCGCGCTGTGACAGGAAATGATCATTTAATACAAATCCCTAATGGATTTTCAAAAGCAAAGTAAATACTAACTAGATGAAGAGATACAAACAACTGAGATATTTTGCTCCCAAATCTGCTCCTATCTCACCTATCATTGAAATCCCCTAAAAAATCACATCTGCACCGATCCTCCCAAATCATTTGAGATCAAATAGCAACTATAGAGAGTGACAGCAGACATTAGGAATGGGCCACAGCTTCTTTTTCATACAGGGCTTATTTTAAAACAGGATTTCAAAAGGCTTGCTATAAAGCATTGTTTCTGTTGATGAAAGCTAACTTCAAGTTTCCCAATCAAGATGTATTTTCTAATTAATGAAAAGCACATGAAAGTCATTTCATATCATTGATTTTATCGCATGTCTACTTCATAGATAGAACTATCTTCCAAGCTTTCTAGAGTCATTTTTAAATGATAGGTACGACATTTTCAACCTATTATGAGCTCCACTGAGAACAGCAAGGATATTTGTTTGTTTTTTTCATTCCAAGTTTAATTTTAGTGACAATTTAATAGAAGCTTCAGACTGCTGCAGTTATATAACCTCAGGGGAACAAAGTTTGTGAAACGGAGCCATGAAAGTAACCTTGGCCCTGTGTACTATGCTCTCGTAAGCCAAATGTCCTGGCTGGGCCTCAGGAGGCACCTTCATTGGCAGGTATTCTGGAATGGTTAGACATTGTGCTAATTAGGCCAAATTCCCTGTTTCATCATTACCAACTTACCAGTTACTTCAACAGAGAAAAAAATTCTGACCAATTTCCTTTACAAAAGCTATAAAACTACCTTCTCTTCTTTATAACTACTCAAAGTATTAGTGAACCAAGCCAATAAATAGAGAATGTACTTTGTAAAATTTTCTGTAGTAATTTTCCTCGCAAATGATTGGATCATTTAGCTTAGGGAATTTGAGCTACTTTCTGATATTTTGTGGATAATCATGGTTACTGAATAAATTTAGTGTTTAATTATAAATCTAGACCCTTACTTTTTTTAATGTTTTTTTTAATTGCGCAAATACTGTACAAAGTGGTTACAATTACATGAGCAAGGTAATGAGTATATTTCTTTTTTTTTTTTTTTTTTTTTCGGTCGTGGCGCTTGAACTCTGGGCCTGGGCGCTATCCTTCAGCGCTTCAGCTCAAGGCGAGAGCTCTACCGCTTGAGCCACAGCGCCACTTCCTAGACCCTCACTTATGAAAATAAAAAATGGAAATTCATTATCATAAGAACATTTTAAAAGCTTTTTTTTTAGTTAGAAGAAACTGATAAGCAATGGTACAACAGTCGATGGTGTGAGGAAGTGATTACTGAATTGCTTTGATTCTTTTGTTTTTGTTCAAACCAGAAGATACATCCCAGTGCAGACAAAGTATTGTCAAATATCCAAATGCCTTTAAAAAATTCTTTTAGCTTGGGCATTATGTGAGCATAACCCCATTGATTATCTCTTTCAGGTACTGACACCAACCCCATTGATTATCTCTTTCAGGTACTGACACCAGTTATTAACAAATGTTTGTAAACTTATTTGTGTCTCATGTTCTAAGGCATTTGGTGGCAGGATAAAAAATAAAAGATAAAGCTACACATGACATCAACAGGAGCTGGAGCCTTCTTGAGTAGAGAAAGGACAAGGGGCTAGTAGTGTTGTGTTTGTGAGCATTTATACTGACAAGACAAGGAAGAAGGTGTGTACACATCATTATATGAATACATGATTAAAGTAAATGGTGCAAGTCTATGTTGAACACTGTTATTACTCTAAGGGATCGTCTAAGCCTTGTGTAAACTCTGTGGGGGGGAAGGGGATAGACAGTTTTAGCTCTATCTTTTTTCTTTTTCTTTTCTTTCTTTCTTTTTTCTTTTCTTTTTCCTTTGTCCTTATTTTTTTAGTGCAACTCCTGGGGCTTGACCTCACAGCCTAAGCTCTGTCCTGAGCTGCTTTTGCTCAAGGCCAGTGCTCTGCCACTTGAGCCACTTCTGGCTTTTTCTGAATAGTTTATTGGTGATAAGAGTCTTATGGACGTTCCTGCCTGGGCTAGATTCAAATCACAATCCTCAGATCTCAGCCTCTTGAGTAACTAGAATTACAGCTGTGAGCCACAAGCATCCAGCTTTCTAAGGCTTTAAAAAATGTATTTATAAGATATTTCTTTGTTGCTTTGTATGTCCCTCCCCCACAGTATAACCCCTGCTTTCACTGTATTTGATGTTGGTATAATTTGTGGAGAGGAAGGGAAAAAACAAATTGTTTAAATAGGGATACAGGTGGACCCATTGCAACAATGAGATGTGCAAGATGTTATGTCGAAAAATGAACTTTGCAACTTTGGCGTGGGGGAGTGGGGAGAACAGGGAGTGTGGGGTGGACATGGTAAGGGATGGGAAGGGAAAACAAAGGAGGAGGTAACAATGCTTGATAAGAAATGTACTCATTACCTTGCCCATGTAATTGTAACCCCTCTGTATGGTATTTTCACAATTAAAAAAATGTTTAAAATACTGTATATACTGTAATTTGCAATACTAGATGTTTGCCTCTCTATAGCAAATAAAGCCTAAAGATAATCTAGAAAATCTATTTATTCCCTGAAATTTAGGAAAAAGTTATTTTAAAAAAAGTGTTTTCTAGGGAGGGAGCTGAATTTTTTTTTTAAATTGTATTTTTAAAGGGTTACATAATCAGTGGGGTGTTTTTCTTAGGCCTAGGCCAGTACTAATGACTAAAGTCAATTAACAGCATGGATAAGTATATTCAGTCATGATTTTCTGCTAAAGGTACTTTAAATCTTAAATGTCATTTTTCATTTAGATTAAAACATCTAATGATGTTTTCCAAGAGGTTTTGAGAATGATAATGTATTAAATATTAATGCATACCATTTTCAGAGTAAAATGTACTTCAAATGCCAATCAATAATAAGTTTTCCCCAAACATGCAACATTCAAGACCCTGGGAAATCATTCTACTTTTTAAGCCCTTTTCAGCAAGTTCTTGTGAACAAGATTGGGCCTTTGGGTATACATTCTTTTTTTTCTTTTTCTTTCTTTTATTTTTTTCAGCCTGAGCTTGAACTCAGGGCCTGGTTTTTGTTCTCAAGGCTACAGCTCTGCTACTTTAAGCCACAACGCCACTTCCAGTTTTCCCATGGTCACTTGGAGATAAGAGTCTCCTGGACTTTCCTGCCTAGGCTTGCTTCGAACCACAATCCTCGGATCTAAGCCTCCTGAGTAGCTAGGATAAAAGATCTAAGCCACCAGCATCCGCAATATATAATCTTTTTATGTGTTACATCACTACCACCACTGTCCCCTATCACCCAAACTTCCACCCTCGCCCCCAAGCCCTTCTAAGCATGTTAGCAGGAAGACCATCTTGAACCTAAGATGGACACTCACATCACTCTGGTTTTTGGCCGTCTTCAGAGAGTGCAGTATCTTGGGGTCATCATTAATGCTGAGGGCACCAATCATCTTCCCTTTGCTTTTCTCATAGTCCTTCTTGTACATCACCTGCAAAGACATCACTCATGCTGGATGCTGCCCAGCAGGCAGCGTCCCTCAGGCCTCCCTGCCCAGACCCAGAGCCACACTCACATCGCTGGCATTCTTGCTGTTGGCTTTGGCTGCCAGCAGGGGAATGGCATCCACTTTAATGTCAAACTTCTTAGCCTTGCTCTTCTCCCAGTCGTGCTTATAGACATTCTGGACAGAAACATTTCAGTAAAAGAATTATTTTAAAAATCAACACTGAGCACAGATTAATACATAAAAATGCTTAAAATTTTCCAGTCTCTTTGTGTGTGTGTGTTTGTTGTATTGGAGCTTTGAACTCAGGACCTCTTACTCTTGCTTTTTTCCCATTCAAGGCTAGTACTCTACAAGGCTGGTGTGCTACAAAATGGAAAATAATCTGCCTTAGAAATGACAATGGCTTTCAAACTAGATTTTTCTTCCTTTGTTTCGGTGCTGGGGCTTGAAACCAGAGACTCATGTTCTTGCTTGGCACTTTTGCTCAAATCCTGTACCCCTTGAGCTATACCTCCACTTCTAGATTCTTTAGCTTGTTAACAGTTGAGAAGAGTCTCTTAGATTTGTCTGCCCAGTCTAGCTTTGAAACTCTATCTTCAGATCTCAGTTGCCTGAGGATTACAGCTGTGAACCACCGGCACCTGGACATAAGCTTTTTTTTCTTATTTAATACATCATTTATTTATTTGTTTTAATTTTTTATTATTCTCTTTAAGTAGTTGTACAAAGGAATTGCCATTCAATAAAGCAGTTTATTAATACAATACATCTTTATCAGTGTTACCCTTTTCAACATTCTTACCCATTGGTACATGGTCTTTTTTAACTGATAAGTATTTTTATGCAATATGAGTATAATTTAATTTGTCTATCATCTAGTCTCTTCTTCCATAAGTGGGAAAAAGAATGGAAATATTACATACTCTTTTGAATGTTGAGAACATTGTAAAAACTATTACCTTAGTATATAAAGAATAATTCAAAATGACAGCCATTTAAAGAAGATGAAATGTGATATTTGCATGAAAGTGAGCTTGAAAATAATAGTGATTGGTAACAGGATAAATGAAGAAACACTGACAAGTGCCAAGGAAAATTAAACCTGATTGCTAAGTAAGAGTCTTAAGAGTACTTGGGCCTTAAATCTCTATTTTCACAATTGTTAACAATCTTACAGTTTATTTACATAACTCTTGATTCTGTCTTCTTTGTTGCTGTTGTTTTGTGCTGGTCCTGGACTTGAACTCAGGGCCCTGGCCACTGTCTCTGGGCTGTATTTTCTCTTGCTCAAGGTTAGTGCTCTACCATTTGAGCCACAGCTCTACCTCTGGCTTTCTAATGGAGAGTTGGACATAAGAATCTCATGAACTTTCCTGCTTGGGTTGCTTTTGAATCACAATCCTCAGATCTCCGCCTTCAAAGTAGCTAGGATTACAGTCATGAGCCACTAGTGCCTGACATTATTTTTAAACACATATATCTCCTCTTGTCACACACACCAAACAGGCATCTGTGGCTTTGGTACTTACGTCACTCAGGTTATAGGCATTGACCCTGTGTTGAATAAACTCAGGAGCATCTGCTGGTACATTGCACTTGAACTTCTCACCTTCATGCTTTGCTTTGTAGTTCAGCTGAAAAACAGTGGGTTCAACTATGGGTTGAAGGTATCTACCAAGTCTCAGTATTGGAAAAATAATCTCCAGTCATATATTAATGGCTATTTGAAAAGTAGGATATTTGGGAAGTACTTGTGTATGAAGGCCATTGCTCTGATAAATGGATTAATCCACTCATACATTAGTAGGTAAATGGGTGATCACAAGAGTGGCTTTGTTATGAAAGCCACCTGTCTGGCTAGCTTGATTTGTCCCATCACATGATGTCCTCTTCCTACCATTTTATGATGCAACCAGAAGCCATCTCTACATACTAGCACCATACTCTTGGATTTCCCAGATTCCAGAACAATGAGGTAGGTAACCCTTTATTCTTTATAAATAATTTTGTCTCAAGTATTTTCCTATAGCAACTGAAAATGGACCAACACAGATATCCAACAGATCAGATATGTGTGTGTATGTGTGTGTGTGTGTGTGTGTGTGTGTGTGTGTGTGTGTGTGTGTGTGTGTGTGTACATACCTAATTCATTGGTACTAAGAAAAAGCACACTAAGGTACACAATGCTATCAAAGTTAGAAAAGGCTCTGAGTTCTTACCCTCTCTTTCAGGGATTATGGTATAACCAGATTTGAAGTTGCTATTTAATTGCTTAGGGACAAACATATCTGATTAATGTCACTGCTCTGTGACTGAAGGACATGAAAAGTATTAAATACTATGATCATAGTAACAACAAAACAGCGATAATCCTAAAGATATTTACACAGCTAAAATGATAAACATGGAATTTAAAGTTTAGAAAAGGCAGTATTAGGTAGAAGAAAGGGAATGCAAATAAATTAGGTTGTACAATTCTGTAGCTGATGGTACAAAGCACAAGCAGAGAGGCAAAATATGGGGGTTCCCCCAAAGCCTACTAAATTAGAATCTACATTTTTAACAGGGTCACTAAGTGATCTTATGAATGGAAATGGTTGCTGTCCTAATCTCTGCATGGTTGAACCACTCCTGCCTTCAACTTTCCTTAATCACTAATGCCTTCCCCAACATCATACAATTATAATCTGTGTGTAGTCGTTTCTTTATTGTCTGAAGTCTTTATGGTACTTGTGTCTCTTTCTCTTTGTGAAGTTTTCATAACTTAATATCTGCCTAGTTACCCACCCAAATGGAGGCTCTTTCTGGCCCTGATTTTAGTGTTTTAGTGTCTATGTAACAGGTCCTAGAGAGAAAGCACAGTATTCTTACTAAAAATCAGTGAATCAGTAAATTAATGGAAACCATAGGAGCAATGTGTGTGTGCATGCGTGCGTGTGTGTGCGTGTGTGTGTGTGTGTGTGTGTGTGTGTGTGTGTGTGTGTGGTCATGGGGCTTGAACTCTGGGTCTGGGCACTGTCCCTCAGCTCTTCAGCTCAAGGCACTTGAGCCACAGAGCCACATTACTAGATGGTTGATGAGTCCATGAAGATTAAGTGTGTAAATGGTGACATTTTAAATGAAACCAAGCACTCTATGCAGGTAGCCTCCAAAGCACAAGTCAAGGTACTTACGTCACTAAGCTGTTTGGTATTGAGCTGGGCTTGCAATAGTACAGGAGTATCAGTGACTGCTGTGAATTTAGTCTTATCCGGGTGGAGTTTGTAAGTATGCTAGAAAAGAAGATAGATTTTAATTAAATTAAATGTATCTTTTTTTGTTTGTTTGTTTGTTTGTTTTGGGTTTTGGTTTTTTTGGGGTTTTCTTTTTTTTTTTTTTTTTTTTTTGTCGGTCGTGGGGCTTGAACTCTGGGCCTGGGCGTTGTCCCTTAGCTCTTCAGCTCAAGGCGAGCGCTCTACCACTTGAGCTACAGCGCCACTTCCAATTAAATGTATCTTTATATTCTTGTCAAATTCACACTCATGTATGAAGAGGTTCCGGTAAAAAATTGTTTGATTGCTCCCCAAACTTTGATACATTCTTATCTCATCTCTTTTACTTTTTTTCCCATTCTCCTTCCTGACTTCTGTCTCCTGAAGTTGCCTGTTTTCCTGCTTCACCTCTGCCACTATATTAATCTTCCCTGAACCAGCTCTCCACTGCAGTTGGTATTCAAGCTACCCTGCATCTACCCTCCTTCCTTTCCTACAATATCATCTCTCACAATCCTCCCCCTTCCCAATAAAGCTCAGCTGTCTCCGAACCTTCCAATTCCTCATTCTCTTCTTAGGGTCTTCTTCTGGCTTCTCTACCCTGATCTTGGCAGGGCTGGACATTACTGTCTCATACCTTCCTGAGTCTAACGTGGCCAACCAATCATGCTCTCTCACATTATCCTAGTTTAATACTATTTTTTGCAAAAATAAAATTATTTTGTTATCTTTAAACAGTGTTACAAAGGGGTTTAAATAGCACACATCAATTCATGAGTAAAATGCATCTTTTCTTGTTGTTGTTGTTGTTGGTCATGGGACTTGAACTCACAACCTGGGTACTGTCCCTGAGCTTTTGCAGTCAAGGCTGGTATTCTACCACTTTGAGTTACAGCTCCACTTCTGATTTTTAGGCAGTTAATTGGATATAAGAGTCTCATAGTAGGGCTGGGAAGATGGGTCAGTGGTAGGATGCTTGCCTTGCATGCATGAGGCCCTGGGTTCAATTCCTCAGCACTGCATAAGCAGAAAAAGCCGGAAGTGGTGCTGTAGCCAAAGTGGTAGAGCGCTAGCTTTGAACTGAAGAGCGGAGGGACAGCACCCAGGCCAAGTTCAGGCACCACAACCAACAACAACAACAACAAAAGCGTCTCATAGTAATCTTTAGATCTCAGCCTCCTGAGTAGCTAGGATTTCAGACATGAGCCATCAGTGCCCAGGTATTGTGCAATGCATCTTGACCAACATTACCCTTCCCATCATCTTCCTTTCCATCTCTCCCAACCCTGTCCATCCCCTCAAGTTACCTGTTTCCATTTTCACATAGGCACATTGAATATTAGGATTTTAACACCATCCTGTGCGCATTTTAACATTGTCTGGTATCTTTTGCGTTCCTGGAATCCATTGTTTATTGTCTGTTTCTCTCATTCCAAAGGAAGCTCCAGGAGAGGCAGTCTGCCTTGTTACCTACTCCTTCTCAGCACCAAGAACTATGCTTGGCACATGCTAGTTGGTAAACAACTTTATGTTTATGTTCCCCAATTCCACACACACACACACACACACACACACACACACACAACATGAAAAATTGTATTTTTTTTTTCAGGCAAAATTTTAAATTGCTGATGTCCTGCTAATCACTTGATGTTAGCATTTAATCTCCTGCTCAGTTTACCACTAGGTGGCACAAGCACCCCAAACCATTGTAAGAAATTCAAGGCAAGCCCACTTACATCTTTACACTGGTCTAGCTTCTTGATTGCTTCATATTCTTGTGTTATTGTCTGAGGAAAATAACACTTCCCTTTATCTTCTTCATACTCTGCCTTGTAACTTTTCTATAATGAGGAAGAACAAAAATAGATCAGAACTGCTGTTGTTCCCCGAACAATGTCACTGTGAGAAATGAATAATTGCCTTCAAACTTACATCACTATTTTGAGCCGAAACTTTCATACAGTGTGTATGATATGGGTCCTCGAAGCTGCCTACATAATGTCCCAAAATATTCTTTAGATACAAATCTTTGTATTTAGCCTGAAAAAGAAAACATACATATTTTAAGCTCATAGTTATTTGTTAAACAATAGGAAAAGCCTTCCCACCATGGAAGTAACTAGGTTTACCAACCTCGCTGAAGTTCTTCAGCTGAGTATCAAGTTGATATTTCGGCGTCTCACAGTAATTCATGCTTTTCGCCTTTGTCTTCTCATAATTTTCTTTGTATAATCTCTGTCAAAACAAAACCAAATCAAACCAACAAGAATATATCTCATGGAAGCAGAGCTTTTCATGTTATTGCTATTCTTCAACCAATGGGGCAAAAGTTTTATTTCTTCCATATTTATTTCCCATCAAACAGAAGATATACAGGAGCCTTGCATTTTTATAAAATGTTTCTGCAAATAATCATAAATTTGCTTATGTTATTTGTCCTTCAACCAATGGGGAAAATTGGTATTTCCTCCATATTTATTTCCCACCAAACAGAAGATATACATGAGCTTTGCATTTTTATAAAATCTCTCTGTAAATAATCATAAATTTGCTTATGTTATTTGTCCTAATATTTCTCAGATTGAAAAACTTAAAACACATCATTGCTGCTAGTTCACATTTCTGCCTTGTATTTGTTACATTTGATGTATTTGAAAGAAAATAAATTTTTTAAGTTGGTATAAAATGAGGATATGGATTAAAGAGGACCTTAGATGTTAGGAACTGCCCTAGAAACATGATCAGTTCAGAACAAGGTGACAACACATTGTACCACCCCTCTAGCAAGTTGGCCTTTCTTGTTTTATGACAACAATATATGAAGATATGGTTTTTAAAAATCATTTAACATGTGTTAAATCATTGCATGTATTTCTTCACACTCTCTTTAAGTTCTCTCATGTAGAAATCCAATAATATCTCAGCAAAGACAGGACGATGGAAGTATTTCTTTCTAAAAACTAGAAACACAATTTGGACTTAAAATTTTATTTTTGGTAAGGAGTTTAAAGTGTTTAAAATGAGATTAATATTTTATAAAATTCTCAAGGCAAAATATTTTGCTTTTGATTTTTTTATCTGATGTTTCCTACTTTTTAATTTTTTTCCCGTCTAGTAGTTCTAGGGTTTAAACTCAGAGCCAAGTACTTGCAAAGATGTCTTTCTAATCCAGGCTGCTAAGCTGTGTTCTGCCTACTTTTAGGCTTCCCATAGTTGCTAGGATCTCAGGTGTGTATCAACCCATCCAGCTCCCTCTATGGCAATGGAGATTTGTGAACTATTCTTTCTGGGCTGGCCTGGTACTGTGATCCTATCAATCTCAGCCTCCCATGTGCCTTGAGATGTCAGGACATGACAATGGAGCCCAGTTATAGGTGGAGAAGTGATATCACAAACTTTCCTGCTTCTTCTTGCCTTAAATAACGATCTTCCCATTAGCAATCTCCCAAGTAGCTAGGATTATTGGTGTGAGCCACCACTTACAGCCCTATTTCTGTAAGTTTTCTCATTTGTTTTTATTTTTTCTGCATAGGACTTTGCAAATACCTTAATCAGTTCAGGGCATTGAATGAATGCATATCTCTATCTCCAGAAAAAATGACAAAGAAAAAAGCATTGCTAGTATATATACCCTCCGGTGAAAATAGAACTTTTCTTTTTTCTTTTTTTTTTTTTAAGAAAATGAGCTGGAATTAACTCTTCAAGATTCAGTGTCTTTTCAATGTAAACAAGTAAGTGAGTAGTTAAGGTCACTCATTTTCCCTAATCATCCAGCCTTTCTTGCTTTCATTCTTTGTCATTCTGAATCTAAGATTTCAATTAAATTAAAACCAGTCCATGGTTATATTAAACAGAAGTGTGAGAAGTGGAGTTGTGGCACAAATAGTAGAGTGCTAGCCTTGAGCACTAACGCTCTGAGACAATGTCCAGGCTATGAGTTCAAGCCCAGAACTGGCACAAAAAAGTCACAGTCCATTATAGAAATGTGGCCAAACTGGAAAGTATGAGTGGTTTACAAAGACACTCACATCACTCTGGTTTTTGGCTGCCTTCAGGGAGTGCAGCATCTTGGGGTCATCATTAATGCTGAGGGCGCCAATCATCTTCCCTTTGCTTTTCTCATAGTCCTTCTTGTACATCACCTGCAAAGACATCACTCATGCTGGATGCTGCCCAGCAGGCAGCGTCCCTCAGGCCTCCCTGCCCAGACCCAGAGGCACACTTACATCGCTGGCATTCTTGCTGTTGGCTTTGGCTGCCAGCAGGGGAATGGCATCCACTTTAATGTCAAACTTCTTAGCCTTGCTCTTCTCCCAGTCGTGCTTATAGGCATTCTGGATAGGAACATTTCAGCAAAGGAATTGGCAAAGGTGACATGCATGTTACAACACTTGAGGACTGAAGGGCAGCGAATTACATTTTCTTAATGTAAAATAAATGAACCCTTTTAATTGTCCATGAAATCATGTATATTTTAAATAATTCTCCTCAAGCTGATTCTCCAAGAACAGGCTTTTCTTCTCTCCATTAGACTCTTTCATCAACTTATTATAGTTCTAGTTTTCATTCTGATATTTGATTACTAACACTGACTATTTTACAAAGCACCCAAGTATTCTAGAGGTAACTTACTTCTTATGATATAAAGGCATCACTTGCATCTAAATCTGCAAAAATTATTTCATGGGGCTGGGAAGGTGGCTCAGTGGTAGAGCACTTGCCTTGCATGCATGATGCCCTGGGTTCGATTCCTCAGCACCACATAAGCAAAAAGAAAAAAGCCAGAAGTGGCACTGTGGCTCAAGTGGTAGAGCACTAGCCTTGAGCTGAAGAGCTGAGGGACAGCGCCCAGTTCCAGAGTTCAGGCCTCACGACCAGACCCAAAAAAAAATTATTTCATGGATCTTGTAACTTATTATGGAATTGATGAAGAAATTAAGCCACTCCCCCCTTAGGATGAGAAGGGCAATATGACTTTTCAATCAAATTAAGTTCAGTAAACAAGAGATGGCAATGGGAAGCCCAACATTTTCCTTTTAAATGTTTTATATCTTCATTCATGCAAGTTATCTTATGTGTAGAAGTATTATTTGTGAAAATGAAGGACATTGTAAGCCTATCATGAAATTATATCTAAAAAGACCAAATTCTGAAGAACTGAATTTCGGAATAGTATAACTGAATGCATAGCTAAAAGATCACCATTAAGATTTGCAATTAAGCATATACGAGTGGTGATACTTTGAGGGATGGTTAAAATATATTAAGATTGTCTAGTTGAATGAATCTACTTACGAGATGGCTATGGTTACACCCATTTAATGGTGAATTCAAGTTACCTTGATAGACACATTGCATCCTATTCCAACAGGATACAAATGTTAACTATCTTACCCACCTTACCATTGAGTTATTCATTCAGCTGCAAAGAAGCGATGGCAAAATGAAAGCCCAGGTTGTCAGTTTGTCATAGTGTACAGTGACAGGAAACTTACATCACTCAGGTTGTAGGCGTTGACTTTATGCTGGATAAAGGCAGGAGTGTCAGGAGGAATATGGCACTTGAACTTTTCACTTTCATGTTTTGCTTTGTAATTCAGCTAAAGAGAGCCAAGTTTGGGGAAGGGGGGGGGGGGGAGAAAGAGAGAATCATTTCAAAATACAAAAACTTTTCTTATATAGTATATTTTGTGAAGTAACTGACAAAGTTAAGATTATGAGAGAGAGATAGAGGTTAAGTAGGCCGTGCTACATTACTGTGTGGTGGACCCTAGACAGCCATTGGTTCACCTGTGGCTGTGGCAAGACCCTATTGGAGAGAGGTGTCTCTTACACATTCCCTTCCATGCACTTCACTTTTGGCATGGTAGGATCTGAGATAATCTGAGATACTCTACCCTGTCTTTTTTCTGTTGATGCTCAAATCTTTCCTAATTGTCACCTCTTATATATCTTAGTTGTTGATGCCATGATGGCCATAAATCTGTTGAGGTTACTTTTTATTTTCACATTTTTAATTCAACATTGGTTTAGAAATTTATATTTAAAGCTTGTAAGAAAAAAATAAACCTCAAAGATTCTATTTTCCAGAAACTTAGCTGGGAGAAAGTAATCCTATATGCTGACTATCTAGTTCGGTTGAGCTACAAGGTATGCTGTGTACATTTTCCTTTCACTTAATTTTCAAAACATCAAATTATTAAAAAGAAAGAAGAGGCATAGAAATATTCAACAATTTGGCCATCTGGTCATAAATGGCAGAGCTGAAACTTGAGTCCAGTTTTGTCTAACTTTAGAACTCAATGTTTTTAGTTCTCAAAGTTTCCTTCACATGATCACTTTTTTTCCTAAATATGATCCGTTTAAGATGATAAAAATAAAATTATATTTTAGGTGATTATAAACATATACAAGTATAAATTGCTAAATTGCTAAACCTTAACCTTATTTCTTTTTCTTTTTTTGGTCTATCATGGGGCTTGAACTCTGGGTCTGGGTGCTATCCAGCTCAAGGTGAAGGTGCTCTTCAGCTCAAGGTGAACACTGTACCACTTGAGCCACAGACTACTTCTGGTTTTCTGGTGGTTAATTGGAGATGAGAGTCTCATGGACTTTCCTGCCCGGGCTGACTTTGAACTGTGATCCTCAGATCTCAGACTCCTGAGTAGGTAGGATTATAGGTGTGAGGCACCCGTGCCTGGCTCCTTAGCCTTTTTGTATGTGACAAAAATTTAAATTTTGTGGGCTGGGGATGTAGCTTGCCTTACCCAGCATAAGTGAGGCTCTGGATTCCACCTCCAGAACTACAAAACCAAAACATGGTTGGACTTCATGTGTGGGGTTATGAAAAGCTCTCTTTCCTTTGTGGAATCTCTGGGTATGTAGAGGAACTTACATCGCTCAGTTGTTTGGAATTGACTTGAGCTTGCACCAAAACAGGAGAGTCGGAGACTTGAGTGAATTTCGTCTTATCTGGATGTACTTTGTAGGTGTGCTGTCAGTTAGAAAGAAATTTGCTTTAGCTGTCAAATACTGGAGGCCAAGAGAAAGAAGAACACTATCCCCCCTCAAAGACACTGCAAGTATAATTTTTTTTCTAACTGGACTAGTTTGTTCTGCAGATGCTATGGTGTGTATATTGGAAACTTTGACCTGTTTTTAGATTCTTGATATTTTTTATTTTTTAAGAAAATGAGCTGGAATTTACTCTTGAAACATGGAGATGCCAACCAGGAAAAATAGTGCATCTTTGCAGAACAGATTTTGTTTCTTTTGATTTCCTTGTTGAAATATATTTGTAAAAGTGTCAAAATTTTAAATCTATTTTGACCCACTATTTGCAACAGTGGGTATTCCCAGTGCATACTATGGACTTACATCTTTACATTGATCCAGTTTCTTGATCGCTTCATATTCCTGAGTTATAGTCTGGGGGAAGAAGCCTTTCCCACGATCCTCCTCATACTCTGCTTTGTAGTTTTTCTATGAGAAGAAAAAGAGCAGATGTAAGGATGCAACTATTGTATTTATTCTCTGAAATGTGTTATTTGGAAAGTCAAATAATTGTCCCAGAACTTACATCACTGTTTTGGGCCGTAACTTTCATACAGTGTGAATGATACGGATCCTCAAAGCTGCCTATGTAGTGTCCCAAAATATTCTTTAAGTAGGAATCTTTATATTTAGTCTAAAACACAAAACACAGTTCATTGATTAATCAAATAGATAATTTGTTAAATGATTGGGTCTTGTTAACAGAAGGGGAAGTTGTTAAAGATTGCTTACATCACTACTGAAGTTCTGCAAAACTGTGTCAAGCTGGAATTTGGGGGTCTCACAGTAATTTATGCTCTTTGCCTTTGTCTTTTCATAGTTTTCCTTGTATAGTTTCTGTCAAAGAAAGAAATCAGTTTAAATAGACTCCTGTTACTCCCACGCTGTATTTTCCAACGCTAAACAAAATAGAAAAGATATCAACTGTCTGAAAATTGACAATCCAAGATGGGGTGTCATAAATCATAGCCATTTTCTATTAGCAATCACTAGTGTAAAGCCTAAGTTTTAAACTTTTTTTTAAGACACCACTATACTGCCTTTAGCCAAGGCAGAGATCCTATAGAGCTCTGAGTTGCTCCTTGTCTTTGGGATATTATTCTTTTCTTGCTGATTGTGTCCCAGCAAACAGAGGTTTTTGGAAACTAAGTTGTTTGACTTTTTGTTTTAAACATATATTCAGGTAAAAGTTAATGTAAGTTGAGTTATGTACAATTTCTCTTCCTCTTTATGCAAAGGGAGTGGGGAAATCTCTAATTAAGCAATTAGTCTTAAAAAGGAAGCCTATCTGGAGAATTCAAAGTATGAGTCATTATGAACTCTCCTCCACTAACACTTATCTTTAACTTGAACAACAATGAGAATCAATGATTCATTTTAAATGCATAACTGAGGAAGATCATTGAAATTTTTCAGTATTAGGTTCTCAAAATTTAAATCATCTTATTCTCTGCTTATAAGCTGCATTCTTTGTCAACAAAGTGGATTTCAATCTGGGCTGTTAATATGTTTAATAAATAGTCCATTTAGAGAGAAGAAGTGCTATGTATTGATTTCCAAGCAGAGCTATTTGGACAAATACATTTGTACACTCTAACCATGTCACCCCACCACCCTCCAACTTCGGACACTCATTTCCTAATGTGGACCTAAATCAAGAGTATGGAACAGATAACTAGCCTACTCAGAAAGCTACATAAAATTCTTAAATACTGACAAAATTTAATGTATTCTATGTACTCTAACAATAAGGAAAACTCTCCAGTGATTATGTTGTATGTATGTATGTGTAGATGACACACATAATATAAACATACATATGTGTGTATATGTGTATACATGCACACACACAAGTTGTATATATGTACATCTATATGCATATATGTACAATTTGTCTATATATATGGACAAATTGGTCTTGGGCCATTAGTCATTTATAGCCAGACTGAGGCTTATCTAATCTAGTTCACACCTAATGGCTTTAGTGAGTGTCTTAATAACTCCATAGTAAAAAAAAAAAAAAAAAGTACAGTGATAAGAAAAGCCTTCTTTTAAGTTTTGTACTGAAGCCCAAGATTTGTATTTGAATGTTTTTCCTGCCTGGTCAAAATCACAGCACATTTTCAGTGTGCTCATTGGTCCAGATCCCCAGAGCTTCTAAACAGATGAAGACTTCTCTGCTCTTTGAATTGAAACTCCAGGATTGCAAAAATGGACACACATCATACTCAGAGGCACTCAGCCCTCTACGGTTAGCTAGTTCTGGTGCAACAGCTACTCCATAGCCTTCAAGTATTTGCAAAGTTTTGTATGAATGCCATTACTGTAGAAAGAGAAAAATGCCATCTCTCTTACTGCTAAGGTTTACAAGTAATTTTTGAAAAGAATATACTTACGTCACTTAGGACATTTCCTGCCGCCTTCAGCTGCCTGAGCAGCGGGTTCTCTGAAGCAGGAAGTACATTATAATCTGCTTTTCCTTTATTCTTTTCATAATCTTCTTTGTATTTTACCTACAAGATAAAATATAATGATAAAACAACTCAAGGGGTTATTTTTATCCTCCTCTCAACTGTGGTAATTATGACATCGTTCCACAGATCAATTTTCTTCCATTTTCTGTTTAGAAATATGACAACTTGACATTTGATAAACAAAGTGCTCATAGTAATTCATAACAGCAACAAAAAATGGCATAAATTTCCAGGGTACTTTTTCTCCTTATTTATTCATTCACACATATCTACAGGGAGTTGATTATGTGCCTGGCTCTGGAAAGAATATCACATGGTCCCTGCCCTGGAAGAAAGATACATAAATAATGGAAAGAAAAAGATACAGAATAATGACAGCACACTCTGCTCCAAAATGTCTGCTGTTCTGAAACCTTCACTCAGCTTTTAAATTCCAACCACTTGTCTTCCAACACATTTTCAAAGAAAAGAAGTATCATCAGCCTATACTTTTCTACCTCACCTGTAGCTGTGTGTTTAGCATGTGCATGTCCAATATTCTACAGGAGAAGGAGAAAGGAGCTGGATGTGAATGAATGGGGCAACCTCATCTTGTCTCTCTACCCTTTCCACCTTGCACTTAAAAAAATTGTTATTGCAAATGTGATGTACAAAGGGTTTACCATTTCATAAGTCAGGTAAGGATTACATTTCTTTTTGGACATGATCACCCCTTCCAACCTTGTACTTTTAACTCCAGATATGGCTAAAGCAGTAAGAGTATGCTTGTGTATATTTGGGGGAGGGGTTAGGTTTAAAGGTCCCTTATGAAGGGCATGTCAATAGGGAATAGAAGAAAAAAATAGATTCTTGTGCAAACCATTATCCCTAGTCTAAGCCATTTAGACAGACAATATAATCTTAGAAGTTTGACAGATTCTAGATAAATCATCTAATTTAATAACCATACCCAAAAGTAGGACATACACAAGTAAACTCAGATGTATTAACTCTACGGGGGATATTACAAGCTTGGGAAACAAAATAGCCTTTATACCTTATAGAATTTTGTACTTCCCTGAGAAAATGGAAATGGCCAAAAAAGAAACTGACAACTCCTAATATACCCCACCTGCATTTGGGATGCAGGTTATTTTCTCTGTTATACAGATGAACTTACAGAGCTTGTGACAAAGTCATCCCTCCTCTTAGGCATTAAACCTCTTCCCTTCCACATACCTAATGACATCGCTCCTCCAATACCAACCAATGTCCCTTTCTATTGAATTTTCCCCTCAGCATAGAAACATGGTGTTTCATGTCTCCACTCTTAGTAATTCTCTCTTCAAAACTTTTCCCTTAAGTACTACCTTAGTTTCTTCTTTTCTTTGTGGAAAAATACTTTGAAGGAAGGAATGTTTTCTATATTGAATTTTTCTCTTTTCTTTCACTCATGAGTCCTTGCAAAGCAGACTCAATTGAACTGCTTTTTAGATACTAGTGACCACACATTGGTAGATCATTCCAGAAACATTTGCACAGGCTCCCCCTGCACTTGCTCCCCAAAACACTGCTTTCTACCAACTCAGCTCCTACTTCATCTTGCTGATGTATTCATGTAGAAGCACTCAAGGTTCAGACTTTGCTGTTTCCTATTCACTTCCCTATCTTGTTACCCTCCAATCTTATGACATTAAATACTTTACATATGCTAATAACTCCCAAATCTATATAACCTTTCCAAATATAAATAGGAACGCCAGATTCCTACAATCATTGGCACCTTGACATTTCTACTTAGATGTCTAAAAGGCACCTTAAATCTAACAGGGAAATGAAAACTCTGGTTTTACCTTTAATAATTGCCTACTTCTTCCACAAGATTCCCTAGCTTGATTAAAAGCAACCTCATTGATCTAACTACTTAAATTGAATGCTTTCCCTATATCATACCCAATCAATCCATCAGCAAATCGAGTTGGCTCTATGTTTACACTATTTCTGATTGTCTGCCTTGCTACCCTCCTGATCCAAAATGTGACTGTCTTGTACCTTCACATTATGTAGTCTTCTTACTTTCTCTCCTCCGAAAGATTCAAGGCTTTGGTAAAACCAAAGATCAGATTCAAGTGTGCTTGGCTTCAGTGTTGATGTTATGTAATAACCATTTTTATTGGACTACCAATAAGCAAAACTTATTACCTAAAGACCATATCCATGGACTTGTTTGTGACCAAGATTTTCACCACTTAGCAGGAAAATAATAAAAATAATGATAGAATTGTATGTGCTAGTATGTGTCTTCATATAAAGCTGCCAATTGTTCTTTGCTAGGTAAAGTATTGAAAGCAGAAATTATAACTTTTCTACTTCTGGATAACAAAAGACCTTTTATTCCATGAAATACTGAAGATAGAAATTTGATGTTAATGCTCATACTTACCAAAAAGTGAGTAGCCCTATGATAATTCCAAAATATTATTATTTTCATCCCATTCTTCCTCAAATGTCTGAGACCCGTTGATCTCAACCTTAGTAATTACCCCCACGAACCTAACCTCCAATAGCCAGAGATATAAGAAATTCACTCATTAAAAGTATCAACATCCACAAGACAATTGCCTACCTTGCTAGCTGCCACCCCGGCTTGTTTATTCACTTTGTACTCAGGTGTTTCAGTCTGCATGAAGTATATCTGGTCTTTCATGTTCTCAAAATCTTCCTGATATTTCCTCTGTAAGACATTAAAAGAAAAGAGTTCTTGAAAGCCAGAAAAGAGAACTTGAGAAAGGAAAAGGAATAGATTTGTTTTGCAGTAGAAAGAAACTAAATCAGCTTTTATACATGTTCAGTTTGATTCCTCAGACAAATAATAAATTAGAAAGAGCTCTTTTAATGCATACCAACAACATTGCAATCAAAGGGGACTCACACTGTTCTGTGAAATCATAGAACTTGTTCAAAATGATCCATGTTCTGGTATTATTGAAGCGATTGGCTAGAAATCATAAAAAAGGATTTCCACCCTGGGTCTGTGGTCCTCCCTTCCTACTTACTGTGCTCAGGTTATCAGCATTCATTCTGGCAGTTGCAATTTCAAAGCAAGGTGTCTCACTCCATTTGCCTTTGATTTTGTTTTCATAGTCTTCTTTGTATTTTTGCTAGGGAAGACAAATAAAAGAAAGAAAGAAATGAACCAAAGACTAGGAAAATCCAGGAGTTGACAAATAAGACACACACAGCATAACAATGTTTCACTTTTTTAAAGTTATCTTGCCCAAGATTTATAGGTACTTAGTAAATATCTTCATAAAAAATCTTCTAGTATCATGTCAATTTACCCAACAAAAATGCTGAGTGAGGGAACTGAGAGAAATAGAGTGCTATCTTTCCCTTCTTTGCTGAGCTTGGAAGTTTATAGCTCATTCAGAAGTTGCCCATAGCCCTCTATTTATATTTTTGACATAATAAAGCCTATCAGTCTTAGAAGTCTATGCCAAATGAATTTAGCTGCACCCAACTCCAACTAACCAGAAAGCGACACATGTAAAAGCCAGCTTGCAGGCTCAAGAATAAGAATTCATTTATTATATCTAAACTTGATTAGAATACAATATTCAAGTTGAACAGCTGCCCTATCTTAGCCCCTACCACTATTCCACCTGAATTACAAGCTAGTGGCTTTTTAAAAGGAAATGTATCCTCTTTTTGTTATATACTTACTCCAGCTCTGAACTCAGTACAAAGAAGTTACCACATATATCTTCATTTAACTATACTAAACCAAGACAATGATGAACTACTTTTGTTTAAGTGTTCTTAAACAGAATTAACCTAGCCAACAATAAACCTGGGACCACAAGCCAGTGTTAGAGCTGGGTTAAAGCAATTCTAACCTGTGGTTCATAGAACTGTGCTTTAGACATAACCAATGGATCTCAAGTTGCTTGCATGTCTATAACTGCACATACCAGTCCAAGAAAAAGTAAGCTATTTCCTGGTGTACCCTCATCAGAAGTAGGAGTAAGTATGAGTGATATGCAGAGCCTGTACTTAAAGGAAAATCATTCCTCTCTCTCAAACACACTATTTGCTTTCTTCTCAAAATGTAACTATGCCAGTTAATAGCAAGGGGTTTATATAGCTACACAATTTAGAACTTTGGGTCTGGCTTCAGAAGCTTTGAGCTCCAGACTGTGATTACCAAAAACATGAATTAGCCTATCTAAGTTTCAAATTCCTCTATCACAAGTGCTTCACACACTTCACTGTGCAGATTGAGAGGATGGACTTAGGGCTATCCACTAATAGGGTTTTGTAAGCTCTTGTGCTAAACAAATGTCCATCATGATATTGTGATGATGACAGCTATTGTTATAATAACAGAGGAACTCTGGAGAGAAACCTATGAGGGGGATGTGGGAATGGGCAGAAGGAAAAAAAAGAAGAAGAGAGAATGAGAATTTCTTATTGGAAATCTTTGTTGAGATTCTCATCTACATTATATAGGTAAGAGGTAGTTGTAAGAGGATTACAGTTCAAGGCCAGTCTGGGCTTCATAGCAAGACCTTGTAATTTCAAAAAACAGAACAAAAATCTGCATTATAGAGTCAACTAATTACCTACCACTCTCTGCTGTAGTAATTTCTCCAATAAAAAATTCAACAATTATGTGCAGATGACCATATAAAATATTCTATGAAATGAACTCCAAGAAAAAGAAATGAGACATTTCTAGTTGCCATTGTTGTTTTGTTTTCTTTTCCTTCTATCTTGTCTGTTAGTTTGTTTGCATTTAGGAGCATCAGAGAGGGCATGTAAAAGGTGGAACAAGGATGAACAAATACAATAGTGATACTCACTAAACACTATTTGGAAAACTAATTAGATATCTTTTTTTTTTTTTGGCTGTGGGGTCTGAACTCTGGGCCTGGGCGCTGTCCCTCAGCTCTTCAGCTCAAGGCTAGTGTTCTACCACAGTGCCACTTTCAGCTTTTTCTGCTTATGTGGTACTGAGGAATCAAACCCAGGGCCTCATGCATGCAAGGCAAGCACTCTACCACTGAGCCACCTTCCCAGCCCCTAATTAGATATCTTGTGAATAGGGATGGGAGAGAAAAACTGGGAGAAAGCAATGGAAGGGGAGACATGGTTCAAAAAGAATTGTACTCATTACTCATTACCTAATTCATGTAACTATAAACCTCTGGATAGCAACTCCACAATAACAATAAAAAAAATCAAGTCAATAGAATTGATTTTTGAATTTGTTAAGACTGCCTGCAGAAGTGTTTCTGATCTTTGTGGCAAATAAATCTATTTGTGAATCTGAAAAGGCTATAAAGTGCCCATAAATACTTTAACACCTCAGAAGTCACAGCCAGCCATGTTAGTACACATCTGTAATCCCAATACTCAGGAGTCTGAGGCAGAAGGATAAAGGCCAGCCTATAATACACAGTAGGATCTTGTCTCAAAACAACAAATATGTCTGAAGTTCTTACATACACATAGCTCAGATTAAGATCTAGATCTTGTTTTTGAACTCAAGGCCTGGGCACTGTCCCTGAACTTTTCACTCAAGCCTAGCACTCTACTACACCATTTCCACTTCTGGTTTTCTGGTGGCTAATTGGAGGTAAGAATCTCATCGACTTGCCTTCCTGGGGCTGCTTTGAATCCTCAGATTTTAGTCTCCTGAGTAGCTAGGATTACAAGCATAAATCTCAGGCACCTGGAAGGTTAAAATCTCTTAATCTGTGGTGGTGGTGGTGGTGGTGGTGGTGGTGGTGGTGGTGTGCGTGCGTGCGTGCGTGCGTGCGTGCGTGCGTGCGTGCGTGTGTGCGTGCGTGCGTGTGTGTGTGTGTGTGTGTTACATGGATACTGTCCTTCTCCCAGTTTTCTGTTAAAGGAATAAAATTCCAGGACTGACCATTTGTCCTGATGCATCCCAAAGCTAAGAAATAAAATTTGGGCATGTAAACGCAGCACCTAAGGCTGGGAAGGTGGCTTAGTGGTAGAGCGCTTGCCTTGCATGCATGAAGCCCTGAGTTCGATTCCCCAGCACCACATAAGCAGAAAAAGCCAGAAGTGGTGCTGTGGCTCAAGTGGTAGAGCGCTAGCCTTGAGCTGAAGAGCTGAGGGACAGCACTCAGGCCCAGAATTCAGAATTCAGACCGACAACAACAACAACAACAACAAAAGTAGCACCCAATGCTCTCAATAAGCCCCAAACCCTAGGGTATTACTGAGAAACAGCATTGCACATGTAGGTTTGTCTACAAAAAAACAAATTGAAGAGACTAATCCTTACAGTGATAGATGTCTAGGTTTTGTTTTTTTTAAGATTCAACTAAGATGGAGACCAGGCAGCTAAGGGTACATCCACTGGGTTGCAAATTAGGCCCCTGATGACTTACATGAATGTGTGGCTTCATTTTCTACTTTCCACAACTGCATCTATAGTTTAGGTGGTAGATAAACAGAAAGGAATATAAAGCCAACTAATCACATCTCCCCTTTTCTGTGAGTAGCTGAACATTGGGGATTCCTGTTGACCCTAATCACAGAAAAGATATCCTATTAGAGTTGACAGAATGGGTCCTACCTGGTGTTTTTAATGGCCACAGTAAGCACAGGTTGCCTGTTTATAATGGCCACAGTAAGCACAAGGTT
The DNA here is from genome assembly GCF_024711535.1 of Dipodomys merriami. Classification (NCBI taxonomy): domain Eukaryota; kingdom Metazoa; phylum Chordata; class Mammalia; order Rodentia; family Heteromyidae; genus Dipodomys; species Dipodomys merriami. The sequence goes on along the minus strand of NW_027202270.1, from coordinate 61,365,952 downwards.
GTCTTCCTCTTCTGGAGCAACCAATGGGACTCTAATTCTCTGTGATAGAAGAGTTCTTGCTGTTTCAAAAAATGGGAGCTTTGGGGCTGGGAAGATGGCTCAGTGCTAGAGTGCTTTCCTCAAATGCATGAGGCCCTGGATTCAATTCCTCAGAACCACATAAGCAGAAAAAGCTGGAAGTGATGCTGTGGCTCTAGTGGTAGAGCGCTAGCCTTGAGCTGAAGAGCTGGGGGACAGTGCCCAGGCCCAGAGTGCAGGCTAAACAACTGACAAAAAGAAAAACCCTCTATACAGCATATTAACAGTAAAATAAAATATAAAAAAGAAAAAAAAAATATGTGTTTCCTTTAGAACATTCTAGATTCCAATGGGGTATTAACTGGAAATTCCAACCTAAAATTTTATATTGCTCCTATTGTGAATCTGAAGAGGAAAAACAGACTCAGAGAAACTAAAAGGACTTCCCATTGTTGCATTCAAAATTCTGCTTTTAGCTAGCACCTTACTTGGGATGCTTCTGATGTGAACAACTCTGCTTGTCCACTTATATTAAAGCTACAAAATTGCACCTTAGCCAGGAGATGATACTAGAATGAAGCTCCTAACTTTTGCCAGTGACAAAGGCAAAAATTTATTCTGAAAAGCATAGTAAGGAAGACTGGTAAAAAGAATGCAACATCAATGTAACCATTGCAGGTGTCTGATCTTTATTGATGGAATCCCTCAGACAAAAGGTAGATCTGGACATCCCAACTAGGTAAGGAAATGCCAAGAGTATAAGTCGTAAGAGTGAGTCAGTAAGGGAGATTTTTTTTTTCTTTTGGGAAAAGAAAATATGATGACACTGAAATGGGTCCAAGTAGCTTGATGGTAGAGAGACAGGGAGAAAACCCCACAGATAAGTCACCCTTGGCAGCCCTCTTTCTCTCTGTAGGTGGCTTGTTAGATGAACTGCCACCAAGCACAAGCAGATGTTCTCTACGTGACTATTATTTTGTATATACAATAGCTCCTAAGAACACGGTAATCTTGGAAATACTAGAATAAATTACATCACTGTGGGCAAATCCACAAACCTTTATCCACAGCTGCTCTCCCGTTAGCTCATATTGTTATTCTACAAGGGCAGTGCTTTCAAGGACAAACCCAAGTCTGGCAATACTTTCAAAGCCAATGCTGAGTTACCTTATCCAATTACAGTAGGGCAGTCCAATAAAAATGTTGCCTGTTCTAGTGCCCATATTTTTTAATGTAAAAAAAGAAACAGGTGGGAAATTAATTTTAATAATCCATCTTACTGAACCCAGTAAATTCAGAGTATAATCATTCCAACATGTAGTTAGGCATAAAAATAATCAATGAGCTATAATGTCTTAGTTTTTTTTTCATGGTAAGTGCTCAAGATCCAGTGTCTATACAATGTTCAATGCTCATGCAATGTTTGTGTTTTCCCCAGATTTATATGTTGAAACTTTAAATTTCCCAAAGTGATGGGATTTGGACATGTAATCTTTGGGAAGTAATCAGGTTCAGGTGGGTGGTGAGGGTCTGTTCACCATGAAAAGATTAGTGTTCTTATCATGAGAGAGCAAGACTAGAGTTCATTCTGTCTCCACCAAGGGAGGACACAGGGAGATGATGGCTTGTCTATAAACCAGCAAGGAGGTTCTCAACAGGAACAAAACACTAGATCCTGGATTTTAACCTCCAGAACTGTGAGAAACAAATTGTTTAAGCCTCCCTCAGTGTGTGTGTCCACTCATAGAGGCCCAAGTTTTTATCCATCACATTTCAAATGTTTAATAGTCCTATTTGGCTAGTGGCTATCATATTGAAAAGCATGACTCTAATCTGATTAACAAGCCTAGATTATTGGGAAAAGACTATAGAAAAGTTTGAAAGTGGTTTGTATAAAATCTATTTACCCACATTTCATAATCAAATAAGGTAAAAGAATGTTTTCTTAGTAAGATATCCTTTTTAAGTACCTTTTAAATAAAAATTAAAAACAGATTTATTTCTAAATGACTGCTTAAAAACAACTATGCATCCAAAACTATAATCCTCTCCCAATCTTATTTTCAGTATTAACACATCCAGTAGGCCATGTCTTTATGCAAAGTCTCAAGATAATTTCTGCTTAGCCCTGGGGAAAATGTCAGTTTCCTGTTAGTGAAATTTTACTCTACTTACTACAGTCTTTATTCAAATAGTCTCTGGCTGTACAGTTAAGTAATCTACACAGACACTAAAAATATCACTGAATAAATGTTATCCTTCCTATCTTTTCTTCTTTCTCATCTACAAAAGAAATACTGCCCTTCCCATAAAAAACACTTAAAAGCAGCAGAATCCCAGGAGAAAGTGGCCTGATTTGGACCAGTTTAAAACAGGATTTAAACTAGGCAACATCAGTTGACCATTTGTCTCTCTGCATTCCTTGTCGGAGTTGCATTCCTCAGAGCTTATTTATCAGCCTAAATATAAACAGGCTAAGCTACTTGTTTGGGCCTTAACAGTTATGAAGCACTGTCCATTGCTATAACAAAGCTATGTCCACTCACACATTCTCATTTGTTCACATTTGAACATACAATGGTATGCTGCCTTCCCACTGAATTAGACAGGATCTTCCATGGAAGGGTGTGGTTAACTCAGCTATTCTTTGAATATCACTCCCAGAAGTTAAAGATGTCAAGGGACATTAAGACATAGGCTGTGTCCAAAAGGTACCTTTGACATCTAAAAATGCTGGTCATCAAGCTAGCCACACATTCATTAACATAGTTTACCCTCTTAGTGGATTTACTGCTTTTGCTGTGAAGTTTTGGAATCATAGGCAACATTACTCTTCCTGTTTGGATGTTGTGTTCGGGTGTTCTTTTATTTCTTTAAATTTTGAAGCAGAGTTTTCAAAAGAGATAACGTCCAGCTCTGTTTACTTACCTTGCTCACTTGACCAGTTACTTTTTTGGCAAATACTATGTCCGGAGGATCTGGCAGAGATGTGAATTGAGTTTGCTGTTCAGTATGACCTTTTTTGTAGGCAATCTGACAAAATAAATCACAGGGATACTTATGAGCCATAGAAAATTATACCATTTTTCATGTTCCAGTTGTTGGCATTTTAGAAAAAGGACAATCCTTTCATCTTTGTAGGAAGTCTTCAATTTTAGGGCACCAAGGTATCATAATCTGTCCTCTTCCATATTACATACCCTTAATGTCACTATTACCAGCTATTGCTAGCTCTTTGGGACTTCTCTTTTCTCTAGTACTCTGGGCTCTAGATCTGTTCTTCCATTTGCTTTCTCTCCATGAATGGGTATTGCAATATTTTTCTTTAACCAGCATCCTAGCTCTCAACCTCTTCTCTTTTCTTCACGTCCACACAAAACCTTCCATTTTTAGGTAACCTCAATTTCATACTTCTTACATACTTACATATTTCTTTCTTATGCTGAGGGCTACAAAAGAAAACCACACAAATCTATGAGTAGGACAATAATGACATAAGTAGAGAATGATTCCACAAGAAGGTAGAAGGGAAGGAGCCTTTGAATCCAAGCAATTAACTTGAAATCCATGTGTCTATCCACTTGTGAGTCCTGTGAACTTTATGAACATCCCATGATATGTTTCTAGTCAATCCATTCTCCTAGAGGCTGGTCTAAAATTCCAACACTGTCTTTAGGTTCCTAATCAATTCCATGTTGCTCTCAGTTCTCTTTTACTCTGTTAGAGATGAAAGAGTAACTGTATACTTACATTTCTCTAAGACATCCCTGTCTCTTGATCCCCTACCCTGCTTCTGAGGAGAAGCATCTGTCACAGGGCACTCCAGACCACTCCTTCCAGCTGCCCCTTGTTATCTAGCCCAACAGTCCTTCCTTTTTTCTCTCTCACAGATCCAATTGCAATCTCACTCTTAATTTCCTCCCTGCAAAAGGCTCTATTGTCTTATATAAGTATGATACCATGAATAATCCTAGGCCTTCCCTTGTCCTCCTTTCATCCTTACTGGCTCTTCTGGGTTTTTCTTCTACTATTCTTAGTCCCAGCCTTCCATAATGAAAAACAACTCAGAGAATATTCATAATTTTTTTTCCTTTCATGTGCTAGGGATCAAACCCACCTTGCTTGTGCTAGGCAAGTGTTCTACTCCTAAACTACATACCCAGTGGAAAAACTGTTCATAGATCCTCAGACACAGATACCCTTCACTTGCTCAGAACCTCATCTATGCTGTTCCTTCTCTTGGAATATCTGAACTCTTCCTTCTCCCATGTGTCCCGAACTTTATCCCCTTTTCCACATCTCAGAACAACATGGCTTTCTCTCCTGATCCCTCCCTGGGTCAAATTTCTCTTGAGATCTCAATCAATATGGTACTTGTCTCCTCTAAGGAGGTCCTCAGATGACAGTGATCATCTGAGTTGTTTACAGTTCTGTCTTTCCATAGGCCATAAACATAGGAATGGCCTCCCATTAGGAATCCATGTTGCTTGCATGGTGCCTGACCAGAGGGAGGGAGTCAATGACTGATTTCTGTATGTGTGTAAGACACATGTAGGTTGTAAAGGAAGTCTGAACAGTAGGGTTATCCTTCCAACTCTCACCACATAACAGTGAGACTCCTACCAATTACTTTTCCTTCCACATAGTAGTGTATGTACATATATATATATATATATATATATATATATATAAAATAAGTCATATATATGAATGAGTTAGATCATTCCAAGGTCCTAATTATCTTATACTTTCACCAAGTCTTTCTCTTATTCTAATAATATCAATCTAGTGCCTGTAACAAAAGCTTTTCTGAACATGAAATCAACTATGAAAGGGAGTTTTAAATATACATAAATTTCACTGTGTAATTTTTTAAGTTAAGACTTTAAGTGTAGGGACAATTGGAATTTTTCATGATTGGCTAAGTCCTTGGGGAGAAAGAAACATTCAAAAAAAGAGAAATGCTTATTAAGTATGACATCCTGTCAAGAAGTTTCAGAGAAATCTGATCCAGAAGTTTGACATTTTCAGGAGCCATGCTCAGAATTATGTCTAGTTAGAATTCTGTACTCCAGATCAGCTCTGAGATTGTCCTGGTATTTGCAAAGTATGTTTTTCCTAAGAAAAACATGATAAATGGAGCCCAGAGGGACACTGGAAGAAGGTAGAAGACAGAGAGAGGGAGCCTATAAATTCAAGCCCTTAGCTAGGAAGCTACGTGCCTGCCCGGTGGGATGGTCTGTGAACAACAGGTTGCTTAAGAGTCTGTGCCCAACAATTATAAAAGTTCATGGTGCTGGCAATAGTATTAATAGCCATGCTTGCAATCTGATATTTAATGCATCTGGACTAGAATAAAAATTAAAGCTACACCCAAGTCTTCCTGAGGAAGACATATTGTTGTGTCTTCTTCCTTTTGCTTCTATTTTGATATCTGAAAAAACATTGTCAACTTAACGATTGTAAAGTTCAATTTCATCACATGAGAGTGGCACTGAGATAATCCTTCATCTCTGTTTTATAGTTAAACAGAGATACTGGGAGATTAAGTGTCTCTTTGGACATCTCTCCCTAGGCTTACATAGCACTTCCTGGATCCCTTTCAACTTCTCAGTTCATTCCTTTATCCTTGTGCTGGTTCCTTTCCAGATATCCTAATGTGTGAGTCTCCTCTACTACTCTGTCCTTGGCCACATACTGTTGTGCCTTTCTCATCCGTTTCACTTCTGTAGCTATTACCACTGTTATTAAATCCTTGTCCTTACCTGCAATGGTGCCATAGTTCTAATTATCCCCAGGATGCTTTGATCTAAAAAATCCTGCCATTATTTCAAGTCTATGTGTCTCTCTCCACTTATGCATTTTACCAGAGGTACCCCAGCTCATCCAGCCCGCATGGGCATGCCATAAACTCAGCTACAACTCATTTTTTCCAATATCCAATGTCCTTAATGCACTTATTAGTACTTATTGCCTTAGAGTTTCGTTCATCATCATTATTGCTCTGATTCACCGGTATCATTAAAATGGACATCTACAAATGCTCATTAGTCTCAATTCTACAGTCTAGCAAGAGTTCTCCAGATTCTACTTTTATCCCTCTCCAGTACTATATCTCATGATGCCTCTTATCTTATTGTGCCAAAACTATTTTGTCTGATTTTTAAGGTATGAATGCCAGTCATCTCACAAGTGCCCTTCAGATAAGCCACCCACATATTTTATTTCATTTGTTCCTCTTCGTCAGCACTACTATCCCCTCTGTATCACCACCTCTTACAACTTCTCGAATTACTACCACACGTGCTTTCTTATGGCAAATATAAAGATGCTGTGTTTTGTTTTGCTTTTACATTTTTTTCTTATCTGTTGTAGACTTTAATCTTGTCAGTGTGATTGTACATTCTCATGGGGAAAAGATGGAAATTTCTTGTATTATTTTTTTATTCTGGCAGCTATACAGGCATAATTGACTTTCTTTTTTTTTTGTTTTGTTTTGTTTTTACTTTACTTACAGCTTTTATTTAGCACCATTACTAGCAAATTCATATCCTTGGAGTGGGCAGTACACTATAGACTCATAAAGACTTTTTTTTTCATGGTCTATAACATTTATGAGTTCTATGAGCTTTACAATACAGTTATTTCTTCCACATTGGGTGATACGTACATTTCTTTTATTTTGCATAGCATCAGCTGTGCAAATTGATTGACTTTCAATCAATAGATATTGATCACTTGATAAAGGCCTCATAACAGTACTATGCTTTTATGAGATATAGAACCAAAAAGCTCATCTTAGAATCACACACTGAAGAATTATCCACATAATAACATTCGTACTAGGTACTAGGTAATTTCAAAATCTGTTTAAATTAGCTTTATTTCTTTACTTGTCTCATGGAAGGATAAGAGTTTATCTGACATACAGGAGATATATATATATATATTTGTGCCGGTCCTGGGGCTTGAACTCAGGACTTCACACTCTCACTTGAATTTTTCACTCAAGGCTGGGGCTCTACCACTTGAATCACACTTCAATTTCCAGTTTTTTGCTGGTTAGGTAGAATTAGCCAGCAAATTAATTAAGAATAAATAAATTAATTAAGAATCTCACAGACTTTTCTGCCTGAGCTGACTTTAAATTGTGATTTTCATATCACAGTCAAAGTAGTTAGGAGTAGGGGCAAGAACCACAGGTCCACAGCTTACATGACCTAGTCTTTAACCAATCATGTGAAAAGTAGGATAGAAAATGTGTTCAGTAGATGTTCAGGTAAGAGGCAACAAAAATCAGACCTCAAAAGTTGGAGCCCATCAAATGAATATGTATAACTTCAGTTCAGGGCAAACATTGGGGCTCAGGACATATTGGAAGTAAATCTCAATGTCCTAATTGCCTCATTAAGTCTATATGAATGTGAAAACTTTTTGAGATCTAGTTTACAACTGAATCTATAGCATGTGCTTTTACAACATACTCACTGCTCTGCTAAAAACTAGAGCAGTGGCCTTGGATTATCAATAGGGCTTCCGGAAAATTCAGTGTTTTAAAAACAAAAGAGGGCAAGTTCAAAGCCTAAGTGGAGCTCTGTACTGCAGCTGACCTCAAAGCGGAATATCTTAGGCCTTTTTAGTTTGTCTTATGCACCATTTTCAAGGTCTTGGACATTAAAATTCCAACAAGTCAATTTTTTACTGTCTGAGAAATATTCTCTATGCATACCACTGTCAAGAGCTTTTTGAGGGGTAACTATGTGAAGATGTGTAAGCAAGTATTCCAGTCAGGTCCCATGCAACAAACACGGACACCCTGTAATTCAGACTCAGTGATTAGGTCAGCAGAGCAAAGTCTTCGCTGACACTAGTTACTTAATATGAAATTTGCAAAGGTGTCTAAACCTCCAATAGGTATTCTTTTTCTTGCCACTTCATTGTCACAGAACAACTCCAAGCAGAGACAAGAGGCAAGGGGGATGACAGGTGCTTCTAGTGGGAGTGAAATTGGCTTGGGAACCACAGATCTGGGCTTTGCCACTACCTACGCAACCTCAGCCATTGAGCTAAATCTTACCTACTAAAAAGCATAAATTACAGTAAGTTAAAGAAGATATCATTCATTATTATTCTGAAGGTACTCTTTTACAAAAATGGCAACTTAGTCTTTTACAAACAAGTGTTGCAATGAACATCTGGACAAATATTATTCACACTCCCATGATGCCAATGACCTTTCACTTACATCGCTGAGAGCTTTCTGTGCCTGAGCAACTCTCCTCAGTTCTGGGCTGTCGTTATATGGGTAAAACAAACTTTTGTCCGCTTCCCAGTCTTCAGTGTACAATTTCTAAATCAGAAAACAGTGAAATGCCATGAGAAAATAAGATTACACTTCATATTACACCTAATTTACAATTCATTCATCAAGAGCATAGGGACTGTAGGGCAGAGTGAGAGCAAAAGTGAAATTCACAGATAACTTCCCCCTTTCCCACCTTTCCAATTGACCTGATTCTCCTAAAATCACTGGGGCAGTTATATTTGCCTTTATCTCTTACTTGTGACTTCATAGCTCTCTTGCAACAAGTGCTAACACAAGTATAAGGAGCCAAGGATAAATTTTCCATAGTTTCTGTCTCTCACACACACACACACACACACACACACACACACACACACACACACACACACACACACACACACACACAGTTCTAATAAGAGTGAGAGCTAAGAATACCCATAGTGTAGTACAAGGTCTACACAAAAATACAAAATACTACTTTGTTAATCTCTTACCTGGTAGCTCAGCTCTACCACCCTCTTTAAGTGAAGCATGGACTCTTCTTTGCCAAGCTCCATCCCTATACTCCCTCAACTCTCCAAGGCACTCACAAACAAGATCAGGAACTATATCAAATGTCAATTGTTTGCTGTCAATGGTGGAATGACAGAAAACTAGACGTAGCCATGGGGCAGAGGCTCTTACCTTGCTGAACATGGCTGTGTTCTTAATGGCTTGGACAAGTTCAGGGGCATCAGGGGGAAGCAGGTACTTATCCTTGGTGTCTTCCCAGTTTTGCTTGTATAAAACCTAGATAGAAAAAGCAGAAGACCTGTGCCTTACAAGCTCACCAAGTCCATGAAGATTTAGAGAACAGTGATATAGGTGTTCTCACGCAAAGGCAGCTGATGTGTTACCAGAAATACATCAACCATATTAATACACTTCCTTTGCATTAGTAAAGTTTTGCTTGAAAATGTTTAATTAAAAAAATGCTTGTGATTCTGATTGTCCACAGATTCCTTTCAAACTGGGCAAACAATTGATCATTGGTCCATTTAGCTGGAAGCAAGTTTCTCCTAAATTGCATAGAATTCTAGAATTTTAAACTTAGCTGTTCATATTTAAAATTGGGAAAAAAATTTAGGCTCCCAAATTCTTGAGAAGATAAGTAAAAGCATAAAGCCCTAAGGTGGAGCCCCAATACTGCACAAGTATTGGTGTACACCTTTAATCCTTGCTACTCAGCAAGCAGAGATAAGAGGATTGTGGTGAGAAAGTTAGCAAGATTTTTCTCAATTCAAATCAAGCTGGGCTCAGGGAATGGCTCAAGTGGTAGAGTGCTGCTGGCCTAGCAAGCACAAGACCCTGAGTTCAAGCCTTAGTGTGACAAAAAAAAAAAAAAAAGATTCCAGCAACACTGAGACTGCATCCTGTGCAGCAAACCCCCAGAGCAGAATCACAACTGCTTCTTTGAGGATGTCTTGGAATCTTCAATCCTCCTGAAGCTCCTATGAGCCACTTCAATCATGTATGTGGGCATTCAATTCATACTTCCCCAGGGGACTGGTAAGAAGGATCAGGATCTATGTCCTGAGTTAATGCACATGCTGTTGAATAGCCCAGCCATATATCATGTGGCCTTACCTTACTGACTTGCTGCGACACTTTCTTTGCATGTTCAATGTCTTTTGCTTTTTCATCCACGTGACAGATAGTTTTAGCAACATCACCATCCATTCGATACTTAACCTGCAGAAATAACACACAATTAGAGTTCATGCAAAGCATGAACTATATTAAATAATGTCTTATAAACAAAGAACATTCACCCAGGCACTCTAAGTCTACAACACAAAGTAAAGTTTCATCTTCAGTGATCCATAGAACACCTGCATTTGTCTGCTTCTCTGAATTTCCAGCCTGCAACGTTTTGCTCTCACTGTGTTCCAGCATGGAGGACCATAGTGAGAAGGAATTTCTATCTCCTAGTGTCCTCTTACGTGAATTGGTAGGCCAAGCTTCTAGAATTCTCTTTGAGTTCCTATTTTCAGCAACATACTCTGGCCAATATGTTCTTTAGATACCTAGACTCGCTTAGAGTAATTCAAATTCTTATTCCTTCTGCACATATTTAGGTTCTTCAATCTCCGGTGTAAGGCACAGTTTTGAAGTGTTTCTCTCCTTTGTTTAAGAATGCCCACCTCACTGAGCTGATCTTGTACTTTCTTGATTCGGCGAAGTTCTGGAGTATCGGATGTACTGGCATATGGCTGTCCCTTTGCTTTCTCATAGTTCTCCTTGTATTTATTCTAAAAAAAGAAAATCAGACATTAGCCTTAAAAGACAGCAGCAGAAACTATAGGCAACACACTCTTCCTGTTTTTTTTTAAAGTTTTCCAAGCTCTAATAATGACTAGCTTTTATTTTATCCCATATTCTTTCAAAAAACTAAAATAGATTTGTTAATTGCCCTTCCTATCCTGCAGATAGCGGAAATTTGTTATAGAAAACTGTCTTGGAAGAGCCCTAAAATGATTATCTCAATTTCTTTTGTTTTAATGCACATATAAAAAGCCCGAGCCACAATTATTTTAGAAAGTAAATATAGAAAATGAGTTAAGTCTGAAAAGATTTGATTGCTAATACAATGTAAAAATATTCAATTCAGAAGTTGCAGCTAAGCCTCAAATGCTGCTGAGACGCTAGCTGAATTAATAGAAAGACTGAATTATGGAATATTTTGTAAGGGAATTTTATTATTTCTGCTAAGTATACAGAGCAAGTTCTTGCCTTAATGATAGTGTTCATAATTTGTTACTATCAAGGCTTCAAAGAGCATTCTTGAGTGGGATAGACAACAACCAAAATTGTATTATTGATTTCATGACTAATGACTTCAAATTTTTATAGAACTTTGACAACACTATTTAGAATATAAAAAAATTCTAGGTTCACAGTGTTTGAATTAATGAGATTTGTGGCAATAAATTAACAAAATAATGTTCTATCTTTGCTGAATAGTGCAGTGATGAAGGAGGCAAGAACATCTCAGTTAGAAAACTAAGTGTTAGATTGTTTACTATTCTGAAGCAGAAATTTACTAATTTCTAGCAGTTAATACTTAACTGAAAGGATATGTTTCACATTAACTTTTTGATCCTGCATAATCCAATATTCTCTGAGCTACATTTCCTGTCTTCAAGTCCCAGAAGACATGTTATCAAGTTACCTTGTAAGAAAAACTTTTTAAAAAATCAAGAAAAATTTAAAAAATTATATTCACTGAAATGGGTCTAAAACTTCTGTCAATTAGTACAATTATAGCATTCTACATGGAATTTAAGAACTAGAGACCATCAAATATCTGGGCAGCTTAAAAAAAAACAAAAACCTTTTACACACGCCTAAGACATAAGCCAATAAAATTACAATAACAGAATGGTTTGAGCATCCATAGTTTTCAACCCTGCAGAACACTCCAGAGTGCAGTAATGGCTAAAAAGCATGGTTCTCAGGTAGTGTCAAATGTTCTGATCTCAGTTTCAAAGAAGTTTAGTCTTACCTTGAGTTTTCTAAACTACAAGCTTCTCTTTACTATATAATCCTTTAAGACTTTCTCAGATACTACTACTTACCATTTTAAAGGGCAATCCCATTCAGACATACAAGTGAAATAACATATTTGAACTCTAAACTACCCCCAATTAAATCCACATTTGTGATTTTGTTCATCTAGACTGGCTAATCTTGATGGAATACCAGCAGTGTTTTAGTGTTGGCCTTGTGCTTATTCTGCTTACTCCACAGGAACAGGGTCTATGTTTTCCTTGGTGTATGATGGTACAAATGAAGTATATGAAATGAAAATTCATGAGTCATAAGAGTTTAAGTATCAGCAAAAGAAGAGTTTGTTTCATACAAAAAAAAAAAAAAAACCCAACCAGTTAGCATCTAAAACAGAGTCAGTCAAGATCGCTAACTTTTCAATAATAGAACCCAGTTCAGTAGATGTGTGAAACTTACTGAGCTAAAAAGATCCTGCATTTTCTGACTATGTTGAATGTAAGGAGTCATGAACTTTGAAGAATCCACTTTCTTCCGGATGATTTTCTTCCTCTCCGTTGGCTTTGCCGGTTCCGGCGGTGGTAGTGCTGGTTTGGAAGTTTCTGATTGGTCATAGTCAGATATTGTCCTTGTGGTTGTAGTTTCATAGACTTCTGTTATTGTCTGAAATTTTGACATGCAGTTCAACAATGTTATGAAAGTAATGACTGTTCACCATGATCTTGGTATACTATTACTCTACCTGCAAGTCAGATTTACATTCCTGGTATTGTTTTTCTCCATGTCTAAAATACACTACATCCAGGTGAAGGCACATTACATTACCTGAATCTGAATGCCAATCATGACTTGCCTGCCCATTTCATTTACATAAAAATACTCAAGGATTTCAAGGCAATATAAAAATCAGAAGTAAACTATTCTTGAACATTTGAAAACCTTGTAAAACAAAAGTAAATGAGATTGGGGAACAAATTGTAAAGCCAAAGAAGGTCAAAATCTGGACTTCAATATTAACTCTTTTTTTTCCAGTGCTGGGGCTTGAACTCAGGACCTGGGCATTGTCTCTGAGCTTCTTTTGCTCCAGGCTAGCATTCTACCACTTGAGCCACAGCGCCACTGGCTTTTTCGCTTTATGTGGTACTAAGGAATCGAACCCAGGGCTTCATGCATGCTACGCAAGCACTCTACCACTAAGCCACACATTCCCAGCCTCAAAATTAACTTTTAAGTGAATAAGAAAAAAATCCATTGCATTTTCTGCAGGTAGTTAGGCATTCTCTATAGTCTGATACAAAGAATGAAATCTAAAATAACAAATCACACCAATAGGAAGTGATGACCATTTTCTTGGCTTAGTCAGCCGATGTGAATTGGAGCATCTTTTACACTAATAAATGCTTAGGTGGACAAGAATAATGGTGACAACATAATGGGGTAATTATCCTCACAACAGCCCTGTCTATGTAGTATGTGGGAAATTACTATTCCTTACAACTGGAATCAACTCAGTTTGAATCCAGTCCAAGGTTAAAAATACTATGTGTAAGAAAAGAAGATGAGCAACCAGGTCTTCAATCCATCTCATAGTATCATTTCCTTCACAGCAAATATCTTCCCCAAAGGAAAAGTTCTAGCAACACATTAAAAAATAACAAAGCTGAATAAGGAAATCATGCCTCTGTAACAATCCCCCTAGTGTGGTCAGATCATTTCTAATTGGTCTTCTTTTGCCCATTACAATTTACAACATCTCCAGATGTTCATTTTTATGCAGTCACAAGCTCTCTGAGCAGGCTTCAGGATTAACCAGCTATACTACTATTTGTCATGCTCAAAGGAAAACAAGTCCATGCAGAAAATGAAGTATGAGAGGTATTTCACCTTGGAAAGCAAAGAAAATTCCAACTTGAAATATCTATGAGAATTTAGGAGAATGTGCTAAAATCTGAATGAGTATTTCACTGCATCATTGGGGACAAAGATCGTTCTTGGAAGACCCACCTTTGGTGTAGAGATAGCATCCTCTGAGTTATAATTCTGTACAATGAAACAACTGATCTCTCTATCAATCACAAATCCAGCTTCATCCCTCAGTTAGAGAGTGATGAGGACAACTGATATCGTAATCAGCAACAATTATATTTTAAAAACTTAAGCCATAGGATAAAGCATTCCCTGACATTTTGGGAAAGTTAACTTTTAAAAAATGAAATAACCCATCACACAGGTAATGATTGAATTTTACCACCCATTTCTGGGCACAGCAAGGTAGGTGATCTCCCTGAGAGCCATCTTTATGGCCCTGGAAGTCTGAGGGAGAAGCCTCTTCCTGCTTCAATGAGAATAAGTCTGTGCAAGGGTAGGCTTGACCTTACCTCTCCTGGCACCTCTTCATAAACTGTCTCCTCCGTGTAGTACTAGAAATAGAGCATAAGACATTATCATAAAACCCAAGCAAGATGATTCCCTCCTATCTGCCTCAGCTGAACTACTCAGCTGGCTTTCTAGCTTAGTTGGTTGGAAATATCTATGGGAAGGAAGTTGGTGAAGGCATCTGTTCCTACTTGGGGAAATCCATTTAGTCTTAGAAAGCCAAAGTGGATACATCAGACTGCACAAAAAGATGTAAGAGTGATGAGCAGTGTCTGAGGCTGGTTTGTTATTTGGGAAAGCTATTTTTCTGGGTCAAGTAATATTTTTCTATGGTACCCAAGATAGACGTGATATCAGAGAGAAATTATAAGGCCCACTATTTACTTAAAAAACAATAACAGAACCTCCCAGGGTGAATAAATGTTTTAATGAATTGTATTATGGAAATGATCAGATCGAAAGCAGCCACACCTCAATTAGTCCAGGATCCCATGGGTCACTAAGCAATGGGAATTTCTTCTGAAGTGATGGTGGGACTTTTCAGTAGTGTGGATGGCCATAAATAGATCACCATGATGACAATTTGTAAATGCCAAGGGAAGGGAGGGAGATGAAAAGATTTCTCCACATGAACTGTGGGGAGGTTGAGTTGCAGTTTGCCACTGATGGCTACAAGGTGCCTGCAGCCAAGATCTACAACAGAGTCTACTTTTGTTGTCCTTTTGACATCACTAGTAATAAATAGATGCAGACGGGATCTGGCTGACATTTTGTTTTAGATGTCTAATGACAATGGAATTCTGGCCCAATCTCACCAGCTCTGCTGGGCAAACAGAAAGAAAGGCTCCTTTAGGCCAAGGTCCTCAAGCCAAGGCCTAAAAAATTGCAATACTTGTCTCACTTTCTCAGTCAAAATGCATCATATTTTATGCTTCCTTTCTCTTATTTCTGACACCAAAATATGTACTAGGGGAGAGAAGGAAGTTGGCAGATGTACAGCAAACACACATTTTCCTCCAATGGCCTCCTTTCTTTTGCTTTTCGTTGGGTAAATGCTCCAAGTATTTAACCATGGCCAGCAGGACAGCTGCTTTCACCTGCAGTGACTTTCTTAATGAGTTTTCTTTGCCTTTGTATATGTGAGTGCTGGTACTAAAGCTCGAAGTCAGGGCTTCATGCTCTTGATTGGCTTTTGCACTCATGGCTTGCTTCCAGTTCTGACTTTGGCGGCTAATTGGAGATAAGAGTCTCTTGGATTTGTTTGCTTAGGCTGGTTTCAAACTGTGATCCTCAGATCTTAGCTTCTACAATAGCTAGGATTACAGGCATGACCAGCTGCCCTTGTGTTGTTTTTTAAGTTTGAAATCTGTTCTTTTTTCCCCTTCATATCTGTAACAGAAGTATACGCTTACAGCACAGAGAGACACTTCTGGCACTTGTAGCGTCAGCACACAATAAACATCACTTGGATACTCTGAGGAATATTGCTCAAGGCTGCTGACACACAGAAATGTTGCTGTGGTCACAGAAAACACAAGTGACTGAGAATATCAAACTAAAATGAATGATTCCCAACTCGTTGTTGTTGGTGGTGGTGGTGGTGGTCATGGGGCCCAAATTCTGGGCTGAGCCTCAGCTCTTCAGATCAAGGCTAGCACTCTAGCACTTAAGCTATAGCGCCATTTCCAGCTTTTTCTGCTTATGTGGTGCTGAGGAATCAAACCCAAGGCCTCATGCATACGAGACAAGCACTCTACCATTGAGCCACCTTCCCAGCCCCGATTCCCAACTATTTTTAGTTTGCTCAGCATCCAAGTAAAAGATAGCTCTTTCTGAACTATCAAAGGTTGCCATTCATTGGCTTTCATATATATTTATATATTTTATGCTTCCTTTCTCTTATTTCTGACATATATTTCTCTTATTTCTGATATATGTGTATATGTGTGTGTGTGTATATATATATATATACATATATATATGTATATATATATATACATATATATGTGTGTGTGTATATATATGTATATATATGTATATATATATGTATATATATATATATATACACACAGACACACACATATACACATATATCAGAAATTAGCTCACAGAAAAGGTAACATTATCTGAATGGTTGACATTAATTCATATGCCGAATTTATGTTCTTTTTAGTTCTGCTGATTAGACAGTACCTCCTTGCTTCTTCCTCTTAGTTTGAATATAGAATGGCAGTAAAATTGTTTTCAGTTGTCCAAGATTTCTAGGAGATACACGTTGAGAAAAAAACTGGTTCCTCTGTTTTTCAAACTCTTCCCCAATCAATTTTCTAAGGCTTCTACCATCCCATTTTCACCATATTTTCTGAGACTAAAGAGAGCACAGTTCAACATTCTCTGGAAGGGCATGTATTACCCAGAAGCAGAATGGGAACAAAATGCAGGGATGGGATGCCTAAAAATAGTCCCTTCCTTTTTTTGTGACTAGTTCAATCACATCTACCATGAAGGACAATTTCCAGTGACAAATGAACATATCGTTATGTTAAGAAAGACAAGAGATGTTTAACTTGATGTTTAAAAAGACTTCCTGATATTATTATGATAGGGTAGACAATTTAGTCTGTAAATAGAATTTATATTAATGTGTTAGTGTTTGAAAGTGATAATGCTGACTCTTAGAGACACATATAAAATGCACTAGTGATAATATATACTGACCATGCAGGGTGTTCTCACTGGCCTTTCAGCCAGAGAGGTCGAACACTACACTGGGTTGAATACTATACTGTTTGAGATCCACTCTGGGCTTCTTTTTTTAATATGCTTCAGGTAATAAAGGTAATTTTAAACTAGGGGTGCTGATACAGGCCTATAATCCTTGTACTTGAGGAAGCTAGGAAGGAAGATTGAGTTTGAAGACAATTTGGGCTACCTAACAAGAATATCTCCAAGATAAAATAAAATTGTGTTAATCAATTATAGACAAAATTTGGTTCTTTTATCTGGAGTTCTGCTTGGGTAGCTCTTATACTTAATTTCAAAATGATCATATTATTAGATCACTAATTGGAAATATTCACATTCTTTCCATTCATGGCAATGTTTTAATATGGATAAAGCCCCAAGCCTTTAGATTTCTAGAATGTGAAGTTAAAGAGCTGATGGAGAAAAGCCATAATATTTTCAAACAAATGACTTAAAATAGCAAGATGATAAACTAACAACTTAGTAAAATATGTCAGATTTCCACCAATTATCTGAAAGAAAATTTTCAAGACTTTCACTATGGTCACTTTATCTAGCAGTTAGAAAGAAGGTGGCTTTGACTGAAAGTTATGTTCATGTATTTGTGGGTATGTTATATCCCCATAAACACATGCAAAATCTCATATACAGGATGAATCAGACTACATTAACCCACATAGCCCTATACATATTCAACCAGTGGATGCATAGCCGAGGAAAGCCCTTTCCTTGCTGTGAACTCCTACAAACAGCTCAGCTTGCACAATTTGCTCCCATTGCCTCTCTCTCTTTGATCATTGGGATTAGATGGGAAAGAAAGAAGTTTCATAAGACAAAAAAAAAACCCTCTGTCTTTCTGAAACTTTTCTGTGCAACTTTAAAGAAAGACAAAAATGGTATCTTAATTTGATTTTAAATCCCACATAATTATAGTGAAACTGAACATAAAATATTCCTTTCTTAGACTTAAATGATGACTCTTTGTGGAGTTAGAACAGATGCTGTATTTTTTCTAATGATTGATTCAGCTATTTGTCCTTGTCACTCCATAAATACTGGTGCCATCAAAGTTTTTTGTTTCTGTTTTTGATCTTACCTCCACTACCTCCTCGTATTCTTCGTCATCTGCCATTTTCCCGAGTAGTAGTTGTACCTACAAACTTTTCATATTCAGTACAAAGAAAAATAGATTAGAATATAACCTCAGGACAGAAATTAGAATACCATAAAATAGAAAAAAAGAATACCATAAAATAGAATTTCAAACCAATCAAGTCTATATTAGCCCATTTTCACAGGCTAAGGGTAGAGAAGGCATGTCAAGTAGAAGCCTATACAACAAAGTTTCAAATCTCTCTCCTTTATTCCCACAGTAACATATTGACTATTTCTACAAGATCAATTTAGTCAAAATTATAAAAGGAAGTTGATAAAAGAGTTAGGCTTTGAGCTCAATAAACAGAGAACGTAGATTTCCAAACACCTGGATAATAAATACTTTCAAGCCAAACTTCTAGTAAAGGAAAAGTCAGGTTGGCTTTCAGGAGTAGAATGTTTTATATAGCACTGAAGTTCTAAGAGACCTTAGTTTTCTATCCTCATCTAGAGTATTATACAGTGTATATTAGGCCTCCAATTTGAACCATAACACAAGAAATTAGTTGATAGGATTTAGAAGAAAAATAGAAACCTCAAGGCAATGGAGTTATTTTCTCCCGGAAAACATTGGCATTTATGGATTATTTTTCTTTTGTTTCTGTAGCTCTCATTCAACTCTGAAAGACAATAAAGTTTTAAAGCATTAGTTGAAATACATGTAAGACTGTGGGTCTTTGGCCTATGTTTCTAATTGAGGAACTGAGGAAAGACTCAAGGCCTCTTCAATTCAATGCCAGCAAGCAGGATGACAGCTCAGAGCAGCTGTGCCTGTGACCAAAGACGCTTGGTGTGTAAACCAATACCCTGGGGTGGATGGTTTTGTTAAGCTGGCGAAACTGCCACTCTGAGGCGAATGAAGCCTAATAGAACAGGATAAATATAGGAACATTACACATTGATCCTTTTTCATACTAACGCAATTAAGGAAAAAAATTAAAGGAGAAATGAAATCTAAAATTCTAGAGGAACAAGACTGCCCAATTTGGTCAAGAATTGATTAGTACAGGCTTGAGTCACACACTCTTGGAGTATCTGGGCCTTCATAGGGCAATGGGGTTTACTAAAGCCTTTCCAAGCAGGATTTCATAACCACTTTCCTCAGATAAGACCCAGAACTTTGAAAACAACTTCAAGAGCAGTTGTGGAATATTCTCTCCAGAGAACATTA
This sequence comes from Dipodomys merriami, assembly GCF_024711535.1. NCBI lineage: Eukaryota > Metazoa > Chordata > Mammalia > Rodentia > Heteromyidae > Dipodomys > Dipodomys merriami. The sequence continues at coordinate 61,346,636 of NW_027202270.1, read as the reverse complement.
CAGAAAAAGATATAAACTGGCCTTACCTTCGAGCTATCAAATAATCCTCAGCAGCAAATCCTCTCCCAGCTCTCCCCTCCTGAGAACCCCAGGCAAAAGCCGGAGTGGTGCCTGTGAATCTGATTATCATGTGGCAAGAACAGCCAATCAGATCTTGAGTTACTCAAATTTCAGAAGCTAAATATACTGAGTGATCTTCTGAAAAACACCTGTTCATCACTTCCACTAAAGGATAAAGGGTAACAAAGTGCTTGCTTAGACCTATTCCAGGGTGATGGAATTTCACCTAACTTCCAACATCTAGGGATAAAATTGAAATTTAATTTCTCATTCCATATCCTCTCTCAACATCCTGCTCAGGCAAAAGAGTTGAGAGAAAACTAACATGCCTTTGAGAGGCTTTGGCCCTTCTATAGCCGCTGCCCTCACATCACGTATTCCAGCTTCACAGCTGTAAACACATCCACCCTTAGAATGTTTGCCAGGTGACCTACGTACAGGTGTGAGAAACTGAGGAATAACGCTCACAAAACAGCAAGTTGTCAAAACCCTTATTTTGTGATGAAATTTGGTGAAAACCATTTGGTGGTAACACTGGACAAGACATCCACAGGGTGTCATTTTTCGGTTACTAAACAAAGAAGTATGTCCATTTGGAACTTGGATCATTCTCTCAGGTGCAGCTAGGAATAGCCTTTAAGATGTACCTTGGCTACAGCCTTCCTATTAGTCATGACCCCTCTTTCCTTGGAGCAAAGCGCAGACGCAGGTTTCCAAAGGCTCAGTTTCTGAATAGCAAGAACAACCACTAAATGAATACTCTAGTAAGAGAAATAGTTTCATATTGGGGCTATTCACCATGTAAGACATTTACCTTGTAAAATATCATGTAACAATTTTCTTACGATTTGGCTGATGCTCTTCATTCTTACGCTTTCTCTTCCTGGGGCACTTTTATTTTTCATGTAAAATCAAATTCTGTCTTCCTGTCTTTACATATAACACAGATAATCACAAGTTTTTCCAGGACAGAGAATTTCTCTTTCTCTGAGTTGCTTCTGAATTGAGGCAAAACCCTCTGGGTCACTTGTATCTTCATATAAATTTGAAACAATGTATTTATAACCTCTCATTGAAATGCAATATTAAGAAGTAATCTCATGGGGAGGAAAGGGATGGTAGGGGAAAAACAAAGGAAGGGGCAACAATGTACTCATTACCTTATTCATATAACTGTCACCCCTCTGTACAATATCTTTACAATAAAAACATATATTTAAAAAAGAAGTAATCTCATATTTCAAACACAGCTAACTTTTCTCTTCTTCTGTGATTCATAATGTGCTAAATTATATTTAACATAATCTTGTCATAAAAAAATTAATTATTCCAGTTCATCTTGTTTCTTCTCACATATCCTGTGACTAAAGGATATTTGTATAAGATAAACTCATTCACTGAGTAACTGCAAGCTAATATTGTGACTTACTATTCAATACATGTTATAAAAACATTTAAGTTGAAAATGATTCTAAAGAACAGAATATAAAATTATATAAAAGTAAAAAGCATAAAATTTAGAGGTAATCTATGTCAAGTTTTAGACATGTTCAGTAGATACAAACACAAATTTATCCATAACAAAATATGGAGCATCTTTGTGAAACTTCACATTGGTGAACCTTTTTCTATTTTCCACAAGTAATTCTGCTAAATGAATAGAATATAACCTTTTTCTGTTTTCCACAAGTAATTCTGCTAAATGAATAGAGTATAATCTGTATATATAGAGAGAGTATAATTCATGAACACTTAAGTTGTTTTATCTGTTTTGGAGGAAGGAAGGAAGGATCTCCTTATATAGACCAGGGTAGCTTCAAACTCTTAATTTGTCTGCCTCAGCCTCCCAAGTATTGACATTATAGTCATACACCACAAATGAATTGTTTTACATGCACATTATGTCAAAAATAAAAAGGAAAGAAAATAACATGAGCCTCCCTGTTTATCTTTGCACATTGGTATAAAATGTATCTGTAAGGTATACTTCTACAAGTAGTTACTATAGCAGAGTCTCCAAAATAGTTGCACCTGTTTTCTGTGCAGTATCTCCGTAAGTTTAGCAGTAATCAGCCTTGGGAAATCTGTATAGTCTAATGGTATAATAGTGTACTCTTCTACTCTAAGGTGAATGTTGTGTCTCCCAAATTCATATGTGGAAATCATGATATGTTATGAGACTAGGCCTTGGGCTGCTGATTAGGTTATGAGAATGGAGTTCTTATTAATGGCATCAGTGCTCTTATTAAAAAAGAAGAAAAGGGGTGAGGAAAGCTGTCAGTGTGCAGCCAGAGAGGCCCAGCCAAGTTAGTGCCTGAGCCCAGATGTACAACCTCCAGAACTGTGAAGAAGATATTTCTGTTGTAAGCAGCCAGTTTATGGGTTTCTGTTTTGGCAGAAATGGGCTCCAACATTCTTTATATGTCCTTAATTTTGGGGGTGGGGGGTTGCAATATTGGAACTTGCAGGACCTCAGTACTGCCCTTCAGTTTTTTTACTCAAGGCTGACACTCTACTTCAGCTACAGGTCCTCTTCCAGTTTGTTAGTGGATAATTGGAGCTAAATCTCACAGACCTTCCTGCCCAGGCTGACTCTGAACCTTAATCCTCAGATCTTAGCCTCCTGAGAAGGTAGGATTATAGGCCTGAGCCACTGGCACCCAGCCATATGTACCTTTTAAAAATACTATGGCAGGGGGTCTGGGAAGGTGGCTCAGTGGTAGAGTGCTTGCCTTGCAGCCTGAGGCCCTGGGTTTGATTCCTCAGCACCACATAAGCAAAAAGAAAAAAGCTGGAAGTGGCGCTATGGCTCAAGTGGTAGAGCACTAGCCTTGAGCTGAAGAGCTGAGGGACAGCGCCCAGGCCCAGAGTTCAGGCCCCATGACCAGACCCCCAAAAAAAAAATACTATGGCAGGGCTGGGAAGGTGGCTCAGTGGCAGAGTGCTTGCCTTGCATGCATGAGGCCCTGGGTTCAATTCCTCAGCACCACATAAGCAGAAAAAGCTGGAAGTGGCGCTGTGGCTCAAGTGGTAGAGCGCTAGCCTTGAGCTGAAGAGCTGAGGGACAGTGCCCAGGCCCACAGTTCAGGTCCCACGTCCAGAAAAAAAAAATACTATGGCAGTTAAAAGGCAGACTGACGACGAGCAGAACCTGAAACCCCACTCACAGTGAAGAGTGTACCCCAGGAACAGGCTAGAACAAGAAGCCAAGAGTGTGTCCCCATAAAATACCAGTGGATTCAGATGCAAAGATCCTTAACAAGATTCTAGCTAACAGAATACAGAAACACATAAAAAAAATCATACACTACGACCAGGTAGGCTTCATCCCAGAGATGCAGGGATGGTTTAACATACGTAAGTCAATAAATGTAATCCAACACATCAACAGAACCAAGGTCAAGAATCACATGATTATCACCACAGATGCAGAAAAGGCCTTTGATAAAATTCAACATTCATTCATGCTAAAAGCTCTGGAGAAAATAGGAATGGAAGGAACATTTCTAAAAACAATAAAAGCCATTTATGACAGACCAATAGCCAATATTATACTTAATGGGGAAAAGCTACAACCAATTCTCCTAAAATCAGGAACAAGGCAAGGATGCCCACTGTCTCCACTCCTTTTCAATATAGTCCTGGATCCCTTAGCCAGGGCAATAAGGCAAGAAAAAGACATTAAAGGGATCCGCATAGGGAAAGAAGAAGTTAAACTATCCCTTTTTGCAGACGACATGATACTATACCTTCACGATCCCAAAAACTCCATCCCCAAACTCTTAGAAATCATAAATCACTTCAGCAAAGTAGCAGGATACAAAATAAACCCACAAAAATAAGTTGCCTTCCTGTACACTGACAATGTACAAGAAGAGAGGGAAATAAAGGGAGCAACCCCATTCACAATAACCTCCCAAAAAATAAAATATTTAGGAATTAACCTAACCAAAGATGTAAAAGAACTATTTAATGAGAACTATAAAAAGTTAAAGAAAGAAATTGCAGAAGACACTAGGAAATGGAAAGACCTCCCATGTTCTTGGATAGGCCGACATAGTATAGTGAAGATGGTAATACTGCCAAAATTAATATACAAATTCAATGCAATTCCTATTAAAATCCCAATGAGGTACATCACTGAAATACAGAAAACACTCCAAAAATTCATATGGAACAACAAAAGACCTAGAATAGCCAAAACAATTCTAGGGAATAAAGACAACATGGGAGGGATATCCATAACGAACTTCAAACTCTACTACAGAGCTATAATAACAAAGACAGCATGGTACTGGCACAGAAACAGACCCAAAGACCAATGGAAACAGAATAGAAGATCCAGAAATAAATCCACAGGCCTACAGCCAGCTGATATTCGACAAAGGAGCCAAAGACATACAATGGAATAAACACAGCCTCTTCAACCACTGGTGCTGGGAAAATTTGGGCAGCCACATGCAGAAAACTAAAAGTGGACCCCAGCCTATCATCATGCACCAACATCAACTCAAAATGGATTAAGGACCTTAACATTAAACCTGAATCTCTGAAACTACTGCAGGACAGAGTAGGAGAGACATTTGAACTAATAGGCACAGGAAGGAACTTCCTGAACAGAGTCCCAGGGTCACAACAAATTGGAGAGAGACTCGACAAATGAGACTACCTTAAAATAAAAAGCTTCTGCACAGCTAAATCTATCGCAACCAAGCTAGAAAGACAACCAACTAATTGGGAAAAAATATTTACCAGCAATATATCAGACAAGGAGTTAACATCCAGTTTATACAGGGAACTCAAGAAACTAATCCCTCCCAAACCTAACAAACCAATTACTAAATGGGCAAGGGAACTAAAGAGGGACTTCTCAGATGAAGAAATAAAAATGGCAAAGAAACACATGAGGAAATGTTCATCATCCCTGGTGGTGAAGGAAATGCAAAAAAAAGACTACCCTGACACCACCTGACTGCAAAAATGTTTATAAACAAATAAGCCTAGTCTTCTTACATTTTGGTATAAAGCTGTGAACTTCATAACTTTGTAAAGCAAGGTATAGAGCAAATACAAGAGGAGAATAAAGTACTTTTACTAATTAAAAAAAAAAGACAACCCTGAGATACCACCTTACCCCAGTCAGAATGTCCCACATCCACAAATCAGCCAATGACAAATTTTGGAGGGGATGTGGAGAAAAAGGAACCCTATTACACTACTGGTGGGAATGTACAGCTATACAACCACTTTGGAAAGCAGTCTGGAGGGTCCTTAGAAAGCTAAAGATTGACCTCCCTTACGACCCAGTCATACCACTTCTAGGCATCTACCCTGAACAACAGGAACCAATATACAAGGACACGTGCACCTCCATGTTTATTGCAGCACTGTTCACAATAGCTAGGATATGGAAACAACCCAGATGCCCCACCACAGATGAATGGATCCAAAAATTGTGGTATCTATACACAATGGAATATTATGCAGCCATTAGAAATGACAAAATAATGGCATTTGCAGGGAAATGGATGGAGCTAGAAGGAATCATGTTGAGTGAGGTAAGCCAAGAGCAAAGAGACAAACGGTACATGGTCTCCCTGATAAGTGGATGCTAAATCCAAAATGTTAGATGATACAACAAAATTAACAGGACTTAAACAAAGAACTTCCACTCATCTGGTCAAACCACTACTAAATATCCCCATGCTGCTGATCACATGTATGGTGTATATGTGTACACCGTTATATGTTATAGACTGTGATAGACAATTTGCTCCAGGAAAGTTAGAATGAACTTGTGACTTTAAATGAGCATCATTATTCCACAATACTGTGAAATTATATAATCACTTAATCACAATTTAAAAAAAAACCTCGGGGAAGGTAGGGAGGGAAGGGATGGAAAAAAAATACCAGTGGATTTTGCATATGCCTGTGTGCACACTTTGTGTGTGTGTGTGTGTGTGTGTGTGTGTGTGTGTGTGTGTGTGTAAACACTTACTTTCTGGCACTGTAAGATGCTCTAGGATTTCAAATAAAAATCTGCATTCAAGTTAATATGAAAGTAGTATCTTTTCATTGTAAAAATGTTAGGCAACAATTGTTTCTGTAGACACCTTTTTTTTTTTTCTCATTTAACTAATATGGGCAAGGCATGAGGCGCTGTTCTGTGTCCCTTCCTCACACAGCAGGTGCTGCTGGTAAGCTAAACAATTGGTATGTTCCTCTTCTTATCTATTGACAGAACCACAATTTAGTGTGGTGCAAAAACATACCCATTTAAACATGTACTTAGATTTCCTGAGTTAAGGGTAATCCACGATGCAGTTTTCCCAGTAAGACATAAGCCTAATTCTAGGGGATAAAGCTTCTGGGAAAACTATAATTTTCCTGATGAATAGACACAGACTCAGGTAGAATGTACTGTTTTCTTTGTGCCATCCTTTCCCTTTGTGATTGTGCTTTGAATAAAGATATCTGGGGATACAGCAGCCATATTGAGACTATGAGGCTACAAATTAAACAGTAGTGATGCAAAGCTAGAGCCCAGTCAGTAGAGGTCTTAGTCCATTGTTCAAAAAGAAATGTACTCTATATCTGACTTATCTAACTATAAACGCCTCTGTACATTACCTTATAACAATAAAAATGCATGAAGAAAAAAAAGAGGACTTAGTCTTTAACAATCTTTTTTCATTCTTTTTCATAAGAGAAATACAGCAAAACAAATTTATCTATTTTTAAAAACAGCAACTCAAACTATATTTCTGACAAAATGAAACCAATTATGATCACTTGCTCATGGGCCAAACTAATTTTTTTTATTTTTAACTTTTTTACTGTTATTATAAAGATGATGTACAAGGGTTACAAGTCGTTATGTTGAAAATTACAACTTTGGTGTGTGTGTGGGGGGAGGATTGGGTAGGGGGCGGAGGGAGGATGGGAAGGGATGGGAAGGGGAAACAAAGGAGGAGGCTACAATGCTTGATAAGAAATGTACTCATTATTTTGCCCATGTTATTGTAACCCCTCTGTACAGTATTTTCACATTAAATAAAAGAAAAAAAGAAGATATTACAGAAAAAAAACACTTACATAAATCAGGTAATGAGTACATTTCTTTTTAAACAATGCCACCCCTTTCTCTTCTTGCTTTCTCTCAGTTTTCCCTCCCATCCACAGCCACAAGTTCATATTCAACATAGTGTCTAGGGAGTATCACTGCTACATTTGTTCACTTTCCATTTCTGTGCCTCCCCTTGCCCCCCAAAAGACAGCTAGATGAACAAACAAGACAAATAGAAAACAAGAGTCCTCTTGTTTTCATTCCCTGAAGTTCATTTTAATAAATATTATTTTATATGATCACAAGCACAAAGAAAGGCATTATATCTTTTTGTTCCTCCCCTAAGAGGATCCTCCTTTGGTCTCACTGTGTGAATGCCTAGAATCCTGTAAAATGTATTGTCCCAGTGTATTTTAGATCTAGCTTCCACATAGGAGAGAACACATGCATCACTGGTCTCTCTGAGCTTGGCTTATCTCACTTAACATGATTTGTTATACGTCTACCCATTTCCCTGAAAATGACATAATATATACTTTCTAGTGGGTGTGTAAAATTTCATTTTGTATATACCACATTTTTTTTTGGTCCACTCATCTACTCATCTGGGCTGTTTTCATAACAAGGCTACTGTGAATAGCGCAGCAATGAACATGTATGTTCAAATGTCTTGACGGGCTTGTGATGTTCTAGGTAGAGTCCAGGAGTGGTATGGCAGGGTCATAGGGGATAGCTTTTGAGGAACCACCAGACTGTTCCACTGTAGTAAACCAAAAGCAGACCACAAAGTAAAAGCTATATAATGAGGGATCCTGAGCTCTCAGCCACACAGTAAAAAATGATGTTTTTCTGACAAGGTCATATCACTGTTCTGTTCTACAAAATACAGACCTTTACATAAATCAGACATTAGCAAAATAAGGATAATTCCAAAATATATCATATCAATATTCAACTGTGAAACATATAGATTCAATATCAGTAAGAACATGGGTATGAATACAAAGTTATATATATATAGCTCCTTTATATATAAAGGGGCTGGGAATGTGGCTTAGTGGTAGAGTGCTTGCCTAGCATGCATGAAGCCCTTGGTTCGATTCCTCAATATCACATAAACAGAAAAAGTTGGAAGTGGTGCTGTGGCTCAAGTGGTAGAGTGCTAGCTTGAGCAAAAGAAGCTCAGGGACAGTGCCCAGGCCCTGAGTACAAGCCTCAGGACTGTCAAAAGAAAGAAAGAAGGAAAGGAAAGAAGAAAGAAAGAAAGAAAGAAAGAAAGAAAGAAAGAAAGAAAGAAAGAAAGAAAGAAAGAAGGAAGGAAGGAAGGAAGGAAGGAAGGAAGGAAGGAAGGAAGGAAGGAAGGAAGGAAGGAAGGAAGGAAGGAAGGAAGGAAGGAAGGAAGGAAGGAAGGAAGGAAGGAAGGAAGGAGCTTTATGGAACAGTCAAACTTCCTGTGCTATCTGCTGTTCAAAGTCCATGTTGAATATATAGAAAGTTTCACCAACGGGGTTGGAGCAGGCGGGCAGAGGAGGGGAGGTGGGAATGGATGGTAAGGGGAAACAAAGGAGGAGGCAACAATGCTTGATAAGAAATGTACTCATTACCTTGCCCATGTAATTGTAACCCCTCTGTATAATATTTTCACAATAAAAAAAATAGAGTTTCACCAACATAGCCCACTCTTTCAAGTCCTCCTACCTCCTCCTCCTGATTTTCCCAAGGAAACAACATGAACATTCCAGGAAGGAGGTTGGGAAAGATTCACTAATATCTACATTCCTCTTCTCCTATCCCTGGTTTCTAATGGTTTTGGACATAGATTTATTTATTTCTAACGGAGTTCTTTCACTAAACTTTATTATTTAGAGAATCCTGACTTGGAAGTCCCAAGCCTTTTGATCTCTGCATTGAAATCAGAATAACCAAACATTTTCTGTGTTTTGCAACTCCTCTTACACCTTTCCGTAGCCAAGTTAAAACTACTTTCAATCCACAATTCAAAGACATTAACTGTTACCATGTAAATGATCAGAATTTACCAACCTACTGCCAAAAATCTGCAATCCCAACTCCAAATATCTGCAAGTGGAAGTTCACACACACACACACACACACACACACACACACACACACACACACACACACAAATACGTCCTCACTTTTCTCCAATATGAGATGTAAAGATAAAATAACAATGCCCAATGTAACTTAGGGATAGCAATATTTCCAACACAAATTGTGTGTATATGTGCATGTGTATATATATACATTTATGAGTGCTTATTATATACACAGATACACAAATATATATATATATATATATATATGATAAAAATGGACTTCCTAAGTCTTAATTTGAATTTAAGACCTTACACTGTTCTCAAAATAAGTGCTAAAGTTTGAAATTATACATTACATATGTCTATGTATGCTTTTTTTTTTTTTGAGACAGGGTCTTGCTCTATAATTCTGGCTTTCCTTGAGCCTAGGTGTGATTCTGTTGTCTCTTCTCAAGGGCTGGGAGTATAGATGTATACATACCGACATGCCTAGCTTCCAATAAAAATTATAAAACTGAATATATATTTCCATGTGAATGTGTTCAAATGAGCTGGTCTTGGAACAAGATGCCCTCCTATAACTTGTATTTAGCAAGAGAAAAGCTATGGGAGGGTGGGTTTTGTGTACAGTCCTCTATAATGCCAAAGGATCCCACCCAAACCATCTCAACCAATTACTTATTCAATAATTCTCTGTTGTTTTTAAAATGTTATTAGTGCTGTCTGTGAGCAGTCTGTAAATGCGTAAAAGAGTTTGAACTAATATATAGCTCATTTTCTGTCATTGTTTTCCACAAATAAATGAGGAGGAGTTTTTCTTCACTAATTTTTCATGATCAATCATATAACATATGAAGCTGAAAGTCTGACAATAGTAAATCAGGCAGATAAACAGTGGACATCTGTCCATTGACTCCCAGATCCATATCGGAGTCAGAAAAGTCTTCAGAGTATGGATAGGTTCCTGAAGCCCAGCTGATTAGGACCCACTGAACATTAGTTTGGCGGTCACTGAACTGGTCATTCCTTCCATCTTCAGTGACTAAAAATACTTTAAGAAGGCCAAGATGGTCCTATAGGCCCTATAGTTTGTGATCCAAACCAAAGCCTGACCTGGTACATCCCTACATCAGTAGACAGCTGTCCAGAGTGGGCATGATCTGGGGCTTGTTGAAACTTGAGAACCACTTTTCCAAAATGGAAGTCACTCTATTCCCTTAAAGGCTCACTGTAGCTTTTTTTTCCTTTTGAGTAAACAAGGGAATTGGGACTGGCCTTTCTTAATCTGAGTTCTGCAGAATCATTCATTTCATAAGCCAGGCTATGAGGGGTCTCTTGCCCACAGTGTGGCAGACAGTGAATCTTTTAACTTTATGAGGTCGGCAGGCACACTGAATTCTAAACTCTCTGGGAAGTGCTATCTCAAAGTAAAAGAAATCTATTGGTTTTATTTCACTTGTCATGTACGGAACAATAGCTTTAGGTAACACAAGTTAATTGTGTACCATAGTACAGACTTGTGATTTTGTATCTTAATGCTTGTCCAGACCTGTCCTAGTCTAAACCTGAGTCCCCAGAGCTGGTAAGGCATAGACCTGGCACTGAGGATCAGGGAGAAAGGGTCACATTACTGTCCTCATTTCTGACCTGCAACTAAATGTGTCACCTGTGGTTAGTTGGTCTCCTGCTGTGGGACTCATTTTCCTCATCTGTGAAATGAGTGAGCTGTGTGACCCTCTTAGCTCTACCATTGTGGAATCTCTTCCCATGGGTGAAGTTCACCTTAGAACTTGACCTCTCCCCAGCCCTTAGGCTGCTGAGTGACAGACACCACAGCTAATCCTCCATAAATAGATGTTCCATATCTCGGGTCTCAGGATGAATTTATAGCTGAAGACTGACACTTAGCAACTTTCCAAGAAGACCAATTTGATCTCCAAGGGGAAAAATTTATATTTTAAGGCACTATATGACATTGCAAAGCAATGGTATCGTTTTTATTTGATAAATATGTAGTCCTGACTTTTGTTTTATAAATGTACACAAAGCTAACTGATTCTTGCTGAGAAATTTCCTTGGATAAGATAATATCCAAGAGGAATTCCAGGGAATCAAGAGTTATACTGGGAGCCATTGGAACTAATATCTTTTTACCTTAAAATTTCTCTTTTTCTTTCATGTTTTTAAGAAAAACAAAAACAAAAATCCTTGGTACATTTCTTAATTACAGGTGTGACTCATTTGGTGCCCCCCTTCCTTAGGAATAACTGGCTGGAATTTTGATTTACAACCTAAAGCAGTGTTAAGAAGATATGAAATGAATGAATCTGAAGCTACAGAGAGGCTGGGAGAGAGATGTAAATGTAACATGCAAATCCAATCTAAATGCACTGGGAATTACAACTTCCTAGGCCAAGTATTTGTAACAGACTACATATATATTTTTGTCACCCTCCCCAAATTCATATGTTGAAACCCTAACCATGGGAAGCTGTTAGGAGAGCAAACCCAGAGTTAGCTCCTAAGTCTTTTTCACATCACCTCTTTTCTTCTTCACTGTCACTATTTTAATGTAGGCCAATCAATATTTTTCACTTGGATTATCAATGGCTTCCTCTTTGGTCTCTAAATCCAAGCCTCCAATCTGGTCTCCATAAACTGCTAGAGTTTCTACCTAAAATGCAGGTATGTCAAGTCCTTCTGGTACCTGGAAGTGTCTGGACTATGTCACAGAGAATGATATTGCAAGCTGAGCTTCTCTATATATGTCCCTGTCTACCACTTTAACTTTTGAACATCTGTTCCCTGATCTTGAGGAATTATGCTCCATAATATGTCTACCATCTTTCCTTCTTGAACTATGACCTTAAATGGAACACTCAGGAATGTGCTTCTTTAACCAAACATCCTCAGGAATGTCCCAGCCCCTAAAGTGCTTTCTACATGAATAGGCATAATCTCCCCAAATAAAATATCCAAACATTCTTTGAAAAGGCCACTGCTTTGGAAGTAACTTCTATGTCGTTACCTGCTGTAGGTAATAAATCTTTCTCCACTCTTTATTTCTTGGCTGTGCTTGTTTTGGCTTTTCACTACCCAAGATGGGAATCCATCGTGTTGGTTACAAAAGAACAGCTGAATGATGAAGGGGGTGACATTGATCTACACTATATTCACAAACGGGAAAGTTGAACTGAAATCCCTTTGTACAACTACTTAAGAAGAAAAAAAAAACAGAAACAAAGAAAGAAAAGTTGGGTAGGTTGGTCATTTCAATGTTATTTTGAAGGGAATGAACATTAAAACATCTAGCCAGATAGAACATCTAGCTAGGCGTCAGTGGCTCAGGCTTGTAATCCTAGCTACTCAGGAGGCTGAGATCTGAGGATCACAGTTCAAAGCCAGCCTGGGCAGGAAAGTCCATGAGATACTTATCTCCAGTTAACCACTAGAAAACTGAAAGTGGTGCTATGGCTCAAGTGGTAGAGCACTAGCCTGTAGCTGAAGAGTTCAGAGACAGCACCCAGGCCCATAGTTTAAGCCCCATGGCTGACAAAAAAAAAAAAAAAAAATTCCAGTTCTTTCATATTCTTTCCAACTGCATATCACATTAGTTGAAGTATGTCTGGGAAATTGGGCTATAATTTCTGTAATTCTGATTTTTTATGCCTGATAAACTGATTGGTTCCACACCTTGGTGATGGGAGTTAGAATAAGTAATTCCAGTTTGATTCTTTGCCTGCTCTGTTGGGTCTGATGTGACTTGGTCTAAACAGTTGACTCCCATAACCTTTATTTAGAGGGTTTCTGTGACATCTAGGGCCTTCTCACTGTTCATCCATCTATAGACCCCACAGATCTTCCTCAGCAGGGGACCTGCTGTGGCCTCAATGTGTCTCCCCTAGATTCATAGCTTAAAACCTGATTTTCAGTGCGAAGCCATTTTATATTGAGAGCCTCCTGGGAGATTGATAGGGGCTCTGTTCTCATGAATAGGATTAGTGCTTCTTTCAAGAGATCTGAGATATTCCTCTTTCTGCCATGAGAGGTTATGTCAAGATGATGACCATCAGCAGGCACCAAAGCTATCAGAACCTTGATCAACATCCTAGCCCTTAAAATGGCAACACTTTTCTGTTCTTGATAAGCTGTGGTATCTTGTGATAGGATCAAGACAACCACAATGATGAAAATTCTCATCCTAGGTTCAGAGCATCTGAGAGTGGCATGCCTACTCTGCAAAGATGCTTCATTATGTCCTTAGGCAAGTCAGCTCCCTAATCCTCTGCTTGTATTTGAGCCTTCTGAGACTATGTTTACCTAAAATCATCCTCATGCCTGAAAATATTATACCTGGTAAAAGATTTTTCAGATTAAATGGAGAACTCATGTAATTAAGTTTAGCACAGTCCCTAATACCTGGCCAGTACTCAATTAAGATTATTTTTCAGCTCAGTGTTGGTGCCTATAATCTTAGCGACTAAGGAGGCTAAGATCTGAGGATCATGGTTCAAAGTCAGCATGGGCAAGAAAGTCCTTGAGACTTTTTTTTTTTTGCCAAGAAAATCCAAAGACTTTATTGACTACTCTGTAGTCTATGTCATCACATTGGCCAGCATTATGTGTCTGTATTTATATAAAATACATACACATTATATATATGTACAATTATATGCACATTCTTTATATGTGTATGCACATATATATATGTGTGTATAAAATTGAATTTATTTTTATTGTAAAGATGCTGTACAGAGGGGTTACAGTTACATGAGTAAGGTAATGAAAATATTTCTTGTTGAACATTGTTACCCACTCCTTTTTTTTCTTCCACTATCCCTTCTTTGCCTACTCCTCACCCCCCCCCCAAATTGTATGTCATTGTTGCAATGGGTCTTCTCTAATTAAAAGCTGGAAGTAGAACTGTGGCTCAAGTAGTAGAATGCTAGCCTTGACCTCTAAAGCTCAAGGATAGTGCCCAGGACCTGAGTTCAAGCCCCAAGACCAGCACAAAAAAATTAGATATTTTTTGCATTTCTCTCCTCCATCTATGGAGAATATTCCACAAAATCACTTACAGTACTCAGAAAAGTATGTCAGCATGGAGCCCTCTTGGGTCAGGGGACAACAGCAAATCGGCTTAAGGCCTGGGATGCATACCAGCACATTATTGTCCATGGAGTTCACTGCTACAAATAGCAGCCACATGCGGCCAGCTAGCAGCATTTCACCCTTTAGCAATGAGCAGGCAGGATGCAGATGAGAGGGACAGCTGACACTGTGAGTCAGAAAGGTGAGGCTTTGGGGAGATGGAAAGCATCAGGGCTGGCTCAGCAGGTAGAAGGGAAGGAACATCCATATTGCAATACAAATAGCTTCTTTCCCACTGAGGGCAGGGCTCAGCCTGGCTGTCAGGAAGGACTTTAAGAGTGGGTGTCTGACATTATTATCAATGAGCTCATAGTTGCTGACCAATGTAAACCAAGAAGATTCAAATAAACTATTCATCTAAGAACTTAAATTCTAGATTTGACCTTTGAAAGTGCACTATAAATTAGTATTTTTAAGTTAAATCTGTCATTATCAAGTCATCTCCCAACTGTTTCTATTACATTCATTTGTTAATTTAAACCATTTTAAAGTGACAGTGTTGATAATCCTACTAATCCTGCTAGAGTTTTTAAAAATTTTCTTTAACTAAGTCAGAGACTTTAAAGAGGAAGTATAATAGGACAAACTGAGTCTCTTAAAATTTTATAGTCTTGCATACTGTGGGTTAAATGTGGCCTGGCCACCAAAAGATATGCTAAAACATGTCCCCCAGGAGCTACAATTGTGATCTTACTTGGGAATAAGGTTGTTGAAAATGTAATTAAGAGTAGGCTGGAATAAGGAGAGCTTCTCCCAGTATGACTAGTATCCTTGTGAGTAGGGTCATAATAAAGATGACCACATAAAGAGATAAACACAGGGGAGAAGGCAGCCCTGTCATGACAAAGGGAGAGAACAGAATGACTTATCAGTAAGCTAAAGAAAGGGCTGGACACTGGTGGCTCATGCCTCTAATCCTAGCTACCTAGGAGGCTAAGATCTGAGAATCATGGTTCAAAGCCAGCCCAAGCAGAAAAGTCCATGAGACTCTTATCTCCAATAAACCACTAGAAAACCAGAAGTGGTGCAGTGGCTCAAGTGGTAGAGAGCTAGCCTTGAGCTGAAGAGCTGAGGAACAGTGCCCAAGCCCAGAGTTCAAGCCCCATGACCAACAAAAACAAAACAAAAACAAAAAAGAAGGAAGGAAAGAAAGAAAGAAAGAAAGAAAGAAAGAAAGAAAGAAAGAAAGAAAGAAAGAAAGAAAGAAAGAAAGAAAGAAAGAAAGAAAGAAAGCCAGCCATAGGTTGTCAAATAACGTTAGAAAGAAGATTTTTCCCAATACATTTCAGAGGAAGCCTGACCCACCAAACCCTTGATTTTAGACTTCTATTTTCACAGCTGTACAATACATTTCTGTTGTAAACCACCCAGTTTGTGATATTTCCCACAACATCCCTAGGATGTTTCCCCTTGTTTAAACAGCTGTGTTAGCCAGGAACTGGCAGCTCATGACTATAACCATAACTACCTAGGAGGCTAGGTAGTTCAAAGCCGGCCCAGGTGGTCAGACCCATGAGACTCTTATCTCCAATTAAATAGCAATAAGGTAGAAGTACAACTGTGGCTCAAATGGTAAAACACCAGCCTTGAACAAAAAAGCAGGTAAGTATGTAAGGCTCTGAATTCAAGCCCCAGTACCTACACCTACACTTACACACACACACACACACACACACACACACACACACACACACACACACACACACACACACACACACACACACACACACCTACCTCTCAAAAAAAGACAGCTGTGTTAGATGGTCCAGGCATTAGGTAGAAATGGGCTCCTTGCCTGTATTGCATTTTGTCTCCTCTCTAGGCTGTGGGAAGCAAGTCTGGTAGTTTTCATCTGTAACTCAGCAAAGAAAGCATGTTTAAGTGAACAAATGGATCTCAAAGAACCTTTGTGATTCATTTAGATTGTATGTCCACTTCCAGCCATTACCCCTTGGATACTAAATGACTTCCCGTGAAATACCAATGTGAGAAACTGAGGCAGCAGCAAAAGAACCTGGGGACATTGTAAAAACCTAAGATCCCAGGCTGACAGAGCAGCCCTTTACTTTTGAGTAAACTTTGATGCATACTTGGAACTTTTAATTCTTTTTTAAATACAAGTTGTAGACCGTTAACTTACCTAAATGCCTGCCTGAGGAATTTATCTTTAATTAAAAAATGAACATCATATCAATTCATATTTTGGTTACTAGAAGTTTTAACTTATGATTCTCCATTTAAGATATATGCATGAGTGTGTGCACACATGAATACATGTATGCTCACACATACATACATATGCATGTGCACATGTGTAGTGGATATGGATATCCATTTCTGGAATTGGTCATAACATTTAATTTGACATATTATGACTTTTACAAATTAATGCAATGATTACTATCTATAGCCATATGACTGTAGGTTATTAAAACACATACGTATAAAAAGACTTATATGTGACAAAATTACATAGTAAAATAAAAACTCATTAAAGTTTATGCATTATCAGAACTATTAGACATTTTAAATGATTCAATTTATGCCTTGTTAGAAAAATGGTATTTTCTTATTAATCCTTAAATGCTGATAAGTTATTTCTGACCATCCATCATCATGATTTAAACATGGGAACCATCCAGTCAACCACAGACCACTGGCAAGCGATCAGACGGGAAAGAATGACTGTTTACTATCTGTTTTCAGTTTTGCCTGAGAAAGATCTAAAGATCCAAGTTCTCAATCACCAAAAACAAAAGTTCTTCCTCCACTTCTTAGCTGGCCACACCTCACTCTTCACCTTTAGCAACAAGAACTGCTATTGTCTGGTATGGTCTTAACAATATGCCAAGACATGAGAGAGCTCTCTGACCCATGTAGATGTGTATTTTTAGACACAACTGTTCTAAATATGACCTTTGGTTACTCTGGGATCTTCCTTTCTCTGAAGTGATTCTCAGAACCACCCACCTTTCAACCAGTACAAATTCCAGTAGTTTACTAAGGGTGTACTGTAGTTTCAGTTGGAGGCATGATATTTAACGTTAGCTGTTGACATAGACCTAACATGACTGAACCCTTTTCTTAACATTGAAAAATACTTTAATTTTTCTAATGACCTACAAATATAAGTGGGTTTCATTTTGATATTTCCATACAGGTACACAGTACATGTTGAACAAATTCACCTTCTGACCATATTCCCATATGTGTATGTGTGTATATGTATATGTATGTGTGTGTATATATATATATATATATACATATATATATATATATATATATATATATATATATATATACAGCTCTGATCCTCTTCACTTCTTTCCCTTCCCCCTCCCTGACTCCTTCTACACCATCCCCCAGTTACATTCATTTCCCCTTATCATTATTATCATTATTAGAAATACTCTTGCATAGAGGTTTTATGACCATGGGCTTTGGAGCACTCAAGGTTAACTCCTATGGGCTACCCTAGTCTGAAGAATACTTCAGAGTTGCATATAGTTCTTTTACACACTGGGATTTTTCTCTTGATATTGTTTTAAAATCATTTTAATGAATTTTAGCACAGACTTGGCAAACAGTTACAGAATAATCTAAATGATTCAGAATATACATGCTTGGTGATTTTTACATTTTACATTAGAAGATGCTAAATGATGTCACTGCAGGCCAGACTAAAAGGACCTTCACAAGAGACATGGGCAGGGTGCACAGGAGATGACTTCCTTGTGACAACCATTCCTCACAGCATAGGCTGTGCCACCTCCCCATCCTCCCAGCAAGACAGTGATCACCAAATGAAAAGAATCAGAGGTCTTGAGATCACTTCATAACCTTTAACTACTCCATATAACCCAGAATACCAGCACAGCAGCAATCAAACATCTCCCTAGTCCAATGAGGCCAGAGCCAAAGGGCCCTGCAGTACGAGATCCTAGGGCATAGATATAGATTGGAGACCTACCCTCACACTTTCAGGCAAGTCCTGAGTGGCATATCTCTTTTACACTAGCCAGGCTGAGCTGCAGGCCTGCTGGGCTGCCTCCCTGAGCCCCAGAGAACATTGGCAAAGCTGAACATTCTGTCCCTTCTATTTTCTGGCTAAACAGCCTCCTGATTTTGCAAACATGACAATTTCAAATTTCTCAAAAATTGGATAAAAAAGCACTTCTATTAAATGATTTCTAATATGCAACTGCACATGCATGCATACACATTGTATGAATGTACACACAGCCAAAAAATACAATCAAAGCAAATAAAGTCTACAGGTTTGTGATCCTGGGAACAATAGAAGGCCAACAATTATGACTCTGTTCATAAACAAAGCATTTTTCTAGGAAGTAATACCAGCTACAGATCAACTCCTCTTTGGCTTACATTCAAGTGAAAGTAAGTGATTAGAAGCTGTCTAGGAAGGCCAGATAAAGTTGGAGCATCACCCTAAGGGAGAGAGTAAGCTGACAGTGTCTGAGAGAGACATCCCAGGCAGAGGAAACACACAAGCCCGGAGAGAAAGATGTGCTTCGTTCAGCAAAGAAGAGAGTCCAAGGAGGCCGGAAGAGGAGATGGGAGGAGACAAGACAAAGTCACATCTCTAAATCTTGGGAAGGGTATCATTTAGATGTCGTTGTTTTGTTCTTGTATAAAGAAGGTTGTTTAGGGGGGATTGGGGGAAGATGGCGGAGGAGAAGCTGGAATCTGAACAAGCTCTCGCATAGAAAGCAATTTTAGAGTTCTAGTGAACAGTCCTAAGCCAGAGAATCACACCAAGTGTGCCATCACAGGACAGAGAGTTAGACAAGAGAGGGGAAGCCAAGGAAACATATCAGCTGCCGCTACGGCGGCGGCAGGGTCGCGGCGGCGACCACCGCCGCGGGGTCATACCTGAGACACAGAGAGTCCAGGACTAAGGAGCCAGACGCAGTGGACGAGCAGATTCTACTCAACACCAACAAGAACCGACAAGGAGCGGAAATCTTCATCCTGCTGTTTGCAGACCAGAGACGACCCAGGATCCAAGACTCGGCGTGAGTACAAGCCCGACATCCTCACTCCTTCTCAGGAAGCAGAGGAGGGAAGGCTACCCCTCCCCCCCCAGCACCGGTGATCTCCATCTTGGATACTGACAAAGCTCGGAGGAGCTGCCAGCTCCAACCCAGGCCTTGGAATAAAACGAGTCATTTAGCAGGTCACAAGAACTTAACGGCAAAGTGACCTGCCAGACTCGGCTCCATCCAGGGAAAAGTCACCCAGCTCAGGCGCCAGCCATTGGAGTGGCTTCCCTCACTGGGTAACCAGAGCCAGAGGCTGCCCCTCCCTCTAGCAGCCACCACAATCAATTGAAAAACAGAAACCCTGAGAATGGCTCCAGGCTGGGCGCTGTGAGCTTTATCACAAAATAGCCCCAGGGAAAAGCTACTGTTTGTTGAAAGGCCTCAACTCTACCCAGAACCTAGCCCCATCACCACATCCCCCTCTTTTGTGACTCTCAAAGCAGATCACCCTCCCAGAAAACTAACCTGGGAGGGGGATCTCAAAATCTTGGGTAAAGCAGAGCATTTTTCTGCCTCCTCCAACCAACCGACTTAAGAAACCAATCAAGCCACAGGACCTCAAGCTGACCAGAGACTCCAACAAGAGACTGGTTAGAGACAAAAGGGAGATACAGGATTCTTCCCACTCCTCCCCCCCCAAAAAAAAAAATCAAAAGACTTTTTTTTTCTTTTTTCTTTTTGTCTCTTCTTCTTCTTTTCTTTTTTTGCTTGTTTTTTGTTTTTTGCTACCTTATATATATATTTTTTTCCCTTCTAAAACTTTTATTAATCTTTAATTTTTGCCTCTTCTGAAAAAATAATTGTTTTCCAGTAACTTTTTTTTTTCTCATCTTATAATTTTTATTTTAGGAATATGTGAATGAGCGTTTTCCTTTCTTTTCTTGTCTTCTTTCTCTTTTTCTTTCTTTCTTAATTATCTTTTTGTTTTTTGTCTAGCTCTACTGAACTTCTGATCTTTTCTTCTCCCTTTCCCATCCTTAAAGTTCTTCACATCTCCTCTATGTCCCTCCCCTTCTCGGAACATATTCACATTCCTCTCTAAATAGACGGTCTTTTAACTTCTATAATAACATTAATTTTTACGTTTCTATTTTTTTTCTGGTCTCTCTCTCTCTCTACTTGCATCCTACCCAACCCATTTCCTGCATTGTGATTAGGACATAGTTAACTCTCCCTGTGCCTCCCCACACCAATCTATTCCTATTTTTTACCCACATCTCTCCCTAATCCTAATAATTTCTGGTTTTCCAAATTCTTTTCTGCGGTTCGAAGTACTTTAACATATAGTTGTTTGATGTTGAATAGATGTATCTGTTGAACTAGATTGTATCTGTAGACTATTGACTGTACAAACGCAAACTTTGGTTGATGGTTGCCTTAAGATAGTGTTCTAGCATAAAACTGGTGCAATCTTCATCTCAAATGGGCCGAGTAAGCCGGAAAAACACAAGAAAAATGGCAAATTCGGGTATCTCAATTCCCAACCTTGATAATCAGGGATTAGAACAGATAAGGAATAATCCAGAGGAGAGTTCCCAAATAGCTCTACAAACACTAATAGCAAACATGATAAATGAGAAGTTTGACAATGTACAAAGGACTCTGTATGAGCGTGATAGGGAGAGAGAGGAGGCATCCCAGAAGTTTATACAGGAATATCATAAGCGTGAGGAAGCTACTCAAAAACTGATACAGGATTTGCGTGAACAACTTGAGAATGCTCAAAGAGAAAGGGAGGAATGGCGTGAGCAGGCAGAGAACACTCAAAGAGAACTGCAGGATTCCCACGAACGGGAAGAAAGAGAACTGCAGGAATCCCACAGACGGGAAGAAGCTAATCAAAGAGTAATTCAGGAATTGAGAGACCAGGTAGAGAATACACAAAGATCACTAAAGGCATTCATGGAATCCATTAACAAAGAGCTGAAGGAAGTCAGGGAGACCACAAAGGGAATGCTGAATGGAACCCAACAGAAGGAATGGGAGTCCAAAGAAACCATAACCAATCAACTAAGTGATTTGAGAACAAACACTGAACACCAAATTAAGGAAGTAAAGAAATTCATACAAGACCTAAAACAGAGCTTCAACAAAGAACTTGAAGCCATCAAAGCTGACCAATTAGAAGGAAAAGAGATAAAAAACAAAGTAGAGAGTCTTGACAGCAGGTTAGACCATGCAGAAGATCTTATCTCAGGGATTGAAGACAGCCTAGATATTATAGAGAAAGAACATACAACCATCCAAGACAAGTCCAAGAAATATGATAGGTCTATCCAACACCTGGAAGACACCATCAGAAGGCCCAATCTAAGGATAATGGGTGTAGAGGAGCACCTAGAAACAGAAGTTAATGGTCTAGGAAATTTGTTTAACAGGATCCTAGCAGAGAACTTCCCAAACATACAAAAAGATAGGCCTATTCAGATACAAGAAGCTTTTAGAACCCCAAATAGACCAGACCAGAATAGGACATCCCACCGTCACATTATAATCCACACAGGATCAACCCAGACCAAGGAAAAGATCCTTAAAGCTGTCAGGGAGAAAAGGGTAATCACCTACAAAGGGAAACCAATTAGAATTACCTCAGATTTCTCAGCAGAGACAATCAAAGCAAGAAGAGCCTGGAATGACGTATGCCATGCCCTAAAAACAAATAATTATCAACCAAGAATACTGTACCCAGCTAAACTCTCCTTCATAACTGAAGGCCAAATAAAAACCTTCCATAGCAAAGAAAAATTGAAACAATACATCTCCACCAAACCAGCCCTACAAAAGATTCTTAAAGATGTCCTGCACATAGAAAACCAACAAGACCGCAACAAAGGCCAAGAAACTGCACCCAAACTGAGAATCCAAGAACCTTAGGAAGAACCCAGTTTTCGCAGCCCCCAAGAAGGTGGATAACATGGCAGGAACTCCCAAATACCTCTCAGTACTATCTCTTAACGTTAACGGACTGAACTCTCCAATTAAGCGACATAGACTGTCTAGTTGGATTAAAAAACAAGACCCTTCTATCTGCTGCTGCAGGAGTCACATCTTGCCCGTAAAAACAAACACATCTTCAATGTTAAAGGCTGGAACAAAATCTACCAAGCAAACGGCCATCATAAATAGGCGGGAGTTGCAATCCTAATATCAGATAAAATAGACTTCAAACTAAAATTTGTGAGAAGAGATAAAGAAGGTCGCTACATACTAATTAAAGGATCTCTCCTTCAGGAGGATATTACAATTCTAAATATCTATTCGCCAAACAATGGAGCACCCAAATTTATCAAAGAAACACTACTTTCCCTCAAATCCCATATAGATCCAAAGACATTAATTGTTGGGGATTTTAACACACCACTCTCCCCACTAGATAGATCAACTCGGCAAAAACTCAACAGAGAAACCGCAGATCTAAACAGCTGCATAGATCAACTAGACTTAACAGACATTTACCGAACATTTCACCCAGCAGCATCAGAATACACGTTCTTCTCAGCAGCACATGGAACGTTTTCTAAAATAGACCACATTTTAGGCCACAAAGCAAACTTGTCTAAATTCAGAAACATTGAAGTTATACCCTGCATTCTCTCTGACCACAAGGGAATAAAATTAGAACTCAACACCAAAAGCCACCAAAGAAAGTCCGGTATCACATGGAGGCTGAACAACACACTGCTGAATCATGAGTGGGTCATGGAAGAGATTAGAAAGGAAATTCAAATGTTCATGCTATTCAACAAAAATGAACACACAAATTACCAGCTCCTCTGGGACACAGCAAAGGCAGTACTCAGAGGCAAGTTTATAGCTCTGAGCTCCTACATCAACAAATTGGAGAGATCTGAAACTAACAATTTAATGACACATCTAAACCTCCTTGAAAAAGAGCAGCAAGATAAACCCCAATCCAGTAGACGGAAAGAAATAATCAAAATTAAATCAGAATTAAATGAATTAGAATCCAAAAAAACTATAGAAAGAATCAACAAAACAAAGAGTTGGTTCTTCGAAAAACTTAACAAAATTGACAGACCCTTAGCAAACCTTATCAGAAAAAGGAGAGAACACACCCAAATTAATAAACTCAGAGATGAGAATGGAAACATCACCACAGAAACAACCAAGATTCAGAACATTATACGGGAATTTCTCAAAACTTTATGCTAATAAGTTTGAGAACTTGACAGAAATGGACCTTTTCCTAGCAAATATTGACATGCCAAAACTAAACCAAGATGAGTTAAACCAGCTTAACAGGCCCATATCAAGCATTGAAATAGAAACAGCAATAAGAGACCTCCCAGCTAAGAAAAGTCCAGGACCAGATGGTTTTACAGCGGAATTTTACAAGGCCTTCAAAGCAGAGCTCACACCAATACTCCTCCAACTCTTCAATGAAATTGAAAGAGAAAGCTCACTACCGAACACATTCTATGAAGCCATCATAACCCTCATCCCAAAACCAGGCAAGGACTGATCAAAGAAAGAGAACTATAGACCCATTTCTTTGATGAACATTGATGCAAAACTTCTCAACAAAATTTTGGCCAATCGACTTCAACAATTCATCCAAAAAATCATACACCATGATCAAACAGGATTCATTCCAGGGATGCAAAGCTGGTTCAATATACGCAAATCAATTAATATTATTCATCACATCAACAGGAGCAAGAATAAGAACCACATGGTTATCTCAATAGATGCAGAAAAAGCATTTGACAAGATCCAACACCCCTTTATGATGAAGGTTCTGGAAAAATTAGGAATCCATGGAACATTCCTCAATACAATAAAGACTGTATATGACAAACCTACAGCCAGCATTATACTAAATGGTGAAAAACTAAAGCCATTTCCTCTTAACTCAGGAACGAGACAAGGATGCCCACTCTCTCCACTTCTCTTCAATCTAGTATTAGAATGCCTAGCTACAGCAATAAGACAAGATGCAGACATAAAGGGGATCCAAATAGGGAAAGAAGAAATAAAACTCTCCCTCTTTGCAGATGACATGATCTTGTATTTAAAGAATCCCATGGACTCCACTCCCAAATTACTCAAGCTGATTCAAAACTTTGGCAAAGTAGCAGGTTATAAAATTAACCCCCCAAAATCAATGGCTTTTCTATATGCCAACAATGAGAAAAGTGTGGCTGAAATTAGGAAAGCAACTCCATTTGTAATAGCCCCACAAAAAATAAAATACCTAGGAATTAACCAAAGAAGTGAAGGACCTCTATGATGAAAACTTTAAAATCTTGAAAAAGGAAATCAACACAGAACTTAAAAAATGGCAAAACCTCTCATGCTCCTGGATTGGCAAGATTAACATCGTGAAAATGGCAATACTTCCCAAGGCTATCTACAAATTCAACGCGATACCTATCAAAATTCCACCCTCATTCTTCAAGGAAATAGAGGAGGCAATCCAAAAATTCATATGGAACAATAAAAGACCCCGAATAGCAAAAACGCGCCTCAACGGAAAGAACACTACTGGAGGAATATCAATACCAAATTTCAAACTCTACTATAAAGCCATAGTAATCAAAACAGCTTGGTATTGGCATAAGAACAGACCTCAGGACCAATGGAATAGAATTGAAAACCCAGAAATGAACCTACAGACCTATAGCCATCTAATCTTCGATAAGGAAGCTAAAACAATAGAATGGAAGAAAGACAGCCTCTTCAGTAAATGGTGCTGGCAAAATTGGTTAACTACATGTAGAAAACTAAAGCTAGATCCTTATATATCACCCTGCACCAGAATCAACTCCAAATGGATCAAAGACCTTGAACTCAAAGCAGACACTCTGAAAACATTACAGGATGGAATAGGAGAAACCTTAGGTCTCCTTGGCTCAGGCCGAAATTTTCTGAATGGAGACCCGGAAGCACAACAAATCAAAGAAAGGTTGGACAAATGGGATTGCATACGGTTGCAGAGCTTCTGCAGGGCAAATGACATAGCTAGCAAGATCAATAGAAAGCCCACCGATTGGGAGAAGATCTTTACTAGCCATACAACGGACAAGGGTCTCATATCTAAAATATACTTGGAACTCAAAAAATTAAACCACCCAACAACAAATCCTCAAAGAAACAACTGCCCAATAAATAAGTGGGCGAAAGACTTAAAGAGAAACTTCTCTGAAGAAGAAAGAAGGATGGCCAATAGACACATGAAGAAATGTTCAACATCCCTAGCCATAAAAGAAATGCAAATCAAAACAACATTGAGATATCACCTCACTCCAGTTAGAACAGCAAAAATCAAGAACTCTAACAACAACAGATGCTGGAGGGGATGTGGACAGAAAGGAACCTTACTTCATTGTTGGTGGGAATGTAAACTTGTTCAACCACTTTGGAAAGCAGTATGGCGGTTCCTCAAAAGACTTCACATAGATCTCCCCTATGATCCAGCAATCCCACTTTTGGGCATTTACCCAAATGCTTACAAACAAGACCACACTAAAGCTACCAGCACAACTATGTTTATTGCAGCATTATTTACCATAGCTAAGATATGGAACCAACCCAGATGCCCCTCAGTAGATGAATGGATCAAGAAAATGTGGTATATATACACAATGGAATTCTATGCCTCCATCAGAAAGAATGACATTTCCCCATTTGTTAGGAAATGGAAAGGCTTGGAAAAAATTATATTAAGTGAAGTAAGCCAGGCCCAAAGAAGCATAGGTCCCATAGTTTCCCTTATTTGCAATATCTAGTATAGGTATGAGTCAAGCAGAAAAGGTCAGATAATGTGATGTTAGGAAAATGAACCCTTAAATATGTATTTTAATGTTTTCGGTTCTTTCATGCATATGTTTCTAATGCATTTATAAGATTATTTCTTTGTTGCCTTGTATGTCCCTCCCCCACAGTGTAACCCCCGCCTTCACTATATTTGATGTCAGTATAACATGTGGAGGAGATGGGGGCAAACAAGTCGTTTAAGGATTCAGGTGGACCTGTTGCAACAATGAGAAGTACAAAATGTCATGTCAAAACCAGCTTTACAATGTCGGTGGGGGGGGGAGGGGGGTATAATTGGGTGGGGGGAGGGGGGAGGCTGGGAAGGGAGGTGAAGGGTAAACAAAGGAGGAGGCTGCAATGCTTGGTAAGAAATGTATGCATTATCCTGCCCATGTAATTGTAGCCCCTCTGTACAGTATGTTCTCAAATAAAATAAAATAATATTAAAAAAAAAAAGAAGGTTGTTTAGCTTACAGGTTCAAGATAGGACAGGCCCATTGGGGTGAACTCTGGTGAGGGTCTCCTTGGCTGAGTCACAACGTGGGAGATGTCATTATGGAGGAGCGCATGTAAGAGGAGGTAGTCACGTTACATGATAAGAAGTCAGCGACCATGGAAGTTTTGGCCTTGTTCTTTTATAACAACTTACTCTGCAGGACCAGGATTAATCCCTCAAATGTCTGAAACATCTTCCATTAGACTCTTCTTTTAAAGAATTTTTACCACTTTCGTACTGAGGACCAGGCTTCCCATATATTAACCCTGGGATGGATGTCAGGGGAAAAACCACATTTGGACCAAAGCAACTATATTATTACCAAAAAGTTCAGGGCAGTTAACACTGATACTTACCTCTGGCAAGAAAATTCAGGCAAGAGGCAAACATAAGGTAGAAACATTTATTAGAAAAGAAATATGATCAAGAAAGAAAGCATGTGGTGTAATGTTTTGGGATGACAACAGTCATCCCAGATACTCTTTGGGAAGGTCATTTCTGGTGAGGACTGGATAGAATTTTCAGGGATGAACAAAGAGCCATTACTAGATCTTAGATACCATGGGGTTAATTAGGAAGTGGGTAGGCCTCATCCAGACCTCTCCTCCCTCACACTCCCTGTCCTTCCTGTCTATACTTCTAGGAAGGTGAGCTGTGGATAAAAGACAAAACTGGAGTCTGCCAATTCAAGTCTTTCCACTTGGCACAAGTTTAGGTAAAGGAAGGTAACTGAGGACTGGTCAGATATCAGGAACATAGCTGAGCTAATGTTGATCATTTGTGTTTGATCTTTGCCTTGAATTCATTTCTCAAATCCTAGGCTTGCTCCTTTCATTTCCTTATCAAATTTTAAATCACTTTCCTTACTTGGTTTTAAGTACTGGAACTCACCTATGATCCTCCAGGAAAGTAAAAGGTTCCAGTCCATACCACATCACCACCACTGGTAAGAAGCCTGAGACCAGCAGAATAGTGACTGTTTCTACTTTGCTTTCAAAGATTTTGCTAAGCAAATTTCTTTGGAAGAAAATATGGGGATAATTTTTGCATGACACATAACTATTCAACTTTGCAAATACTTTTTAAAGTAAGCCACAAAACAAATCATAGGCAAGAACTTCAAGGCTTTCTGGGTGTCAAGGAAAGGAGGGAGAATGCAGAAGTATCTCCTCTCCTACATAGTGAATTCAAAGTCTAAAAGCATAGGATAAATTGGAATGTGCTCCCTTTCCATCTCCTTCCTCTGCTACCAACTGCTTCCCACCCAGCCTCAGCTCTACCTCCCAGGGGTGAAGACCACTATTACAGGCAAAGAAAGAAAAGTGAGGTTTTTCCTCTCATACCAGGTTCTGAGAACTGCCAATGAAATGAAATGCACTCTCCTCCCTGACATCCCCTTCTAATTCCCCAAATGGCTGGACCCCAGTGCCCTTGACCTTCTTGCTGGCAGCTCCAGTACTGAAGCCTATTCTACCTTCAGCCCAGAACCTTCTTCACCCAAATCCTCATTCTGCTCCCTTCCACCTGTCCTAAGGCTGGGTCAGACGGCACTGCCTCAACACACCATTGCTGACCAAACATTGAATATCTTACACTAGAAATTGCTTTCTTTATGATGTTTATAAGGAGTAAGGAAAGTACCAGAAAGGTTGAGAAGCTTCCCTAAGACTATGGATTAGAAGTTCAAGGTGACTCACCTAGACTTGTGCACACCACCACACTCAGCTGCATTCAGATCATTTTTTGTTTTTTGTCAGTTGTGAGGCCTGAACTCAGGGCGTAGGCACTGTCCCTGAGCCTCTCTGTGCTCAAGGATAGCGCTCTACCACTTAAGCTACAATGCCACCTCCTGGTGGTTAAATGGAGTCGAGTCTCGTAGGGACTTTCTTGCTGAAGGCTGGCTTGGAACCATGATCCTCAGATCTCAGCCTCCTGATTAGCTAGAATTACAAGTGTGAGCCACCAGTGTCTAGCATCAGCTCATATTTCTCGCCTCTTCCTCCTCATTCTTCTCCTCTTCTTGTCCTTTTTCTCTCCCTCCTTCTCTTTCCTTTTGCTCTTCCTCCTCTACCCCTCCTCTTTTAATGACCCATAAGGAAAATCTCAAGTCAATAGTATATTGACCTGTGACTCAGCATTTAAAGTCTGAGTCATATGTGTAAACATTATGTGCAAGCCTTGTAGGTAAAAACAGGTCCCAAATTGGACATAAAGACATCAAAGAGGTAGAGATGGTGAGGGACTTTGCTGAAGTGGCTCAGTGAACCCACTGCTGTGCTGATGTCAGTCCCTTTCTGCTCAGTGCACACCTGTCCCTCCTGTGGCTGCCTACACCAGGCTCCAGGTCTCCTTCAGGGTGTGTCAGTCTCTATTGGATGCTTCAGTGCTTCAGTGACTTGCTGTCTCTCAGACACTTACTGAAACATTCAGTTGTTCCTTACCAGCCTTGGGCAGACTATTAATTCAGCATGGAAGTCATGTGTGCTGAGCTCTACAGAGCATGTGGAGGAGGGGGTTCTTCCTGGGCACCTATTCTGAGGATCCACAGACTGAGATGGATCCAAAGGCACTCACCATCCCATGAGTCCTCCTCTGCTTCACTTGTACACTGAATCATAGACACCGTCAAGAAGCTGAGTGGTCCCCACTAGAGAATACTGAGAAAAAATGGTTCACCCTGCCTTGCTTACATTTTTTTCTAATAGAGGAGAGGTGAGAGTTGTGAGTTGTACTTACAGGAAGACTCACTGTGGTGGGGAATTTATAACAAGTTGGTTTTTTTTTTTGGTCTGGTCGTGGGGCCTGAACTGTGGGCCTGGGCACTGTCCCTCAGCTCTTCAGCTCAAGGCTAGCGCTCTACCACTTGAGCCACAGCGCCACTTCTGGCTTTTTTTCTTTTTGCTTATGTGGTGCTGAGGAATCGAACCCAGGGCCTCAGGCATGCAAGGCAAGCGCTCTACCACTGAGCCACCTCCCCAGCCCTTATAACAAGTTTTGAATCTACTCAGAGGGACAACTCTTAAACCAAGGCCCAATCCATACAACTCAAGGGTCTGTTTAGGCCTTGGAAGCAAGGCAAACTATCACCTGGGAATTATTCAAGGTGATGTTTACCTAGGGTAACACCCCTCTGGAAGGCTTTAGGTTTGGGTGTTGGACTAACAGCCAATTATTCCTTCTGAAAGAAGCTAGAGCAACCTTAACTCAGATTTGACTCTGGTTTAATGGATCAAATTTTATTCTGCTGCTCTAAAATAGCTGTCTTGGTTGTAAAAAGGACTGGATATCATTCCCAGGTGGGATCAAATACATTTATACTTTTATCCATAGACTTTTATCCAGGTGGGTGAAGGTAAGCTAGAAACTCATGAAAAAGGGGTTTGAGCCCAAAAGCCCCACAACCTGAAAGAATGCAAAGTAGAAGATGCAGCACATGGCTCATCAGGCAACTTTCTAGGACTTAAATGATAAGCTCCTTGTGGACAGTATCATCTCCTTTGCCATTTGATCATACTTGATTGTGAATCGTTGGTGGATTTGAGCTGAACAATTAAGAAGAAATCACTGCAGGTGTAGCCTGCTGAGGAATCACTGAATGCTTTTTACTCAACCTGACTGAACACCACAGTCAGGCAGTTCTGTCTTGTGGTGTATCTATTGTGTATTTCCTCACTTACCCAGGGAAGAACCAACCACAAAAAGTTTATCACTTGTCTCAAAAGGGGTTGGTTTCTCATAGGTCTGCTCTGATCTTGGTCTCCTATATCAGGTTTAGACAGTTATGCTTGCTAGAATTTGGCAATTCTTCTAAAAGGAATTTGACTGGGTTTAAACAGAGATCTGAGGTATTAGCTCATCCCTCCTTTTCCATTTACTCCCCCTCCCTGAGCTGTTTGATTCTCACTGGCTTTTTACTTAACTACAAAAACATGTCCTCATACCTTCCCATATCTTTCCTACTTGGTTTTATTCCTTTTAAAATTTGTGTCTTGAAGTAACTTATAAAACCTTTGAATTTAGATAAAAATAAAATACTGTATCTATAAATAAAAGCTATCTTACTTTTTTTTCTATGCTATAATGATTAAACATACCTGTTAAATAACCAAATTTGAAGACCTTATTACCATTGGAATTTAAAACTGCCTTTTTCCTTTAGCTGGAGCCAGAGTTAATTCCTGAATGCCTGTATTTGGTTAGACCTGACTAATCTACCTTTTTAAAGATTATATTTTATATATTAGAGAACAGACCATTTTAGTTTAGAAATGTAAAGTGAACTTAAAAACTGAATCAAAAAACAAAAACTGACTTCTCAGACCTTTTCTTCGATATTTCCCCCCAATTTCCCTAATGGACAATTGGGAAAATGTCTAAGGAGCCTGCTTATTTCAGCTTTCCTTAGACAACCTCTAGGTTGCACAAAACCCATACTCCCTCACAGCTGACAACAGACCCAGCAAGTGGGAAAGGGGTCCTAGCAAGCACCCCAATACTCAGGTAACCTTAGGCTCTAAGTTGGTGGTTAGGTGTTTTCAGGTCTCTCTCTCTCTCTCTCTCTCTCTCTCTCTCTCTCTCTCTCTCTCTCTCTCTCTCTCTCTCTCTCTCTCTCTTCCTCCCCCCCTCTCTCTAAATGAGATGTGACCAAGACCAAGACAGAGAGAGCAGAGTCCCACTTTAAGGTTTTGATTTTCTCTAGGGAAGAATGAAACATTGGAGAATGAGGAAACAATCAGGCTGTGTGAGAACCCTCTGGTATGGCTGTAAGGGTGCCACCAGAGGACAGCAGAATGTATCTCTCCTCGTAAGGAGGGACCTCCAAGCCCCCTCAGGAAATATGAAAAGATGCTGGGAGAAACCTCAAATTGTTGAAAATACCTGAGGATAATGAGGTGTTACAGGAAAGACACCAACTTGGAACAACTTAGTAAGGCAAAGTTTACTTCTGTACAAGGACGTGTGATTGAAGAAAGCCAACTAAACAAGTGTTGGATGGGCAGTCCACGGAGGTTTTATCCCTAGTTCATCACTGCTCTTTGTTTTGATTGGTCAGAAATAGGTTCACAATCTTGTATGACTGACTAGTTTGAAATGGGTTAAAAGCTGATGGGAGCAATCATCCAAAACCAGGATATCTGGCCAAAACTTGACACAAAAAAATTTCTTACTCAGCTAGCACTCTATCACTTGTGCATGCCTTCAGCCCCTGGAAAAATAAGTCTTATAACAGGATGTGGCTTAATTAAAATAGCTTCTTGTAAGTGGGCAGATATCCTTAAAATGACAGTGCTTACATCAAGCAACCACTTTGAAAAGATTCTAATTTCTGCCCTCTTGCCCTAAAATCTAACCCCAAACCCTAAAACTAGCCCTCTAAATCTTATCCTAAAATCTGACCCTAACTTTTGGAAGAGAGATGGGTTTTTCCCAAGCTCCCTTTAAGACAGGTGAAATAAGTAATTTTAGACATGTGTTGTACCCAGCAGACTCATTTTCCTGGTGTTTGTTTTTGCTTCTTTTATTTATTTATTTTTGGTCTGTCATGGGGCTTTATCTGGGCCTAGGCGTTGTCCCTGAGCTCTTCAGCTCAAGGGGAGCACTCTATTACTTGAGCCACTGTACCACTTCTGGTTTTCTGGTGGTTAATTTGAGATAAGTGTCTCACGGACTTTCCTGCCCAGGCTGGCTTTGAACCGTGATCCTCAGATCTCAGCCTCTTGAGTAGCTAGGATTACAGGCATGTACCACCAGCGCCTGGCCTTTTTTTTTTTTTTTTTTTTGGCTTCTATATCTACCTCCCCTACTTTCTCTATCCCACTCCCCAACGTAAGTTTCTTCCTTTAACATTTCTTTGATCAATTCCAGAGTCTATCATTTATTTGGGTAGCAGACATGGTAAGGGGGAAAGAACTGCTCTGTTCCCCCTCTCCCCTTTTCTTTCTACTAAATGTTGCTACTTATGAGGGAGTGTAAGGCTTAAAACAGAAAATAGTGCTTATGTGCTTTTAAACTCAAGCTGTTCATTAATATGGCAGCATTTGTCTCTGAAATACTGATGCTATTTCCCATGTTTCCTTTTCCCTGATCTATTCTGCCTGTCTTTGTTTTCAGGTTTACAGAGCAAATTCAATGGTTAAACTTAAAGATATCCTTTACCAAATAGGTGTAGGCTATAGAGAGCCCTGTGTGAAAAGAATTTTTTTTTTTTTTTTTTTTTTGCCCTTCTATCTGGGGGAGAAAAAAAAGAATCAGTAAGCTTTTGTTTTGCTTTTTCCAATGCCAGGGATGGAACTCAGGACCTCACAGCTGTTAGGCTAACTGATCCATCCCCAGACCCCTCAGAATTTTTCAATCAATGGAGCAATGAAGCAAACAAGCAAGCAATCAGCTATACTAGAATTCAACTCAGGCGTATTAATCAGGCCCTTCATTCCTTGGGCCACAGTCCCAGCTTATTTATGTATGTATGTATGTATGTATGTATGTATTTAAAGGGATAGATAGTCCTGGACTTGACTACATTTGCAAGACAAGGACAGTTGCCTTTCAGCTGCTCTGAAGAATTGGGTTGGTAGCTACCTATCAAAGTTCCTATCAAAGGTCTGACCAGTCCTCACAGGTCCAGCCAGCTAGGACTCTGTCACTGAGTGGCAGGCACCCCAGCACTGGCTTTTGTACCTTTTATAGGTGGAACACCACAGCTTGATTTCAGTTGTTCACTATAACTTTTCCCAACTGGTTACTTTTACCTTGACCTCATCTTTGGGCCTAACAAATCAGACTGAAAGGACTCTCCAGTCCCTGTCTAAAGCCTGTTCCTGCTACAGTGGTCAGACCACTCTTATCTCTTATCCTGTTTTACCTCTTACCCTGCTGTTGAAGCATAGACCTTAGTGGAATGGTTCAATTGGGCAAAGTCCCAAAAGTATGGCACTCTCTTTTTGGTTCTGAAGGGTTGCCTATGGCAGACCTCAAGGGAAACAAGGTCTCTAGCTCCTAGCAAACCCTAAACTTAATTACTGGGAGGAGAGCAGAGGTTGCTGGGAATGCCTAGGATGGTACACTAAAAGTCAGGCCCACATGAAAAAAAAATGGGAGCTGGGAAGCTGGTGACTGGTCTCTAGCCATACATGTCCTCTGAACCTGATGCAGTTGCTGACTCTATCTCTTTCTCTGCAAAATCTGATTCTGAGCTTTACAGGATCCCAGATGGCCCAGATGGGATCTATGCGTGCATATAGTGGTGGCACCATGTCCCCACGTGACTCTGTCCTTCAGAGGACAACCTCCTCCCCCCTCCTCCTCTCCTTCCCTCCCTCACCCCCATTGTGCTGTGCTGCTGGGAATGAACATCCTATCCCAGGTGGTAAACTGCTTCTTCTGTCTCCCAGTCTTGGGTATTTGTATCACCTCATCTCTTTTCAAGTCAGGAACTTGAGTGGGTTTTGTCCCATTTCCCTTAAGCTTCACAGGTGTGTGTGTGGGGGGGGTTGTCCCATTTCCCTTAAGCTTCACAGGTGTGTGTGTGTGTGGTGTGTGTGTGTGTGTGTGTGTGTGTGTGTGTGTGTGTGTGTGTGTGTGTGTGTGTGTGTGTGTGTGTGTGTGTGTGTGTGTGTGTGTGTGTGTGTGTGTGTGTGTGTGTGTGTGTGTGTGTGTGTGTGTGTGTGTGTGTGTGTGTGTGTGTGTGTGTGTGTGTTTCCAGGTTTGGAAGAAAAAAGGAATGAGGCATAAGTGGGACTGGCACTCCCAGTGTGTGTGTGTGTTTCCAGGTTTGGAAGAAAAAAGGAATGAGGCATAAGTGGGACTGGCACTCCCAGTCTCCCCAAGCCAGGGTGGTGGTCTCCTCTGGACACCAATATGCAGCATGTGCTTTCCCAGGGGAACATTCTCCACCCTCCCACCCATCACTACTGCCCACTACACACCTGCAAGGACACATGTGTGCTCTGGAATCTCTCTCTAGTCTGTCTGCTGGATCTGGCAGCAGCAGAGGGTCCCTGGGAAATTGCAGAAAGGCTCACTACCCTGGCAAGAGCACCAGGAGCCTTTGTCTTGTCTTCAAGTTAACTCCTTCAGGTCCCTCCTGCTCCTGCTCCTGCTCCTCTACTTCTTTCTTTCCTCTTTCTCTTCTCTCCCCCACCCACCCCACTCCCCACCATAGTACTGAGGTTTAAGCACAAAGGGCCTTATGCTTGGCAGGATAGCTAGTATTCCTTTGACCGCTGTTGCTCTCCCCCACCCATTTACAGTTAAATAATTCCCATTTATTTATTCAAGAGGTAAAAAAACCTCATTTTTATGGTTTCAGAGTCAGAAATTGAGGCCTAATTCTGACAAAAACAAAATCCTCTAATCAAACTAACTTATACCCAATGCTAACCCTAACCCAAACCCTCAATATAATGCCTAATTATACCCAAATTCCTGATCAACTCTAACCCTATTCCTAATGCTAACTGTATCCCTAAACTTAACTATAAAGCCTAATTCTAACACTAACTCAAACCCTTAATCAGCACTAATCCTATTCCTAATGTTAAAGGCAACCCTAATCCTCACTATAACACCTAATTCTAACACTACCCTAAAAATGGTGCCTAATTTTAACAGTAATGTAAACCCCAATATAAACCTATTGCCAATGCTAACTCTAGCCTTAACCTTTAAAATAACACCTAATTCTAACATTCACCTAAGTACAGCCCTAACTGTATTCTCAATGCTAACACTAATCCTAACATTCACTCTAATGCCTAATATGAACAGCAAAAAGCAACACAAACTATTCCCAATGCTATCCTAACCTGTTCACACTCAAAATAATGCCTAATTCTAATGATAATCAACATTGGTCCTTCACAATCCAGCCATCTGTCTGGATATGGTTAGTACATTTAGACAAGTTTCCCAGAAGTGCCAACTAGTTCCCCTCACCTTTCCCAGGACCCTAGTTAGGCAAGAGGTATAGTGGGCAGTTGCCACTGGGAAAGCTGACCTGTCGGGGACAGGGAGTGTTTTAGATTCTTAACTGGGGAATAGCAATGACAGCAGTGTACAAGGCAAATTTCCCTAGGCCGTAACTTTCTGATAGAGATCATGCACTCTATGTCCATGGTCTGAGGTCAATGCCAGCAGGAACAGGATCACTTGAACTGTAACACCTCTGCTGAGTTTGAATCCATAGCCTTGTGCTTGCTAGACTGATACTTTAGCACTTGAGCCATGACTCTATCCCTGTTGCTGCTAGTTACTTTTGGAGACTGAATCTAGTGAACTTTATTGCCCCAACTGGCCTCAATGTTTAATCCTCTAGATTTTACTCACATGAATAACTAGGATTATACGCAGGTGCCATTGGGTGCCCAGCTGATATAAGTTTAAGTGAATTTCCATCTGTCATCACTTACTAGATTCTTCCATCCCTTAGTGTTCTTGGCTTTGGAAGTCGGTTCTAGATGACTATAAACAAACAAAAATGCATACATACATGAAGATGTTACTGAAAATATCTGGTACAGTCTAAAGAAGAAAAGAGGCCAAACAACCAGGGCTCAGAAAGCTCCACAGAGCAGAGCTACAGGCTTCCCAGTTGCAGACCTAAAGGACAGTCTGTTCATAGTCCCTTGGGTAGATGGAACAGCTCACATCATTGCTCTTCAACTTTGCCATCCCAAAGAGTTTCATTTTTTTCAGGGCCATAGGATCTGATTGATCTATTTAATGCAACGTGCCTATACCTTGGCCAGATATGGGTAGATGGAAGAAGGGTGAGTAGAATATTTTGATGCATATAGAAAGGCAGGAAGATCATTTGCTGTAACACTGATTAACTCTATAAAATCTTTTAAAATAACCAGTGATACAATGATGACTCACTTCTTTTTTTTTAAATGGGAAAGCCTGTAAATAGGGATTAACCTTTCCTTAGAGAAACTCAATCTACCCATTGGAACATTCTCCTACTGATCTTTCTTGTTTACTAGATTTTAATTATATTAATATAGTCTGAGAGGAACAGTTGGGCTTTGATCATGTGTCTGTGTTTGTTACCAAACAGCAGCTGATATTTTTCACTAAGCAGGATTTTTAGTGCTAAGAAAGAGCTGGGTGAGCTCTTTTTACCTTCCTCCTTCACCTTGACAATCTCTCACCAAGGTTATGTGATCTTTTTCAAGTCATGCATTTCTATCAAAATATTACTTCAAGATTTTATTTGAAATTTTGGTGGAGGAGGAGCTTCTTTTCTAAAAAGACAAATGTTCCCTTTGCTCACTTGTTGCTGCAGGCTGGGGTCTTTGGAGTGGTGCCACGGCTGCTCAGAGCTCCTACCTACTTACAGACATCTACAGCCACCACTGCCACCTTTGGAAACCATGTACAGTGATTCACAGTCCACCCTCTACTTGCTCCATTCAGGCAAATCAGAGGGTTCAACCACACACAGCTAATTGCCCCATTGGGCCTTCTGACTCAGGAACTCAGTGACAAAAGATAAAGACACCAAGCAAATGAAACACAATTATCTGCAGGTGGGAGACCCTTCTTGCTCTGGATATTAGATGGTTGGACTCCTTGCATGACACACATTTTGCTCTCATAGAACAAAAATGAGTTTTAAATAAACGTAAGGGATTTTTTCCCCATAAATGTGTTATGAATATAAGAATGGATATTGTCTAGGGAATGGCTCACATCTACTAGTCACTTTTTTTTTCTCCTGTCAGTCTTGGGGCTTAAACTCAGGGCCTGGGCACTGTCCCTGAGTTTTTGTGCTCAAGGTTAGTGCTCTACCACTTGAGCCATAGCTCCACTTCTGGCTTTTTTGATGGTTAGTAGGTAAGAGTCTCATGTACTTTTATTGTCCAGGCTGGCTTCAAACCACAACCCTCAGATCTCAGCCACTTGAGTAGCTAGGATTACAGATGTAAGTCACCACACCAGGCTCCTTGTCCCTTTTTTTTTTTTTTGGAGACAATCTCCTACCCAGAAACCGGAATGAACAGTTTGGCTGGATTCTTCCAATAGTCCCCAAACATGCTGTAAATTAGCTGAAAGATTTACAAAAAGGAAACCAGTCTCAGGACAATGAGAAGCAAATTAGAAAAAAGGAGAAAAAGAAAAACGAAGTTTTAGTAAGCTACAGCATAGTAGGGGAGTATAGTTCATATCAAATTATTACATATTTGATAAATAATAAACAAAAGGAGTTCAAAGATTTCTAGCACAAAGGAATGCTTAAGGTTTAAGGAGATAGAAACGATTTGCTAATAAACATTTTACACATGTATCAAACTATCACACTGTGCTATTTAAATATACACACTAAACTTGAAAAAGAAAAAGGAAGCCAGGCATTGATAGCTCATACCTGTAATTCTAGCTACTCAGGAGCTGAGATCTGAGTGTTATGGTTCAAAGCCAGCCCCAGCAAGAAAGTCCATGAGACTCTAATCTCCAATAAACCACCAGAAAATCAGAAACAGAACTGTGGCTCAAGTGGTAGAGCACTAGTCTTGAGCTGAAGATCTGAGAGACGGTGCCCAGGCCTGGAGTACAAGCCCCATGATCCACAAAAAAAAAAAAAGGAGGCCATGGTACATGCTTGTAAGGTACATGCTTGTAATGGATCATGAGTTCAAGGCCAGTGTAGTCTATATAATGAGATCCTGTTTCCAAAACAACAAACAAAATTTATAATCACTCTTGCTGGAAGTGGAAATAAAGATGTGGATCAAGTGGTAGAATGCCAAGCCTTAAATGAAAAAGTTAAGCAGCACAAGGCCCTGAGTTCAAGCCCCAGGGGTACTCCCCACCTCAGAGAAAGAAAATGTATACACACTAAAATTTTACTTTGCCCTTAGGAAGAACAAAATTTTATTATTAGCTGGGAAATGGATGGGACTGAAATAAATGAAATAAGGCAGTCCCATAAAGACGTCTTGCATGTTTTCTCTCATTTGTGGAAACTAAAAGCAAACAAACCAAACAAACAAAAAAGTAAGGTCATAAAAGTAAAAAGGGTATATTAGGGAGGCAGAAGGGGAAAATTAAGTGGGGGGGAAGAAGGAACAATTGGGTAAGAAACAGTTACAAAAGAGGCATGAAGATCTATGACAAAAGTACATTGTGTGCATGTTTGAAAATGTCCTAATGAAGCCTCCTTACAATGCACTATTCAACATACACCAATTACAAAAGAATAACCCATAAGAAAAAAATCCAAATTACAGCTGGGTGCCAGTGGCCTACACCTCTAGCCCTTAGCTACTCACTAGAC
Organism: Dipodomys merriami; assembly: GCF_024711535.1. Taxonomy (NCBI): domain Eukaryota; kingdom Metazoa; phylum Chordata; class Mammalia; order Rodentia; family Heteromyidae; genus Dipodomys; species Dipodomys merriami. The sequence goes on along the minus strand of NW_027202270.1, from coordinate 61,307,683 downwards.
TGAGACCTATAGGATGATAGTTTGCGGCCAGTGTGGGCAGAAAAGGCCATGAGATTCCATCTCCAGCTAACAAACAAAATACCAGTTTGGAGGGGTAGCTTAAGTGATAGAGTACCAGTGTGAGCAAGAAAGCAGAGCATGAAAATATGAGACCCTGAATTAAACAACACACACACACACACACACACACACACACACACACACACACACACACACACACACACACACACACACACACACACACACACACAATCTGCATTCTGTAATACTATGGTTACCTGTGTTATAGTGTTGTGAATCAGGCCCTTAGAAGTAATAAATCATACAGGCAGATGGATAAGACTAGGGCTCTTTATAATACAAGGGCTTGGAAGACCAGGCCTTCATCAGACATCAAACCTACAGGTATCCTTGATCTTAGACTTCCCAGACTCCAGAACTGTGATGAATTTCTGTTGTCTACACTTACCCAGTCTGGCATTTTGTTATAGTAGCACTAACAGACTGAGACATGGTCTCTTCCTTCAACAAATATTCCTGAGAGCTCTTTCATATGTCGGCAGATGCCTATTTAGCAAGCACTGTGACCCACTACTTCCTCTTACTGTACAAGGATCTCTCACTCTCTCTCTATCTCTTTCTCTCCTCCCTCCCCTCTGTTTCCAACCCCCCCTCCCCTCTATTTCTGCCTAAAGGTTGAGATTCTTGAGCATATATCCACCTTGATCCTGGTCCAGGGCTTTATGTCTCCTGGCTTATTCAGATGACAGCAGGTGAATAAAGCCACAGTTACCCTGACATGACCAGTGGTACCACTCTGCCTCACAACTTATAGAAGATGCTCTTTACTTCTGAATCATTATTATCACAGTTGTCATCACTATCTAAAAGCTAGTGCTCCAGATCTGAATTGTCCAATATAGGAGTTATTGGCTAGCCACATGTTACTATTAACTGCTAGATGTGGGTGGGGTCAACTCAAATTCTGATATTCTCTAAACTAAAAACACACAATAGATTTTGAAGACTGAGTACAAAAATATAAAAGACCTCATTAATTTGTTATATATTGCAATAACAACATCTTGGATATATAAAGTGTATTAGTCGGCTTTCTGTTACTCTAACAAAGAGAAAAGATTTTGTGGCTCACAGTTTTAAAGATTTCAGGCCAGGATCAGCTGACCTGACCTCATTGCTTTTGGGGTGGTGATAAGATTGCCCTTCAAGGCAGGGAGTACAAGGTAGAAAGCTGCTCACATCATGGGTTGGATGTGAAAGAGAAAGGAAAAAGAGGGTCCAGACCCCTAAATCCCTCTCAGACAGTCCTTTAATGACATGACCACCACCTACTAGGCCCCACTTCTCAAAGAAGGAAGCCAAAATAAATAAATAAATAAAAGCATGAAGTCAAGAGATTAAACTTTTTCTATTTTTTTTCTTTCTTTAAAGAAAGAGAAAGTGAAAGACAATGAAGACTCTTCCCATTAGAACAGAAGTTGTACTTTGACCATTTCAGCTGTCTCGACTATGTTCTCACCCATGGAGCCTGAGGAGTGAGTCCATGGGCTTGTTGGGATTCCCCCGAGGCAGGTGAGGAGAAGCAGCACCTGTGTGTACTTAGTTGGATGCTTCAGGGAGCACTGGAGAAGCCAGGGTTCCTACTAATCAACATTTCTTTATGAGAAACTCTAGCCACTGTAACAATATGGATAAACCTGCAGGCCATCTGCTAAGGTGAAATAAGCCAGACAGTAAGATAAATAAGCATGATCTCACTGACAGAACTAAAAAAGCTAAACTCTTAGAAGCAGAAAGCAGAAGGAGCTGTGCCGATTCTGGCCAAAGAGAATAAATTCTCAGACAGGAGGAATAACCTTAAGAAATATAGTTTATAATATGGTGACTGTAGTAGTAGAATGTATCTCTAAAATACTCCCATTGTAGAAAATAAATGGGAAGCATATAAAAGAATGCATGTGTTAATTAGCTTAACTATTCCACAATGTAGACATATTTCAAAACATTATACTCTATATCATAAATAAAACTTTTGTCAACTCTAAATATACAAAAGAAAACTGTGTGCCAGTGGCTCATGCCTGTAATCCTAGCTACTCAAAAGGCATCACAGTTCAAAACTCACCTAGGTAGGAAAGTCCATGAGACTCATCTCCAATTAACTTCTAGAAACCCAGAAGTGGAGCTGTGCCTCAAGCAGTACAACACTAATGGTATATCTGTTTGAATGTTATTAATACATACACTATAATTATAGACAAGGGCATTTCTACTGTGCTGTAATAAAATCTCCCTCTACACAGAAGACTGTCGTTGTGGGAAGTTCTCAGGGGTAGAGGAATTGTAGAAAAAGATTTTGAGTAAAAAAATCCTGTTAAAGTGCCATTCAAATCCCATCCTATAGACAACTGTCAATGTTTGCTCTTTAGCTCTGAGATGTTTATTTTCCTCTTTCCTAATACTTCTCTTTTGGTATAATGAACTCTTGAAAAAGTACACATTCAGAACATCATGTCCCAAATTGATATGACAAGTGGGGTTGTCTAACTCACAATTTTCTTGAACTTCTCTTGAACCTTTCCCAGAATCCTCTGCTTGAAGGTGTTAGGACAGCCATCTGTCAAAGACTGACGAACAGCCTGTGTGGGGAACAATGTCATTATCTCGTACAAGAGGGAAGCTTTCAGGTTTGTGGCTTCACTTGTATATGTGCATGTTTCTCTGCCTGAAATATTTCCTCCTTTCTTTACCTGGCTCATTTAAGATACATTTCCAATGTCACCTCTTGGAAAAAGCCTTTCTTCGTCTGTCTCTCAGTATGAGTTGACTGCGTTAGGTGTATCCTCTCCTATGATTTTGTAATTTATTAACTTGTCCATGCACCCTACATGACAGTGAGCAGCTGTCCACCAAACTCCAACTTTCTATTGATTTTATTATTTGATAATGGCACAGAGGCTGCTAAGCCAGGAATGACATTGCCCAGCTAGCTTGCATCCAGTAACCATGTGAGTAATTCTTGACAGTGGAAGGTAAGCATTAGTGAGTGAGGTATATCATTTCTAGGACTATATATGTATATAGTATATATAAAATATATTGTGTTATATAAGCATATATTATATAACATAATATACTCTATATACCTTATATATACTAAACTAGTAGTTCTGTATTAACATAGCTGATCAGTATTGATTTGAGTAGCTAATTTTGAAGGAAGCAAGTTTTATGAATTCAAACCAAGAGAAACTTCCAAAAGATTGCTTGAAATTTTAAAGAAGAGAAACATAAATAACTGCCAAAAAGTGAGAAGGGAAAGAGGGAAGAGCAAAATAGAGCATTCTGTTGAAGATTTTTGTGATTTGCAGTGTCTAGAGGTAGCCAATGCTGCTGAAACGTGGGCAATTAGAAAGAATAGGCAGGTGAGAGAGGAAGGAAATGAACTTAAATCACATTTTAGCATTCTCTGAACAATCACAGATGACACGGGGCTCGAGGGTGAAAGATGAAGAATGGAGAGGGATGTTTGGAATAACTGAATGATTTGTGGTGTATGTTTCATAGGGAATGCCCAAAATCCAGGGCAAAAGAGCAAGTCAGTAGTCACAAATAAAGCAGAAAAAAAAAATTCCAGTTAGAATTATACTTGGTACTGATACCTAATGACATAGATTCTCAGGCACTTTTTTTTCTTATACCCATTGGCCTTTGGGCCATTCTAAAAGTCCACTGACTTTACAAGAAACAGAAAACACCTCTTATGTAGTTAACACCACAAAAGCTATTTGCTTATAAATCTATCCCACCAGATTTATAAACCTATGAATAGAAATGTTCTCTCTCTACAACCATGGCCACAGATGGGGATGTGGCTCAGTAGAGTTCATAAGGCCCAGAGCTTCACCTCCAGAAACACCTAAAACTAATACCTTAACTCCAGACCCTGCAACCTATCCTCATCCCTGGCACAGCTCCTAGGACACCGCAGTTTATCCAGATGGCTGGTGGATTTTGTTTTGCTATACATAAAATTTTGCTATCCATAGCCAAAGATACATTTTTGGGTGCTAGGAAAGGAGGATGGATATGGGAGATACATCACTCATTTGTAGATACTGTCCTAAGAAACACTGACTTTGCTCAGGACAGTGGTCCACTGAAAGCCACATATTTCATTCTTATTTCCTTTGAGCTGACAATGAAGGCAAGGACTTTGACTCTTCCTTCCATGTATTGGGGCTCAAGTATTTTATTTATATACTTGACATTTATGCTGTGAGGAAACAGGCAACTAATAAATTCGAAACACAATTCTGAAATGATTTAAGTGACATAAACAATGGAGGTTTACATTATGGACATCTAAATAGGTTTTCTCCCCTTGTTACTACCTTTAAAGGCATTTTTCTCACAACACCAAGCTCCACACTCACCTTTTCTGCATTCCCAGTGATAGGGTATGCAAACTGGAATAGTGACACTGAAGAAACCACATAGGCTAAAAATAGGGGGGTAAACACGAGGTTTTCTTTGACTTTAATGAGTAGATTTCTAGCTCATTCTCTTACAGTCCTGCTCCTAAGTTTCAAATTACTTCATGATCTTTTTTTAAGTGAGCTCTTCCTAGAGTGACAGGGCCAGCTGCAAAACTGTACTGTCTATGGAAAGTATTTCACCAGCTTCCTGGCCTTTAATAAGATCACAATACTTACATTGACTACTTTCCCTTAGCAGGAAACAAACACATGCTTGTTGACATAACTTTATTCAGGATATTGCCACCAGTGTTGTCAGCAACTTCAAATCTAGCATAGGACACCTGAATCTACTTTTACAGTGAATTTCATTTTAATACATTTACTAATGAATGGTTAAACTATTAGCTTGTTGTATAGCATTCAAAGAGCCTCTTACTTGTAACTTTAAATTTAGAGTGGAAGCCGGGCGCTGGTGGCTCACGCCTGTAATCCTAGCTACTCAGGAGGCTGAGATCTGAGGATCGCGGTTCAAAGCCAGCCCGGGCAGGAGAGACCGTGAGACTCCTATCTCCAATAAACCACCAGAAAACCGGAAGTGGCGCTGTAGCTCAAGTGGTAGAGCGCTCGCCTTGAGCTGAAGAGCTGAGGGACAGCGCCCAGGCCCGGAGTTCAAGCCCCATGACCGACAAAAAAAAAAAAAAAAAAAAAATTTAGAGTGGAAAAATCATTGTTGTTATTATTCATTATATTTATAGTTGTGTTTTTCTGTTCTGATCTGATTATAATCAATTTGATACTATAACTGTATTTGAATAATTAAATCAACATCTTAAATAGTCACAGCTCAGTCATAGTTAGGCTTAAAGGCTGGCATAAAGTTAGTCTTAGAGCCCCACATTCCCCTTTCTATAGAAAGCTACTGTCTGGTGGCATTCCATATCTGCCTTTATTCATGTCAAGTAAGGTTGCGTTTAAGAGAAAGAATATTATCTTGCTTGAATCAAACAATTTTGTAATCAAATAATATTCAGTGGTTAGGAGCACTTGCCTAGCATACAGGAGGCCCTTGGTTTGGGCCCTGGCAACAAACATACAATATTGACCTGAGCATACCTGCCATCCAGCACTTAGGAGAATGAGGCAGAAGGCTTGAGAGTTTGAGGCCAGACTGAGCTACACAGCAATAGTGTCAAGAAAAAAAAAATACGATGAAGAAAAATTAATGAGCTTTAAAATAAATGTAGTTACATTCTAGAAAACATTTTTGGGGAAAATTTAATTAAATTGCAAGGACACACTTTACTCTCATATAGAGTACCTTTATGTTCCAAATGCTTTTGTCTTCAGAATGGCCATTAGCCAAGTTGTTTCCCCTAAAACAGAAACTGCACGTAAGAGAAAATGATATAAGGTTGATCCAAATCAGTTAAGTATAAATTAACTAAATTTAATTAAAATTTGCATTTAAAACATTAATGATTTACAAAGCACCAAAATAGGAAGCCTAGTTTTTCAGTAGTTAGCAACTCAATAAAGAGCATGTTAACTAATCTCTGCCTTAGTTTTTTTCTTTTTTGATGAAGACCTTTTCCTTCTACCTAATTATATTATTGCAGAGAATAAACTAAACAAGCATTGTAGCCTACATACAGACTCAGCACCTAACCACTAAGCAAGTGAATTGATAAATATTTAAAAGAGCAGACAAACCACTAAGGCACCCTATAAACTCTTCACTAAAAATATATGTAGTATTAAGACAACTCTGGGGATATGGTACTTATACCACTTCACAATAATTGCATGCTAAAATAAAACATGGCAAATCCCTGCAAGCTTCCATTCATTCTGCATGAATACTACCTACTGGTTATGGGACCTGGAGCTGAATGAAAATTAATGTCTATTCACTGTCTACAGAAATGTGCTCAAACATTGAAGAGCTATATAGTATGGCAACTGGGAAGGATATACTGCTTACCCTCACCCTTATCTAACTGTTCAGACTGTGGGGATGTAAAGACTGCTATGAGAACCAAGAAGGGTAGCCTTCTGCGGGGAGGGTGCAGACCTGGTCAATGTAGCCTAAGTAGCCAGGATTATAGGCCTGAGCCACTGGCACTGAGTTTGAAATCCTTTTATTTTGATTTGCATGTAAAGCATGTGGGGGATGTGAATAACTAGTCACTTTGTAATCTCCAAAGAGTAGTACCCATCATAAGGGACACATTCAGAATGAGTGTCAGAGGCTATTTTAGTGTTGTGAAAATCTCACTCATCCCATGTGGCAAATTACTTATTGGGAAAAGGTAATAGTTCAATATGAAAACAAAAGTGAGTAAGAGATCAAAAAAAGCCGATACTCCTTATCCCCTATCCATCAAAAAAGCTGCTAAACATTTACTATTTCAATCACTAGTATATAACATTCCTGGATGCAGATCCAAATAAAATTTGTATATACTTGCCTCCCATTGCACTGTGCTGTGCTTTCAGGTTATTTGTCAGGAAATCAGACTTATTGCTAAGAATTAATGTGAAAAACAGTAACCCTCAATCTATCCCTTTTTTAAGCATGTAAATTGGTAAACACAATACCCAGGGCCATTGCCCTCCTTATACTTAAGACGAATTGGAGGACAATGTTCAAGCAGCATATGCCAGGCTGAGGCTCCATTCTCTCCCTTTCACCACTGTCGTTCATGAACATCCACTAATATTCATTTTAAGTAACTGGATTTTCTTCACATTTTGAATCACACCAATCACACACTAGTCACTTTTTACTAAGCTCATTTTCAATACTAACATTCCAAAGAGAAAACTCTCTATGAAGTTGTAGAAAAAGGCCCTAGAGAACATCAGGTAACTCTGCCTTGCATTTCCAACTGCCAAGGAAGATACCAGCCCTACTATAATGAATATGTACATTTAGAGAATAAATCAGAATAAAAATGCTGACAATATAGAGGGGTGAGTAATCACTATAATTAACCCTTTCTGAAAGAAAAGGTACATAACAGTACATAATACGTAACGATTTAACTCAAGTCTTTTATTTATTTTTTTTAACTGCTTAAAGCATAAAGCAGAGACAATACATTGGATTAACATGCAACTTAAAAAGGTATATACATATCAAACACGGAAATTTACCACTAAAATTTCATCATTTCCTCCCTTTAATTACTTTGATAGTACCCCTGCATTTTGTAACCAAAAAGGTTCTATTACTGATCATTTGGCCAATGCCCTGAATTTCTGGAACTTGAAAGTCAATTATGGAAACAAGAAGTTACAAATATGCCAAGTGGTTCATCTGTAAACCTGCTGCTGCACCAGTGGAGAAGGGTGACCCCTCTTATCTGCCCACTCTACCCATTACTCAGACCAAACATAATACGCCCAGCCATCCATGAAGCTGTCTCACCAAGGCCATGAAGCATTATTATCCAAGACAGTTAACATGGCAGCACTGAGGAATACAAAAGCACCATGCTCCCAATATCTTCCCTAACTGGAATATTCCTCAATGTAAAATCTCCCTAGCATACAGAGAAACACAAGGTCATACAGAGATAAGACACAATTTCGACCTCTTCTTGCATGGAAAGCTTGAGTGAAAATCTTTTACAATATTGGCAATTCCAATAAAACAAACCTAAAATGTTTCAAAAGGATTTCTAATTTGGATATTATATGCCTAGAGTTCAATTTGGTTTTGTTGGTTTAGGTGGGGTTTATACAGAGACTAGTGGAATACATTTTTAATATAGGCTTCTCTAGGGGGGTATGATAAACAAGAAAGATTAAAAAATATAATTAGCAAATATATTTCATGCGCAAATTAAAATTAATATGCATTCTTTTCCTCATCTCTAGTAACCTAAAGAGCCCCTAAAAGACATAGCTGCTTCCTCAATGCTGTACCATGGACATAACCTAAAAATTATTTTTAAAAGTGCTTTGCAGGTATCAACCCAACTCCTGGAACCACTAAGGGACACACAAAAGGAAAAGGCTACCCAATCTATGCAGACTAATTTCAGGCAAACACGAGAGGAATTCTGTATATTGTCAATGCAATAAGCTTGAGAAAAGGGAACAGTATGCATAACTGTAATTTAAGGTCATGTACACATTTCACTTTCCATGCAAGATGAAGTATAACAGGAGCACAATATTGTAACTGTACATCATTGCACATAATTTGCGCTAGAATTCAATTACACACTCTGGTCAGTTTTATTTTTAAAAAATGGGACAACACAAAAGAAACTTTAGTAAGATCTTATCAAATATTTTGGTGAATAAGTAGAATGTAAAGATGAATATTTGATACATATTTATATATACATAAATGAAGCAGTCCAGGAGCTACATGGTAATGACATTAACAATTACTTACAGAGTATGAGAACTAAGAGGCTACTTTTATACAAGCAACAAACTCTTAGTAGGCTTTCTAAACATAATAAAATTTTCTAATTGTTTTTAAAAACAGAAAGTTGAATTTTCTAGTCTCTGCATTAACTAATGCAAGGGTCATGAAATAGTTTTATCAGAACAGAGGAAAAAATAGTTCTATTTTAGCTTCTTTATACCATGATATGATGAGGGGTAGGTGGGTAGCTTCAATTTCAAGCATTTTTATTCAAAATAAACACAAATTATATCTTAAGAAATTCTCAGGTCTGTGTCATCGGTATGATAAGCATTTCTAATACCATAAAAAAAACACAATTTATTAGCTGGGCTTAAAAATCAAGACAAATCAATTTCAGGCACTTCTTGAATACATACTATAAGAATTTTCTATTAAAAGTATACTTGTCAGATAAAACCATAAAAACCTTAACTTTCATTTTTAGAATATGCAAGAGTAGACAGTAACAATATTGCATAACCAATCCAAATGTAGTTACATTTCTTCACAATTTCATACGGTTTTAAGGTTATGTAGAAGTAGTCACCTTACAAGCATCCAAAGGGCTGAATTCTCTATTTCTTTCCCTTCCCTTACTCATACATTCTTTGAAGAAGTATGATAGTTTTATTTTTGCACATGTGGAGCTCTGAAAATATATTTCCTACATTGTATCCACATCTAGTCAACACACGATGGCTGATTATTTGGGTGTCTCTTAAAGCCCACTTCACAGGTTTATTCTGTAAAACTAGGTTTCCTATTACTAATGTTCATCATTATTCCTTAAGTAAACCTGAGGAAAAAATGTGACGTGTAGACAATGACTTAATTCTACAAACAGATTTGGTTTGGCATCTTTTTCAATTTATACTGGCTGAACTGGTATTCTCCAAAACAGTTTTCGGTGTGATGTGAACATAATATATATTTAACATAATACCTTATGGTCCTAACTAGTAAGGATCTGACAGTCTAAATGTTTCTCTTATCTTTCTCAATTACTTTTCAACATAAAAGTTAAAATTAGGACGCATTAAATTGTTAAATATAGTAATAATTTATAGAATTCTACTGACACTTGTATGCTACATACATCCTAAACTGTACTCAGGACAAAGAAAATTATTATGATTGACAATGAACAAACATACAGGACAGCAAGGAATAGCTGAACTAGGGAAAACATCCTGAAGCAAGAAGTTTAGATTATATTTGGAGAATGGGAGGGGGTCCAAGTTAAGGGAATGATGCCAGGATATGACTGGGCTATCGAGAGTATGATGTTAAAATTGACAAATGATCTACGATGTACAACTATATTTTATATACAAAGTAGAGCAGATTGCCCACAGGTAACACTAGAAGGTTGTCTACAATGTTTCTATTTACATAGTATAAACAGATTTTGAGGTTGTCTGTACTGTATGTGGTTGCTGTAGTCACAGCAAGAAATGTAAAGTGCCACAAGAGAGGAGACAGTAGTCTCATTTCTAGGCATCTTAATACTATTCACTCAGACAAAAGGAAGTATCTCAGGGAGTTCACACTTTTCTCGTTCCTTGCACACCTCTGTGATTCACTGTTAACTACCTACTAGGCACTTCTGAAAGGACAGAAAACTAACTTTTCTTCCCTCTACTTCACACTACACTTATCTGAAACCACTTTGACCACCTGCATTAAAAATACCAACTGTGCTAAATAAAGCACTTTTAATTTTAAGGCAGAAAGTCATAAGAAAATGAATACCTACTCCCTAACCTCCAATCCATTTTCCTTCATTGTATACTTGCCTATTGTGATGGCCAAGATGTGCTAGGAATATAAAGAAAACTGACATTTTTTTTTTGGGGTGGGGGAGAAGGAGTGTCAGTCCTGGGACTTGGACTCAGGGCCTGGGTATTGTCCCTGAGCTCTTCAGCTCAAGGCAGCACTCTACCACTTAAGCCACAGCTCCACTTTCGGCTATTTTTATGATTAACTGAGTAAGTCTCACAGACTTTCCTGCCTGGGTTAGCTTCGAACCTCAATCCTCAGATCTCAGAGCTAGGATTACAGGAATGAACCACCAGTGCCAGGCTAAAAACCTCAATATAATGTTAAAAAAATACTTTATAAATGCTATGATGACATAATTAACTATACTTAAATGCTTTACTAGATGGTCACTTTTATAAACATGTCAATAAAAGGTACATGACTTTCAAAACTAGTATCAAAACAGTTAAACCTAGCCACATTTTCTTTTCAAAACTGAGCATAATGACTGTAAATGAGATGTTTAAAACAAAAATAGCATACTAAAAATTCCAAAGCACTGTTTAATTCTACTTAAATTACATGTGCATTTCAAATCTGTTCATTAGGCTCTGTCTTTAATACTGTTAACATTTTGATATTTTCAAATATAAATTTAAATTTTTTCCCATTTTAATTCTGGGTTTACATACAAGTTCTGCTTAGCTTGGAAGGAAGAAAATAAAAATCATGTTTTGTAAATGTGGTTTAAGTTTTTCATAATGTAAAAATCAACTATACTAGTACAACTGTAAAAGTATAGTTCATGCTTTAAATACCCATTGAACTTCAGCCATCTTGATGACAAGGAAATGTGCTAGTATCATGTCTACTGACATGACAACAATCCAATGAACTGAACATGATTATTAAAATTAAAAACCAAAAAGGACAAAAGATGAGTGTTTGGGGGCTACTTCAGAGTATTTGCCTCTGATGAAATAGCTAGGATTATAGGTATGAGTCACTGACACCAAGCTTAAAGAATTTCTAATACACCTTATAGTGATTTGAAAAAGTATGAGAACCTATGAACAAAGTTTAGTAATTTAGGGTTTACTGTTAGAAATGATGTTGACAAATACTAGGTAATCTGTTTGCATTATGAACATAACACAAATACAAAACACAAAACCTCCAATGTTAACATTGATCATGTCTGAATTGAATTTAGATATTAACTATTCCTTATCTTATAGAAAGAACTTTCAAAATTCTTTCAAGGCTTATGACTTAACCAAAATCTAAAGTTTAAAAGGATTGAGTTATTTTTTTCCTGGAATATTCTTAAATTTGGATTAACTTTTGGATTAACATTTTCAGGACATGAAAAAAGTAAATAGATTATTCAAGTGTATGTTTTAATATAGGATAATTCTATTTCTAGTTATAACAGAAGTTCAACTTTCAGATTAAAAAAAGAAAAAAACGCTAAGCAAATATAAAAGGTGTTTGGGTTCAACTTATTTCCTAGTACAAATAACAAGTCAGTCAACTTTTCAATCAAATTCTTAAAATCATTCAAAAACATTCATATTTTACAGTTGTTAAACATTGCATTTGTATTACAGAAGATACAAGAAAACTTAAAGGAACAAAAAAGTCTCAAACTATCCCAACTACTAAAACAAGAAATTTGTGAAATAAGAAATGATCAATGTTGCTTGGCAGATGCCTTATACTCACAAATCCTTTTTAACTGCTTGACATCTAGCTTAATAATAAAAAAAAGACTACAGTTAAAGTATTTAATAATATTTATAGAAGTCTACCTTTCTAGATAGACATGGATAGGCAATAGCTTGTAATCAGGAAAAAAACTTGATAGTTTTAATCACAATTTATGATTGGCTAATTAAAAGTTCATTCTGTAATTCAGATGGCGTAAGAACAAACAAAAGGAATAACCTGGTAATTGCTTACTGTGCAATTCTGCCCATTAGTAACACTAAGCCAAAACTCTGACTGATATTTCTCTTGGTTGGATTACATGTTTCCATGTGTTGTTGATCAACAAAAAGCAGGTACACAATATCAAGGGTTCTTGTTTTTTTGTTTTTTTTAAGAGCAGCTCAATGATTTGGGAAAGCTGGTTAGTACAATACAGAGAACACAGGGAAAAGTACAAAATGGCTCTGAATACCAAGGCCAGTACTTATCCAAGAATATTAATTTTTGTGTTATTTTCTTTTCTACAGAATATAAATCAAGACATTAACCTGAATTTGAGGTATACATACATACACAGCCCTAAACAAAATACTTTTCCTAAGTAGTATTACATTAAAAAAATTAGAAACAGCATCTGTGATTTGTATTTTAACTCAATGGAACAAGAAGAGAGTAACATCAACTAGGGAGTATTATACTGATAATAAAGCTCTTAAAAGTTCAAAATGTCTTCCTCTCCCTTTGTACTTACCACAGGCTCTACAATGTCCTGAAAGGATTCATTGAGAAAAATGTCAATCACAGTTTAATAACATACTTTGGAAGGAAATAATGAGCAAGAAAATTGGAAGGTGAAACTTCATCTTTGTTTTCAAATAAGTGGTCTTAATTTTCTTCTTATAGAAAAAGTTTGAAAGTTTATTATAAATATATCTAAACCATTAATTTTTGCAGCTTTCAGGTAAAGTCCAGCACTTCATTTATACAAAGTTCATGAGAAGAGGACAGTAGAGATCATCTAATCTTGAGTCGTGACATCATCCACTCGAGTCCTTGGCATAATCTAGAAAGAAAACAAAATGTTATGATTAAAATCAGAACTAAAAATGCTACAGTCTACAAACTAAGACATTTTTTCATTAACCTGAACAAGGACTTAAAAAAAAAATCAGTAACATTCAATTCTGACACTATGATAGTGAAGCCACACTCTTTTTTTTCTTGGTCAGTCATGGGGCTTGAATTCTGGGCTTGGGCACTGTCCCGGTGCTCTTCAGTCAAGGCGAGCACTCTACCACTTGAGCTACCATGCCACTTCCGGTTTTCTAGTGGTTTATTGGAGATAAGAGTCTCACAGACTTTCCTGCCCGGGCTGGCTTTGAGCTGCGATCCTCAGATCTCAGCCTCCTGAGTAGCTAGGATTACAGGCGTGAGCCACCAGCGCCCGGCTTTTTGAAGCCACACTCTTATACCCCGTACATCTACTTTTGGTTCTACTGTAGCTCTAATGCCAGGATGAAGAAAGCATTCAAGTGACAGAGCATCTGCCTAACAAGCCAAGTCCCAGTACCACAAACACAAAACCTCAAATACACAAACACACTCAGCCTTAAATACTGCCTGACCCATACATGTCAAAAGTATTAAAAATACCAACACTCTGTAACACTTTTGCTAATTCTAAAAATGTAACCTTAAAATAAAATCAGGTAACAAAATTTTCCTTTCAAAAAATACTTTAAGGGGCTAAGAAGGTGGCTCAGTGGTAGAGCTCTTGCCTTGCATGCATGAGGCCCTGGGTTTGATTCCTCAGCACCACATGAGCAGAAAAAAAAAGCTTTAAGTGGTACTATGGCTCAAGTGGTAGAGCGCTAGCCTTGAGCTGAAGAGCTGAGGGACAGCGCCCAGGCCCAGAGTTCAGGCCCCACGACCGGACACACACACACACAAAAAATACTTTAAGATAGTAGTGTTATTGAGTATATACATATGTATTTTATACTTGGATATAAAAATTTGAAGGCAATAAAATATATTACTTAAACCAGTTACTGCTGAATGACAGGTAACTGAACTAATCCAAATACTAAGAAGAATGTTCATTATGATAAAAACAACAAGAAAAACCCACAAATGTTTAGCAAGAAGGCAATGGCTATAAACATGTTACAACAAAATCAAGGGTTAACTACTATTAATGACTATCTACTATGAGCTTTTGTAGACATGAAAAGACCATGATAAAATGCTAAATTTTATTTTTTAAATCTCAAATTTTTTGGAGTCAAGTAGAGTCAAATAATGTTAAGATTAAAAGTCAGTGACAATGAGAGAAACAAATGTCTATTTGGAGTGGCTTTTGTTTTTCTCTTATTACTAATAGGGAATAGTTCGAAATAATAAAATTAAGAACTAGGTAATTTAACTCCAAACTGTTAAATGAGCAGCCCTTACCTAGAAAATGTACTAATCATTTAACAGCTATTACTTCAGTCTTCTTAATAGTAAGATCAAAATCTTTCCATGTTAGTGAAACCGAGGTTAGCAGTGGCAGATTAGGAGGAACAGTGAGGCCAGCCTCCAGAGTGTGTGCTCTTGAACCATCGGAGTCTAAATGCTGATCAAAATGAAAACCAAGTCTTCTACTTCACTAAGATTCAGTTTTGAGAACTCATTAATATTTGTTCACCTTTCATCATGGTGTAGAAAAGGTAAGAATTTCTCATTTACCCCATTTATTTCTGCCCTTTCAAAATATACCAAGAATTTCAGCCTAAAACTTGAAAGACCTCTTCATAGAATCCTTGTCTCTACTTGTTTATTCTTGCTTTTAAATACATATAGATCTGTCATATTTTTCAAAAATAACAACAGAAACTTTGCTCTTCCATTTATCATTTTTCCCCTCCCCTTCCATACAGGGGCTTGAAATTTGGCCCTTCCACTCAAGGTGGCATTCTACCACTAGAAGCCACCCCTGTACTTCCACTTCCTTTTTTTGTTGGTTAATTCAAGACAAGAAACTCTCAAATTTGCCTGCTGGAGCTGGCTTCCAACCACAATCCTCAATTCTCAGTCTCCCCAATAGCTGAAATTACAGGTCTGAGCCACCAGTGCCTAGTTCCTTATAGCTTTTATCCAGATGAAATTTCCTTTGTTTAATCTCTCCCTTCTCTTCTTGTCATACTTAAAAGCATTTAGAGATGCTATCCTAAAATCCACTTCCCTTTTAAACTCACCATCCTGTGCCCACTTTCCCAATACATAAAATTTGTTCCGATTAACTGCTTCATTGAATTTACTCACTCTTTATTAAACTCAATGAACATTTAATTGAACTATCCATTACTTTTACTTTGAAATACTTTCACCTCTTGGCACTAGACTCAGGCAAAACCTTACTGTAGGTATACTTACCCATTTTCCAACACCTCTCTCTAGAGCTAAGGATTCACATGCCATATAACTTTTCTTTCCCAGTGCCCAGGGCCTTGCATTTGCTAGGCAAGCAGTCTACCCATGAACCAAACACACAGCAATGATTTCCTTCAGATAACAGTGATATAATAAACAGCGAGTATCACTATATCAGGTTTGAGTCTTTTCCTCTTTTGGCTTTTTTATGCATAAGAGTAAGAACAATTATCCTGTAGGGTGGTCATAAGGATTAACTAAGACATTGTATGGAAAGCACTCCAGAGATAGGACATGCTTAGCAATGGTTAATTCTTTTTTTTTTTTTTTTTTGGTTGGTCATGGGGCTTGAACTCTGGGCCTGAGTGCTGTCCCTCAGCTCTTCAGCTCAAGGCAAGCGCTCTACCACCTGAGCTACAGCGCCACTTCCGGTTTTCTGGTGGTTTATTGGAGATAGGAGTCTCACGGTCTCTCCTGCCCGGGCTGGCTTTGAACCGCGATCCTCAGATCTCAGCCTCCTGAGTAGCTAGGATTACAGGCGTGAGCCACCATCGCCCAGCTTAGCAATGGTTAATTCTTAAGTTCCATCAACACAACAGGCATTTCCTGACTTTTCAAACTCTCAAAGAGCTCCTCCAGAAACTGCATCATCTTTATATGTATTAGTTGGGATTTATGTGTATTATATTTATGCTGTCTTAGTATTTGCAGAATCATTCTAAAAGAAATCTCTGTAGACTTCAACTGTTACACAACTCCCCTCTAAATACTTAAGTGATTTTAAGAAATACATTTTTAGACTAAATACATGTTACCTAAGGGGAAGACTTCTTACCCCTCGCCGGTAAGGGCACAGCATGCCTGGATATGCCACTGGTGATCCTTAATGGAAGTTAGCTTCAAAAACTGGGAGATTTCTGCTACAGTCATGCATTCTTTAACATCTTGTTTATTAGCAAAAATCAGCAATCCAGCTTTTCGTAGGTCCTATGAAAGCGAACAAAACTTCTAATGAGAATACATTTTCCTACTTATTTTCCAATTCAACTAACAAATTTTCCATAATCGTAGTAACTTAGAATCTATTTTTATTTTTTAAACTCTATTCTCAGCCACCAGCACCCCACCCAACTATGCCTGCTTATAATGTTGGGTTTTTTTTTTCCTCTTTCAGCAGTGTTGGGTTTCAAACTGAACTTAGAATCTTGTACTTGATCTCTATCTCCAGTCCTTTGTGCTTTAGTTTACTTTTCAAAAAGGTCTCACAATTATTTGCCAGCTGTTTTCAGAAAACAATCATCTTACCTCCACTAGCAGACCCAGCCTCTGTTCAGTATTTCTTTAATTATTCTACCTAAACCAAGTCACAGCTCATACGCTTGGAGAGGCCAACTTAAAATTGAACAAACTTTAAATATGTAAGTGTATGAACTTACAAATTTATCATTTTTATTGTACCTTGTATTTCATATATTCAAATATATTCATATATTCAAATACAAGATGTAAGCTTCATGGCCAATAAAAAGTAGCTCTTTATTATCTAGTTCTCAAAGGCTTGACAAAACTCTACCCGACTTATACTCTTCTATTTTACTTTGCATTTTCTGACTTAACATTACTCATTATCTAATATTCTACTTTATTTTATTGATTTTATGTACTTATTTATTTAGACAAGGTTTCACTAGGTAACCTAGTATGCTTTCAAACTCATTCCTCCTGAGCACTGGGACCACAGACATGTGCTACCTTGCTGGCTTAAATATGCTGCTTTAATTGATCATCTATCTATTGTTCTGAACCATTTTGAGCAGTCTTATGTCCACATTATTCAAATCATTTAACTGCATATATTGCCCACCCTCCAATCTCCTAAACCAGCTTTTAGCAACCAGGGTTCCGCAAAAGAACAAAGTTCTATAAAAAGTGCTTACCATGGCTACACTGCATGTCTTCCAACAGTGGATATAGCTAATATCTTCTAAATGCACAGGCAATAAGTGAATTCATTACATATGTTTATCTTAAGAGTTTTAGTGCTTAATTCTCAGTTGAGAAACCCTATCCTAATTCAACTGTATTCATCTTCAAACCTCAGAGGCCTTGCCATGAAGATTTCATAAATTTGAGTAACAGTCATCTTAGATGGGCAATAAACCTATCAAATTTCCCCAGTTAGATATTAAGTTCTAACACTTCTATGCTATGACTCTCAGAGAAGTTCTTTCAACTTTCTGAATTTTTTTTTATAATTTAACATTCATTGTAAACCTGATCTGAGCAAGATATCCACCACAGTTAACCCCTTTCCAAATATAGGAACTATACATATCACAAGATGACTGGTAGGTTTTATTCCCAGAATAGGCCAAAGGTTCCTAGTCTCTTTCTAGCCCACTGTGTCCACCCCACAACTTTTTTTAAAAGCCAAAGACAAAACTTACTGGATAGCAAGTCAAAGTTACCACCCTTTTCCTGATAAAAATGCATGCAGGTAAATATTTTTTAAAGTTTATGTACAATTTTGAGAATAAGTACAAGAACTAAATTATCTTTATTTTTCTTAGGCCACAAAACCATGAAGGCTAGAACTAATAAATTAAAGTCCCATGAAATTTTACTTATATAGAGAGCAATATTGACAAAACTAATGTTCTGTTGTTGTGCTTGTAAATCTTCTCAACTGTGTTAAATGTTGTCTTTCTTCTTCATTTTTATGCAGTGCTGAGGATTGAATCCAGGGTTTTGCTTAGAGATTGTGATCTTAATTGTACACACCTATAAGATTGTAGGCACACCTATAATCTTAACTACTCAGGAAGCTGAGATCTGAGGATTGAGGTTCAAAGGCAGCCCAACCAGACACAATTGAGACTTTTTTCTCCAGCAAAAAGCTGAAACCAGAGGCATAGCTCAAGCATCAGAGCCCCAGCATTGATAATAAAAGCCAATCAAGCGCTCTAAGCCCAGAGACCACTCCAATACCAGCACCAGCACAACAACCAAAAAAATCAGTAAGAACAAATTGATACTGTTCCATACATGATTCTGTTTGAATATGGTTTTGATAACATTTTCAATCTTTTTATTAGAAAAATATATAAATTTCTTATTTAGTTAAAATGATTATGTAAAACATTTTATAGGCCAAAAAAATTGATTTAATCCTTGTCCAACTATTTGAAGGCCTGACTTTTAGTTACAGTGCCCTCTTCAGGATGGCAGCTGTTAATGCTACACAGCTGACAGTTCTTGAATAACAGGTTGAGAAAGGAAAATTTCTAAATGTTAATCATTTTAATATTATGAGTTTCAACTATAATTCATTCATGTAGCTCTATAAAAGGCCAAAAATTTTGAAATTGATTATAACTTGCACTGAGTCATTATCAAGGACATTAACTATTTTTCTCTCTTATCCTAAATGGAAAATGGACCATCATTGGTAGTTGATATGTGACTGAGCCACTAAGTAAATGGATTTTCCATGGGATTGAATTCCTATCCTGTTAGGTTTCAACAACTCTTCCTAGTGCTGCTCAAGTCTTTTATAGGTCAGGCTTGCAAATGCTGGTATTATTTAAAGAACAAACCTCTGACACAAGTTAGCATACATACTATATGCTACTTTATTTATAAGTAATTAGCATTAATTTTGAAATTATTTGGAGAAAT
The DNA here is from genome assembly GCF_024711535.1 of Dipodomys merriami. Classification (NCBI taxonomy): domain Eukaryota; kingdom Metazoa; phylum Chordata; class Mammalia; order Rodentia; family Heteromyidae; genus Dipodomys; species Dipodomys merriami. Next base: position 61,288,192 of record NW_027202270.1, on the reverse strand, counting down.
CCCTAAGCCAAAAATATGAAAACACAATAAAGCCATTTATTTAAGGGTCTCCAAAATAAAACTCTGAATATAATTTTTTTTACATTGAAAAGGTTCAAATTTTATTTAGTGATCTTGATTTAGCTTTAGTAAAAGTAAATCTATTTTACCTATTTTATGAAATCAGCAGAAAATATACTGGACTAAGACAATCCATCAATTTGACAGAGCAAGATGTCAATGTTTAAGGCAAACATGATCTTTGTACATGAGCCATTTTAAACACTTGCTGCTGTAAGTACTGAAGATATCTATTCTTAAAATGACACACTTTTTTACTCGAGATGAACAGCAAATTCAAGAGATATATACTAGCAACTTCTGTATGCCATTTATAGTTATAAGTTTGTTTCTCCAAGCCTCATATGTGAAGTTTTAGAAAAGTTGGATCATTTGACAAAAAGTTTAGATTTGGATGTTTAGAACTAATGTTTCTTTTAAATTCTGAAATAGCACCCCCATGAGAAATTGGGAAGAACAAATGTGATGCAAATTCTCATTTCCTTCCCCCAGTATCTAAGGTAAAAAGATGACTTACCTCATGGGCTAACATTTTATAGAGTTCTTCTCTAGTTACAGAAATCCTCTCTCTGTCTGTACTGTCCACAACAACTATTACAAACTAAAAAGATCACACAAAAAAAGAGTGATTACATAATTTTGCATTTGAAAATCTATAAAGGCTCCTAGTACTACAAGATTAAAATCCTTTTTTCTTATTTTTGTTTTGTTTACAGTTTTTTTGGAGACAGAATCTCAACAAAATAACCCAGGTTACTCTCAAACTCCAGAACCTCATGCTTCAGTCTTCTGAAGGCTAGAATTACAGGCATGAGTCTACATGCCTACCAAGACATTAGAATCTTATGGTATTACTTGAAAACCATTGATAGTTGCTACGGAGTATAAAGTCTAAAGGTTTCATCCATGTCTAAGTCAAATATATTTACTGACTTTTAAGGAAAATAAAATAACATGATGCTAACATTTTAATCAAACAGAATACATTTTTTTTTCTAAACTAGTCTTAAATATTAATGGACCTATATCCAGCTGTTTGCACTATAAAGAAAAAAATTACCGGCTGGGAAGGTGGCTCAGTGGTAGAGCGCTTGCCTTGCATGCATGAGGCCCTGGGTTCGATTTCTCAGCACCACATAAGCAAAAAAAGAGAAAAGCCAGAAGTGGCACTGTGGCTCAAGTGGTAGAGCGCTAGCCTTGAGCTGAAGAGCTGAGGGACAGCGCTCAGGCCCAGAGTACAGGCCCCACGACCGGACCCCCTCCCCACCCCCCAAAAAAAACTTTAAAAGGGGATGTGGGGGGAGGATGGGATGGGAAGGGGAAACAAAGAGGAGGCTACAATGCTTGATAAGAAATGTACTCATTATCTTGCCCATGTAATTGTAACTCCTCTATACAGTATTTTCACAATAAAAAAAAGAAAAAAGAAAAAAATTACCTTATCCTAAGAAAAAAAAAGTTACAGTCCTAAGATTAAGTTACTTCCAGGCATATATTTCTTACTGATATCCATTTGAAAACTGAAAAGGACATGAATATAAGTAATGTGACAGTTAAATCAAGTGGTTGCTTTTTCTTATAATAATGTCTATGTATATATTTTGAATCCATTAAAATGTTACAGACTGAAACCAAGCTGATGACTCCACTGGAATTTTAAAAAAGTAAATAATATATCTAACTACATAATAGTCATTATACTCCAAATCTGGACAGTACCTAAAACTGTTTTATGCAATTCGGTAAATACCAAGAGACATCCCTTCTACCAGAGCTAGTTTACATTCTTAAATTCTTCCTTGTGAAATCTTTTAAATTAAAAAACAAACTGTCTCTTGTGTAATTTAAATCTGTTTCCTGAAAGTAGAGCTCTTTCTTAACCCAAGGAAGAGACTGGTAGAAGACACAATGAAAGATCCTCAATTCTAAGAGCACTATAAAGAAAGAGGGAAACAGTGGTAAATTAATCTATAATGCCTAAGTTAATGCCTATCATTAAGATCCTTCCTACTGGGCTGGGAATGTGGCTTAGTGGTAGCGTAATTGCCTAGCATGGGTTCGATTCCTCAGTACCACATAAACAGAAAAAGCTAGAAGTGGTGCTATGGCTCAAGTGGTAGAGTGCTAGCCTTGAGCAAAAGCAGCTCAGGACAGCACCCAAGCCCTGAGTTCAAGCCCCAGGACTGGCAAGAAAAAAAATCCTTCCTCTTTCCTTCCCTTCTGTGCTGGTCCTGGAGCCTGAACCCTAGACCTATTTTTGATCTTTTCTGGTCAAGTCTAGAACTCTACCACCTTCGGCTTTTTTTTTGGGGGGGGGGGGGCGGGGGGGGGTAGTTAATTGGAGATAAGAGATAAGACTGTCCTGTCCCAGCTGACTTCAAATCGTGATCCTCAAGTCTCACCTTTCTGAGTAGTTAGGATTACAAGCACAAGCTTCTGGCTCCCAGTTATTTACTTTTTAAAAGTTACTTAATTTGCTTCCAACAAATTACTGTTGGATTTCAATATCCAGAGGCAAGTGGATAAGAAAACAGCTAGCGTACTAAGTGCCTTTATTACTACATATGCATTCTGTTCCAAAGCATTTTAATACAGCTATTACTTTCCAAGGTATTGTATAATTTAGTATCTTCATCATTATATACATCTCTTCTTTTCCAAAAATTATAATTAAATTCTTAATGGTTATCAGACCGTTACATATCCTTGTTACTTAGTGATTTAAAGTGAGCCTTAGACTTTTAGAGTATGATCAGCACTAAGAAACAATTGCTACAGCCCCTTCACTTTATAGGTATATAAATGAATACGCCTAAAGCCCTCTCCTGGGAAGAAACATGTAAATACAAACATAAGATTGTGTCTAAAATGCTTTAGAACCAAAAGAAAAAAATACTCTGTGTCGCATAAAAAATGCACAGTACAATTGGATAAGATTCAAAACCTTAAAAGTCCTCTCTCATTTAACTAGAATTCCGGCCCCCCCTTAGCAAATATAAGAAATAAAATTACAAACTGTGAGATGGAAGTCATTATGAAAACACAGTCTAAAACCAATGACACAATCAGACTAATCAACTAGTAATTTTCCTTCCAGAAATGCAATACTATAATACCAAATCAAATATTCTACTATGCTTAAACTCAATATATCAAAACACTCATATTTTTGAAAGATTAAAAGTTTCAAATCTAAAGATTTACAGAACACTGTGTTCATAGAAGATTTAGCATATTAAGAAACATTACCTCTGTGTTAGTATAGTAAGTATTCCAGGAAGAACGAAGAGATTCTTGGCCACCAATATCCCACATTAAGAAACGTGTATTATTGATCACTATCTCTTCTACATTACTTCCTATTGTAGGTGATGTATGTACAACTTCGTTCATAGAACTGGAAAAAAATCATATATATATATATATATATATATTATAACCAGTAAGGGAGCTAGCTTGTTTAAGCATTTTTAGCTGAGAAACAAAGAAACCTAACTTTTTATATAAATTTTTAGCAAATTATCCCTTTCCCACTAACTCATATCATGAACAAATTAAGACTTAAAAGAACTGGAACTGGAATTGAGTAATAATCTAGATCATTCCAGAAAAGTCAATAAACAAATATTTTTCACCTCTCCAAAAGCAAAAAAGCATTAGTACAAAACAACTGAACAACATGCTCAATATCATAAATGTCTAGTTGTTTCTATTAAGATTTGGTTAAATTTGGCTTCTGGGTTATGGTCAACTTGCTTTCATACAGAGAAACTTCCACATAAATTGTTTTGCTTTCATTTATCAAATATCACCTGGCAGAAAAAGTAACTGAAAACAACTAATTTTTAAGGTAGTTAATACTTACAATTGGTAAAGAATGGTTGTTTTCCCTGCATTATCCAACCCAACAATGATAACTTTGTGCTCTGAAATATAAAAAACAAATTTAATTAAAGAAAATACCTTAAAGAAACAGACACACACAAAAGATTTGTCTTTGCCCCATCTTAGTACAGTAAATTCACTTTATGGCATATCTTACCGTCTTAGAACTAAACAATACCAGCAGAATTGTGCTATTATGCTCATTTCCCTTGTCCTCCTCATTCTACATAGAGACCTCTTCTCTTTCCAGCAACCTCTGGAGGCAGCCAGAAGCACTATATTCTTTCTCCCAGACTGTCAGGAGACTGGAAGAAAATTTAAAAGACTATGATGCCACAGAAGTCAAAGAGGAATCATTGCTACTATAGCTACAGATCCTTAGATCTGTCATGTTACCATGGTTTGACGGTTTAAATGTACTTATGATAGTTACGCACTACAAAGAGCATTGTTTTTCTTTCCCATTCATCTATCTCACATACATACACTTGATACCTAAAGTTTGCGTCAGAAATTCACTGATTTGTAGACTGTTACGATTATACTGGTTATACTACACTACGAGTAGACCTGACTATTGCTTTGTTTTTAACTGCCTTCTCTTCGTATTCTCCAGGATTTACCTACTTCATATGTCACTATGGCACCTTGGCATTCATCTATTTCCAGAGTGTAAAATCATATCCTAAAGACAGCAGTGTGTAGAGGAAGCTAGTCTCCAAAGACAATTCTTACATAGTCATGGTCTTGGGTGTACCCTCCTCTTGATGTTGAGCTGATGCCAAGACTCACTTTTAACTCACAGAAAGTAGCAAGAAGTAATGAGGTTTTATTTCTGAGCCTAAATGATAAAGAAATCACATATTTGCCACCTGGTGGTTTTAGACAATTCCCACCGAGGGTAAACAGACATTATAAAGGCCAAGATTCTGTGCAGTCAAGTGAGGAAAGCTAGGATGGTTAGATTTTTATGGTAAGAAAAAATTGGCTGGCCTCTCAACAGCCAGCCTCCCCAGTTTTAGCCATTCCAGCTGACAGTCTAGACCCAAGAATAAAGAAACTAGCACATGCAGCATGCTTGAAGCTTTAGATGCCTCTATAGTTCCAGCTGCCATCTGACTGTAATGAAAAATAAGTTCCCAAGGTACAGCTTTCTGGCTGCGGTCAGTCAAATAACAGAACCATGAAAAATAGTAATATATTACTGACTGTATCACAAATTAACTCAAAGATTATGTGACTATAGCAATTACTTCTTTGACCCGAAGATTCTTTCTCTTAAGAAACTGTAATTATTAATGCATATTGATTCTATGTATTAATAAATTTAACTATAAGGCCTTGTTTCTTTGCTGTAAAATAATAAGAGGAAATACTATCTTTTTTTTCCTTTTTTTTTTTTTTTGCCAGTCCTGGGGCTTGAACTCAGGGCCTGGGTACTGTCCTAAGCTTCTTTTTGTTCAAGGCTAGCACTCTACCACTTAAGCCACGGTGCTATTTCTGACTTTTTCTGTTTATGTGGTACTGAGGAATCAAACCCAGGGCTTCATGCTAGGCAAGCACTCTACCACTAAGCCACATTTCCAGCCCCCAGGAAATACTATCTTTCAGTATAGTATAACAATTAGGATAACACACCGGAATGCCTAGCACCAAAACAGTTTCTACCCTGTGCTCCCAAATTCCTCCTAAACTCATCCCAACATCTTACTTGTTAACCACTTCCATTAATTCTATCTCAAAAAACTAGGGACTGGGAAGATGGCTCAATGGTAGAGTGCTTGCCTTGCATACATGAGACCGTGGGTTCAATTCCTCAGCAACACATAAGCAGAAAAAGCTGGAAGTGGTGCAATGACTCACGTGGTACAGTGCTAGCCTTGAGCTGAAAAGCTGAGGGACAGAAGCCACCACCAAAAAAACAAAACAAAAAAACTACCTACTGCCTACTTTTTTAGGTGAAGTGCTTCCCAACTCTTCTTTTGATCCTTTTCCCTAAATAGTCTCTCTCAAATGCATCTTCTGTTTCTACAATATTTTTTTCTGCACTACAGAGCTGATAATGCCACTCTTATTTGATTTTCACAATTGAGTGGGTTCAGCTTTATCTCTCATCACTATTACCAGTTCAAGTCATGCTTCCTTTCAGGGTATACACTCAACAGATGTTTCTTCAACTTCTACTCATGGCAGGAGCAGGGAATTTCTATTCATCTTTTTTTTTTTTTTGATCTGTCATGGGGCATAAACTCTGGGCCTGGGCGCTGTCCCTCAGCTCTTCAGCTCAAGGCTAGCACTCTACCATTTGAGCCACAGCACACTTCCTGATTTTTCTGTTTTATGTGGTGCTGAGGAATTGAACCCAGGGCCTCATGCATGCAAGGCAAGCACTCTACCACTGAGCCACCTTCCCAGCCCTCTAGTCATCTTTTAAGGTCCCATTTTCCATGAGAAATTACTTTTCTTTTGCCTTCCTACCACACTTCTTGTATAGCACTTACCACCATTATTTCTATGTGCACTAATCTCAGCTTAAAATAGCACTGCTCAACTGTTTATAACATGTTGGCCTGTACACGCCTGGTGACAACTACTCTTCCTGGCACAAGGCAAGTACTGTTCCCTCATACAGGCTTTTCAGAATCATTTTTAAAATCCAGAGCCCATTCTATTCATGTTTAGAGATGAACAGGGTGGAATAACAATGTTGTAGCTGTTGAAAGGTTACTAATAGGTAGAAAACCTGTTAAGGGAGTTAAGAGATGTCATAGACGGAACAGAATAAAACTGTTTAAGAAGTGTGATTGTGCCGGGCGCTGGTGGCTCACGCCTGTAATCCTAGCTACTCAGGAGGCTGAGATCTGAGGATCGCGGTTTCAAAGCCAGCCTGGGCAGGAAAGACCGTGAGACTCCTATCTCCAATAAACCACCAGAAAACTGGAAGTGGCGCTGTAGCTTAAGTGGTAGAGCGCTGGCCTTGAGCTGAAGAGCTGAGGGACAGCGCCCAGGCCCAGAGTTCAAGCCCCACGACCGACAAAAAAAAAAAAAGAAGTGTGATTGTTTCACTCTGACCTAACACATATAAGCCATATTAAGTACTAACATCTTTCAGCTCCATCCCAAGATGTATCTCTATTTTTTATTAAACATATAGCATCAACGACCATCTTTCCCTGAGAAAAATTATGTAGCATGACTCATTTAAAATCAGATCATTTGTTAGGCAATGGTGGCTCACACCTGTCCTAGCCTCTTAGAAGGCTGTGATCTGAGAATCATGATTCAAAGTCAGCCCTGGCAAGAAAGTCCATAAGACTATCATCTCCAATTAACCACAAGAAAACCAGAAGTGAAGCTATGGCTCAAAGTAGTAGAGCACCAGCCTTAAGGAAAAGAGTTTAGGGACAGAGCCCAGGCCCTGGGCTCAATCCCTACCAACAAAAATAAATTAATTAAAATAAAATCTTCATTTCAGGAGGAAGGAATTCCAACCTAGGGAATATTATAGGCTGTGATACACAATAAATCTCATCTTTACAATACAGCCACGCCTTCAACAGTGCAGGTTTTTTCCTATTAGAAAGTTTCTAAACAGCATGGTAATTCTGTCTTTCTACCCATTTTTCTATGCCCCCAATTTACAATGACACATCTCTTCAATTTTATTAATGTATCTACCTGTATAATGTTAACACAGCCAGAAGTTTCTCAGATGGTTACTAATTTTTAATCAGTGCCTTCTTAAAATGTCAGCTAAAGTGTTCCAGGAATATATTTTATAATAATAGCATATATTAGGGACAGGACAAAAGTTACACTTGCCAAAACTCATGAGGAAAACACATTGACTCTGCCCAATGAAAGAAATGGTACCCTTATAACAATAGAAATGTGTGTGTGTGTGTGTGTGTGTAAACAAAGTAGAGATCTCTAAATATAAGAAAAATGTTTCTTACATGTTGCTTAATGGCTTAAGGAGGATAAACACTTATGTTAACGACACTATGATTTTTTTTTTCACTATTCTGCTGTAATTGCTTTCAAAACCTAAGATATAAAATTCTGAATACCTACAATGGTGGCAAATCCTTTCGTCTTTGAAGGTAATTTGTGTGTACCTGCCAGTCTGGAGTTAGAATGCAGGGCTTAGGTACTGTCCCTGAACTTTTCTGCTCAAGATTGGTACTCTACCAGTTGAGCAACAGCTCTACTTCCAGCTTTTTGGTAGTTTTCTTGGCAATAACATAGACTCTTATTGACTTTCCTGCTTGGGGCTGACTTCAAATAGCAATCCTCAGATTTCAACTTCCTGAGTAGCTAGAATTACAGGCATGAGCCACTGGTGCCCAGCTTGAAGATTAATTTTATTTTATTTTTTTTTGGGGGGGGTCCGGTTGTGGGCCTGAACTCTGGGCCTGAGCACTGTCCCTTAGCTCTTCAGCTCAAGGCTAGTGCCCTACCACTTGAGCCACAGCGCCACTTTCGGCTTTTTTTCTGCTTATGTGGTGCAGAGGAATTGAACCCAGGGCCTCATACATGCAAGTCAAGCACTCCATCACTGAGCCACCTTCCCAGCCCTAATTTGATTTTATCCACAATTTTTTTTGGGGGGGGTCCAGTTGTGGGGCTTATACTCTGGGCCTGGGCGCTGCCCCTCAGCTCTTCAGCTCAAGGCTAGCGCTCTACCACTTGAGCCACAGCGCCACTTCCGGCTTTTTTCTTTTTGCTTATGTGGTGCTGAGGAATCAAACCTAGGGCCTCAGGCATGCAAGGCAAGTGCTCTACCACTGAGCCACCTTCCCAGCCCCCTAATTTGATTTTAAAGAAGGGATTTATTTGTTTTTGTCATGAAGAAAAAAGTACCTCAAATAAGTACTATTTATTGTTAAATGAGGCATAATCCCTTAAAAAAGATTAAAAAATTATCTCTGAAGAAATTCTAAAAGGAGTTTCAATAGCAGCACATTATCAGTGGAGCCTTCTAGGATTAGCTTTCAAATTAAAAAAAAAAAAAAGAAAGAAAGAAAAATCCTCATCCGGTATAGGTCAAGGTGGATATTTGTTTTTAGCTATGCCCCTAAGCCTTATTTACTGATTCTAAACTTATTACTTTTCCTAATTAGTTAGGAAGACCTAGCTGGGCAAAAATTTTTTAAAAAAAGAGAAAAGAATTTTATCTGAATTTATCAAATAATAACAGGCAGATTTTCTATTGTCTGAAAAGAATGTGACAAGCAAGGTAAACCTGTTCTAAACTGAACCATTATTTTACAGATAAGAGACACAGGAGGAATAAGGAAGATGGCAGAAGAGGCTCATACGAGAAAGATTCATATCATAAGCTGACTGCCTGCTGAGGAAAGGTACTGACAGTTTCAAGATGCCTCTTCTTAAAAGAAGCCACCATACAGAATGAACCAGACAATCAGAAAACTGAAATCAGATACCATAACCTATGGTGGATAAAAGTGTAACCTTTTTAATTTTTGTCTTTTTGCAGACAGAAAATATGGAAAGTAACACAGTATGAGAATCCATGTGTGGCATGATGGAAAAATAACAAGAAGGATATCAGAGTTGATGATAAAAAAAGCAATCAATCAAAGCTCATGCCTACTTAGGCTAGGATCTGAGGATTGTGGTTCAAAGCCAGCCTGGCAGAAAAGACACTAAGTGACTCTTATCTCCCATTAACCCCTCAAAAACTGGAAATAGAGCTGTGGCTCAAAGTGTAGAGTACCAGCCTTGAGCAAAAGAGCTCAGGGACAGGACAGGGCACAGACCCTGAGTTCAAACCCTATGACCACCACACCTGCGTTCCCCCCTCACACACACACATACAAAGTAATAAATACAGCAGTGGTACTCACTACACACTAAAGCTGGAAAGAAGCAAAGAAAGGGGTGACATCATCCCCAAAGAAATGTACTCTTTACTTAAATCACATAACTGTAACCCCTCTGAACATCACCTTTATAATAACAGGAAAAAAAGGTTGAAGTAATGAATCAATTAGCCATTGAATTCATACAAGGAAAGAAATGTTACCCAACAAGACAAGGAATGTCTGGAAACCCCAGCAGGTAAATAGCTAATAGGTAAATAGCTAATGTACAGCAGATACAACAAGGTAGGTGCGGACCCGAAATATTCAGTCTAAAACAAAAAGCCATGTATCCTTCTGCCTATGTACCATGTTGACAGATAAAGTAGACAAGGAAAAAGAAGTTAAGAGTGGAAATATGGTGAAAAAGGACAGACATGACAAAGAAGGGTTAGTTTTAACCCAAATCTCTACTTGGTTCCCAAAGTCTCATAGTTTTCCAATTCACTTTGCTCATACCATTCTCATACCTGAAGACCAACCTGCTCACCTGCCTACCCAACTTTAAACATATGAGCAATTCCTATGTCAACTACAGACATGAATGTGCAAAAATATACCAACTCTGATTTCTAAAGTCAATCAAGAAAATGTACAAGAGTTTTTTTTTAAAGGTTAAAAATACTTCAAAAAGAAAAAGGAAGAAACTTCAAACATATAGAACCTAGGAAATCTCTGAAGAGCCAGCCACCTGCTTGGAACAAAGATCTTTCTGGAGGGCCATTCCAATGAAGAATCCATGATCCAGAGAATCATCACCTCCTTACCCTAGCCTAACACTCATTTCCAACTTCTACCGGAGGCTGGAACATTGGTCCCAAGATTGGTTTCTGCTAGCAGGAGAGGAGAAAAAGTGTTTACAATACAGTATCAATGATTATTTTCAATAGCCTTCTAAATCTAAACTATAGCATGTGAATCACAATGAGAACTATGAAATTAATTGATTGTGTAATGGGTTCAAAGATAAAGGTGCCAACTAGTCAATTTCTTGATTATTCACACTTTGTAATACTAAGTTAACGCCTAGTATTCTTATGTTCTTTCACCACCCCGGCCTGTACTTTTCCTCATGAAGATGAAACAAGACTCTATATCAATAAACACAAATCTGTAGCCTGAAAAGTCCTTCCAGACAAATGCACACCAAAGTAAAACATGGCCACTCAAAGAAGTTTCTATGGAAAAACATTAATTGAATTTTCAGTCATCTCAACTATTTGATACAGGTGAATTATAACAAGTTTCATGCTTACTATGATTTTTCTTTTACATTATCTGTGCTACAGCATTCCTGCAATTACTCATATAAGCCAAAACAACTACATACTGTTATATGCTTTGATGGAATTCTGATTTATCATTTAGGCTTTAGTTTACTAATCAGTTGTTTTGTCACAATAATCCTTATTTTTCTCATTTCTCTTTTCTTTCATTTTCTTTTTACACACTCAGGCAGTTCCTTTCAGCTAAGCATGAATTCAGCTAAGCATGAATTCACATGCCTGTAATTTCAGGGGGCAAAAACAGAACAACCAAAAGTTTGAAGGCAAGCTGAAATAAACAATGTCATCTAGTCTCAAAAACACCAAAATAAAAGAAGGCAAATACATATATATATATATATATATATATATATATATATATATATATATATATATATGTATACATTTGAATATGGCAGTAAATCTAATTTTTTAAAGTATTATTCTGGAGGCCTTATGAATTATACAAAGTCAGAAAACACAAAAGCAAAAAAATTGGGCATCACCTTGCTTCCACATTCTCATCTCATATGCAAATTACCACTAAGCCTTACCAATTCTGTTTCAGAGCAAAAAACGCATTCATCATGTTCACTATTGTTCCCTCAGTCCTCAGCACAGAGTGTGAAAGTCTGTGGTAAATAATGTATCTCTGGGCACCAGTGGCCACTACTCAAGAGGCTGAGATCTGGTTGGAAGCTAGCCTGGGCAGAAAAGCCCCTGAAACTCTTACCTCTAATATTAACTACTCAGAAAAAGCAAGAAGGGGCGCTGTGGCTCAAGTGGCAGAGTACTAGCCTTGAGCACAGAGGCTCAGGGACAGTGCACCCAGGCCTTCAATTCAAGCTCCAGAACTGGCAAGAATAAAAATAATATATCATTTAGTAAACAAATCAGACCTAGAAGATGTAAAGATCTGGAAGGAGATATGTGATGGAGCCATTTGGATTGAAAAGTCAATTTTCAAAACTTAAGTATCATCAATTTTTTAAAAAAACTGAAAATAAACGTGTTATTTATAGCAACATTAATAAATTTTCAGGGGGAAAAATAAATTTTTTTCTTAAAGAAAAAATAATAATTACACGTGACAAAATTAGAGAGCCAATCAGGAGACAAACAATCATTTGAACTTGTGGAGTTTAATATAAAGAAAGTATGCATTATAGGGGACTGGAATGAGATTTGGTAGTAAGAAAAAAAAGTCAAGGAATGGCAAACAAGAAGCCTCATCCCTGGATGAGACGGGCTCCTCTCGCAGTCTCTCAGGACTCAGAAGGAAGGGTGTTGGAGGTCAGACATGGTTCACTAAAAGGCCAAGCAGGTGTGGTGGTGGGGTATCCGGAACTTACTAGAAATCCCCACTCTAGGTTCTGAGGGAAACCAGTTTCTGGGTGAGGTAGGTTTGGGGGAGGTTCAAGAGCCCAGCACTGGTGAGGTGTGTTCACAAAGAGCCTGTCAGCAGAGCATATGGTAACCATAACCATAAAGAAAACCTGTCCTCCTGCAATGTCCCTCCACTGCTGTCTATTGATAGAGCCTAACTCCATGCCAGCTGGCAAAAGAAAAGTATTTTAAGGACTCAGCTTCATTTTCAGAGTATGTAAAAAAGTTCATTCGGAACCAAGAGGCCATATACTGACAAATGGTATAGTCTACTCTGTGATATCAGCTTCCACATGTACTCTTCTGCATGTTTGAATTCACTAAAATTATATAAGCTATATAAGCCAGAGTAACTTCCCTACGCCGGTCTGCACGGCACAGACATCTTCCTTGGCACTCACTTATAATCTCTAACTCCCTTTCCAAGAACTAATCAGAGGAGGAATATGAAGGCTACCAATAAGGAAATTCACAACCTTTTCTTATTCACACCAGTGTCAGAAAGTTCCTGGTTTTATCTAACAGAAATCCTTAGACAAAGAAAGCTGGTGTGTGTGTGTGTGGTGTGTGTGTGTGTGATCCAAGGTACTTTTAATTTATGGAGTTAAAAAAAAACTACCTAATGTTTTTAGACAAAGAAAGCTGATGTGTGTGTGTATGTGTGTAATCCAAGGTACTTTTAATTTATGGAGTTAAAAAAAAAACTACCGTGTGTGTGTGTGTGTAATCCAAGGTATTTTTAATTTATGGAGTTAAAAAAAATTACCTAATGTTTCCTTGCCTGGTAAAATGGAAATCTGTGAAGAGTTAATCATCCAAGTAAAGGTTAAATTAGCCCATCTTTTGAAACTCTCTGAGCTGAACCTTGCAAAAGCCAATAAAAGTGAACTTCCCCACAACTTGGAAGGGAAGCTCCTTAAGGGCAGGGGGATTGTCTGTTTTGTTCCCAGCCTTATTTCCACCACCTAAAACAGGAGCTAAAAATTGTTGGGTTTTGTTGGTTTTAGTAAATCACTGACAAAAGGCTCTTCTATATATATATATGAAAAGTCATTAAATCTTCTAAGTCCCAAAGTTAAAGATTTACAGTGTAGCTACAAAAGACTTTGAACAGAAAAATAGGGGGGAAAATTAGGTCAGGAGACCAATAACCAGCATCACATATCTTTGTTATTTTGCCTTGCCACGTAACAGCTGTATAGCCTGGGAAAGTTCCTGTACCTCTTTTCAGAGAGGGAATAAATGACTATTTAAATAAAGAACTGTTGAAACTTAAAAAAAAAGATGATATAAACTACAGTATCTATTAGAATGCTGTATTAATTGAATCCCTTATGTAAATATAACTTTTTGCTTTTCTAGTTTGTAAAGCAAGCAATTGGCTTTCAAAATGAAATAATTAAAAAAAAAAGTTTTGGTGGCAGTTCTGGGACTTGAACTTAGGGCCTATGCATTGTCCCTGAGGTTTTGTGCTGAACAACAGCAATCTATGAGCCACAGGTCCATTTCTAGCTTTTTTGTGCTTAAGTGGAGATTATAGTCTCCTGGACTTTCCTGCACAGGCTGGCTTCGAACTGTGATCCTTACATCTCAGCCTCCTGAGTATCTAGGATTACAGCCTAAGCCACTGCACCTCGCTACTGTGCAGTAATATTAAGCCTAACTGAAAAGACGTTTCAAAACAGAGATATGGCAAAATCCTTCAAGCCTCCTTCCCAGGTGTCTCTGTGAAATAAATAAAAATAAAAACAAAATATATAGGAATGTGTCCTGAATTTCCCCCTAAGGTAAAATAAAACATCTAAAATATATCTAGTTTGCATGTCCAATAATCAGAAAAATGACTGCTGATTAGACCACCACATTGTTTAACTGAAGAGAAGGTTTACTTGCTCTTTCCCAATATTGAGAGGTAACTTTCTAGAATTTGACTTCACCAATTCCTTACAAGTTATTTCCTAACAAAGTAAATGACCAGTTTAAATGACCACAGAACACACGTTACAAGAATGTGACCATTAGTGATCAATGCATTTCCTTGTTATTTACTACTGGCAAGTAACTGTTGGGAAAGCTCTAATTCATTCTTAAGTTAACAGAAACAAACAATTTTATCATTGATTCAAACCACAAAGTAGAGACATCTTACTTTCCTGTCAGTACCAGAGCTCAATTAACAAGCAAACCCTATAGTAAAGATAGAACACTAGCTTCACTAAAGAAATTGTTTTAATATATGGAAATTAAGACTAGGATAGGCCTTACCTACTGTCAGCACTATCCGTTTTACAACAAGTTTGAATACTTAAACCTAGAGATTAAGGTTTCAGAATGTGTAGGCTCCACAAATCCCCTGTGTTGTAGCTGAGTACACATAGGCTCACAGAGGTTAGTGAATGGTTCCCACTCTCCCTTTCTGGACGCACACAGGCACAGACAGTGCTGATTAGAACTGGTTTTCTCACTTTATGAAAAATTCCACTTAGCACCACGTGATCTAAACTACAGTCTTTAATTTAAATAAAACATAAGGGTCCATTGGTGCTGCCTCCCAAATCTCTTTACGAGGGGTGGCTCCATCCTGAAGGAGGATGGAGAGTTGCTTTTATTGACAGGAAGAACGTTGAATAGCCGAACCTGAGAAGTATACTATACTGTATTGTAATAAATACCCAGTTTTGGTTAAAGCTACTCTTTCCCCAGTTTTACACATTCATTTTGTAACCAATTTTGTATCTCGAAACAATCGTTTGCATCTATATAAATGTCAGCATCCCTACAAAATACCTTTATACTCAGTAACTTGCTGTTGACCTCAGGTGAACTAATACAGGATGGTTTTTAAAGCTTCCAGTGAGACTCTAACCCTTTTTCACAGCCAAAAAGAAAAAGAAAAAGAAAAACAAGAAAAACCCTCTAATGACCCACTCAGGTAGGCTAATGACCTTAAGCCTAACCTTAAGATGACATATAACAACACATAAAACTGAAAGAAACCCATCACCCCGCAGGAAGCCGCAGGAGGCTGGCAGGCCCTCCCCGCCCGGGGGCGGGGGGGTAGGGCAGAGGCCGGCTCCCGGCCCGGAGATGTGCCCGGCCCGGTCCAGAGTGCTGCCGGGTTCTCCGCATTCTGCAATCCTCGCTGGCTCAGCGGTGACTAGGGCCGTAACCTACGACCTCCCCTCTCCCCCCTACCCCCATGCCGGGTGACCCCGGCATTCCTCCATGCTGGAAGAAGGAAGCCAGAAGAGACAGGCCCGGCCCAGGCCACGTCTGGACGTTGGACGTGGCGGCCTTTTTTCCACTCCGGGGCGCGAAATCCGAGCAATGGGTTCGTGGCAGACTCCGACTGCCTCGGACGCTGCCCTGGGACAAAGAGCGGCGGGTCCCGAGCCACCCCGCAAGACCGCGAGTGGAGGGCCGGCGGGGTCCCGGGCCCGCACCCGCGCCGCCCGCACTCCGGAAGTGTCCCGAGCCCCCACCCGTACAGCGCGGTCCGGGCGGACCCCCCGCCCCGGCCCGGCCCGGCGGGCCGCGGCCCCGAGCCCCTCACCCTGGTGATTGAACAGTCTCCATATCCTGGTGAAGAGAATTCCCATCCTCGGGCAGCGGACCCCCTCCAGTCCCCCGCGCCGCCCGGCCGCCCCGGGCTCAGGCCGAAGGAGACGGACGCACGCCGGGGCCTCCGCCTCTGCTGCTGCCGCTCCCGCGTTGCTGCTCACCGGCCCGCTTCCAGGGAACCGGAGGGAGGCCAAAGCCCAGGCCGCCCTGCCGCGCGCGAGGCCCCGCCGCTGCCGCCGCGGCGCTCGCCTGGCTCGTGGACATCGCCGCCGCGTTGTCTGCGACGAGCCTCGCGGGCCACCGTCCACCCCCAGCTCTTTCCTGGCGGCTGCGGCGGCGGCCAAGAGGAGGGCGAGAGTGCGCAGGCGCGAGGCCGGTTGGGCGGAGCTTAGGTTGGGGCATCCCTCTGGACCTCGCTCATTTGCATAACCAGGCTAGTTGTAGAGGTGGGACTGTGTCTTGGATCTATCTAAGCTTTGAGGTCTGCGGGTTGGGTTCCCGCTGAGCTTTTTACGTTCTCTCTGAATGACCACAAAACCGAAATGCGAATATATAAAACGGTGCCTACCTGTAATCCTAGCTACTCCGGAGGCTGAGATCTGAGTGTAGCCGTTTGAAACCAACCTTGGTAGGAAAGTCGTTGAGACTCCAATTAATCACTAAATGGAGCTTTGCCTCAAGTGGTTTAACTAGCCTTGAGCACTAAAGCTCAGGGACAGCTTCCAAGCCCTGAGTTCAAGTACACACACACACACACACACACACACACACACACACACACACACACACACACACACACACACACACACACACACACACACACGCTCCTGTGTCTTTCTCTAGGCCTTACCTGCACACCCCTCCAAAATTCTCTTTGTCTTGACCCTGGATGACTTGACATTCCAGGAAAGCTTCAGATCTTTATCTTTCCCACCTGTTGCCCTTTGACTCCCAGCTGAAAACAGTGGTTTTATTTTGGTCATCTTTAATCTTATCATTGTATTTGCACCTCTGGGCTCCTCCCTCGTTCATCTTTCTTTTCTTTCTTTTTTTTTGGGGGGGGGTGGTCCAGTCGTGGGGCCTGAACTCTGGGCCTGGGTGCTGTCCCTCAGCTCTTCAGCTCAAGGCTAGTGCTCTACCACTGGAGCCACAGCACCACGTCCGGCTTTTTTTCTTTTTGCTTATGTGGTGCTGGGGAATTGAACCCAGGGCCTCAGGCATGCAAGGCAAGCGCTCTACCACTGAGCCACCTTCCCAGCCCCCCCTCGTTCATCTTTCTATATGCTCAGGTCAACCTTGACCAGAGCAATAGTTTTAATCAAGTCTTCCCCCTGTTTTTAAACTTTCAGCGGCCAAGGTAAAATGTAACTAACTGGGCCAGAGTCTAAAACTTTGGACACATACTCATTCATCACAATACCACTCCAAATGTCTTTTCCAACTCTCACGCTACATTCCAAGCGTCACTTGCTTACTAAATAGATGGCCAAATAATCCCTGCACTTCCAGTATTCTTGCCTATTCACTTTGAACAGCTGTGTCCCATGCTATGCAAATGTCATAGCTGCTTGTAATCAAACCTCCAAGGTGGGACATCTAGTTGGCAATTAGGATGTAAGTGAATCATTGGCTCGAAAAATCAGAGTTCTTGTTCCGTCAGTTCTTGTGGTGTTTGGGGGCTTTTTTAGGCTGAGAAAGTTACTTGACATTTTTAAACCTCAATTTTCACGGATGTAAAATGTGAAAGTAAAGCTAACCTATAAGGCTTTTCTTTGATTCTAAGTCTTTCTTTGACATTATTTTTCACCTGCTATGTTCATTATTCCTGAATAGGAGCAAGGAAACAACCCCAGAAACAGCTCTACCCTTTGTTATTCTTAACTTTAGTTAGAGAGAAAGAGAGAGAGACAGAGAGACAGAGAGAGAGAGAGAGACATAGACACACAGAGAGACAGAGACACCAAAGACATTTTTGAAGTGCTTTTGTGTCTACATCTGCAATCGCTGAATGAACTAAAATTCAACTGCACTACTCCTTTACATCTAGCTTCTAAGCATGTACTTTCTTACCTCAACACATAGACCTCTCTTGGAGTTTATGATAAAAAGTCAAACTTCATGGGAGACATACACAAGGGGAAAAGTCATTACAATGATCCACGCTAATTTATGCATTAGTATTTTGAATTTACTTAATACTCTTTTGGCTGTTAAGACAAAGAATGTTTGCACATCTAGTTTGCATTAACCCTTTAATGCTTCCATTCTTTCACACTGTAGGTAATACTTTGGCAACTCTGAGGCATTTTGCAAAATCCCATACACTTCCTGTCATTTTACTAAATGCATATCAGACCCATATTAACTTGTGAAGCTAGGGCTTCATATACAACTATACTAAAGAGATAGTCCTCCAGATCATTTTCCAAGTCTCTCTTTCTCCCTCCCTCCCTCCCTCCCTCTCTCTCTCTGTCTCTCTCTCTCTCTCTCTCTCTCTCTCTCTCTGTCTCTCTCTCTCTCTCCTCCATTTCCCCCCCTCTCTGAGGAGGAAGAGGAGAGGCAGAGATAGGAATTTACCTAATGTTAATCTAGGCTATGTGATGAATATGTAGATGAAATGTAAATATCAGTGTTATCAATGTAATTGGGAATCTTTAGTAGGTAGTTTTAAGCGATTATGAAAATGGGCTCCCTTTGAGACCTCTTGAAGACTAATTTATCAGTGGTTATAGTGATACACACAAAATGTCCTCAGAGAGACTTCTGCTTTAAGACATGAGAGAAGATGATCTACATTTACCCTCAAAAAGCAAAACATTGGACATGATGTAGGAAACAACCATTTGCAGATGGAAAACACACCATTGGTCTGTGATCTCTCACAAAAGAGAAACAAACCAGTGCCACCATTACTTCCTTTACAGAAGTTAACTCCCAGCCAACTCCAGAGAGTGGGAAGTCAACTGAAAATGGGGTAATACGTTACAATGAAGACAAACCCCAGAAATCAGGGGCTAGAGTATGTAAAACAGGCAGAATAACTGGGGAAAACAATGGTACTGTGGAGGAGAGGAGACAAGAGAAAAACTCTAGAAATCAGAACAAAAGACCACTGAATCTTTCACTGTATTATCAATTTAGACTTGAGTAGTAGGAGGCCCCAGGTATTTGTCTTAGAGCGATTCCTGGGAAGAAAATAAGTATCGAGGGACTGTAAAATAATTCCCAGAATATTATTTTATAGTGCTAGAAAGCCTAATGTTTGAGATATATGAAATTTCAGTAGAAACTTTGGAGACCTTAGAAGATGAACTAAGAAGAATAAGCCTTACTGTAGACCAGACCTAAAGGAGCCTGTAAAAAAACCTTGAGAGGAGCAAAATAATCCATAATTGCCTTTTGGAACAAGTCCAACATTCTATAAAGGAATACGATTAAATCATCAATAATGGAAAATTTATGTCATAAATCCAGTTTAAAAAAATCAACAAAAAACAAACCTCAGTGGACATGCAAGAAAATAGAAAATGTGACTATAACCAAAAGAAAAATCACTACAGAGACAGATCCAGGCACGGGGAAATTAAATGATTGCCCCAAACAATCACAAAATTATCATTATAGCTAGGTCCAAGTTTTGAATCTAGGCAATAGAGAGCATCCACATGTTACATGAAGATAAGCAAGATACTTATTTTCACAGTCTGTCTTATTAGTGGAAATATGCTGAGAAGAGAGGTGTTTTTAGGCATATGGACACTTGATATAGTATGGTGAGTAGAGATAATTCTTCCAGTCAAGAGTTTCATCAGATTTCTGGTTAAAATGCTTTGATAATTGGGGTGGCCTTTATATACTACTTCTGCAATAATTGAAATACTGTTTGTTGAAATCAACACTGTATTTGGCATTGTTTTTATGTTTCAGGTGACACCTAGCACCAAAGTATTTCACATTTGTGTGTGTGTGGTATATGTGCCGGTCCCGGGACTTGAACTCAGGGACTGGGTGCTGTCCCTGAGCTGCTTTATCCAAGGCTAATACTCTAGATTTTGAGCTACAGTTCTACTTCCAGCTTTTTGTTGGTTAACAAGAAAGAAGAATCTCACAGACTTTACTTCCTGGGTTGACTTTGAACTACAATCCTCCTGAGTAGTTGACAGGCATGAGCTGCCAGTGTCAAGCTCTCTCTCTCTCTCACATGCGCGCGCGCACACACACACACACACACACACACACACACACACACACACACACAATTTATTGTTGGTTGTGGGGCCTGAACTCTGGGCCTGGGTGCTGTCCCTCAGCTCTTCAGCTCAAGGTTAGCACTCTACCACTTGAGCCACAGAGCCACTTCCAGCTTTTTTCTGATTATGTGGTGATGAGAAATTGAACCCAGGGCCTCACGCATGCAAAGCAAGCACTCTACCGCTGAGCCATTGAAAATAATTTAGAGGAAAACATCACCATGAGTTCATTTATAGTTGGGTCTATGCCCTGGCCTACTTTCCAGGGTGGTTATATGGATTAAATGGAATATTCATTGCAGTCATAAATCACTGTTAATTCTAATGCAGTGATAAAGAGCCTAGTACACATTTCTCTTGAACTTCTTATACAGTGCAATGAGAGAAAAGTCCAATTCCAACCAAGTCTCAGCACTAACTACTGACTCTGAGTACATGAAATGTCAAGTCACGATCTATAAATCAGGCATGGAATTCTTAAAAGTCCAGAGTTATACTTTGGGAACTTCTGGTAACTGCCACATTAAAGTTTCTGAAGAACATTAAGGTTGATCTAGTATAGCTATTGTAAGTCAGTCAATCCTGTTTCACACATCTATTCCAATATATTTCATGTCCATGTGTATTTGTGTGTGTGACTTACAAATCCTTTCCTAATACATCATTTATGAAAATCCACAACATCTATCAAAGTTTTCAGGACATAGTCATAGTTGACTTTTTCTGATATGATTAGACTTCTTTCCTTATAAAAATGATAGAGATATTTGTAAAACGTTCTATAATTTTTTCAATAGATATCTAAAATAATAGAAAGGAGAGGTATAACGCTGGTTTTGGTGTTTGTTTTTTTTCATTTATTATATAAAAGAAAAAATTAATGCAGTTGTTTTGTACACATTTAAATTCCATAAAACAAATCCATAGAAATTAGGATATGGTATGCATGCGCTCTGCATTTTCTTTGTTAAATATCTTTGTTCACAAAAATAACACCACATTTTTTCCCCTTAAAGCCACTAAAAGCAGAGGGAGAATAAAACATGCAGCACTGTACACATTTGCATAGTATATTTTACCCAGCATGCCTTGTAGAATGCTACACATACCTATATAATAAAAGAGGGGATAGATCATCAAAATAAGGAATTAAAGTTTAAAGGAAAAAATTATTTGACAATGGCATTTCCCCCTACTATACCAATGGAGATGGAACATAACCTGGCATATCAGAAGAGTAGGGGGAAAA
This sequence comes from Dipodomys merriami, assembly GCF_024711535.1. Lineage (NCBI taxonomy): Eukaryota > Metazoa > Chordata > Mammalia > Rodentia > Heteromyidae > Dipodomys > Dipodomys merriami. The sequence continues at coordinate 61,266,651 of NW_027202270.1, read as the reverse complement.
TTATTTTATATCACTTTGCCATATTTATTTTTATAATGTTTTATATTAATAACTTTTAAAAATTCCCATCCACCCCCTTCAAAAGCAAAATGGATGGGCTTAAGTTTCAAAATAGTATCTGGTACAGAACAAATTAAAGAATCCCAATAGTTTTGTTTCACTGGGACCTTTTTTTAAATCTTTTGAGGTTGTGAAAAATACAAAAAGAAAATTTCAAACATGCCCAAAGTTCAGAGGAGCCCTGTCACTTGGAGTGACATTTTGTAGTTGTTATTGAAGGAGAAGAAATAAGAACAGAAAATATACTGTGAGTCTTATCACAAAATAAAATTTAATAAGTTCATATGTACGGGAGTAAAATAAACTATATCCACAGATTGCAAGGCTATGAAATAAATTGCAAGCAGCAAGTTAAAAAGATGCTAGATGAAATAAATCAAATAAAACATGGAACCAAATCTATACACTTGTAAAAAATAGGACTGCCAAATTAACAGTGGATTTTGTGGTAAGTTTGTGCTATAACAAATGTGCTTCTTTCTCCTCAATCTATTTTCATATTATTGGCAAAATATATATATATTATAATTTTGTACTGTACAATATATATTTTTGCTACATTATTTTTCTACTGCTAATGCAGAAGTAACAACATAGATTATTTTGGCAATAAAATGCTTTCATTTTTAATATCATCCCAGAAAATAGTGTAAGGCATATGAAAAATAGTTTGCAACAATATAGCATTAATGATCCCACATCTGTAACACATCCCATATGCATACAGAATTCACACTGATTTCATTGAAAACTGTGTGAAAGTTACATGCAAAGAGGGCAAGAGAGGCCCCTACATAAATATAGACATAGCCATTTGTTGAGAAATGTAAGTGTTCAAACAGAACCAAGAACACTTACAAAATATTGAAAAGCTAGAGGCCAGCCACTTTGTGTTCTTCTCAGCTTAATTCCTTCTAATTTTCAAGTGAGGAAGTATCTGTGTCCAAACCACTCTAAAACCATCACTAACATTTTCTACCATCTCTCTGCAAACATTTTAGATCTATCAAAAGAAACAAAAGTTGCACATGAAACAATGACTCCCCAAAACTCAGTGCTATTCACTATTATTTATATATTTTTCCATGGGAAGTGGGAGTTACAGCCCTTAAGATGGCATGCTGAGAAACTGTCTAGTCTTCCCATAATATCCCTCAATTACATGGAGCATTTGGGATTAAATTATTTAAAAGTAGATGGACACAGTTGGTATCGAAGGATGTGTTTCATTGGATAAAGACTCTTTTAATAAACGATGAAACTTTCAAAAAGAAATTTGTGAATGCTGTATTTCCAGCCCATATAAACATATGTTACTATCTTGACTAACTCGATTGCTGAACTCAACAATAAAAACGTATTCTTTTGTCTAACAGCTCCTATATTGACTGGTTTGATCATGATTATAATTTAAAAGAAGAGACAATTCATTGCAACTTACACACAAAGTAAGGACCCTAGTTCACAGTTAAAGTATTGCAGTATTTAAAGATATAAAGAACTAATGACACAGATTTTATTACATAATTTCTTATAAAGTGTCCCACAGTTACTTAAGGATGGGTTTTATATAATCAAAAAAAAAAAAACCACCATGCAACATTGCCATAAAAGACAAAGGCAGAAATATAAAAGAAATAAGGATTACGTAAGCATTTATTTGAACATTGTTATGAAGTTTGTTCCCATTACACCAGAGTCCAAGATAATGAATATTCTTACCCAATAAGTTGCTAAGTCATGCTCTTGGCATCCACAGAAATCGAAGATTAACAAAATTTGAATTTGCAAACCAGCTGCATTTAAACATTAAGACTTTAGACATACTGTTTTTCAGACCTAGCATTAGGTATTATAAATATGTTTCTTCACAGTTTGGTTTGCTTCCTATGATGAGTTATATGTTCAGTTATCTACTTTTCATCAACTGTGAATCCATACAGAGAAAACATCATCAACATGGAAGAAATGAAAGGATGACAAAAGCATTATGGGATTTTAACACTTCATACTTTAAAGATTGCAGTGAGGTTAACAGTAGAAAAGTTGATGACAATCTTAATTTGATGAGTACTCTTTCTACTTAAAGATGGACCAAGGAGATGTATTAAAAAATATTAATACACAGAGCAACTGTATAGGGGTATCATGTTGTTTTGTATTTTTCTTAGCAAATATGAAAATAAAATTATATAACTAAGAAAATATATGAACTACAAATCAAGGTTGCCTAGAAACAATGCTAACTGACACCTTGGGTCTCAACAATGTTTTATGATATGTTCATTTAAAGAGTTTAAATTTCCAAACCATCTTTTGCCACAATTTCCTTCTCTCCCTCCCTTTCACTGCCTCTACTATCTATTATGAATTTTAAGGCCCCCACACTGAAGACAAGTTCAAGTATGCAGGTATGAAAAGAGGTTAACATTCCAAAAATACATTTTGCAAGAACAACAATAATTAGAGTAAATAACAAATCACTTAAAGGGAACAAATACTTGTCTCAGAATTTGTTTCACATTTAAAAAGTTCATTTCATTAAGGACAAAATGCAATAACTTAATAGAGTCACAAAATTAAGACTCTCTTCGTGGGTAAGACCATTACTCTAAATTGTTAACAATTCCAATCTTCTTTCCAATAGAACTAACTGTATAAAGATAAGAGAGAATCCAGTCATTCACAAACCTGCCTAAGTGTTGCGCTAAATACTGGAGTAAACAAGGTAACATTGTTGGTTATATACTATTGGAGTCACATTATGGCCTTGAGAGTTAACAGTAGGATCAAAAACTGCATTCTTTTCTTTTCCATGACTACATTTCCACAGTGTGACATTATTATGTCTTTGGACTGAAACTAAAGAATCCTAATATGTGATTTTAAACTACAAGTTAAACAACTTGAAAATATTATTATAAGAATTGTTTCTCCTGCTTATCATTACTTGTTATTTTAAAATAATTAAAAACAAGGTATTACTGGAATACATATTTTCCAAAGGTGCTTAATGTGCTCGAAAAAATAAAATTTTATTTAGTATATATCTTGATGTTAGTATCATTTACATAATAAATTCTAAGGCTTTTAAAAAAGGAAGATGTGCATCTCTTATTCACTTGAAGAAGATAAACTTATTACAGAAGGAAAGTGAAAAATATGTAAAATTAAAGAGCAATTTTAACTATATCTTCAAGAAAATATACATCATATCCTTTCAAAGATTGTTAGCATTTGAATAAGAATGCAAAGAGAAATGGGTATGGACATTTGAAGGTAAATGATAGATGGGTTCTGTGTACAGTTATTGAATGGAACTCCCTCTGTCAATATGACATGAAGACTAGAAACAAGGGTTGAGAGGCTTTAAAAAACAAGTGACTTCCAAAAAGAAACGGTAATCTCGCAGACTAGGGGATATATGGAAAATGCTGTTACAGCTACCTGCCATAAAATGTAAATATCTTAAAGTAGTTAAATGACCAATTGCTAATGCTACCACAGAAAAAGCTGGACAGCTGTCTAGTCTAAATTTATACACCTTGGTGCACTCTTTGCAATTAAATACTTTAATGCACACAAACAAGAAACCAGTAAAGCATATAGAAAAATGTTTTGGCTAATGTTTTCTTTCTCATGCAAATATGTGCTGTACATGTAATATAGTTTTGTTTGCTGGAAAATGCTCTTCTGTGTTTTAACAAAGTATTCAGTAATGGCAGGTTATATGTTGAGTAAAGAGCATGATGGCTATAGCTCTTCTAAATTTCTGAACTGAAAGTTTTGTAAGATTCACTAGATGACAAAAGAACTGCACAAGCCAGTACCACATGTTAACTTTGAAATTTTGCTGAGCCCATATTGAATTGTATTGACTGATAGACGAGATGATATACAGAATGGTAGGTACCCTCATGATGAGCTAAATAGGGTTATATACTGTGAACAAAAGGGAAGGTATATGGTAGGCTGTGGTGGGGTTTAGGGTATGTTTAACTAATTAAGAACATGAAATGTATTTCTTCATCAGGAAAATGACTGAACTGGCACATGCTCTGAAAGCCTAGGGGAAGACAAGTTAATGTAAAAGTAATCACACATGTTTTCAAAAGCATGCTTCATGACACATACTCGTAGAAAACGACTTTTGTGGCTGGGTTTTAGAAAAATGCACACATCATAGAACTTTAGAAACAAGATCCCTTTTGTAAAGACTTTTGTGTCTTATATAAAAGGGTCAATTTCAATAATTTCTTAAAGCATAGTGAATCTAAATATTTCTTGATAAGACATGGGTCACTATAGCTATAACCCCCCAACAAGAACCTGAATAATTTCAGTGATGAGAGTTATCCACTAAAAATAAGACAACTCAAGCTCCAAAATTATAATTTTTCTGCATTAAAATGCTATAATTTTAGTGAATCAACATATTCTGAATCTTTATGATTAGATTATTTTTACTGCAAGATGTTAAATTCATCATTACTTTGAACTTTTTCCAGTTTGTCATGTTGTAATTTGAATGTATTTGAAGAAATTTTTTTTTAAATAGCGTGTTTTAAAACTTTGCTGAAGGGCTAGACATTCAGCTAAACCAAAGACAGAGACTGAGGAAAGCAACGAGAAGATACTCCACTGTGTTGGCAGGAAATACTGACCTGATGTGTGTGGTAAGTGGGCTGGATGAACTGGAGATGTTTAGCTATGCACTCAGGAGGATGGTACCACATCCTTGCTATCTGACTTCAGATCTCCAGATGTATGTAGTTGTGCTCAGATTGATTAAAGAAGAAATACCACTTCGTTTTCCATTTCTTATATACCCAGCTATTGTTGGTTTCTCTTTACTATTCTCACCCATTGCTGAAAAAATGTTGAAGTTTTTCTTCTCCTTATTTTTTTTTTTTTTGCCAACTTCAAACAAGCTAACAATACTAACTGAACAGAAAGCAAAAACACATTTTGAATACAACAGCTATGCCAGGAAAGAAAGAAAAATATTAAAATCTGAGGAGACTATATAATTTCTGCATTAAGATTTCTGAGATTCTTTTTTGGCACTATCAGTACATTTGGTAAGTTTGAAAAGCCATTCTGGTAACAGTTTAGTATATTAAAATGTTCATACATTCCAACTGTAAGTGTAAATTTAGCTTCCAACAAATAAATACTATAGCTGGTTTTGGTTTCTGTTGGTATTGTGAATTTCTTATCGTTTAGGTTTAGTTTTTTCCCGATTGGTTGTAACATGCTCAAGTAGATTTCCAGTCAATTCACCCAAATTCCAACAGGAATTGGTTTATAAATTGGTTCCAACTGGAACTGGTCATTTGGAATTTCCAGCATGGGAAATTATTTTGTATGTGCCTTCATAAATACCCTAAAATTACAAATTGATGTGTCTAAATCTATGAAGAAAACAAAAGGTACTGTTATGTAAATGTTACACTTAAAAATATCTATATGACAGGGCATCTATTATCCATCTAGATTCAAGGGCATAATGTATTTTTTTTGCCCTTTACTTAGCATCAAATGACACCAGCCCACAGCACAATAATTGTGCTGTGCTTGCCAAGTTACAATGATTGGTTTATCCTAGCAGTGCTATGACAAATTGTCAACAAATGAATATTTTTTATGTTCTTTTGGCAGCCTCAAAGCCTATGTCGGGAGTCATGGCTGTATCCCCCAGGTGAGCCTCGGTTCCTGTGTGGTTTATAAGTGTCCTGGTATGAGTCAGGGTAATCTTCTTCCACAAGAGGGTAATGATCTCGGCTATGCTGAGAACTGGAAGACAAGCGGTTCCTACTCTTCCGAGCTCTCTCATTGTGATAGTTTTCATCAGAGGTCATTAGACTTCGTCTTTCAATTGGAGAGTTCTCTGTGGAGTGATTGCTGTGCCTCATCCGCTGACTCTAAAAATATCAGATAATGTATTGATTAAATTTTGTCAGCTTCATACATGTAAGCATATAAATGTAAACATATAAATATAGATGTATGTTATATACATGTAAACATGTAAATGTATAGGACCCATTCAATAAGACATGACTAAATATCTGCCTTAATAAAGCATTTTGATAAACAGATGGTCTGTCCAAAGCATCTTGTCTCATTTATTTGGGACACAATGCATGAAGGTGCTTCAGCACTGACAGCTTATGAATTTAATTACATAAAGCCGCATGAATATGCTTCCTATTGAAAAAGCAGAACTGAAAACTGGCCATTACATGGAATGTAATGAATTTAGTAAGGCCTAAGTATTTCACTTCTTTTGCAATAAATGGGGGTTATTTTGCTGCTGGTGCATGAAGTTCAGAATAACATCTATTATTTTACTCCTTTCTTGAACTGATATTTGTCCTATTACAAGTCACACATTTGGTAGCTGAATTATAACTTTATATATTTACAAATATTTTATGAAACTATTTGTACTATCCATAAAATAATGTGTCTGTTGCTATATCCTACCTAAATGTTCTGCTTGCAGTAATATTCTTTAAAGGAGTATATAGTGTTATGGAATCAGCTAACTGATGCTTTTAAAAATCTTTGTTCCTTAACTGAGACAGCCTGCAGAAGTAATCCTCAGATATAAATTAAAATTTTCTAATATTATTAATTGAAAGTAGCATCTTAAGACAACTATTTGTTGGGTCAGAAAATGACATTGGACCTTTTTTCACTATGGTAAACAGGTTATCTGTATGTGTCCACTAGCTTAGGAAGGTCCCCTGAGTTAAAGAATAGGATCCTGACACAACAATGGTCTCAGAGAATCTTCTACAAAGTCTACTGGGCTTCACATGGAAATTAAGTGAGTCACAGACCGTGCCATTCATCTCAGCCAGGTATCTAACAATTAAGTACCTATTATTACAGGGCAAAGTAGGGCACAGGATAAAGGTCACCACATTAACTCATTAGTGAAACTGGGAGAGCCACTGTAGGTGGATGCCTTGGAGATGTTTTATCAAGTGTGTTGTATTCATAAACAAAGTGTAATGTGATACTTATTCCCATATCACAGAGGCTTAGTGTTCCATGCCTCCATACTACATCCCAGTTCAAACCCAACACAAATTGGTCAATGGAAATGCTTCACTCTGATCAGCATGCATGGAGGGAAACAAGGCAAATTGGTGCATATACACATATATAAATGTTACAATCGAACATGTCCAGTCTTAAAAGAAATTCATTTCTATGGCCATTTTTTTTTCTGTTTACCAAGATTCAGTTTTGCAGAAAAGCAAAACAGTTATAATAGTGTTTGAATTTATCTCAGAGTTAACTTTACAAAAATCTACAAGTATGGCTATCATTATAACCCATTAAAGCCAAACTAGTCATGATGCCAGACGGCTCAACTGACTACATGTTCTTCAGTCAGTTGGGGGTTGGCCATCTTCCAGTAGCTACCTGATAAATGGTGAATAATAATTAATGTAGAAAGGTAGGAATCATTTTGTGTCCTAATGCTTCTTGCTCTCTATCAGAGCAGCAAAGAAAGAAGTTCCTGACCCTATCCCATACTTCCCTAAAGGACACTTGTCATAGCTACTGACCCAGATGCACCCTAGCTATACCCAAGAAAACTTATTCTGTCTTGTACAAGGCGTAGAACAGTTCAGGCAGCACAGGAGGCAGGAATAGTTAAGGAAAGACAAAAGGCTCATCTGTCTCCAAACTGCCTGATATTTTCACTATCATATAATTTTTAAGAAGTGTCATGTGTAAGTTATGGACAGTTGCCCTGTATAGACATTAAATCTACCAAGAACTACTTTATCTCAGTAGAATCCATTTTAAATTCCCAGAGAGCAGTTGGGTGTTGATGACCTGTCATCCTAGCTGCTCAGGAGGCTGAGATCTGAGGACTGTGGTTCAAAGCTCAGGCAGGAAAGCCCATGAGATTCTTATCTCCAATTAACTACCAAAAAAGCTGGAAGTGGAGCTGTGGCTTAAATGCCACAGTGCTAGCCTTGAGCAAAAAAGCTCAGGAACAGCCCAAAGGCCCTGAGTTCAAGCCCAGGCCCAGCACACATATAGCTCCCCCCCCCCCAACACACAATCACAATTAGAGAGAGGGAAGTCCTCCAGTAAGGGTGATTCTCTGGGCAGCTTCCTCTAGAATAGGTGAGTTCCAATTTGGGTTAGTATAATGTGCTCCTCCTATGGTTCCCTCCTCACATTGAGAATCATTCCTCATTCTTCAACTTAATCAAGTTCTCTATACAATCTGAAAGGTAAGGCTGTAAAAGTAATAAGCAAAACTGACAATACCTGTAACCCAGAAATTGCAGTAGGATATGGTGAGAGTGCTGTGGAGCCCAAATTCCTCCCCAGCAGTGGGGTCATGGGGGTGCTACTGGTTGTGTGGGTAGCACGCCAATATGCCTCAAGGTACTCTCCTAGATGTTCACACGCATCCTCAAGCTGATTCTCATCCAATATGACATCAAACATTTCCTGGAGATGACAAGAAAATCCATTTTCTTCCCAAACTAGAATTTTGCCAATGAAATCTCAAAGTCCAGACATATACTAGTTATTGCAAATGGGGGGGAAAGGGTTGATGGGAAGGGATGGGATGGGAAGGGGAAACAAAGGAGGAGGCAACAATGCTTGATAAGAAATGTACTCATTATCTTGCCCATGTAATTGTAACCCCTCTATACGGTATTTTCATACACAAAAAAAATCTCAAAGTCCATATAGGATGATTTGAAGGGATAAGTTAGCAGTTTCTCAAGTTAAAGTCAAGCAAGGTGTTCCAGTTGTCCCAAGCAGAAAAATCAGAGTTCATTAACTTATTTGAATTTTTCATTATTTAAGGATACAGTTGCCTCTAAAGGTGTTACAGGAAAAGTACAGTGAAATCATGGCAGTGTTCACCTCTGTGTTCATATGTTCATGTGTTCATATGTCCCTAATTCCTAGTGGAATTCTCACTTCAGAATATGAAAGAAACAAGGTAATTGCACTGAATGAGGAGATTTAAAGGACTCAAGTGGTAAAATGCTTGTCTACTAAGTGCAGAAAATCTATCATTGGAATAAACAATTTCCAAGGTAACTATGTTGACTTAGATAGTTTTCAGAGGGCTTGTGAAAAAGATTTTATCTGCCTCATGATAAGAAGCAAGGAAAGGAAGTTTGGGTTAATAATAAAAAATCAGTCTAGTAATTGCTACTATCCTAAGCTAATTATGTGAGACAGTTTAAAAAACAAAACAAAACAGGTGAGAGCCAGGAGCCAGTGGCTCACGCCTGTAATCCTAGCTACTCAGGAGGCTGAGATCTGAGGATCACGGTTCAAAGCCAGCCCGGGCAGGAAAGTCCTTGAGACTCTTATCTCCAATAAATAAACCACTAGAAACCTGGAAGTGGCGCTGTGGCTCAAGCGGTAGAGCACTCGCCTTGAGCTGAAGAGCTGAGGGACAGTGCCCAAGCCCAGAGTTCAAGCCCCACGACCGACCAAAAACAAAAAACAAAAAGAAAAAAAAAAACAGGTGAGCGCTTAATTACAGAACAGGGGTGATACAAGGCACATCCAGTGTCGGTGTTTCTGTCATAAGGACTCTGCTCAGTATCTGTCCTGTAATTGGGAAGTTGTTCTTTAGGCGCAAAGAGAATAGAATGGCTCTTCTGTTATGGCTATCTATGTGACTGGGAACACAAACAGGATATATTCAAAATACAGACTCATTGGAGGGATACTCAGAAAACCTTGGCACTTCATACTTCACAAAAAGAAAAGCCAACTCACAGGTGTTAGCACACCCCATAAAAACATGTGGGTGGTGGTGAATCTAATATTCAGTCACTGGATTGAAATAAATTTCCTCTCCCACCTCTACTACCATCCACCTGTTTTTATGAGCTCATTTGAACAAATTAAGAACCTTAAATTCATGGCTAATACTAGGAACACTGACATTGCTGGATAGTGAGACAACTGGAAGACGTAAAGTTGGAGGTGTCTCAGTTGACTCATTCTCTTTGGTGCTTAGAACAAGGGGCTCTTAGAAGTAGATGTCACCATAGAAACTATCTCTCCCCCAATATTTACCCTTTATTTTTAGTGCAGCAGATTGAACCCAGGAATCTAGCCGGCTAAGCACATACTCTACCACTGAGCTACACCCCCAACCTACTGTTTAAATGTTTCATTACATCAATCTTCACTGAAATGTTTGATCCTATGTTACAATGTTTGAAAGTTCCTTAGAGTAGGAAAATAATAAGTGACTTCAGTCTAAACGGATTCATGTTTGAGAGGACTCAGTCAGTTCAATTTATATAGGAAAAAATCCTTTAAGAACACTTATCACTTGAATTTCTGAATTTTTTGCCTATTTTCATTCCTAAAATATTTATACAATACTGATTTCATGCCAGGTCCGATGGATATCTAGTGGCAAAAACAAACACAGCACCAAAAAAATAAAACTTCATTGTATGTTAAAGAAGCACACAAATATTAAAATCAAATTGAGAGGATGGGTAGGGATGGGAGAGATGGGGGAGTTTGATGAAAGGGGTGACATCGATCAAGATGCACTATACTCCCAAAGTGACATGTTGAATTGAATCCCTTTGTATAAATTCTTAAAGATAATAATAAAAAACTCACAAAAATATTAAAAGCCACAATAATCACATCACACTGGGACTTTAATTCAGAACACTACAGAGGCAGGACCACTTAATATTTAGATCCGTTAATGTTCTGGACCTAGAAGGAGGTCTAGAGAAACTTGTAAAAATCAAACTTATGGAAATGGAGAAATGATAAGAGTCTACCTGTAAAGAAAATAAAAGATAAAAGTGAAGCAGAGCCACAGTGAAAGAAAGAAACCATGTGGCCCCCAAGATGAGGGAAACATCCTTGGCCTTTATTGAACATATATTCTTACCAGAAGTCTCTTTTCTGGTAAAGTAACCCAAAGGAGTTTCTGGCCTTTTGCCATCATAGGCTCTTTTCTGAATTAGTTTTAATTTTCCACAGTCGTAAAGAGAGATTTGATTCTCAGGGATGTCTACAATGCTCTGATGAAGAGAGTGATGTTGGAGTACTAACTTGAGTGGAGCAAGAATAATTTCATCCCCAAAAGCAACCACAGACTCCGTTGACACAGGAAGAAAAAAAGAGGAAATAGGGAAGCACCAACCAGATGACCCCACTTGGCTTTCACAAGCTTGTGTCCCACAAATTCTAGACTGCCTGTGATGTTGAGCCTGCTGTTTATGTTTGTTTATGCTGTTTGCTGAAAGATTAGATTGCACAGATATCATTCAATAGTGTGGGTTTTAGGTCCAACAAGTCATTTTCTTGCTTTCCTAAAGTCTCAGATTAAAGAATCCCTCAGAGATTTAATCAGGATACATCAGGGTACATTGTATGCATGTATGGAAATGTTAACACAACTTGTTGTACCATTAATATATGCTAACTAAAATTTTATTTCAAAAATAAAATAGGAAAATGGTATCATATCAAGCTGAGAAGCTTCCGGAGATCAAAATAAACAACAGGCCTAATAGATGATATATAGAATGGGCGAATATTTGCAAATGGTCTGTCCAACAAGGAGTTGACATTCAGAATATACAATATACTCAGAAAGATAAACACCAAAAAAGAAACAAATAATCCAGTAAAAATAAAGGGGGTGGGTGGCTACACAGGGCTAAAAATGTAGCTCAGTGCAGAGTACCTGTCTAGCAGGCAGCAGGCCCTGGGTTCAATCCCTAGCAACATACACACAGAAAAAGAAAGGAAAAAAGGAAGGAAGGGTCAGGCACTAGTGGCTCATGCCTGTAATCCCAGCTACTTTGGAAGCTAAGATGTGAGAATCTGCATTCAAAGCCAACCACAAGCAGGAAAGTCCAGGAGTCTCTTTATCTCCGATTAATCACACATCCACACAAACAAAGCTGTAAATAGAGTGGTGGCTCAAGCGGTAAAGTTCTAGCCATGAGCAAAAAAGCTCAGAGATAGCACCCAGGCCCTGAGTTCAAGCCCTATGACTGGTACTACAAAAATAAATAAATTAATTAAAGGACAGAAAACAAGCTAAATTTAGAACTAAGCAAACTGACTTAAAAATGGCCAACAAATAAGTAAAATAATGCCCAATCTCACTAATCATCAGAGACATGGAAATCCAAACCACACTGAGGTGTTATTTCCCTCCAGTTAGAATGGCTATCATCAAAAAGGACAAGACATGGCAAATGTTGATTAGGATGCAGAGAAATGGAAACTCTTAAAGCATTGATGGAATGCAAATCAATACAGATAATATAAAAAAACAGTATAAAGATTCCTCATGAAAATCAGACTATATTATGACCCAGTAATTTCACTGTTGGGTACATACCCAAAAGAGATAAGCTATCAATGTCGAAAAACAGCTTGTACCTCAACATTTATTATTATTATTAATATACATTATTATCGCAAAAGCCAAAATATGGAAACCATATGCCCGCTGGTGGGTGAAAATGTGGTATATTTACACAATGGAATACTACTCAGCTGTAAAAAAAAAATAACGAAATCTTGTTATTTTCATCATTTGGTCAGGGTACATTTGTATGCATGTACAGAAATGTCAATAAAACCTTGTTGTACAACTAATACATGCTAACTAAATATCATTTAAAAAGTGAAAACAGGATAATGGAATTATATCAAACTGGAACTGGATGGAACTGGAAAGCACTATGTTGTTTAAATCAAGTTAGACATAGAAAGAATATGTTTCTCACTCATTTATGGACACTACTCAGTCAACCCTACAGAAGTATAGAATAGAATAGTGCACACTAGAGACACAGAAGGGTAAGTGTGAAGAGGACAGAAAGATAGTTAAAGGGGACAGGAGAAGCAAGGGAGGGAAAGAGAAAGAAGAAGGTAGTGTAATGGGATGATCAGTGGATGGGCATATCAATGTATTATGTATGCGTATGCAAAGTATGCAAATATTAAAGTGACCCCTATGAATTTATACTAATAGGTGTGCTAATAAAAATGTAAATAACAACAACAAAGAAAAAAAAGCAAGAAAGGTAAAAACAGGAAAGCAATAACCATAGCAGAATCCTATTTGAGGTTTATATCTACTGGGCTATTTTACATCTTGTACTCTCAGTACTATAGCCACAATTACATTAGAAGCAATTTTTTTAAAAAGCACTTCTCTTTGCCAATGGATAGAATATGTATACACCAAGTATGGCTGCTTTCTTAAGTCCAATCATTTCTTGCAAATTATGCTTTTGTATTGCTAAGAGAAAGCTGTGTGGTAGAAGATGGTTTGAAATTGTTTTTAGTCTTCCAAAGACACAGTTTTAAAAAAAAGCAAATTTCAGCAGCTTCACAATGAATACTCACATGGGCAGCTTATTTTCAACTGGCAAGAATTTCACACCAGTATATCTGTGATAAGTTTTCTTTCTGTTTAGGAAATAACACAGCTGCCTAGACCAGAGTGCTAACAAATCAGGAGAAGGAACTTAAAAAAAAAAAAAGTTACACAAGAAACTAAAAGAAAAAAAATTCAATGGATTACACAAACCAGCTTTGGAGATTTTTAAAATAAATAAATAAAATATTTAATATTTACAAATAAATAAATAGCCAACTCCTTGCCATGCCGGAGATGGTATGCAGAGAGCTATTTAATCAGCAAGAATCCCAGGCAGTAAACAGTTCCCACTTAGTGACACTATTGAGAACCCAGGCTAGGGGTAACAAGAGATGTTTTCAAATCACTGTCACAACCAACACCTCTGACATTCAGGATGAGATATTTTCTTCAGCTGAAGTAGGTGGAAATGGTGTGGCTGCCAAAGTAAATAAGTAGCAAAAGAGATGTCAAAACAAACTATCAAAAATTCAGGTATAGCAGGTCTCTGTTCTGGACAAGGACTTAGAGAAAAAGTAAAAACTAAAGCCCTATAAATAACTAAGCATAAAAAAAAACATGTAGACTAGAGAACAATCATGGCAAGGAATAAATAGAAAAAAACAGAGAAATTTTGCAATGTCTTTTTCCAATACTTCACTTAACCACCTGACTGGCTCCTAATTCACAGAGTAAGACATGGCTGTCTTTCCTAGGAAAGCCAACTTAAGGTGACCAGCCCTGCTGGTCTCCCTAGGAATGGGAGACAGAGAGATGTCAGTGCTAAAACCTGGAAAACCCTGAGCAGATTGAAATGATCATTCACTCTTGCTGTCACAAGAGGAGATGCAGTGATTTTTAGATCCCATTCTGAGGAATGATGAAGGTTCCGTTTATTTAAATTGTTTTGGAAGAAAAATTAGGAAGAGGAATTGTGCAAGTCATCCTTAACAGGTATGAAATACATATATATATATATATATATATATATATAATTACTTCATAGCTTAGAGGGGGCAACTTCATTAAGACTAAAGTTTTTATCCAGGAAGCTGTTATTGAATATTTAGAAACTCATTAAGCAGTTTCAACTTAAAGGTTTTCTTCATTGCTAAGTATTACCTAGAAAGAGGATTTAATACATACAAACTGTCTTATGATTTTGCTTTTCTTTACATTGCTTTGTTATACACAGAGAAAACCCTGTGTGGGACATCCTTCCTATTTCTAAGTGGAGAAAAGAGGTAATATGGGTCTGTACACTTCATCTCTCTGTGACTAGAACACGGAGACTGAAACTGTCACCACTGAAAAGAATGATTCGTCTACTGTTTAGTAAAATAAAATGGCTGAATGGTGTAATACACAATGCTAATTATAAGACAGCCAGTCAATGTTCCTTTTATTTTCAAATTGCAAATATATGCTTTATTAAATATTTATATATTAAATATATTTATATAAGTGTATTTTTTCTTAATTGTTCAGAGTCAGCTGCACAGATTTGGAGACCATAGAACTTCTACAACAAGTGGCACACAAGTCAGTATTCACTGTGGGGGTTCTTTGAATTATGATTCAACATGAACTAGTTTTTCAGTGTTGTGTAGATAAGTGAAGCTTAGCACTCATTTACTCATTGAGCTTTTCTAATGCTGAAGCTGGCCTTGATTATATAGACACAAATGCACTTATATAAATATTTATATATTACATATATTGTTGTTGTTATCAGCATATGTGTGTATGTGACTATCTATCTATCTACCTATCTATCTAAAGTTTTTGAAGTCTTGAGTACATAACTCACTGGTCAGATGGTGATAAGAAACTTGATTTTAAGTTAAAGGTTTTTGTTTTGTTTGAAAGATCATGGTTTTCTTATATGGCTAAAGGAGTATTGACTAATACTGTAGGGCTTTAGCAATTGGTTTCAGGGAGTTTCCACTTAATGAGCTCACCAGGAAAACAATAAAGTCTCGCCACTAATTGATAGGGAGCAATTAGTGACTTTGATTCCTTCCACTTCATCTCTTATGACATTCATTCTGAATTCTGAATGAATGTGTGAATGAATGAATGAATGTCATGTTCTCCCCACACACTTCTATCCTGTCCATGTCTTATCAAATAACACTTGCCAGTGTTATCTGCAGAAAAGGGACATAGTGT
Organism: Dipodomys merriami; assembly: GCF_024711535.1. Lineage (NCBI taxonomy): Eukaryota > Metazoa > Chordata > Mammalia > Rodentia > Heteromyidae > Dipodomys > Dipodomys merriami. The sequence continues at coordinate 61,250,984 of NW_027202270.1, read as the reverse complement.
TTTTAAGTTCATACCCACAATACCTTATATCATAGCACTGGCAGGATAGACTGTCCTGACCTCTCTCTGTCCTCAATGGATGCCCAGAAATGTTACATAATTTCCCTTCATCTAAGAGAAACTGAATTTCATGTGGTTGTTTCCTGAAGGGACCAAGTGAAATGAATTACTCCTTTTTTTCAAAATGCACCAATAGGGAGAGCACTTCAGATAGGTAAGTGAATGAATCCACAAGATTGTCAATAGTTTAAGTAAAATTCCTTGAAAGGGAGAGTAGAAAATCACAACCGTGATGATTAGAAACTAGGCACCCTCATTCTTTCATTCCCTACAGAGCTCTTGCATTTAATAGAATAAATCTGAGTCCTTTCATCATTGACAAGTGAAGCAGGCTAGAAGAGAGCAACTATGGTTACTGTAATGTTAGTTTTCAAGGCTGTCCTTGAGCTGGATTCCCCTCTTGCAGAAAGAGCGATCAATGTCATTTTATGCACACAAAAAGCCATCCCCCAGCTCAGAGAGCCACAGGACCAGCATTTGGTAACACAAGCCAGCTTGTAGCTAAGCAGGATTAAAGGATTACATTTCATTTATATATTCAATTGTCTATCTGCTTTTCTCACTGTGCAATATGCAGCTCTTGTTACCATACTACTGGGGCAATGTGAACTTGGCCTTCTTAAAATGCACCACTCTCAACTTGTCTGAAGAGAAAAATGTACCAGAACCTGGTAGAAACCAAACAAATTTACAATTATGTTGCATAGATGGTATGGTAAAGCACCATCAATCTGCTCATATTAAGAAACAGTGTATGAGATAGGCCTATGGGGCGCAGTTCTATAGGCTAATTTTCCTTCTGCATCCTAGCAGTCCACCCTCCCAGCCATTAAAAATGCTCACAAAGTCATTGATATTGTCTCATTACCTTGAGATGAGGGTTACGTCCCTCTGCTTGGATGTGGGCAGTCTCTGTGATTATTTTGATGAGGAGAATACTATGGAAATAATGCTGTGTTGGTATCTAAGTCTAGGTCTTAAGAAATTGGATGCTCATTCTATTCCTATGGAAGAGACCTCAGGAAAAAGCCTGAGAAGAGCTGGATGGGTCCCCCTAAATACTCCCAAGTGGTCATGTTTGAAGTCACTATGTTAAGGACATAGTAATAGATAACAACTTGTCCTACAGCAATGGTAGCAACTTCTTTTAGCTAGCTAAATTAGGTCTGCCTCCTGCTTCTACAGAGCTTGGCTGGATCACAGCTACTTCCATTGTTTCCAAATTGTCTATGGCTGTTCAAAGGTATTGAGTGACTTTACAAAGAGACCACTTGGCTCACAAACCTAAAATGTTTACTGTCTCTTTGCTCAAAAATATATTACTGACTCCTCTCTTAGAAAAAGACTTTCTTGACTTGGAAAAAACTATATTAAGTGAGTCCAAGAGAGACAAAGGATGAGTTTTTTTCTCTTATAAACTTTTAAGTACATTGGGTGGTATGAAAACGTATACAAATGTATTAACTGAAATATGGTAGATTCAAGGAAGAACTCAAAGTTCAGCAAAACAAAACACCAGGGAGTGGGCATTCAAAAGGGGTGGGGTGGGGTCAAAGGGAAAGAGGGATAAGAAGAGGGAAAGAATGCATATATATCCTAGAAAATGAAGAAGAGTTGTGAAGGAATGGGTAGGGGAGGGATGGGTGAGAATGTTCAAAGGGTGACACTGATCCAGACATATTGTAGTCATAAACTGCTTTGTAGATAAATTCTTTTGTATAACTACTTACTGATCATAAAAAAGTTTAAAAAGAATATTTAGAAAAAAGCCTCTTCTATCAAACCTATTATTCCGTCTCCAGGACAATATTCAATCACTAACCTATTGCTTCACCATGGACAGTCTCACTAGACTAGGACACAAAGATCTTATGCTGATTTGGAGCAAAGCATATCATCTTTGGAAAGCCAGCTTCCTCATATGTAAAATGAGGAGACTGGACTGGATCAGACTTTCCCTTGAAGAGTTCCATGAAACATTAACCCCCTAGGATGCTCTGTGGAAAAGCACATCTGTAGTCGCCCTATAGAGGAAGCAACTCATGCTGCCTACTTTAATGGGAAGATCAAATGCACATTAGCATGGTCAAGCTTCTGCAGTAAAGAAACCAGACCCTTGTTTACCTAAGTGTTTTCTCAGATGTTTTTGACTTCAGGGCTTTTTTTCCAAACCACTTGCTATCATTATAGCAAATCCAAATTGCAAACACACATACTTTAGGAAACTCTATATTGGGTGATCTTTGCAGTCTCTGTTTTGATCCAACAGTCCCCAAGTCTCTTGAACTCATTCATGTAACTACAAAGCATTTAACTTTTCCCCACTGTTCTTGTAGCTGTCCCTTCCAGAAACTGTTGCCTTTAACGTCTTTGTGATCGGATTTTACTAGTCCCTGTCAGGAAAATCTGCTGACTTCTCAGACTAAAGATGCAGTGGCTGGCTAATGAAGCAAGTTACAAATTTCCCTAAAGGAACTAAAATGACACGGTGATAATCAAGCTTTGGATGAAAATTATAATTGTGGACTTGAAATAAAGGGACAAATTCAGACACATTTGTAAACTACTACTGACTTTTATAATCTGAAATTTTTTTCTCCACACCAGAAATGCTATGTATGAAATATGAAATGTTTAGAAAATGTTAAGTATCAACTAATTTCACCTGTGTAGACTGCTTGGTTAAAATGCCATGTTACCTGACCCGTTATACAAAACAAGGAAGTATTTATCCTGCTCAGATAATAACAGGGCAAGGCTGCCCTCCAGTATGTTTGGCTGGGCCTGGGGACAAGTGCTAAAGTTGATTACAGTACTGCTTGTATGTATTTTAAGTATATATTTGTCTTTTTCTTGGCTCCAGCATTTCAGAAGTAACAAGTTTGTATCAAGTCTCTTAACAGCTAAAATACCTCAGGAATAATAGGACATAGGTACTTTCCTTCTAGTAATTATTAGGAATACATATTAATAAACTCATTTTCTCCAATAAATCTTCTACACATCTATTTCCATTTGGGTTCTGCTACCCAGAATACCAAACTGATATAAATATCCTTACCAGATCATCCTAAACATTGGAAATGATAGCATAGTTCTTGGCTTTGGGGAGCTGGATAATAAAAGTTTGTTCTCCTTCAGCTGTGATATGTCATAGGGTCAGGAGCTGGGTGACACGTTTTTTTAAAGTCATACAGGGCTTAAATTAAATATTCCACTGTGTAAGTGGACTCTTTGGGGTCAATATGATGATAAACTTCTTAACACAGAAGGATCCAAGCTATGGGAATTATCTGCAGGATAGCTAACCAGGTGTGTGTGGGAGGGAGGGGGGAGGGTAAGTGAAATTGAGAGGAGAAAAATGGCCATATATATTTAGATCTAATTTAATTAGCTATCAGAGATCAAGAAATCCCTTAAGCTTTCTGTTTTCATTTGCCTCAATTATCAAATGTGAATTATGTAGTCTATTTTATTAGGTAACTGTGAAGATTACAGATCATCTCTGTAAAGCAACTACAACATCGTCTGTAAGTATCTAATGAGAGGATGAATTATTACTCCTCTTGCCTGAACATCTTTTTATTCATGAAGAATTCAACACATGTTTATTATATGGGCCCACAATAACCAAAAAATAAAGTACAACAGTGAATGGAGGAGGCCCTGGTCCTCACAGAATCCAACTGGTCAGGCATGGCATGGTGCAGAGAGTGCCTGGTAATGACAACAGAAACAAACTCTTAGTACATCTTGTAGGCATTGTTTGAAATTCTTCCACATATACTCACTCCTTGAATCCTTACACCAGCCCCACGAAGGCAGGAATTTGCCCAAGATAGCATAATTAGTGTGTATTTAAACCTAACTCTATAGCCTCAGAATCTGTGTTTTTATTAGATAGGTTGTATTGCCTCTCTGAAATGTTTGGGTTTTATGCTTCCAAAGAGCATCAATGATCCTTACACAGATATCTATTTAAAAAATGGCGAATCAACTTGAGTAAAAAAAAACAAAACGAAACAATTATTTCTTTCAGCAAAACAGAAGCATGGAAGCAGTAAGTCAACTAAACAAGTGGATTCTGGCTAGCCACTAGTAACCCTATGCTCTGTGTCACCTCCCCTGGCCCCTACCCAGCAGCACTAGGAGAAAAGTTGTCTGAGAACAGTTTTTCATTACTCACTCGGACCCATTCATCTGATATAACCACAGGGCTTCTCTAGTAATCTTCTGTGTTGCCAGACCCTTCTGGCAGAAAAGTTAAAGGGAAGCCAATCTGGCATATTTTATTTTGTTCTTTTCTTAAAACTGTTCATATAGCTAGGCACTAGTTGCTCACATCTGTAAGCTTAGCTACTCAGGATGCTGAGATCTGAGAGTGATGGTGGTTCAAACCCAGCCAGGGAAGACAAGCTCATGAGAGTCATATCTCCAATTAGCCACCAGAGAGCTGGAAGCAGAGGTGTGGTTTAAGTGGTAGAGTGTCAGCCTTGAACAAAAAAGCCATGCAAGAACATGAGGCCCTGAGTTCAAGCCCCAGTACTGACACACATACATACACACAACTCACCACATGACTGAATTCTACACACTATGTGATTTGCTGAGTGTTTACAGGAAGGAAAGCAGGTATTCTACATTTAGGTCATTTATTACAAGGCAGACTGATGCCTGAGCCCCACCAACATGTAAGCAGCAGCTTGTTCCAAGGAGTTCTTTAGATTTATATCAACAGACCACCATCACCATAATTCTAGTGCAATAACACTAATAAGAAAATCATCTCCCTCTTCTAGCTAGCCAAGGATGACGAAGACTAAAAATGGTTCTACTTACAGGAGGGCATTGTGCAAGTTTATCAGCTGCCACCAGTTGAACGTTCAAGTGTTTACTTTGGGATTTTCCTCTAGATTTAATCAGCCGCTGTAAAACCTGATTGAAGAGGATATAAACCCAGGCAATGTCAATGAGTAGAAAGAAAAACCAAATAAACAAAGATCTTTTTATGCTCTGTTTAGCCCTGAGGATTAGTAAAGAGAAAATACAATGTGAGAAACCATATACTATATAAATCCTAAAATGATGTCATCCATTTACATTGGTTTGTGTACTAGCTTGGATAGATATAGTCATCCTATTCTAGTTTATTGTAAGGGCTTAGGAAGATATTGAGTTCCCACTCCAGATTTTGAAATCCCTTCAAGTTTCAGAAAGCCCTGACAAAGTGAACAGGCTGCTCTGCACCAGATCACTTACGTTGGGTAATATTTTGATATTACTCTGTTGAGTAATATTTTGGCTCACTTCCTCCATGTCAGATAAATATCAAAGTCAGTTTATATTGTGGCTCTTTTTCTCACTAATAATTGAGACATTCCAGTTTACTTCTACATGAGTCATGATTATACATCTAGGCAAAACATTTACATTGGTACACTCTTACAACTAGGCCAGCAATGTATTTATTTGTGTCTTCTGTTCACTGCTGTAGCTACACTTGGCCATATATACTTCTCTTTAACTTTTTTCCCTTAAGCTGAACCCAGGCCTTTTCCTCCTAACTAGTGCTAGTCTATGAACACAGGGGTCTATGACAGTCCTGTCCCCCACTCTTCGGTTACTACAGCCACTGAGCAATGGAGGGCCTGAACCACCTCCTCCACTGCAGTGGAGGGTGCTTGAGTCCCTAACACCAGGTAATTTTAATATATTCTACTAATTTCCCAAAGGTGCTTGTTAGTTAGGATTCCCAAGGTCAAAGATGCAGTGCCTGTAGAGATGGAAGATTGAGAACCTTTTAGGAGGGAGAAGGAGACACAGCTTCTTTGAGCTTCCTCTACCAGCAACAGATTAGTGCTCTGGTAGGGAGCTGAATTTCCATTTAAACAAATAAAAGTACATTCAAAGAGATACTGAGATTGATTCTTAATAGTTTCAGAGGTATCTAGTTTACATTAAATTTTTAGAACATTATCCGTTTATAAAAATAAAAAGACATTCAGATCAAGAGGCCAATCTGGGACTATCTCACATCTGCTTTTCTCCCTCCAGTGGCCTAAGATTTATGGCAAATGGTGCTTATAAAAGAGGAAGTGAATTCCAAAAAAAGCCCAATAGTAACACAAATGTCAAGGTCTATAATATTTCCATGTGAGATATTCTCATAGTGGTATTTCATTCAATATGGCATACATATAGATACTTTCTTGAGCTATATGATTTCCCCACTGGAGAAATTCAAGAATTGATATTATCCAATAAATTTACCAAGATAGAACCTACAGTCTATGAAAGACCAGAGTCTAGTATATCTTGTCCTTTAATTTTTTTTTTTTTTGGTCGGTCGTGGGGTTTGAACTCTGGGCCTGGGCGCTGTCCCTCAGCTCTTCAGCTCAAGGCGAGCGCTCTACCACTTGAGCTATAGCGCCACTTCCGGTTTTCTGGTGGTTTATTGGAGATAGGAGTCTGTCTCACAGTCTCTCCTGCCTGGGCTGGCTTTGAACCGCAATCCTCAGATCTCAGCCTCCTGAGTAGCTAGCATTACAGGCCTGAGCCACCAGCACCTGGCTGAAATTTTTAATACCTTTTTTATTGTAAAAATACTGTACAGAGGGGTTACAGTTACATGAGCAAGGTAATGAGTACATTTCCTATCAAGCATTGCTACCTCCTCCTTTGTTTTTCCCCTATTTTGTTTCTATTATATACTTATATAAATGTTTGTCTGGGGAACCACAATGGACAGTGAACTTCTTGAAGGAACTATTCTTTATTTGCTATCTCAAAATTCCTAGAACCCAAACACTGTTTTCAAATGTACTCATTAACAAAATCACACTAAGATGTTCTTCTTGTTCACTAAGCCAAGAATACTTCAAAGGAAATATGCTTCTAATTGTTAAGGAAGCAATGAGTTGATTACCTTTGGAGATGAGACTTTTACATGAACAATAATCGGTGCTAAGGAAGTCTTTATGAGTTGTGCTGGGTGATTGATGGTGTCTGCGTCCAGAACAACCAGCTGCAAAGATCTTGCCAGTTCAAAGATTCTTTCAATTTCACTTTGCACTTCGGCTAAAAGGAGAATACAATAAGTCACAGATACTGGCTATTCCCATTATAATTTATGTTAAAAAGAAATAGAATGCCTTCCAGATATGTTTATCTACGTTGTAAATACAATGTGTTTTTGAAATGTTATTGTTCTAATTTAAAATCTTTTCTCATGACAGAGATAGATTGCGTTTTGTACAAGAAACAACACAGTTGGTAGAAACTTGAGATAGCTCTTTTGACTTGTTTCTTATATTCAACCTAACATATAACTAACATATACACTCAGCCTAATAGATGGTGATACTTTTTTGTTGTTTTTGATTGTTGCTTTATTCTAAAGGACTTTCATTGTAACTGTGGCGTCAGAAACTACATTTAGGAAACAGCCAAAATACATATGTAAAACATCATCAAATTACAAGTAAGTATTTCCATATCAGCAAGTTACACATTAATATCATATAGATACGATTTTGAAAATTATCTATAACTCACTTGTTTTCACTGTTATGTACACTTCTGTACACCTACCAAACTGTTCTAGTTTCCTCTAGCACATCATAAAATCTGAACTACAGTCAGTGGAGTTTTCCAAGGGATAACTATTTTCTTTGTTCTTTTTGGGAAAAACAACTAAAGCTAATTTTATTAAAATGATGTAGTTCATCTAGATGCAAATCAATCTGGCTGACTATAATAGCTAATCCAGCCTTCTCAGCTTTTTTTTTTTTTGAGACAAGGTTTCCTATGCAGATCAGGTTGACTTTGAACTTCTGATCTTCCAGCCATAGCCTCTTATATGCTGAAATTACATGTATACATCACCACACTCAGCCAGTTACTTTTCTTTCTAAGGAAAACATATGACCAAAATATATTCTTATTTTCTGAAACTTATAAACTCTTTCATCATACTTGTATTTGTTCGGCCCTGTACAAATTAGACTATTTTGTATTCAGAAATATGGCTTCCATTTCAGTTTTTTACTTACCTTTATGACTACAGGTGTGAATTAATAATGTTTTAGTCGGTCCAAAGTACACATAGTAGGAAAAATGATGAAATACAATGTTGAGCAAGGATAATGTTGCTCTAAATAGTCTCATGGAAAGGGCATACATCAGAAATTCTCATGATTTTCTTTGCTTATCTAGTACAAATTCAAGTTTGCATCAGCCACCAAAAAATTCTTCCTTCTTTAACCAAAACCATTGTCAGGTATTGAGCATCATAAATATTAAGGATTATCATATAACTCTATTGAGAGAGGAACTTTTCATAATAGCAAAAAAATTTATTTCCCATAAAACTCACACATGTCTAATGCATAATTATTAGAAGTATGAATTCAAAGAGTCAACATATCAATTATTTTCCATGTTATCCAATAGCAGTGGCTATTTGTAGGGTTATTTGCTAGCTTCTTCTGAAATCACATTCTACATTTGTTAGTAATAATAAGCATGAGCTCCCCTCCCTTTGCTGACATGTCATCTGGGCCTTAGTTGCTCTGAACCAGCAAGGAGGTTACATGTGGTTTCTGCCAGGAGAGGATGTACACACCCACTGCTTAACCAACACAAACCCTTGGGCAATGGCACTCTGGCATAAACACTGGGTACAGCAAGCTATGAGGCCACAGAGGGCCACATTATATACTAGTGTGAGGCCTAGTAGTAAAATCATATGTATATGTATCTAGATTATAAGGAAGAAACTACAGATTCAAAGAAGAGAAAGGCATGTATTATCTACACAGCTCATTTTCTTCAAGGAACTAAAACCCCCTCAATCAAACTAATTACAGCTACCCAGACTGATCTGCAGAATGGTCGAGGATGAATACAATCCATAAGCAGCATGGGTTCGGTGCTGTCCACAGACCCTCTCAACCACAGCCTTTTATTCTTCTCTATTATGGTGAATCTTATGATGTTTTCTAATAAGTGGCCTTGAAAAGATAGGTTTGAATTTCCTGCTGTTAGTAATGGTGGTCACCATTTCCACTTAAAGGTATGACTATTCTGTGTACCACTAGCTAGCAACAGTAAGAAAACCATCACCTAACTCTTCTAAAGATGGGAGGAGGCTGAGTACCTCATTTCCTTTCGTGCCAGCTGTGACTCAGGTATGACAGATATCATTAACTTCATAGAGAAGCTTAGGTGAAGCAGTTTCACACAGTTAGCAACAGACTAGGCAAACCCATGGAGGATTCCTCCTAGCAGATGACTAATTAGCTAACTGATGACAGAGAGAGAGAGAGAGAGAGAGAGAGAGAGAGAGAGAGAGAGAGAGAGAGAGAGAGAGAGAGAGAGAGAGAGAGAGAGTAAGGGAGAGGGAGAGGGAGACAGAGACAGAGACAGAGAGACAGAGAGAGACAGAAGGAGGGGGAAAGGAAGAGGAAGAGGTGGGAGAAAGAAGGAGGAAGAGGGATAAGGAGGAGAGGGGGAGAGAGGAAGGGGAGAGAGGAAGGGAGATGAAGGAAGTGGGAGAGACAGAGCAGGCTCTAGCTGCTGCAGGATTCTGCTCCTTTCCCATCCCTGGATAGCATTCTCTACAGTTATCCACACTTTACTGTGCAGAACAAGGAGCAAATTAGAAAGGACATTCATAAACATATGCATCCCAGCCAGAAAGCACAGATTGGAGAAGAGTCATATTTGAGCATCTTACCTAAGCTGGATCTGGTGTTCGAACGTTCAATTATTGCTCTCTTGCTGGGATTATTTAGGACAGACCTCTTAGCAAGAGAAATGTCAGCTGTCACTCTTGTTATTGATATCCTATGAATATAAACACAGAACAGAACAGGCCAGTTAAAATGTTACTGGGCTCTCCAAATGATTTATAACCATAGTACTTAATAAACCACTTATTATACTGTGAGACCACAGTATAATAAGCATTGGCCACAAGTATTTTAAACAAGCTTTGGCTAGTATTAAAATTCCAGTGGAGCAAATGAAGGAAGGGTTTTGGCTATTTAACTGAAAATCTATTCCAATAAAAATGTTCTTCCTGCTTTACGGCTTGTCTAGCAAAATTCCCTTCATAATGTCTACCACACTGGAAGGGAATCAAAACATGAATAAACCATTCTCTTTCTAGGAAGCAGCAATACAGTTTCCTAATAATTCACAGCTGATTTGCTCTTGAAAAAACCTTCAGGAACTACAAAGGCTCTGCCCCAGCTTTTCAATGCTGCTGACCAATGGGGTAACTCTCTTTATTTTGATCATCAAAGACAATCAACCAATTAGTGGCTAAGTTTCATTCCTTATGCTTAAATGTTAATTCATGATAGATGGAGTATTTATCCTCAGTTCCAAAAGGAGACTTCATTTTGGAAGACAAAAGAGTATGCAAAACATGGTCCTCTTTCTGCAGCCACATAATTCTTCAGCATACTTGTATATAACTTTCCATATGGCCACATATGGTGAGCAATCCTAAGACACTACAGGTGAGAGCAAATAAGAACCATGCCAGAATTTTAGTAAGTATAAAAGAAAAGAATAGGTAGTAAATAGAGAACTATTTGAGTATGACTTATGCAATAAGACCACCTGGAATTTACAGTTTTAAAACCATTTTAAATTGGGATTGCTACCATCAATCTCCCTGTTGAATTCAAAGCTCGCTTTTCTTTCTGGACCAGTTACCGCTATCACAATCCCTTTCCCAGTTCTCATCTTCACAGCATGGCAGAATTTTCCAAATGGGGACAAGGAAAGTAGCACTGCTTCTTGTTAATATTCAATGAGAATACCCTCCTTTTCACGTCCAAACTCCTTTGGGGGTTAGAGCAGCACGTCCAAACTCCTTTGGGGGGTTAGAGCATCGAGGAGGGGAGATTAACCTCAAATCTCCATATATAAGCCAAATCCTCAACTGCAAATAAACCATCCTTGGCCTTGCTCGGTGGATTTAAATCACAATGAAGTTGGATGAGTGCTATTTTGGGGTCTCTTTTTTCAGCTAATTCAGTCTAGAACCTTGGATCTCATAGGGAGCTAGTTTTCTTACTAAATAGGGTTTGTGTTCTTTTTATTGTATTTCTGGATTTATTGTTCGTTTTAAGAGTAAGCTACCAGATAAAAAAACATCCTGAATATGCAGAACAACCCAAATATGAGATTGTAGACATGCTGCTTGGCTTATAGACAAAATCCAATATGTTTTTTTTTTTTAAGTTTCAGATGGAGTCCCACTACATAGTCCAGAATGGCCTTGAACTTGAGATCCTCTAGCCTCAGCTTCCAAGTGTTACTATTACAAGTATATACTACCATTTCCAGATAGCAACTGTTTAGAATAATAGTTTCTGCTTCAAGGAAAGTCAAATTTTCTAGCTCTATATAAATCAATCAATGAATGTTGCTTCTAAAAATGTGAAAGAGTTATAGATACAAATACTTGTGGGTTTTCTTATTTCTGAGTTACAAAAGCACTTTTACAAAGCCATTTTCAAACACAACTAAAGTTTTTAAAAATAAAGAAAAAAATGCTTCATATGTTAAAAGTAGAGAAAAGAGAGGGCACGTAATCCTAGCTACTCAGGAGGCTGAGATCTGAGGAGGACAGTTCAAAGCCATCCTGAGCAGGAAAGTCTGTGATACTCTTATCTCCAATTAACCAATAAAAAGATGGAAGTAGAGCTGTGGCTCAAGTGGTAGAGCACTAGCCTTGAGCACAACAGTTCAAAGACACTACCCAGGCCCTGAGTTCAAGGACTGGCACAAAAAAAGGAGAAAGGATATAGAACATAAATGCCTCTTTTTCCTATTTTATTTGCTAATACACATGTATAAAGCAGAGCTTTGCCCTAGAAACCTTTCTCTAGGAGAAAATGGAAGTTTCTCTCACAAAGATGCTTACTATCATTAAAATCAGTCACCAACCCCCAAACTCTTCTTTTGTATGAAGGCTCCTGCCAAGACAATTACATTATCAAATGTTTTTGTAAAAATACATTTTCTACTTCTTTTTTTGGCTATACTTTTCTCCTCTGGTAGACACCATATATCTCTCAAAAGTTTGACATGAATCTCTAAAAAGTTCTCTCGGAAAACTATCTGTGGCAGAGTGTTAATAGTTAATGACCAGAAGTTGAACGACTAAAAGGAAGCTAGTTCTCCAACAGACTTGGTGTAGTGGTGAATATCATTGAAAGCTAGCAAAAAAAAGAATTCCTGATTGCAGTAAATCTGAAATCCAACTGCTGCTTATGTATACTTTGGAATATATCTTTTTTTTTTTTAAATCAGTACTGAGGTTTGAACTCAGGGCTGAGAGCTTACAAGGGAGATGCTAAGCCATACTTCAAGACCTGTTTGGGGCTGGTTATCTTTAATATATAGTCTCACTTTCCGCCTGGGATCACACCTAGAACATGATCCACCTATTGCAAGCTTCCCAGAATTTCTGGAATGACAGGAATGTGTCATCACATTGAACTCCTCTCTATTATTTTGGAGTCTCATGGACTTTCTGCCTTGATCTGAAGTCCTCCCATTCTTACCCTTACAATAACTAGGATTAGAGAATGAGCCACCCTTACCCAGCTGGAATTCATCTTAATTGCTGTCATCCATGGCTGTGATTAGTTTTCTGTGCTTTTTTCAATGAAAAGATACTACTTTGGGTCATGACACATGCATTCAAAAATAGTTACTTCCATGTTGGTAATATAACAGAAAATGCTCTTCTACTCCTTATTTGCTACATTTAATAAGAAGGCCATTCACTTTAATATTTTAAAAAATTCCAAGCATTAATAGGGAAGTGTTTTAAAAAACGTAACAGTAAACTGTCACTAGGATAGGGATGAAAGGCACAGGAGGATTGTGGATTTCCCTGGCTTTTAGCATGATCAGGGACATCTCACACCACCTTTTGGCCTCCATGTCCTAATCAATAAAATGATGAGAGTAGATGTGTCATAACTATCTCATGAGTTAAGATTAGAAACAAACATATAAAGAACTTTCTTAAATAACTGATTATTCTTGTCTACATTGAAAGATCCATCAACTTGAAGGAGTTTTTCTTTTATCCTAGCCTTAAAAGTGAGTAGCTTACTATAAACTATAGATGAGTAAATTACATCAGTTATGATATAATTAAAATCTACTAATTTAAACATTCAAGTTTGACATAAAAGTCTATGACTAAGGCAGCATTTGAATAGACAATAGTAAAGGGAGATGATAGGATTACAAAACATTTGCAATTGCAAACGGCTTTGCTTGGCCTGGCTTCTTTGTGACACCATCAATGGATCCCATTTCCTGTTATAATAAACAGTGTACTCTCTCAGGGTATCTCCCCAACTTGCATCCTTAACTTCTCTTTCAATTTTTTTCTCAACATCCCTCCCTTCTTTATTGTTTTTGTCATGTTCCCCAACTGCTGTCTTTAAGTTTAGAATCCTATTTCTTTAGGCTTCATGGTATTCATTTAGGGTTTTAAGTCATGATCACATGAGTTACAAAGTGTCTGATAAATGCCAGAGAACTGATCTGGTCTAGCTGTCAAAATGTCTAAAGTGATTTGAAGTGATTGACATTGGTCACCAAACACTAATTGCTTTGAGAGCTTGCTGCTCGATCTAAGAATATTAGACTAAATCAGCTGAACAAGCTGGATCCTTCCATCTGGGTGGTATGCTATGAAGAGAGTTGTTCCTCTCCATAGGACACTCACTGTCCTCAACCAGGCTGACTGCCAGTATAACACACTGCTGGGCCCACTTCAGCTACAGTCCACACGCAGTCACCCTCACTAAGGTGGATATTCATGCATAGAGCACCCTGAAGGAGCTACTTCATAGGTAGGCTCCACAATAGGTGCTACAGCAATAAAACGGTATAATTAAATAGATTTAGATGGACTCAAACATTTCGAAGGTGTCATAGAAGGTTACCTACATTTATGATTTGGGAAAAGCCAAACATTTGAACTTTCCTTCACTGAATTAATTCCTAAACAAGATCTGAAAATTTGTGTCAAATTAGAAAGCCTGCTGGTTAATGGATTTCTTCTTTGTTCTCTCTGAAAAAAATAGTAAGATTTCCAACTATTTTGTCTAACTGACTGCATCTGCAGCCAATGAAGAACTGAATAGGTTCTTCATTACACACACTGTTTATGCTCTATTACTGAACGAAAGCCTTCTGTGTAATTGTTCTCTTGGATGGTTTCAATTAAAGAATGTGTGTTGTTTTCTCTCCTTTCATTAATTGGCGCAACACAAGGCAGCAGACTGTCTTATCTCAAAACATAAGGCCAACTGCCCATGCAGGAGACACAAGTCAGTAGTAAGCTACAAGACAATCTCTTCCTCCTTCTCCAGATCTCCACATACACATTCACCAACAAATTCATTGTTTACTCTGCTGCCTGCCCTCTCATTATTTAAAAGCATTCTCCTACCCTCACACTTAATATCTATTTGTCTCCAGTTCTGCTTGTGTTTCAGATCTCTTCAGGTCTGTCTCGATCTCCAGCTTACTATATTTGCTGCCCTCTAGTTTCCCTGGCAGTTCATGTTACTAGACACCGTGACTATTGACATAAAATTTTAATTCTCTTTCTAGTAAAACTAACTTCAAAAACATATGTACAGTGACTGGTCCAGGTGATCCTACTTAATTCAAAAGAACTTTTGGCTACTACAGTGAAATGAGTTGCCTCTTTCTGGATCTCACAATTGAAGAAACCTCAGATTGTTATTCTTGATGCCAGTAATTAAGTCACTTACTTTCCCTTTGTTAAATTACCTGAAATCCTTTCTTCTTTTCCGTCAGTCCTATCTTCCACACTTAAAAAAAAAGTTTATAGGTCTGCTATGTATAGACCAAAACAATCTAACACACTTGTTGGCTCTGATGTTCAAATCAATGGCTGACCTGAGGCCACAGCATGAAGCATCATTCAGAACAGCCTTTGATAAAGACATGTCAGGTTTAAACCAGTGACTGACTACAATTGAAGGGATTGCACATATGAAACCCTAAACAGAAGACTGGGCCTGTGTACGTTAGCTGCTTTTAATCCTTAGAAAGATAAATGAGGGTCTGGGTTATATCCCAGATCAGAAAGAGC
This sequence comes from Dipodomys merriami, assembly GCF_024711535.1. Lineage (NCBI taxonomy): Eukaryota > Metazoa > Chordata > Mammalia > Rodentia > Heteromyidae > Dipodomys > Dipodomys merriami. The sequence goes on along the minus strand of NW_027202270.1, from coordinate 61,235,755 downwards.
AGAACAAGATCACTGTTATTAAAGTCAGGGTTTGGTTGTTCCTTGTAATGAACCTATAGGAAGTGAATTCTCAGTAGCCACAAGTTTTCAAACAAAATTATCTGATTGTGGTTGATAGTAATGGGAAATTAGAATTAAAGAATTTCATGTTTCCTTTATAATATTTTTCTAGCATCCAGCATTAAAAAAAACCCCAAAACGAACTAGTTCTCCACTAGTCCTCTTTCATTAAAAAAAAAAAAAAAAAAGAATAGAGAGCCAAGTCCTTCTTGTAAGTCCCTTTGTGCCTACTAGCTGACCACTGAAGATGGTTATTGGTTCAATATAACATATTTCTGTTCCTCCTAGTTATTTAGCTAAATTATACTTTCCAAATACATGGAAAGATGTGCACTATTTCCAGGCCTTGCTTGCACCTTTGCTCAATTGGTTGAGTGGAAAGATCACCCCAGGCCAACAGCTCCAAATGGCAGGAGCAGCAAACTTCAAGCCAGTTTTCCTTCCCTCTACTTTATCATCCTTCCCAGAGAGGTACACTTGTCTCAGATTGCTAAGTGAGCAATAATAAGCCTCCATTGTACATTTGGAGTCTGCTAATTAAAGCAACCATGGCCTATACAAGAACACTTAGAAATTTATTCTATGCCATAGAGGTTGAACCAAATATTCTATTATGAAAATTAAATTGTCAGCTTATTCTTTTTGTATATAGTTCTTAAAACTAATGAATATATTTCATTTTCCTCAAATTAAACTAATAAATATTTTGTCAAATCACTCAGAATTATTTTCCTTTGTATATAATTTGTACTTAAAGCATTATTGGGTTCTTTTAAAATACTGTATGTATCAAAATCAATTGGAAACAATTATATTAAGTGAAGTAAGCCAGGCCCTAAGAAACATAGGTCCCATGGTTTCCCTTATTTGCAATAACTAGTATATGTCTGAGACAAGCAGAAAAGGTCAGATAAGATGATGTTAGGTGAAATGAACCCCAAGATAAGGACACAAGTGTTTTTTTTTCTTGCTTGCTATTGTTTCTAACGTATTTATAAGGTAATTTTTTTTGTTGCTTTGTATGTCCCTCCCCCATGGTATAACCCCTGTTTTTGATGTTGTATTTGATGTTGGTATAATTTGGGGAGGGGAAGGGAGAAAACAAATTGTTTAAATAGGGATACAGGTGGACCTATTGCAACAACAAGATGTACAAGATGCTATGTTGAAAAATGAACTTTACAACTTTGGTGGGGGAAGGGGGAATGTAGTCATGGAGATGGGAGGGCAGGGATGGTAGGGGAAAAAAAAGGAGGAGGCAACAATGCTTGATAAATGTACTCATTACCTTGCTCATGTAATTGTAACCCCGCTGTACGGTATTTTCACAACAAAAAACTTATTTAAAAAAAGAAAATATCTAAAGGTTTTGTTCTTAATCTAACTGAAACAAATACAACGGAAACATTTACTAGCATTTCTCAATGTACACCATTTAAGTTTCCTTTACTTCTGAGAATATTAGGTGTTTTTTCTGTGGTGTTTATTATATGAAGAGCTGTGGAAGAACTAGAACTCAGTATTGTGGCAACATTGCCTTTTAAAAAATCATTTCTCTGTAAAGCACAGAAACAGTTCCCACAAAACTTATATGCTAATATTACGTGATGGCTGGGTCACAATGATGATGAACCATAGCAAAACAGACCCATAAAATAGGTGATTTTTAATCAAATAAACCAGAATAAAACCTTCAAATATGTACTACTTTCTGAAAAACAGTCACTTGAAAAGCTTAGAATATATTAAAAAAAATCCTGATCTATTATTCTTTTAAGTCAATTTTGTACTTGACACGTATACTGAGGTATTCACACACATATGCATGCTTGCATACCCATGCACGATTCAAAAATATTACCCAGCAAGGCCCTTGAGCCATCATATTGATCAGAACTACACATTTTAATTAGTCTTTTTGAAAATCAATTTGGTATGAATCCACTAATAAATGAGAAAACAGAGACAAATACATACATTTCAATAAAACACATATTGTTTTCCTTTTCAAGGCCCCTTTTCCCTTGGGGATTCATCACATTTTTTCAGAGCGCTTTCATGTATACTTCCCAAGCACACTGAGTCAACTTTTAAATAAAGAACTTCTGACATCACCAGAAACATAGATGTACAAATCAATGTATCATACTTGTTCAGTTAAAAGAAAATAATACAAAAAAATCTATGTCTCACCTCCCATCAAACCTGTGTTTCAGGAAATCAAAGAGGGCTTTCTGCATCATATCTGTTACCTTTGCAGAAGTGAGAAAAAAAGAATGAGGCACATACACAGGGAGGAAGAGAGAAGAGAGAGAAAGGGGAAAAGAAGAGAGAGAGAGAAAGAGAGAGAGTCAAAAGTATGTAAGTTAGAAGGGAAGGGCGCTATGTGTTAGCAGAGACCTTATCAAAACCAGTGGTCTCCTTGGGGGTGGTCTCCATGCAAGGCATTTTTCATGTGTAACCAAGTATAGTTGTTCATTTCTCCCTCTTGGCTCTCCTTCAGGGTACTGAGGAATGAACTGACAATGTTCATAAGACCCAACGCAAACACATTTCCCTCTTCCTTTATTAGGGGGCAGATCTGCTACCAGGGGACAATAGGCTGGCTTTGCTAACAGCTGCTGGCAATGCTTGGCATGCCTGGCTTGTGCTTACCTCTAGTAAAGAACAGTGAGAGGCCCCAATGCCAGTTTGGGGCTTGGCTTTCCTGCCAGTCTGTACATGTTAGTTGAAATTCTTCCCATCCAGGGCCAAATTCTGGTAGATTATTTTCCTGCTCTAGCATCTGACATTTCTAACTCAAAGGAAGCCAGAGATACAGGGTTCTTAGACCTCCCTCAAACAATTCATTAATTCATTCAACAAGCATGTAGTGAGAGTCTTAGTGTGTTCTAGATCAGAGGGAATAGAGGCCTAGAGGTTGCCTATTGTCAGATTTAAATGACAATTCTTATCTATTTTTATCCATGCCAATACAAAACAGCAGAAATGTGAAAGCCTTGAGTCAAAATCTCTATTCTTTCTTGTTGCATAGCATCATTTAATTTATATCCATAGTTCACCCATGTTTTAAGTGTATTTTTATATATGTACTTTCAAACAAGCCAAAAACGATGTGGTGGACCAAGTCACTATTTTAAGCACCTGTGAAATTGGTTGGTTCTTTGAGAGTTTCAGCATAAAAGATGAGATATATGCCGGAGAAGGAAAAGAGAGGGCTAAGGACCACAGGAGCCCTACCTTGTCCCACCCACTTTCACATACTGAGAGCTGGCTTTCCTTAGTTCCTATCTACAAACAGACCCTAAGGGGCAGGAGCCCAAAGGACTACCTCCTGGATTCTCAGTCAATAACTAAAGAGAAACCGATGATGTTTGTACCTCATAACCTTTCAGTGATGGCCCCACTAGCACCACCGGACGCATCGATGGCACAACATCGTAAGGAGGAATGTGTTCCGTCTGAAAAAGATGATTTGACATGCATAAGGTGAGGTGGAGCACACCTCCTTGGCAGCCACAATAATTCTCCATAATTCTCAGGTTGAATGAAAAATGATTACCAAAGGTCCCCACCACGAGGCTCATCCCGTACTTTATAGCCACTGGGTGGTCCCTGAAATGGAGTGTTGCAGGCATGTATGCAAAGGAACCTTAACAGTAAATTTAAAAAGGAAACACAACTTACCACTTTTTGCTTCTGTTTTGCTAAAAGACAACAATGAGAGCCATATCAAAATATGTAATCGCTGTAAATGATAGCATATGAGTTTACAAGATGGAAGAAGGAACCCGTTTGTCCTTACAATTATCTTCATAATTTCCCTGTCACCCACTGCTGTTCTTTCATCTGGACTTGTACTTTTGAAGTCAAAGGAAATGTAACTTCCTCCTTGTACAAATGACTTTGCTTCTTGACTTTGTGTTAAGCAGGGTGGCTCACAGGTGCTCACAACAGCACTGGAAGTTTTAGCTATTAACCCTGGGGTATTCCCAGGCTGAGCACAGCACACAGTGTGGCACAGGGCAAGGTGGACAATCAAGTTTCATAGAAAAGTAACTGAATAACAATTTGTTATGAACAGAATTTGTCTACTAACAGAATAGCAAAAATAACTATTGCAAAAAAAGACTATTGCCTCAATTACTAGTTGTTTTTTATTTGTATTTGTAACTTTGGTGACTCGGGAGAGAACTTTGTAAGTCTCATTTTCTAGAATGAAATGAAAATTATATACATGTGTATTTTTCTACTAAGTTTCTTTAAACTTCAAATCAGCTGATTGCCTGTTCTTCCCATTTATTTTGTTTTGTTCCCTATTTGTAATAATAAAAAGCTACAATGTCCAGCATATGGAAATAAGGCGAAAACACACCCAATATTTGATGAAAGTGACTTTGTTGCCATCCAAGCATTTCTTATGTGGGGGAAACCTAGATGTATAGTCAGAAAGGGTTCTCAGGAACAAGGACCAGATCTTTTTCACTGTTCCAGAACCAACCCAGTTTTGACATCCAGAACAGAGCTTGGAACCTGCTAGTCCAAGTTAATAATGTATTAGTAATGCTAGATGCTCTAATACTGCCTCATTTCTAGGCCAGAAAGAAATTCATCTTTAGAACTTAGAGCATGTGATCTTTCCAAAGACAGAACCAAATCCTTGAGTCACACCATCCCTTTGTTGCCATTGATCCCTGGGTTCAGATGTCTGTTGTCTAAACAGACATTCAAGATCTTTGGGCCTTACCTCTTTATCTCCTGTAACCCTCCTAATGTCCATAACTCTAGCTGTCCCAATACCTGCTCATGTGGAGAATAAACATTGTCTTGAGCATCTACAACTTTAAAAACAATTCTATTGGCTCTTACTATCCTAAAGTCTCTTGTGTTCTTGGATAGAATAATTGACTTGTTGGAAATTGGTTTAAACAATGGACATTATTGGCTGTAGGGGTAAATTAAGATTTTCAAAATTATCATGACCCAATTTTCTTATTCATTAGTGCTCTTTAAGTCAAGTCGAACTGCCATAAAAAAATGAACAATGAAATATTGAAAGAAGCTTTCAATCCAGCTTTTGTTTCCAAATTAATAAAAATACTTGCAAGGATGTTACAGTATTAAGAAGGAATATTTTCCATTAAAGGAAGTTGAATTAAAGCTCTCACCTGTTGATGTAGGAGTTGCTCGAAATGTCCCTGATACCATTTCTCCAAGACTTGAAGAAGAATTTCCACTCGATTTCCTAGGATATACAAAGGAACTTAAAACTTACTCCCCAGATTCTTTGGAATTATAAATTGAGAATCCAAAGCTTTCTTTGGCCTTCACTGTACTAAATAATTCAAAATGTATCAAATCTTATCAGAGAGAAGAACTTGAAGAATCTGTTTGAATGTTTTCTTTGACCTCATTTCTTAGAGCAAGTGGAGACCTAACAGAGACCAAGGAATGCTTTGCAAAAACATTGCTTCCAGTTATTCAGTGCAGGAATCAGTCAAAAGAATTCTTGTTAGGAATGTCCTTGTAGACTGCCTGCTTACCTAACAACACTAATATACCAGGCTCAAGTCAAACAGCTCAAAACATGCAAGAAGATCTACTGGAACCATTCTAATTAAAAATGTGAATGGGTCAGAGTTAAGAATAATGGGCAATCAGGCTGGATGCCAGTGGCTCACACCTGTAATTCTATATACTCAGGAGGTTGAGCTATGAGGATCATGGTTCAAAGCCAGCTTGGGGCCAACTTGGGCAAGAAAGTCCATGAGACTCTTATCTCCAATTAACCACCAAAAAAGCCAGAAGTGGCAATAAGGAGTTAATCACAGATAATATTGTTTGTGACCTGAAATGCAAGTTTATTAACACTGATCTCCTCATGTGTGCCTTGCAAGGCTCCCTGAGCCTATAGAAGCCCTGGGGAACTTACCTTCCTATGTCTCACCTGTCTCTCCCATTAAGTGCTAAAGAAAATGATACAGACCCATCCTGGCACTGCCACTTATTATCTATGGGGCCTTGGCACATTCCCATGTCTCTCCAGGTATAACACAGAAGCTACCTGTAGCTCACAGGGGTGCCATAAAGATATAGGAAGATCCTGTCAGAGAGCTTTGGGCTTTACTATAGTTAGCTTCAGTTAAATTTATATATATATATATATATATATATATATATATATATATATATACACACACACACACATATATACACACATATATACATACATACACACAAGAGTATTATGAAATATTAGTAACAATAAAAATTTGAAATAATGACCATAATTCATTATCTCATTTATAGTATTTAACAAATAGTGGTTCCATGTTCTTGCTCTAGAAGCTAGGATGACAACAGTAAGAAGAAGCAAAATCCTTTCCCTTAGTGAGTGACAGTCTAGAGAGAGGTATCAGTGCTAAACAAGAGAAATATATTTTTTTTATTTTTTATTGTGAAAATACTGTTCAGAGGGGTTACAATTACATGGGCAGGATAATGAGTACATTTCTTATCAAGCATTGTAGGCTCCTCCTTTGTTTCCCCTTCCCATCCTCCCCCTGCTTCCCCCCCCCTCCCACTGCACCAAAGTTGTAAAGTTCGTTTTCGACATAACCACTTGTACATCTCATTGTTGCAATGGGTCCACCTGTATCCCTATTGAAACGATTTGTTTTTCCCCTTCCCCTCCACAAATTACACCGACATCAAATACAGTGAAAACAGGGGTTATACCGTGAGGGAGGTACATACAAAGCAACAAAGAAATAATCTTATAAATGTGTTAGAAACAATTGCAAGAAAGAAAAAAAAACATTTGAGTACATATCTTAGGGTTCATTTCCCTAACATCAACTTATCTGACCTTTTCTATTTGACTCAGACATATACTAGATATTGCAAATAAGGGAAACCATGGGACCTATGTTTCTTTGGGCCTGGCTTACTTCACTTAATATAATTTTTTCCAAGTCTTTCCATTTCCTAACAAATGGGGCAATGTCATTCTTTCTGATGGAGGCATAGAATTCCATTGTGTATATATACCACATTTTCTTGATCCATTCATCTACTGAGGAGTATCTGGGTTGTAAAACAACATTGAGATACCACCTCACTCCAGTTAGAATGGCTATAATTAAGAACTCTAATAACAACAGATGCTGGAGGGGATGTGGACAGAAGGGAACCTTATTGCATTGTTGGTGGGAGTGTAAACTTGTTCAACCACTTTGGAAAGTAGTATGGAGGTTCCTCAAAAGACTCCACATAGAGAAATATATTTCTGAGCGCAATAAATACAACAGAGAAATCTACATCTGAGAAGGGACAGAATATAAAGGGAATGGAGCGGGAATACTTATAAATTCACAGGGAGCCAGAAAAGGATTATAGGAAAGGTGATAATTAACAAAAATCGGAAGCCAATGAAGTGAGCCAGAGAAAATATGAAGAGAAGGGTTCTAGTAGGAGGAATGCAAAAGTTCTGAGGTAGAATCATGGGTTCCCAGTGTATTTAAGGAAGAGCAGGGACGACAAAAAGTCTAGAACAGAGGGAGCAAGAAGATTAATAATTTGTAATAGTTTAGACGTGTTATATACTAAAACATACTAATAATTAAAAGTGGGGCTAACTATACTTCTATGATTTCCTGTTACTCTTGAAAAGCTTCCTATTTGGACAAAAGCAAAAGGAACTCTAAGGAATACATGTTTTTGAAATAGAAAAAGATCTAACAGAAAGGAGGTTAAATGTCAAGAGAAAGACCTGATTTCTGACAGGAATAATGCTACACACTTGTAATCACAGCACTGGGGCAGCTGAGGTAAAAGAAACAGTAGTTCAAGACCAGCCTAGCAAGGTGGCTTACTTGTTTATTTTTTTTAATTGAAAAGTGCTGGGCACTGGTGGCTCATGCCTTTAATCCTAGCTACTCAGGAGGCTGAGATTTCAGGATCATGGTTCAAAGCCAGCCCAGACAGAGACTCCAATTAACCACCAGAAAACTGGAAGTGGTACTGTGGCTCAAAGTGGTAGAGTGCTAGCCTTGAGCAAAAAGAGCTCAGGAACAGCACCCAGGCTCTGAGTTCAAGCCCAATGGCTGACAAAAAGAAAAAGGAAAAAGAAAAAAGAAAGAAGAAAAAAAGAACTACATGCATCTATTTAAAGATTTTCAAAAAGTATAGCATATATCAAACCACTGCTTCAGATCAGGCTGCAACACAGTATCTGTACATTAAGTACGACTTGAATTTTTTCCTGATATCTTCTCTAGGGCTGCAGCTGTATTCCTATGACCTTTCACTATTACCATGCTGAGGTCTTTGTGATTGTTTCATTAGCTCTCTAGAGGCTGACCCATCAGAGTGTAAAGAGGTCTTTACCCCAGGACCAGGATCAATGGATGCCATAAGAAGCCTGAGAGGAGAAAGTTCTAGTGTACAATCATACCCCATGCCCCAATGGACAGAGAGCCTTTGAAGTAAAGAAAGGAAAGCAACCATGCTGGGCCATATGTCCCCACTTGAAGTTCTGAGACACCAGAGGGAAGTTGGGTTTTGAGGAAGGTTTGCTAAACCCACAGGAAACTCCCCCTGTAATAGTCATATGGATTTGGGGTAGTGGACTTTAGTACGCCAAGAGTATAGTAAAATTCAATCTCTGTGGCAATCTCAGAGACAGCTTTTGCTTTAAAAGCAGACATTTTAACCTAATAAACAAATTTTAAGAGAAAAATATGTATATATCATCCTATTTTCCTCCAAAAAGAAAGAGTATAAAGGAAGGGAAGGAAGAAAAAGGAGGAAGGAGGAAGGGATAGTAAGAAGGGTAAAGGAAAGAGGAAGGAGGAAAGGGAGGGAGGCAGGCAGGCTAGTCACATAGAAAGGATGGCCTCACCCTCCGTGGAAACGTCCTCTCTTTTGCTCTTGCTGAATCCGTATGTTCTCCAGTCTCAGTGGACTTGGGATGAAGCCGATCTCACAACCCTCTTTCACCAGCCTTCCTATCCACCAATCATTGTTATATTTCTAGAATGCAGAAAGAAAACTGCTATCATTAGTAATTCACAGCTGGGCATTAGTGGCTCACACCTATAATCCTGCCACTCAGGAGGCTGAGATTTGAGAATCACAACTGGAAGCCAGACTGAGCAGGAAAGTCCTAGAGACTCTTAACAATTATCCACCACAAAAGTTGAAAGTGGAGCTGTGGCTCAAGTGGCAGTGCACTAGCCTTGAGCAGAAAAGCTCAGAGACAGCACCCAGGCCCTGAATTCAAACCCTAGGACCAGTGTATGTGCGCACATGCACGTGTACACACACACACACACACACACACACACACACACACACACACACACACACACACACTCACACACACAGTAATTCACAGATCTTCACATTCTAATAATTAATTTCAAGGCTCCAGAAGAATGGACCACTGTTTACATAATGTGCCATATCTTTTTGAATGAATTATATTACTTTTATTGTAATAATATACATATTGTATATGTAAAGAAAATATATGGATACATATATACGTACTATATGTATAGTATCATATATATCATTATTGAATGTGTTATGTATAAATGTCACTTTTATTATAGTATAAAAGTTTATTCTTTTAGGCTCATAGACTCAAGTGGGGTTGTACAGACTCTTTTCCTATTGTGGCCCACATAGATTTTACATATGATCTCTATGGCAGCTACTCGAACCTGTTGTCCTAATGAGAGAGTGAGTAACCTCAGACAAGGACAAACAAGAAAGCATAGTTGGGTTTCAATAAGGACAGTAGGCCAGCTCTTATTAAAGTTGAGTCTTAGATATCAGATCTTTTTGGTCCTTATTAAGAAAGCCCTAGATATTCTTAACAAAGAGATTTTTATCAAAATTTGTATCAATGTAAATGAATTCTGAAAGACAAGATAGAAATATCTGAGATAAAATACAATCCATAATCTGTTACTAAAAAAAAAACTTTCAGGTAAAAATTCTATGACATTATCAGTAGTCTACTCTTTTGTAAATATAGGTTTACTACATTAAAGCTCATCTTACTACTTGGAGAAAAATAAGCTCAGTCTTAAAAAGTTAAGGCATATGTTTGTATGTAAAATTATAGAAATAATATCCAAATGCCCTGATCTCATCAAGAGCTCCAAGATTTCCACTTACAGTTCCATGACAAATAAACATGAGATGCACATCTACACACAGGTTTCAACTGACATGGGGAGAGACCGTCAGAAGAGCCTTATTCGATGGGTCAGCAAAGCTGCAATTGTACTTATTGATTTGCTGACACCTAGAGAGGAAAGCAATTTAATCCAGGTCATCTGCCTTAAGGGAAGGTTCCTGCTAGGATATTTCTAGAAAACAGATATTAATCCTACTGTTTAAACCCCTCAAGAGATGATTACAAAAGCTTTCTTTATTGTCATTATCAATGTTGGGCAGGACACCTCTCTCTGATTATTATTTATCTGTGTATTTTCAAAATGTAACAAATATATGTAGGACTTGTAGCTTAACTCAAAGGAAAGTAGAATTTCATCTGATTCTGGTACCTTGTGATGGAAGAATAGAGGGTTTCATAGAATCATTGCAGCCTGAAATTCTGAGTAACTTTCAGTAATTCTGAGTTACAGCTTCATACCCAAAAGAAAATGATATAGGAAAATTTGGTCTTTATTATGTGCACGCTCCTGCATGAGGCCTGGCTGGTATGAAGCACAAGTCTGCACTGGAAGGACTAGGAAAAAGACCTCATAAAATCTTGCACAGTCTTACACCTTAGTTTTCCCCATGTTCCTGTCTCTCATTTCAGGATAACACGCCTGAAATAACAGGTCTGTTTATTTTTTAATTAAGAAAAAGCAAACAGACTCTTTTAGAATCTTCAGTCAGTGCCTAGGTCCAGAATTTAAATTTTCCTGTGGTGGGGACAAAACAGACCATGAGTCATCATTTCCTAGGGTTTAAGTTATTTCCTGAAATGAAATTAGCCCACTGGAATACTAATTTGTTAAACAGTACCCAAGTGACCTTCAAAGGGCTTCCTAAAATGGTTAATGCAACTTCTCAAAATGGTTTGTTTAACTTGGTTCTAGGAAAGGGCTAAAGTACAACTAGAGTATGACTCAATGTGAGTGAAAATTCTTTGAGCTACTTAGGAGGAAGTTGCCAAGTAAATTTAAGAGTTTAAGTCAGTCATCATTTGGCTTATGGATGTCTTCATTATGGAGCAAGTACTTAGAATAGTACACAAGAGATGGTCTTCTAGGTGACAGATGAGAGGCAAGGCTGAAATTTAGGATTAAAGGTTCATTTGTAGTATTGATATCTGATAGCTTGTGCCAGCTTTCTGGGAAGGTCACCTTAGAGTGTTGGTTCAATCTTTTCCATTTTGATTACAATATTCTCTTTCTAAGATTTTTTTTTTTAATCTGATCTTCCAACAGCTGAAAACAAGTGTCTCTGATCTACCTAAGATGACCTGCTCAATATCAGACATCAGGCTGCTGGATGGAAGAGAAAGTCTCTGATCAAAGAAGCATATAGATCCAAAAGCAACCAACAAGACAAGTTAAAATATCGATAGAGAAGCCTAAAAGGCTCCAAACTCAAAGTAATGACAAGAAGATAAAAATGTTAATGTTAGCAAAATTAAGATTAATAGACTTTGCCAGAGAACCACACAGACATTCCAGTTACATAGAACAAAGAAAGGTTTATTGCCAGGAGAGGGGGACTGGCAAGACTCCTTCTCACAAGGGTGAGAAGCACCAGCTATTATCTGGGGTGACTTATATAACCTAGGGGGTTTAGGAGGAGCTAGGAGGCAGAGACCCTGGTGTGGACACAAGCCAGGGGCTTCATCATGGCGGACTAGGATTTATGGCTGCTATCCAAATAGTAGATAAGGGGTCCTGCAGATGCCCAGACCTGAAGGTCACTGTAAGGGGCTCTTGTTGCCTTATATGGTGGTAGCTGCCCCAGAGAAGTGCCATCCCAAGGTAAAGAAGGCTGGAAGTTGATTATTTACTGCCTTTACTACATGGGCCTGGTGTTGCCTAGGAAGGAAGCATGCTAAGCTATGGAGAAGGGAGGAAGTGGACTAAGGTAAGGGAAGGGACTCATTTCGCTAACAGTTAATTATACAGATTTGAAAAGTATTATTGTATCTATGCATTGAAATATCATCCTATAAGCCATAACTGTGTACTACTATTATTTGACAAACAAAAAGAATTTTAAGTGTGTAAGGAGTTGACAATGTTAACTAGTCTGATTTGTTACGTGTTATATACATTTATCAAATGATCATACTGTAACACATAAGTATTTCCGATTAAGAGAATAATTTATAAAAAAAAAAGAATACTGATAGATTATTGGAACATTTGGGAGAATATGCAGACAACATGGAAGGACTTGTCTGACCCTTTGGGGAGTGCTGGTATGGACGCTTGAACTCAGAGCACTTAGGGCCTCACAATCTTACTCTGTTCTGGTGCTGCCCACCCTGAAACACTTGAGCCATGACTCTAGTCAAGTTCTTTTTTGTGCTGGTCCTAGGGCTTGAACTCAGGGCATCCCCACCTCTCAAGGCTAGGGCTCTGCCACTGGAGCCACAGCTCTACTTCCAGCTCATCAGGTGGTTAATTGGAGATAAGAGTCTCACAGACTTTCCTGCCTTATCTCAAACCATGATCCTCAGATCTCAGCCTCATGAGTAGTTAAGATGATAGGCATAAGCCACTGGTGTCTGGCACTTTTGCTTACTTTTTAACGTATGTCTCCTTAGAAACAATGAGTATTAACAACTCATAAATATGGCTTGGTCATTTTTGGGAAATGGTAACAGAATGAACCATTCAGGTACTCGGGGCCTATGTTCAGGTCAAAGGTCTTTGTCTTTTAGGCAGATGTGGATATCCTCAACTCACCTATTCCTTTGTCCATCTCTTTTCTCATCCACCTCTCCTCTCCCCAGATGTTAATATCAACCTGTGGGCCAGATATGGTGCTGTACTCCTGTAATTCCAGTACTTAGGAGGAGAATATTGCAGCTCTTTTCCTCAAGTCTCTAGATGATGGAGGTAAGCATGTTCATATAAAAGTTCACATAGCCCCCTAGGATGCTCCAAAGGAAGTTCATCACTATACGGACCCTTTCAACAAATCTGCTTAATTCTCTGCTCTCTCTGTTTGGATAGCTTACACTACAGGTTAAAATTCCTTTCTGTCCTTCTAAGCACATTAGAAAAACTGTCTTCTGACCTCTCCCCTCACTTTTCCCACTATCCCCACCCATGTAAAATCTCCAATATTTTATACTTGCCCTTTACTCTCTTTCTCCAAGTTGCTTCTCTCTCCATCTCTGTCTGGCCTCGGTGCTGGGCACTGGAGAATCAGATGTTGCCATTCTCATTTCCCCTCCTATTATTATTCTAACAGAAAAGGCTAATCACAGCTGTGCTCTATCTCAGATTCTTCTTTATCCCACTGCCTGGGGATAAAGACCAGGCTTCTTGCCATAGTCAAAGAAGTTTTTCTTCAGTGTAGCCTTTGCCTTTCTGACAAGGCCCCTGCCCCATACCATACTGCACAGCTCACTGCTATTCCTTTCACCTGATGCTCTTCCTGGCCTAGCCCAGTCCCCTCAGGCTTCACCCCTTTCCTACCCCCCTGTAGAGCTTTCTGGTCCGCTGATCTCCTTTCCCACCGGATGGCCCCTCCTCCTCTTTCTTTGGAATTCTGTAGCACCCATCTGATTTTCCTATAATAAAACATCATTCTGTGTAGGGATCATGCATATCAGCCCATCCTCCTTCAGGTTCAGAGCTTCCTGTTTATGGAGACAGTAATGGCATCTGATTCTCCAATGTCCAGCACAATATCTGCTAGAAAGTTGAATTTCAATGTAGCTAGGATGAATAAAGGAAGTGTGTCATATTATTATTCAATCTTCCTAGATGTAAGGCCTTAAACCCATAAGCTCTCTGTTTTCCTGGTCTTCTGTCCTTTTCTTAGATTTACTATTGCCTTTAAAGGATTACATATTCTGGTTTTGGTTCCAAGATCACAGTTCAGAGGATCATATCCAGTGTCTGTAATTATAACATCTCTTGTAAACACTTGTTGTGGGTAGGTGACATACTACCCAACTCATGTTTCCCTAAGCTGGATCTACGGCTCCACAGCCACACAGAGGGATTAAAAGACGGGCAGGGGGAGAGCTTCATAGTAGGGCACTTATCAAATACACACAAGGTTTGATCCCAAACAATGGAAGGAACTGGGCAGAAGGGCACAAGTCTGTCCTAAATATATCCTATAATCTGAAAGGTTGACCATGATCCAATGTTTTAAGTGTGTAATAACATAGGTAATGATCTCTGGCTTCTCAGTTTTGGTGAGCGTGGATATAGAAGGCCTAAAAAACTAAAGAGGCACCCCACTGGCAGTTCTTCTGATCTCTTCTCTGGTGGGTTCAGCATGTAGCTGGTTCCCACCTTTGGTTTTTAGTCAGGCTAATAGATGCAGCATGGCCTATGTTTACCTCTTTAATGTGTAGAAAGTCCTTTGCATCAAAGGAGATGGCCGTGCTTGGAACAGGCACATCCTCATCCAGGGCGCCACAGTAGCTGACATTCGTCTTCACGGCAAATGCTACAGGTTTGGACTAGGGAGAACAGAACCACAGAATAAGAAGTAAGGGAGTGAGGAGTGTTCTTCATGTTGAAATCTATCATACAATGACTGATACTACCAGAAAGTAAGGGAAATCACTCTCCAAAGAGGGATCTCAGCTAAGGTTTCCTTTCCCAGGCCATACCCAGAAATCTGTAGAGATGACACTGAAAATAATCTAGTCCTATTAGTCTAGCCATTTATCTTCTACTTTAGTACTTCCCAACATCCTGAATAAATAGGTAGGGACAACCTGACTTCTTCTTTGGTCATAAAAAGCTATTGATCAGCCAAGTGCTGGTAGCTTATACTTGTAATCCTAGGTACTCAATTCAAAGCCAGCCTGAACAGGAAAGTATGTGAGACTCTTATCTCCAAGCTGGGAGTGGAGCTATGGCTCAAGTAGTAGAGTGCTAGCTTTGAGCACAAAAGCTCAGGGACAGATCCCAGGCCCTGAGTTTAAGTCCAGAACTGGCGCACACACACACACACAAAAGAAGCCATTTACCTCAAATGGTAACAGATATCTTCCACATAGGGATATACGAAATGCATGATGAATGTAAAAGGGGGGAATAAAAATAAATATATTTGAAATATATTGAAATATATTGAAAAAATATATATTTTCAGATCTGAAAATCTATGAGATCATATGCAGTAGAATTTATTGTGCTGTCTTAGGAAAGAAGGGCCAGCCTGGGTTAAAGCTGATGAGCAAGGCTCTTCATGCAGCATCTTACTATGAAGGCCAAGTTGCCGTCAAACTTGTGATCCACCTCCCTCAAATGCTGGGATTCTAAGAGATCAGCACCACACCATGATTTCATGCATTATCTCCATAGCTTAACAAAAACTGGTTTAGAAACTTTTTTGTACACATTTCTCTCTGCAAAGTGCATTGGACTGGGATCAGCCTTAGTAGGGCCAAGCAAGCCACCGGCCTAAGCTAATGGTGCTGCCATCAGCATGTGGGTGACCAAAAAGAGCAAAAACAGAAAGAAAAAAATCAAAATAAGCATTAACCACATAGGAGACACAAACTCCCTGAAATTACAGGCTGGCTGGTTACTGTATCATGTACTTGGCCCTGGGAATATGACTGGTTCACAGTTGAGGCAGGACCCAAGTTAGAATCTCACTACTGAAAATCATCTTTCACACAGCCCAGATGGTACTGGTGTCTAAGCAAAGACACCTCATGTACCTGAATCACGCTTCAAGAGATTCGCTTTATTTGGGCTTGACTTTTTCCTCCTAAAAATTGTAAAACCTAAGCTGACATGCTGAAGGAGTCTATCATGGAGACCAAAAGAGAGGCTGGCCTTTGTATGTTGGTATTATGCATAAAATTTCATGTGACAAAGGAGTGTATGCACTAAAAGTAAAAGGTGCAAAACATGGGATGGGAGATCGCTAGTAAGCCATGTAGTCTGCTTCTTGTTGATTCCTACTCCAGAGAAGAAGCTAACGGTCTACTGGGGAATGGCTTTTATCACTCAACTTTGCTTCACTTATCTGAATTGTTTGAGTTCTTAACTTAGTTAGTGGCAGTGGTACACACCTTCCATCCCAGTTCACTTGAGAGACTGAGGCAGAAGGATCCATTGAACCCATGAGTGCAAGAGTAGCTTGGACAATATAGCAAGACTCTTTTCTCATAAAAACAAACAAAACTAAATTTCTGAGCTTCACAATGAACTTGAGGTGGGAGACTGCAACTGAGAAATAGAGGAATAGAACCAACGAGGAAATACACAGAGCAACAGGGCATGTGTGAACTGTATGAAAGAATATGTACGGGACAAGGAAGGGTCAAGAACAGGGGACACGAACTAGTCTCTTAGAAGGTTCTTGACCAACACTGGCATGG
Source organism: Dipodomys merriami (assembly GCF_024711535.1). Lineage (NCBI taxonomy): Eukaryota > Metazoa > Chordata > Mammalia > Rodentia > Heteromyidae > Dipodomys > Dipodomys merriami. Next base: position 61,219,113 of record NW_027202270.1, on the reverse strand, counting down.
AGAATTTGATATACTGTCATATTGAGACAATAATTTACCAAACCACACATAGAAGGGTATCGTTCTCAGGAAAAGCACCTCTGAAAATGTTAGTACTTCCTTCAGGAGTGAACGGACCAGAAACTGGACCAGAATGGACTAAAAGTTCTTTGAAGTCTGGAACACCATCAGGATGAACGAAGACGTGAGAAAGCATTTTAGAGAAATGAGAGGCAGGACAAAGGCAGCTGACAGCTGCTGAGCAACAGGTCAGTTGTGAACTAAAGAAGGGGCAGAAAGTTACCTTTGCTCTCTCAAGCTGGATAGCTGCTTGCTGTTCCCTCTCCTGCCGAATCGCTTCCCTGTCCTCCTCCAAAGAGACATCGGAGTCAGATGGCCTGCTTGTATAGGAGTCTGCTGAACCCTGGAAAGAGAACACAGAACAGCTCAAGTGAGGTGATGTGTGGCTTCTTAAATTGTCACAGCCATAACAGTATCCCGGGTTGTGAGTTCCTTCATTTGCATCGATTTTGATGCGCATGCTCTGTGCCTTACTGCAGATATAAATTTAGATGGCAGAATATATAGTTAGGCATCTGAGTTATTTGGAAGGTAGCAATGTTGTGAAGGAAAATATTTTGACTAGATTAAGTGTTAGGAAGTAAACTGCAATGAAAACCATGTGACATCCAGCCCCAATTCTTGTGTTGTGCTATCTTTATATTAAGCCCACACTCATTTGTAGAACTCAAGTTTTCTTCCATTCTCTTTTGCATATACCACTCATTCAAAGGTAAAGGACATTGACCTATTTCACGGCCACATTCCTACCTGTATCTTGTCTAAGATTTCCACACAGCAAAGCAGTATTCTATATTAGTACAAAGATGAATTTGCTACTCAACTCTTTCCCTGTTTAAAGTACTAAGTGCTAGGTGTTTATTCCTATAATCCTAACTACTCAGGAGGCTGAGATCTGAGAATCCTGGTTTGAAGCCAACTTGGGCAGGAAAGGCCATGAGACTCTTTTTTTTTTTTTTTAAGGGTTGGTTTTTTGTTTGTTTGTTTAGGTTTTTTTAACTGTATTTCTTTTGTCTTTTCTTTTTTGGTACTGTGGATCAAACCCAGGACGTTGCACTTGCTAGGCAAGTTCTTTGCCACTAAGCCACATCCCAGCCCCCATGAGACTTGTATTTCCAATTAACTACCTAAAAACTGGAAGTGGAGCTGTGACTCCAAGTGGTAGAGAGCTAGCCTTGAGCAAAAGAGCACAGGGACAGTGCCCAGATCCTGAATTTAAGCCCCACAACCAAAAAAAAAAAAAAAGTTCAACCATTGTTCTACAGCAGCCCATATGTAGTGAATATAGACAGAGCAGAAGCAGCACCTTCAGGATGAAACCAGAAATGTTCATAGTTGAAGCATATGCCCAGGACTATTTGATTGATAACTAAGATCCAGCCTGACCAGTATGGTCAAGAGATGGGATACCCAGCATCATCTGGTGCCAAAACATAAGAGGAGATGAAAATCAGAGCAGCTAGTTAAAAACTCACCTCCCACCCCAAGAAAGAAAAAAGCAAACAATCCTAGAGGCTTCCCTCTGGATGCAACTGGAATGTCCTTAAGCTTGCATTAGAAGTTGACATTTACATAGATGACAACATTTACCCAGCAAAAGTATTGCTAGTGTTTATCACATATCATACATTATATTCAGGCATTTGGGCGAAACATAGATCTAGCCACATAGAGGAGAATTTGATATCTACTGGGAAAAAAAGACTTTAAGAAATGGTGACATGTTGAAGCTGGTCCTTTGGAAGTTTTTCTAATTTAGAGAGATTTATTGTAAATTTGTTGTATGTAAGGGTAGTTTTATCTTTCAGCAGAGCTATCATTCTAGCTGGGATGGTCTTTCTTATCATAGGAAAGTCCCAGCATAAATTTTGCTGACAATCTAAAGCAACAATTCCTGTTTGGTTTTGTTTTATCAGTTTTATCAGGTTTCATTCTGACACACATATATATATATATATATATATATATATATATTCACATATGTATATATATAAGTATATGTATATATAAGTGTATGTATGTATGTATATATATATATATATATATATATATATATATAATATACCTTGCTCACCCTCACCCACTCTGTCACTCTTCCTTGTCTACACTCCATTCTTCCCAAACCAACCTCAAAGCATGTTTTCTTGTTCCATTTTCACCAGTATACATATTCTGACCATATTCATTCTCCTTCATCCTCTTCCTTCATTGGCCCTCTCTTCTCCCAATGGTACCCTATACTCCCGACAGGAACTGTTTTACATTCCTGCCATTCATTTTTTTAGTGTATGTTAACTGTCCAAAGGGGTTCATTGTGGTATTTCACGTGTGCATATATTTTAATTAGATTGACCCCTTCATTTAATCTCACATTTACCATACCCATAACCCCTGATCATTCAATAGCTTCCACTGGGTTTTGTTTTAGTATCTTCATTAACAGATGTGCCACATTTTGTAAATTGTTCACCCTCTTTTTCCTCCCTATCTCATAATCCCCTCAGACAGACGCAATTACAAATGTTTTTTGTACGTACATATATACATATGCGGTCCTCTGTGTATCTGTGTGTATGTTTATCTTTCAGATCCAACTTCCACATATGAAAAAAAACACGTGACCTTTGTCCTTTTGAACCTTGCTTACATCCTGTAACATGATGATCTCAATTTCCCTGTAAACTATTCTTGTTTATGGCTGAATACTTCAAAAGACATACATATACACACATACAACATTTCCTTGCTGCACTCATTAGTTATCGGATAGCTTAGCTTTTGTGAATAGCGCTGGAATGAACAAGAGTGGTACAGGCACTTCTACTGTATCCAAATTTCATTACTTTGGATGTATACCAAACAGTGGTAAAGCCGGATCATATGACAGCTTTCTTCCTCTTCCTCCTCCTCCTCCTCCTCCGGTTTTGATTTTGGTTTTGCTTGGAGGTATAGGGCTGCACTGGAGTTTGAACTCAGGGTTTACCATTTGTGTCACACCGTAGCCTTTTAATTAGAGGTTTAATGACAGTGCCCAGGCAAGCCCTGGATTCTTTGCAGTATACTCCCAAAACCTTTATGCAGACAGTCTCGTCTATGAAAAGAACAATGCCTACTTCACAGAAGTCAATGGAGTAAGATATAGGTGCAGCTAATTTTGAGTGCTCACCATCATATGGATGCAGAGTTAGATGCTGTGTTGTACTTTATCATACTGACTCACTTCTTGCAGCAGTAGAGTAGCTCAGACTTGAGCTGGGTTGGGTCAATGTGATATCCAGCAGGTTCAAATCCCATAAAGAATTGCATTTCATGTTACAATACTCCAGGCCCATACATAATATGCACACAATAAATTATCCTTCTTCTCTCCTAGTGCTAACCTTTCTACATTGATTTTTTTGAGACAAAATAAGGCATTTTAATCACTGCAACTATCTATACATGTACACTAACCCATCCAGAACACTAGCCATTTTTCTTGCTGTACTTACGATAACATGCTATAATTTGATAATTGTCATGCATCCATTTACATAATGTAGTACTTTTGAAAATGTCCTTTACAGAGCAAATGTATCTGTTAGCCAAACTGAAATTAAATTCCTCTGTGCAAATTGATTGGGAAAAAAATATGGGCTCACAAAAGAGATGATAGAGGATGACTTTTATAGATGTAATGATTGTCTAAAAAGAGAGTGACCCTGAAATCCTGTAAAACAGAGTTGTTAGCATACTGTGGCACATACTTGTAGTCTCAGCAACTCTGGAAGCAGAGAGCTGAAGTCAGCCTGGGTCTCAAAATCAACCTTGTTGATGAGATTTCATCTCACTAACAACTTGGGTATGATACTCCTGTAATCCAAGGTACATGGAAATAGCAGGTAAGAAGATCAAAGTCCTAGGCTGGCTCTTGACAAAACACACAAGATTCAATCTGAAAAATAACTAAAGCAAAAATGGGCTGGGCTATAGAGCTCATATGGTAAAGTGACTGCCTAGCAAGGATGAGTCCCTGAGTTCAAACCCCAGGACCAAACAAACAAATGACAACCACCACCACCACCACCACCACCACCACACACACACACACACACACACACACACACACACACACACACACACACACACACACACACACACACACACACACACACACACACACACACACACACACACACACACACACACCCCAAACCCAGAAAATTCTCTCAGGACACATCAGGACAGTCTAAATTTAGGCACACTTATATAAAATCCAAACTAACAGAGAGAAGAAAGGATGTTGCTAAAATATCTGTGAAACCAGTCTGCCCTTAGTTCCTGGCAATGCTTTGTTGGAGTTTGGTAAGTGTGGTGGCCCAGCCCAGTAGGCTGCATTGACTGTCCTGAGAACTATGTACCACAAAGCCATTACAAAAGCATAAGCAGGAAGGAGGCCCATGCATTGCATGGGAACACATGCCAGGCAAGGCTGGTGATTCTAGTTCACAAGAAAGCAGGCTGTGCGCTGCAGCCATGAAACAAGCATATCCCACTCTGGATGTCAGGCCATGGCTAGTGTTCTTAAATTACAATGGCTTTCAAATGCTAGCATGCCATCACCTCACAGCATGCAAGGAAATGAACTTGATTTTGAAATGCGAACAAGAATTCCAAAATGTCTTAATAGGTTCTATTATTGCCAAATACATAGAAGCAGAAGTTTCTGTTTACTTCTGTATTTGTAGACATATTGATGTCCTTTTCATCATTACCACATCCATTCTGGGTTTTTCCCAAATGGAATCTATATTTCCTGTACCATGAACAGTATTGTGGCTATTTCTCATAGTCCAAGGGACCAAAGAAGTCCAAAATCAAGAGCAAAGTTTGGTCCATGGATATGTTCTGCTGGCTTGGTACTGATTTAAGTTTCTTTTTTTTTTTGTCGGTCATGGGGCTTGAACTCTGGGCCTGGGTGCTGTCCCTCAGCTCTTCAGCTCAAGGCGAATGCTCTACCACTTGAGCTACAGTGCCACTTCCTGATTTAAGTTTCTTGTTTATTTATTTAAGCTTTAATTTTTTTGTACAGGTGGGACTTGAGCTCAGAGCCTTGAAGCTCTATGAATTGAGCTCAAATTTTGGCTTTTCGCTGATTAATTGGTGATAAGAGTCACACACACTTTCCTGTTGGAGCTAGCTTTGAACTATGATCCTTAGACCTCAGCTTCCTGAGTAGCTAAGATTACAGTTGTGAGCCATCAGTGACCAGCATTTATTTATTTTTGTTTCATTTTAACTGGTCCAAGAAAATATAGACATGTTCCAGAAAATGTATGGAAAAAGCTAAGACAAGAATCTGCGTTGTTTATAAAGGCAATGTGCAAAGGACACACAGCCACAGAGTAGCCAAGAGAAGACCTACTAGGCTCAACATGAGGAAGAACCTAGGGAAAGAAAGGGAACTCAGCTTTCTGGGAGGTGGATGACTCAGAGGTATGGCTGAACACTTACAAATCAGCAAAAGGGAATGGCAAGAGACGTAACAAGACAGAGCTGAAGAAGGAATGATTACTAATTCCAGCAAAACTCAGAAACTGCAGCCATTATCAGCTTATAATTTTCCAGAAATGTTTCAAAAAATGGATGAGGAAAAACTGGGAGAGAACGAGAGAAGGGGTGACATTGTCAAAGAAGAAATGTACTCTTGAACAACACACTGTTGAACCACCAGTGGGTCATGGAAGAGATTAGAAATGAAATTCAAGTGTTCATGATATTCAACAAAAATGAACACACAAACTACCAGCTCCTCTGGGACACAGCAAAGGCAGTACTCAGAGGCAAGTTTATAGTTCTGAGTTCCTACATCAACAAATTGGAGAGATCTGAAACCAACAATTTAATGAGACATCTGAGCCTCCTTGAAAAAGAGCAACAAATAAACCCCAATCCAGTAAACGGAAAGAAATACTCAAAATTAAATCAGAATTAAATGAATTAGAATCCAAAAAAAAAAACCATAGAAAGAATCAACAAAACAAAGAGTTGGTTCTTCGAAAAAATTAAGAAAATCGACAGACCCTCAGCAAATCTTATCAGAAAAACAAGAGAACACACCCAAATAAATAAACTCAGACATGAGAATGGAAACATCACCACAGAAACAACTAAGATTCAGAATATTATAAGGGAATACTTCTCAAAACTTTATGCTAATAAGTTTGAGAACTTGGCAGAAATGGACCTTTTCCTAGCAAATACGGATATGCCGAAACTAAACCAAGATGAGTTAAACCAGCTTAACAGGCCTATATCAAGCATTGAAATAGAAACAGCAATAAGAGACCTCCCATCTAAGAAAAGCCCAGGACCAGATGGATTTACAGTGGAATTCTACAAGGCCTTCAAAGCAGAGCTCACACCAATACTCCTTCAACTCTTCAATGAAATTGAAAGAGAAAGTTCACTACCGAACTCATTCTATGAAGCTGTAATAACCTTCATCCCAAAACCAGGCAGGTACTCATCAAAGAAAGAGAACTATAGACGCATTTCTTTGATGAACATTGATGCAAAACTTCTCAACAAAAATTTGGCCAATCGACTTCAACAATTCATCCAAAAAATCATACACCACGATTGAACAGGATTCATTCCAGGGATGCAAAGCTGGTTCAATATATGCAAATCAATTAACATAATTAATCACATCAACAAGAGCAAGGATAAGAACCACATGCTTATCTCAATAGATGCAGAAAAAGCATTTGACAAGATCCAACACTCCTTTATGATGAAGGTTCTGGAAAAATTAGGAATCCATGGAACATTCCTCAATACAATAAGGCTGTATATGACAAACCTACAGCCAGCATCATACTCAATGGTGAAAAACTAAGCTATTTCCTCTAAACTCAGGAATGAGACAAGGATGTCCACTCTCTCCACTTCTCTTCCATCTAGTATTAGAATGCCTAGCTACAGCAATAAGACAAGATGCAAACATAAAGGGTATCCAAATAGGGAAAAAAGTAGTAAAACTCTCCCTCTTTGCAGATGACATGATCTTGTATTTAAAGAATCCCATGGACTCTGCTCCCAAATTACTCAAGGTGATTCAAAACTTTGGCAAAGTAGCAGGGTATAAAATTAACCCTCAAAAATCAATGGCTTTTCTGTATGCCAACAAAGAGAAAAGTGTGGCTGAAATTAGGAAAGCAACTCCATTCATAATAGCCCCACCAAAAAAAAAATACCTAGGAATTAACTTAACCAAAGAAGTGAAGGACCTCTATGATGAAAACTTTAAAAACCTGAAAAAGGAAATCAAAACAGAACTTAGGAAGTGGCAAAAACTCCCATGCTCCTGGATTGGAAAGATCAACATCGTGAAAATGGCACTACTTCCCAAGGCTATCTACAAATTCAATGCAATACCTCGCAATATTCCAACCTCATTCTTCAAGGAAATAGAAGAGACAATCCAAAAATTCATATGGAACAATAAAAGATACCGAATAGCAAAAACGATCCTTAACAGAAAGAACAGTGCTGGAGGAATATCAATACCAAATTTCAAACTCTACTACAAAGCCATAGTAATCAAAACAGCTTGGTACTGGCACAAGAACAGACCTCAGGACCAATGGAATAGAACTGAAACCCCAGAAATGAACCTAAAGACGTATAGCCATCTAATCTTTGATAAGGGAGCTACAAAAATAGAATGGAAGAAAGACAGCCTCTTCAGTAAATGGTGCTGGCAAAATTGGTTAACTACTTGTAGAAAATTAAAGCTAGATCCTTATATATCACCCTGCACCAGAATCAACTCCAAATGGATCAAAGACCTCGGAATCAAAGCAGACACTCTGAAAACATTACAGGATGGAATAGGAGAAACCCTAGGTCTCCTTGGCACAGGCTGAAATTTTCTTAATAGAGACCGGGAAACACAACAAATCAAAGAAAGGTTGGACAAATGGGATTGCATGAAATTGTAGAGCTTCTGCATGGCAAAGGACATAGCTAAAAAGATCAATAGAAAGCCCACGGATTGGGAGAAGATCTTCACTAGCCACACAACGGACAATCGTCTCATATCTAAAATATACCTGGATTTCAAAAAATTAAATCCCCCAAAACCAAATCCTCAAAGAAACAACTGCCCAATCAATAAGTGGACTAAAGACTTAAAGAGAAACTTCTCTGAAGAGGAAAGAAGGATGGCCAATAGACACGTGAAGAAATGCTCAACCTCTCTAGCCATAAAAGAAATGCAAATCAAAACAACATTGAGATACCACCTTACCACAGTTAGAATGGCTAGAATCAAGAACTCTAATAACACCAGATGCTGGAGGGGATGTGGACAGAAGGGAACCTTACTACATTGCTGGTGGGAGTGTAAACTTGTTCAACCACTTTGGAAAGCAGTATGGAGGTTCCTCAAAAGACTTCACATAGAGCTCCCCTATGACCCAGCAATCCCACTTTTGGGCATTTATACAAATGATCACAAACAAGACCATACTAAAGCTACCAGCACAACTATGTTTATTGCAGTATTATTTACCATAGCTAAGATCTGGAACCAACCCAGGTGCCCCTCAGTAGATGAATAGATCAAGAAAATGTGGTGTATATATATATATATATATATATATATATATATATATATATATATATATATACACAATGGAATTTTATGCCTCCATCAGAAAAAATGACATTGCCCCATTTGTTAGGAAATGGAAAGACTTGGAAAAAAGTATATTAAGTGAAGTAAGCCAGGCCCAAAGAAACATAGGTCCCATGGTTTCCCTTATTTGCAATAACTAGTATATGTCTGAGTCAAGCAGAAAAGGTCAGATAAGTTAATGTTAGGGGAATGAACCTCAAGATAAGGACTCAAATGTTTTTTCTTGCTTGCTATTGTTTCTAGCATATTTTTTTTTTTTTTTTTGGATCTGGTCGTGGGGCCTGAACTCTGGGCCTGGGTGCTGCCCCTCAGCTCTTCAGCTGAAGGCTAGCGCTCTACCACTTGAGCCACAGCGCCACTTCTGTCTTTTTTCTTTTTGCTTATGTGGTGCTGGGGAATCGAACCCAGGGCCTCATGCATGCAAGGCAAGCGCTCTACCACTGAGCCACCTTCCCAGCCCCTGTTTCTAGCATATTTATAAGATGATTTCTTTGTGACTTTGTATGTCCCTCCCCCACGGTATAACCCCTGCTTTCACTATATTTGATGTTGGTATAATTTGTGGAGGGGAAGGGCAAAAACAAATTGTTTAAGTAGGGATACAGGTGGACCCCTTGCAACAATGAGATGTACAAGTTGTTATGTCAAAAAACGAACTTTACAACTTTTATGTGTGTGCAACTTTTGTGTGTGGGGGGGTGGGAGGAGGTGGGGGGAGTATGGGAAGGGATGGGAAGGGGAAACAAAGAGGAGGTAACAATGCTTGATAAGGAATGTACTCGTTATCTTGCCCATGTAATTGTAAATCCTGTGTATGTATTCTCACAATAAAAAAAAAGAAATGTACTCTTTACTTGCAATTGTAATCCCATTATATATCACCTTTAAAATAACAATAAAAGAGAGGTTTTTTTTTCTTTTTTCTGTTTTGGGTCTGGTCGTGGGGCCTGAACTGTGGGCCTGGGTGCTGTCCCTCAGCTCTTCAGCTCAAGCTATCGCTCTACCACTTGAGCCACAGCGCCACTTTCCGGCTTTTTCCTTTTGGTTATGTGGTGCTGAAGAATCGAACCCAGGGCCTCAGGCGTGCAAGGCAAGCGCTCTACCACTGAGCCTCCTTCCCAGCCCGAGTTGTTTTTTTTTAAGGTGTAAAAGAATGCATCCTAAGCCAGGACCAGGTATATACCTGTTACAGTTTCTTGGGAAACTGAGGCAAGACGGTCCCTGAAGTTCCAGTCCAGCCTGAGCAAAACAGAAAGACCACCCATCTGATGAAACATATATTAATAAAGTAACAAACATATCTTACTGAACATCAAAAAACAAAAACACATATCTTTCATTATAGCATGGTTTATGGATTGCATTCAGTATTTGCTTTTTCATGAATCTTGATGCAGGTAAAAATATGGGAAACAGTCTCCTGTTGTCTTTGAAAGAAGGAAACTGACCTCCAGTCAAACAATAGAAAGGTTGCTCACTCACAGATAAAGTGTGTGACACAGGCAGCTGTGTATCCATGGGTTTCAGCTGCAGACAGAACTGGGTTTATACTCTCATAAGTTCTTGTTGACTGTGGCTCTCGGGCAGTTTATTGTAACGTTGTGAAGCCTAATTTCCTGTTTGTATAGATAGGGATAGTAATATGTCTACTGTAGTTTTCTGGTGTTGGATTTGAGATTGAACATCATTTTTCTTCCCATCATGAGGGAAATCCAGGAAATGCAAGCAATTCATCTTTGATTCACTAATTAAAGGTTTGTCAGCTTTTCAACATTAAAATTTTGGCTTTCCGAGAGTCACAGGATGTATACCTTCTTTTAAAAAATAACCGCTTTCCTGGGGTACAATTCACATAGCATAGGATTTGTACCTTTTAAATGCAATGAAATGATTTTACATAAATGTACAGAGTACAGTTTTCACCACACTCTAGTATTCGAACATCTCTACCACCACAAAAGAAATTTCGTGTCCATATCCAGCCATTCTTCATTCTCATCTCTAGACTCAGGAATCTAGTTACCTTGTTCTTTTAAAATGAAAATAAACCCATTTATATATGTAATTTTAGAACTTAGATATATCATTAATAGCAACGAGAAGGAAGTGCCTATAAATATTCAGTTTTATCATGCAATTATACTTGTATATAATCTTCCTATCAGACCTCTTTGAGCCTCACAGTCAACAATTCCACAGTCTCTACTAGCTAGTTAGCTGTCCATTCATGGAACCCTGACAATCCATCAGGTTCTATAGGGACAGCTAACCTTTTCTAAGATCCCTTCCTCAGATACAAAATAGAAATGAAGTTCTTTTCTTTGGGTTATTTTAGGTTAGAGTTGGTAGAGTTTCATATTTTAATAGCTGCATTATATGGACTAAGTGTTAGTAGACTGTTCAGAGAAACATATCATTCATTCCCAGTGGACTGGTGCTTGTTCCTCTCCATTGAGCTGGCTATGACTCAACAACATACTTTTCCACACTGCAGGTTTACAGGTTACACATATGAACCACTCACTCAAAAGGCTGCCCTGGGCTCAAGTCCCTTAGGCAATCCTCATTTTATAGACTCTCACCCCCCCCTTCTTTCCTTCCCCTCTTTCAGAAAGCATGTCTAGAGCTCTTTCCTAGGACACTCAGCCTAGCAGGGTCCCCCTAGTGTCTCTAAGTACACAGCCCTGTGCAGTGCCTGGCAAACAGGGCCTGGAGTTTGTTGCAAGAAGACACTGCCTCTCCTCCTGCTCCCAGTCTGTTTCATGATGTTAAGTTGTAGGTGGTTGGGGATACTTGACTAAGGTTGTGCTCAATGGTTCTGGTGTACATTATTAGCAATCCCATCCTCCTAACGTGAGTGTTCTGTGTGTGTGTGTGTGTGTGTGTGTGTGTGTGTGTGTGTGCGCGCACGCGCGCGCATGTGTGTGCGTGTGTGTGTGTGTTTCTATACCTTTATGCAGGGCATTAGATTACCTGGACATTCTTAGCATCTTAGCACAGCAAGAAACTACAGAGATTATATCTTGACCGTGACAAGTTAGTTTTTCTTTTTCCCTTCTTTCCTTCCTTCCTTTTCCCCTCATACTAGGTTTGAATTTGTGACCTCCTGCTTGTGAGGCAGACACATCCCCACTCATAGAAGTTAACTTTTCTGTCAGATATCTGCCTGGTGTGGTTTCATGCAAACAAGAAGCTCCAAAACATTGGTTGGATGAATAAGATATGCTCTGTTTAACCACCTCAGAAGCCCATTCTTAATGGCCAGAGGACCTGAGGCTCAAGCCCAACCATTCATCTGACTAAGCTTCCTGTTGGCTTCAAGGAACAGGCAACACATGTTCATAAAAGCTATGATAGGGAGGGAAGAGGGTACTCATTCTTCCCTGGACAGGAACCAGTAACATGGGGGCTTTGTCACCATATCAGACTCATGAAGTATGTCCTGATTTTCCCCACTGCACAGATAAAGCTTCTGAGGTTCAAACTCACAACAAGAGCATCCCCTTCCCCTTCCATGCTACTTAGAGGAGGCACTCATAGGAGCAAATGTGCAGAAAATTTCCTCTCCAAAAGTCTAAAGAAAAAACTTGCATGAAAAAAGTTGCTTTCACTCAAACAACATTCTACAATATTTTATGACTATCAATCAGTTGCCATAATCTCACTAATTTAGAATAACAGGCAATTTAGAATAATTAAAATAAATGGTAGACTACTTTTGTTTGTATGTATGGGGCGGGGGGCGGGGGCGGCGGAGGGAGTGTGAAAAGAAATGGAACCCAGGTTTGCACAGGTTAGGTGAGAACTCGATTGAGCCCTGGGTTTTTTGAGACAGGGCCAGATCTCCTTAATGTGGTTGATGCTGGCCTGGATCTTGCAGTCTTTGTCCTAGAGCCTCTTGTATGCTGTGATTACAGACATGTACCACCATACCCAGCAGCATTTATCAAGGTTTAGGTTTATGGGGGTATTTTTTTGTTTCTATCTTATTGACAGAAGATTTTTCTCAACATTCTAGAAATTATAATTATAATTCTAAAGTACCTTACAGATTTTTTTGAGCAGAATACGTTTTTTTTAGTTTGAAAATACTGTACAGGGCTGGGAAGGTGGCTCAGTGGTAGAGCGCTTGCCTTGCATGCATGAGGCCCTGGGTTCAATTCCTCAGCACCATGTAAGCAGAAAAAAAAAAGCTGGAAGTGGCACTGTGGCTCAAATGGTAGAGTGCTAGCCTTGAGCTGAAGAGCTGAGGGACAGCGCCCAGGCCCAGAGTTCAGGCTCCCCGACCGGACCAAAAAGAAAAAAAAAAAAAAAGAAAATACTGTACAGAGGGGTTACAATTACATGGGCAAGATAATGAGTACATTTCTTATCAAGCATTGTAGCCTCCTCCTTTGTTTCCTTTTCCCATCCCATCCTCCCCCCCCACCCTTACAGAATTTTTTAAGTGATAACTCCTCCAATTGTGTTCTCATTACTTATTTATAAATTATTCCTTATAATTAAGTTATAATTATATACAAGTGTGCATTATAATAAAAAGTAAGCACACACTTTGAATTTTTGTAAGTGAATACAAAGTAGTAGGCTCTATTCTAATATTTTTGCATAATGTCGTGTGTGTGTATGTGCATGGCATGCTGTGGCTTGAACTCAAAGCCTTGAGCTCTTACTTGGCTTTTTGCTCAAGGCTGGCACTTGAGTCATGCTTCCATTTCCAGATAAAAGTCTCAGATTTTTCTACCCAGATTGGCTTTGAACCATGATTTCCATATCTTAGCCACCTAAGTACGTAAGATTACAGACAGGAACCATCAGTCTGGCACAATATTCACTTAGAAGAGCTGGCCAGCCTAGTTAGCAACTGCCACAAGGTATTTCTTTTGATTGCCAGCTTGAGGAGATCCATTGAAGGAGGTAACAGCAGGATAATTTCAATTGACCCCCACATGCATAGGGAACAGGAGAGAAAGCCCCAACAAAGATGCATAACCATGGCTCTGTGGTACTTCTGGGAAAGGAGGAGTTGAGATTTGGGCCTTCAAGAGATTGGCAAGTTACATCAATTAGGCTGGTGTTAGCAGTAGGGTAGACTCCTTTTCTATTGAGCCAAATCACATGGCTCAACAGAATATATTGAGAGAAGAACAAAAGGGAAGATTTATTTTATATGGAGACCATTTGGTGACAATTGCTTTAATATCTAATGTTTAATCATGTGCGTCTACCCATAAACCCAATCAACAAGAAATCCAGACCCTTCAGTGGGGCTGAAGAGAAAAAGAGATTAAAAATGGCCTCCTTCAATTTTGCATCCAACAAGAACTTTATGGCAATAGTCAGATAATGGGAGTAAAATGCTCACTCTCTTTGGGGGGAAATAAGAGCCTGACTGCCTTCTGAGAGAAGGTGGCCTCAAGCCATCACAATTACTATTTACAGGCCACAAAATGACATCATGGAACATTCAGGAGCCCTACCAAGTTGCTGGTGTAGTTTTGACCTGCCTGGTGAAAACCTAGTGACCAATCCAGGTGGCACAGGTAAGTGGCCAGGCCACTCCACCTGCCTGATCCCAGTGTTGGCACCTGGACACTTTAGTCCCACACTAGGTTTTGCTTCACTGAGCTGCTTCTCAAGTTGAATTGATCTCGGGAAGAGCAAAACCAGTGTTCACTCAGGAACTTCTGATGTGCTGCAGGCAATTGGGAGAATTCATTGCTTCTTGTAAATGTGGACTCTTTATAACCTTATGGAAATGTGAGTGACCACGCAAAGCTTCTTTCCCACACCTCCCCAAGTTCACAAAGTGGCCCAGGCAACACTGTTTTTAATTACGGTCTATTTTCTCAAGAGCCAGATTAGAAGTATTATAGTACATGTGTTTCCCTAAAGAGTAGCTTCAGGCCAATCACCTCTTTAAAAAGAAACATAGTTTTGTCATCTAAAGGGAGGAATAATAGCACAGCTTGCTTTAGAAGAGAAGAAGGGAGGGGAAAGGATTTGGACTTCACTTGTGATATTACTGTAGCCTCTGAGACTGATGAAAAGCCATCAGTAAGCAATTCTTTGTAATGACTGTCACTAGTTAAAGTTCCTCTCTGGGGGGAATGCCTGCACAGAACCATCGGAGCCCAGGAATGTCAGGAAGAACAGAAGATGTGGTCCAAGGCATGTGGAACATGTAGAAGGCCCTGGTTCAGTCTCCAAAACTCAGACACACTTTCCCAGAAGTGGATGAGGATACAGTGGGGTAGAACAATGCATTGTTTCAGGCAGGAATTATGTCACTCATTTGTGATGGTCCTAAGAGGTCCAGCACAAAGCTCTGTACCTCGTCAAAGCTTGACATCACTTGCTGGATAGAAGAGTGAGAGACTTCAGGGAAGGGAGAAAACTTTACTTGGAGTCCCTAGGACTGCTCAGGCTTCACCCAAAGCATGGACAAACATCCTACGTCCATGTATGGCTGGAAATCATGCTGGAAAAAAAAAGTAAAAACAAAACTGATCTTAACTTGACAAATGATATGAGAGTTGATTGGAAAAATTAACTGCTCAAAATGTTAAAAAGAATGAAGAAGGAAAACTAGCCTTTTAAAAAGATATCAAAATATATGCTAACACTGCAGAAATTTTGAAAAAGGTACTAGCACAGAGCAATGAAATAACAGTCTACAAATCAATACCTATGTGTGAGCAACTAACAAATAACATAAAAGTCGTGCCAAATGATTAGAGAAATATATATATATATATATGTATATATATATATATATATATATATAGTATATATAAAATGTGGGAAACAACTAGACAACTGAAAAAAAAACAAAGAGCCATCTTTCATTCCTTATATAAACATGAAGTTTGGTTTGGTAACACAACTATAACTTCAGTGCTTAGGTGGCTGAGGAAGAAGAAGCCAACCTGGACTACATAGTAAAATCCTTTCTGGTAAGGGAAGAAAGGAAGAGGAGGGGAAAGGAAGAGAGGAGAGGGGAGGGGAGGAGAAGGGAAGAAGGAGGGGAGGAGGGAAGCCAGGGAGGAGAAGGGAAGGAAAGGGAATAGGGAAGATCTGTGCAGATTCATATCCATGCCTATTCATACATTCACACACACACACACACACACACACACACACACACACACACACACACACGCACGCAAACACATAAACACTTGTGAGTGCATATGCAGATACAGAAACTATGGCAAAATGTATAAAACTTTTTTTTTTTTTTTGGGTCCAGTCGTGGGGCCTGAACTCTGGGCCTGGGTGCTGTCCCTCAGCTCTTCAGCTCAAGGCTAGTGCTCTACCACTTGAGACACAGCGCCACTTCCGGCTTTTTTCTTTTTGCTTATGTGGTGCTGAGGAATCGAACCCAGGGCCTTGAGCATGCAAGGCAAGCGCTCTCCACTGAGCCACCTTCCCAGCCCAAATGTATAAAACTTTTAAAAAGACTAATATATACTAATAAAGTATATAATCTAGATTATGTTAAAAAGTTGAACATTTATATGGAAAAACACTACAGTAAAAAAAGAAACACCATCCCATAAGTAAACTATGCTTAATATTCTTCCTTCAGCTCTAACTTCTTAGTAAGGAAATGATGAACTACAAGACATCTTTATAAACCCATCTGAGAAAAGATAAAAACAGGAAACAGAAATGGAACAAAAATATACACTAAACACATAAGAAGATATTCAGCCTCTTTCCATAGTAAAGAAACATAACATGGATTTTAGATTAGCAAAGAGCAAAACATTTTGCTAACACAGAGTATTAGGGAGAACACAATAAAACTAGCACTTTGGGAAGGATGAAAATGGCATGTTTTTTGAAAGAATTAGGCAAAAACAACAGCCATTTTACTTTAAGATATTTACCCTAGGGATTAACCTATATCAGATTTGTACTTACAAGAGTATATACAAGAATGTTTACAAACCAGGAAGACACAAAAAGAAAGAATACCCTGGGCACTGGTGGCTCACGCCTGTAATCCTAGCTACTCAGGAGGCTGAGATCTGAGGATTGCAGTACAAAGCCAGCCCAGGCAGGAAAGTTTGAGAGACTCTTATCTCCAATAAACCACTCAGAAAACTGTTAGTGGCGATGTGGCTCAAGTGGTAGAGTGCTAGTCTTGAGCTGAAAAGCTGAGAGACAGCATACAGGCCAAGTTCAAGTCTCACGACTGACTGAAATGAGAGAGTGAGAGAGAGAGGGAGGGAAGGAGGGAGGGAGGGAGGGAGGGAGGGAGGAAGGAAGGAAGGAAAAGGAAGGAAGGAAGGAAGGAAGGAAGGAAGGAAGGAAGGAAGGAAGGAAGGAAGGAAGGAAGGAAGGAAGGAAGGAAAGAAGGAAGGAAGGACGGACACAGTATTGCTTATGAAAACTGTTAAAATTTCTAGGAAGAAAGGTAGATGTGGTGTGCAAATCTGTAATTCCAGCCACTTGGAAGGCTGAGGCAGAAGGATTCTTGAACCTAGTAGGTCAAGACCACCCTAGACAACATAGTAAGACCTTATCCTAAAAAAATAAAGGCTATATTAGAATGAGCCTTCCTCTTTGGCTACCACTTTTTAACTTAAGATCTACCATTAAATTAAAAACCAGATGATTTAACTCAGTGCAGTAGTTTATATTAGGTACACATGTTCTTTCCAAGTTATAAGATGGTAAGTGGAGGCTTAAAAGTATTTGATGAAGAGGGATGTCCCTGTGTGCTTGCCCCTCTAGGTAAGTGATGTGTCTGCCCCATGTCTCTTCCACAGAGAAACGATCCCTCCAGCAGCTCCATGTTACAAGGCAAGCACTCCAAGTCCTACTCCTTTCAGCATTGTTCCTTGGAGCCTTGATAACACTCACTACCCAGTGTCCACTGCCCGATCAGCAGGGACTAAGCCCATCCTCAGTGTGGTGAGCCTCAAGCCCATTTGCTCCAGTTGGCTCACAGGTGGGAGAAGGTGAAATCCAGGCCTTCTGGACTCCTCTATCTTTTTTTTTCCTGTGTTCTCTGTGTTCCAGCTCATTGTTAAGAGGTGGTGGTGGGGGGGACTTCTCAGTTCAACCTTGTACTAGCGAAAACGTTTTTGAGCAGAATAAAATAGCACTTTATAGATGTGACCTAACTTAGTCCTCAAAAAGAAAATCATGATTTAGAGGTAAGTTCGTTGTCTTATTGAAGTAAAAAAGGCTTAGAAATGTTACGTCAACGTCCAAGGTCACTGGGTTGATGGAGCACAGTGAGCTCAGGGCTGATCCCCTCTAAAGTCCTTGCTAACTGGATTACAGCCAGGCCCAGTTGAGGTGCTGGTAGGCACTGCTGAATTAGCAGATCACTGAAGTTAAAAGCATTAAAAATCTCCCCTCCCCCATCCCTCCCTACCGTCCCTCCCTCCCTTCTCCTGCTTCTGCTTCTGCTTCTCTCTCTCTCTCTCTCTCTCTCTCTTTCACACACACACACACACACACACACACACACACACACACACACACACACACACACAATTATTAAGCATCTCTAGCAAATCATCTTGGTTACTCTCAAAAGCTCTTCTGAGACTTCCAGGTCAAGCCACATGCCAAAGTTACCCAAGCACCAGCAGCTGGGATTAAGACAGCACATTCTCTAGATAATCTGAGTTCTCTAAGGTCTATTGTTCAAGGTATTTCCTCGAGCCAGAAGTGATCTTCAAATCCTTGGTGATTCATTTCTTCTGACACCAAACCACATCTATTATAAGGATTCAGCTATCAAACTTCCACATTTTTCTCTTCTTTTCCTTCAGACTTATCCATGAGCTCATTAATCTATCTATAATAATAGTTTTTAAAAATTAAGAGACAGGGTTGGGATGCAGCTCAGTGGCAAAGCACTTATAGCAAGTGCAATGTCCTGGGTTAGATCCCCAGTACCAAAAAAGAAAACACAAACAAAATATAGTTTAAAAAACTTAAACAAACAAAAAAACCCCCAGCCTTTTGTGAGGAGTTAATTTTAAGGATGAGTGAGAAATGAATGCAAGTCTTGTATCCTTCTAGAGCATTGAATGAGGTCTTATCTTTTCTATGTCAGATTCATTGCTGATTTTCTTTGTGTATATTCACAGTGCTGTGATATGATTTTTACGTTCCTGAAAAATATAGTCAAGTGGTCAAAATGAAAGTATCACATGTAAATAACTCACTACATAATTAAAAAATCCTGTTCTCCAGTCTTTAACATTAAATATGTTGTAATTTAGTGACTTATTTGTTTTGTGTTTTGGGTTTTTTTGTTTTGTTTTGTTTTGTTTTGTTTTGGGGGGGGTCTGGTCATGGGGCCTGAACTCTGGGCCTGGGTGCTGTCACTGTCCCTCAGCTCTTCAGCTCAAGGCTAGCGCTCTACCACTTGAGCCACAGCGCCACTTCCGGATTTTTTCTTTTTGCTTATGTGGTGCTGAGGAATCGAACCTAGGACTTCAAGAATGCAAGGCAAGCACTCTACCACTGAGCCACCTTCCCAGCCCTGTGTTTTTGTTTTTAAGACAGGATGTAGCCATGTAAAAAAAAAAAAGTTAAGAGACAATATTACTAATAGAAATGAGTCTGTTTCTTTCCTCCTAATACTGAGTATATTAACCTAATTCTCAGTGAAGATTATACATTCAAAACCTTGCAAGCACCCTACCAAGGATTCACTACATGTATGTTAGTATAGATACTAGTTTACAGATTATCTCAGTCCTTTTCTTTCCAGGATGAGGCCAATTATTGGCTCTGTGTGTGTGTGTGTGTGTGTGTATGTGCACGTGCGCGCGCTAGTAATGCAGCTTGAACTCAAGGATTCTCACTCAGCTTTTTTGTTCACAGTTAGCACTCTAACACTTGAGCCATGCCTCCTGCTCCAGTGTTTTGCTATTTAATTGGACATGAATTTCTCAGGTTTGTCTCTCTGACTTGGTTTTTGAACTGTGATCTCAGATCTCAGTCTTCTGAGCAGCTAGAATTACAGATGTGAGCCTCTAGTACCCAGCCTCAATTTGCTATTTTTTTGGGGGGGGGGAGGCTTCATCTTTTTTGTGTGTGTGTGAAAATACTGTACAGAGGGGTTACAATTACATGGGCAAGATAATGGTACATTTCTTATCAAGCATTGTAGCCTCCTCCTTTGTTTCCCCTTCCCATCCCTTCCCTTCGTCCTCCCCCCCCCCCCCCTTGCCCCGCACCAAAGTTGTAAAGTTCATTTTTGACATAAGGACTTGTACATCTCATTGTTGCAATGGGTCCACCTGTATCCTTATTTAAACAATTTGTTTTTCCCCTTCCCCTCCACAAATTATACCGACATCAAATACAGTGAAAGCAGGGGTTATGCTGTGGGGGAGGGACATACAAAGCAACAAAGAAATAATCTTATAAATGTGTTAGAAACAATCACATGAAAGAAAAAAAAAACATTTGTTTTGAAACTTCTCTTAAACAAGTGACAAAAAATATAAAGTTTAAATTAGTCAAAGTGAATGAAAGTAAATTAATCAAATGCTCTGGGGAAAACTTTGGGAGCAATGAAAGATGTTGGCTAAATTGAAATTTAGGAATTATGTCAGCTTTACTCCTCCATTTTTTTTTCTGGTCGTGGGGTCCTACATTCTGGGCCTGGGCACTGTCCCTCAGCTCTTCAGCTCAAGGCTAGCCCTCTACCACTTGAGCCACAGCACCACTTCCAGCTTTTTCTGCTTATGTGGTGATGAGGAATCGAACCCAGGGCCTCTGGCATGCAAGGCAAGTCCCAGTCCCTCCTCCATATTTTTCTTTTCTTTTTGGCAGTACTGGGGCTTGAACTCAGAGCTATTCACTTGCTAGGTGTTTGCTCTGTGACTTGAGCTATGCTCCAGACCTTTTGTACGTTAGTTACTTTTTTAGATAAAGTCTTGTGTTTTTGCCTGGGATTGGCCCTGGTCCTCCATCCTCCTACCTGTGTCTTCTTAGTAGCTGGAATTGTAGGCATGATAAAACATTCCTGGCTTATTTATTGAGATAGGATCTTACTAACCTTTTGCCAGGCTGGCCTTCTACCATGATATCCTGCTCTTAAGTTTCCCAAGTAGCTGTGATTATAGGCATAGACTACCTTGTTGAACCTATAATGTTGTGTCTGCACAAGTTGTTTTTATGTGGGAGGCATTAACTCTTCCAGAGTAACTAGAAGGGGATCAGGTCTGGTTTTTTATCAGAGAAGAACAGTAAGAAGAGCTGTCCTGTGTGTGTGGAGCTGGTGCTCTGGAGTGATGGCCCCATCAGCTGGAACTGCTCTGCGCTGTCCTTCCTTTTTAGGACCTCAGCATCTCCTTCAAGATGGCGGCAGCTACAGAGTGTCCCAAAGTATCACCGCCTGCTTTGCTGGCCCACCCACATCCTGGAATTCATGGCCAGTACTCTCAACAAAACAAGCCAATCCAGAAAAAAAAAATCCTTTAGAATCCTAAACAGGCTGACGAGTCACTTCAGGGGGACAAAACACTTTCATCTCCAAGAGCTGAATATGGGCTTTCTGTTTGCCCTTCTGTCATTTCAAATTGAAGAAAACAGGGTAGCCATTGCTTTGAATTAGCTATATTTGATTTTTTAAAATTTGATTTTCTTGCTCATTTTGTTTTCTTGAAATACATGTTAAAAAATGAATTACTCCCATTTTGAGTTACAGTAAATTTGTCCAACATAGGACTATTGTTATCTATCACTCAGTGTGGGTCTTTACAGATAAGAAGAGCATTCAGGAATGATTACATGTAACATTCAAATGGTTGGATTTTAAATCAACCAATGATTATTTGAGTACCATAGTCCTACAGTTACTATGGTTCAATGTGATGTAGTTTTAGACTAAAATCCAAGTCCAGATAAAAGGAACTTCCCAAAGAGGAAAGGTCTTCCTCAGGAAGAAGTAGGATGTCAATCCAGTGGGAAAACATTCTCCCAATTGAGTTCATCCTGAAAGCTCTCCTCTCACAATACATTTCAAGACTATAATATTCCCTCCACGCAGCAGCAACAAAGCTCAGAGAGACCCAAAGAGCAAAAGGAAACAGCTAAAAACCTCAGTCAGGATCTGGCAGGCTGTAGCATACAAGAGACCCTTCCTGTAACCTCAGCCCTGTGAGCATTTTGGTTGGTGGTATGGGAACGAGAGAGACAAGTTCAAGTTTGGCTCAAGAACATTAACAGGGAACATCAGGCAAACAGACACAAAGACCAAGAACATGAGGCCTTCCTACTTTGGAGTCCTGGGAAGGCCTGTTGAGGACAGTCTGGGCAGCAAGTGAAGGAAGACAGATGGAGAAGGCACAGCGTGATCTGTATGTTCTTGCTCTGTCTGCTGGGGTTAGAATAGAACTGCCTGGGCATGTCGGGTTGCGAGGCTTGACCCAAGTCAGGAGAACAGTATCATGCTTTGTGTGTACATATACACATGTACATATGTGTAAAAGGGGTATGAGAAATTCCTGTTGAGGTGTACTGAAAATGAAATGATAAATAAGAATATACAAGCTCTCAAGAAATCAGAAAAGCCAAGACAAGGTAGAAGCAGAGAGTAGATGGCTGACATGGAGCTTCAGTAAATGAAGGGGTCTCATACAGGAATGGGTATCACGGTCTAAGACCGACAGGGAGACTGTCAGGTTGATGATAGTGAGAAAGAGAGAAGGTCATCCAGAAAGCTATCTCAAAGAACATAGAAACATGGCTGACAAATACAACCACCATTTGCTCAGAATGTGCAACAACACACTATTACATGTTGGATGAATGTGATAAAGGAGTAAAATAATCATCTTCCCTTAGCTTTTTCACTAAAGGCTGGTGCTGTACTACCTAAGCCTCAGCTCCACTTCTGGCTTCTGGGTAGTTAATTAGAGATAAGAGTTTCATGGACTTCTCTGCCTGGCCTGGCTTTGAACCTTGATCCTCAGGTCTCAGCCTCCTTAGGAGCAAGGATTATAATAAGTGTGAGCCATCGGCATTTGGCCTTTCCATGATCTTTGAAAAAAATAAAAACAACTGTGTTAATTCATCAACAAGCTATCTGCAATTGTGTCTATCTTTTGATGTTCAGCTCAGATAAGGAAAAACAAACATTAAAATGAATTAGAATTGGGGTTAGTTTAAATATACACTGAGTTCTTTATCTAACAAATCCAATAGAACATTATTATTAATTTCAATGTTTTGGAAAAAAAGGTTCTTTTCACTCATTTTAGCTGTGTGGGTCCAAGACAATACTATACAATACGACCAGATTCAAGTGAGTTAAAAAAAAATCCTTCTTACTAGAAAGGTTCACAAAGAATTTCTGAAAGAATGTGACTTGAGTTTTGAAAATTGTTATTGAAATGTAGTCTGAAATTTGTTCCAGAAGTTATTTATAACCAAAGAGCATGAAAACTGACAATGATGGACAAGCAAAATGTCTTCCTGGGTAGAGGCTGGGGATTCAATTGAGAATAAGAATTTGAAAAATAGCATTTGCTCATTTTAAGCAATCATTTGTTTTCCCAAATGGATTTTGGGGAACTTGGCTTTACTACAACTCCTATTACTACATTACAAAACTGGAACACACTAGGACCTATCTCCATTTAGCATGAAATGCTGTAAAGATGCTAAAGGAAAATTAAACACACACTTGCAGAACACACACATTTCACCAGAAAACAAATCATTATGGATCATTACTGCTCAAAGAAGAGAAATCCCTGTGAGAATAATGTAGATAGAGTGAAGCTGGTATCTTTCTTCTGACTGGGCAACACCAGCACTTGTCTTTTCAGGGAATGCCAATTTACTCTTGCATTCAAATCCTGTAATAAAAATGCCTCATACGTGCCTTATAAAATTGTTCCTCAAAATACAGAAGGCTGGGCTGAGTGTGGTAGCATACACCTATAATCCCAGCACTCAGGAGCTAATGTAGGAAGACCAAGAGTTCAAGACTAGCCTAATATATATAGAAAAACTTGGTCTTAAGGAAATAAGCAAACAAACATGGAGGATTGAATCTACAATGAATTTATATCTAGATGACAAAATGCAAAATCTTTTTTTTTCTTGTGTTATAGATAATAAATGGCTATCTCTCTTGGGAAATTTTCTCTCTGTAAACAACAAAACATGCCACATTTATATATATATACATATACATATATATACATATATATATATATATATATATATATATGCATTTCCAGCCATCAGAAAGTTCTGGGCTGTTCCTATTTTTCCCTTGTAGATCTTTTATTCTAATATATATTTCCTAATTATGATTTTTACTTGTTACCGACTTTGTATATTCACCAAAGCAACCACAACAACTTTGTAGAATGATGAAAGAATATGAAAAGTTTACATTTTTCGCCATAATTTTCATCATATTTGATCCTATATATGCAAATGAATGACATTTCCTCCATTACACTGATGTCTACACAGACAGTTCTTGTAAACTCTTGGTTGCTGCTATGAGATTAAAATAACTGTTAATAGCTTTTCCTTTTAGACAGAAAGTTTTCAGTCCCTCTCTTGCAGGATTATTAGTCATGTTCCTGCTAGCCATTTGGAAATTTCCAGATAAGAAATTACGTAGTTGGCTATATATACTCCAGTCTGGCCTAGTTCTGCCCTTGAATACTGAGTGTGTGATTCATTTGGTATTTTGCATGTGTATATTTACTAGCATTGAACATAAATATGTAATAAATCAACTGAAAATCTTTATCCTATTACTCCCCATTTCATCAAATCAAGCTAGAATAGAAATATGAAAATGTCTGTTTATTTACTTTGAAAAGGAGAGTAAAACTAGAGTGACATTTTAAATTGTCCTTGTCAACCTCCAGGCTTTTTCATCATTCTTCTCCAGCTCATATTATGCTCTGAGCTCAATATTCTTCTCACTGTTTCCCAAATATGTTTCATTCAGTTGCAGCAAATAGTAAATATTCTGAAGATAATGTGCATATAGTAGAGAAATGCTCAGATGACTGAGTGAGGTCTTGACTTATTAGAAACCTCTTTTTTCCCCCCTCTTTGAGCATCTGGCAAGGTGTAAACCATCTATCAATTGTGTTATAACTATATTCAAGGATATCTCCTCTTCTGACAAAAAAAACTACATAAAGAAAGGTAGCAGATCTTTTTCATCTTTGTGTTCCCAACAAGGACTTAGTGTATGGTAGTCATACAAGTATATTTAGGAAAGGAGGGAGGAAGAAAAGGAAGAAACAAGGACTTAGTGTATGGTAGTCATACAAGTATATTTAGGAAAGGAGGGAGGAAGAAAAGGAAGAAGAAAGCAACATTGTTTTGCATTACTCCCAAGAATGTTTGGCATTTTACTAGCCACTCAGAGTTGCATTCAATACAGAAAAATGCTTGCCTTGAGTTTTTCAATACCACCCTTGCACACGCAGATTGAATTTTGTTTTGCTGAATTCATCCATTCATGATTAGTTGGGTAGCTAAGCTCTTTGTCTTTACATATGTAGCTAAGAATCCCTCTGGCTGTTGTGAATTTTACTCAATATTCAAACCCTTACTATTTGTCTGCTGAAATAGAGCCACTGTCACTCCTCTGCCAATCAGAACTGAGTAAGACCCTTCCATTGTTGAGTAAGCATTAAGCAATTCACAAAAGTTATCCATCTGCTAACTCTAGTTGCCCTGTCGATTACTAGCATAACAAATGTGATGTTTCTCAAGCTCCTCTTTTGGTTTACTAACTAGGTAGGGGAAACAGCCTGATATATCCCATTAAGTCAGTGAACCCTGACATTTTCAACATAAAGACAGCAAACAGTAATAAGTGCAAGACCAAAATGGAAGTATATCTGTTTCTTTGGCTTTCAAGATTACTTAGCTGAGTAGAAAAAGAGGAAATGTACTTGAACCCCTGCAATATCCACCAATGAAACATTCTGAATGTGATGCAGACTTTTCTGAAAGAAGAATGAGATGGCTATCATTTCTCCCACAGTCTGCAATCAAATAATGGAGTGTGAATAAGGTCCAGCTCATTTTGGCTTTCAGCCTCTCAGCATGGTTCAAGTGCATGCCAGATACTCTACTCTTACACCTATTATAGCCCTGCACACAAATCTAAATTATTCAAGCCCTCCCAAAGAAGAGAGCATTCAGCAGCATGCCCACAATGCCATTCCCTTACCTCAAATCAGGTTGCTCACCAATCAGCTGTTTGTCACCCATCATCCTACTTTCAATTTACATTTTTTTTGTCAGTTATGGAACTTGTACTCTGGACCTGAACACTGTCCCTCAGCTCTTCAGCTCAAAGGTAGCACTCTATCACTTGAGCCACAGGACCACTTCTGGTTTTCTGGTGGTTTATTGAAGAGTTTCACGGACTTTCCTGCCAGGGTTGGTTTGGAACCACAATCCTCAGATCTCAGCCTTCTGAGTAGCTAGGATTACAGGCGTGAGCCACCAGCGCCTAGCTCAAATTACAATTTTTATATTCTACAGATAAAACAAGATGCTTATTACTGTCACCTAAAAATACATCTTCCATATGCATACTAATTTTTCAAATTTAAAATCTAATTTCTCTGGAGCAGAGGGGAGTGAATCATAATTGGGAAGGGGTTGTCAAGGTCCAGTATCTGCAAATCTTAGGCAGACACCATGCTTTCTTTATTTAGATCCCTAAAGAAAACAATAATATAAATGAATCGCCACAAATGTATTTTATACTTTGTAATGCAGAGATCAGATTCAGTTTATTTTACTCCTTCAAATAGGAATTGCATTATATCATGGCTGAGACTTTGGCTACCATCCTGGCCTACAGCTCAGCAAGGGACAAATGACCTTGTGGTATTAAGATCTAGAAAAGCCAGGCAGAAAGACAAAGCAAAGAGAACTACACGTCAAGAGGTCTAATTCTAGTTCTCACTAACTGGAAGCTTGAAAGAATATTCAGCATTCCACACCAAGTTCATATTCGCCACAATGGGAGTCAATTCTGAGGCAACCAGGTCACTTTCAAGTATGTTTATTTGAAACTTCAACTTTGTTTCCATTTAGCTCTGCAAAAGCAGCTCCCTCAATTCTGTCCCATTTTCCTCCTCAAAGCTGTATCTCCTCAAAGCTTCATCTCACTCCAGCCTCTGCCTACTTACTAGCTCCCTTCTCCCTCTCTCCTAGACTTTTAGCTCCCCGGTTCCCAGAATGTACCACATGCAAGTCCTTTCCTCCCCTGACATTTCCTCAGTACTTTGATCCTAACTCCAATTCAGCCTGAAAGAAGAGTGAGTCACCTTGAGCATGCCTTTTCTGATCATCCCCTTTAGGCTTGTCTAATTTCCATTAATGCCTTTCCTTTGTTATCAGGACACTTACATTATTTAATAGTTATCTCTCTGTAAATGTATCTCCCTATTCCAGTTCACGTGCCCTTTATTTTCTTCTTTCAGGGTTAAGCTCAATACTTAGTTTTATAAATGCTTATTGAATGAGTTAATAATTTATAGATACACAGAGAACCGAAAAATAGCATAGGCAAAAACACTAATATAGGAGTAACTATTCTCTCTAGAGATATAGATGAACTAGATAGTCTTACTGATTCTTTTCTGCATGCAAAAGCTGTATATTATGTTACTATTTTTTTCCTGAATCAAATCCTTAATATCAACCACCAAAGAACCAGAGGTAAGTAACCCAAATCACTCTGGATAAAAATATGTTGTCCCTTAAACTTTTTATTTCAGAATAATCTTAGATTTACAAACCAAAAAGAAAGTTGCAAAGATAGTACCAAGTTTTCCCATATACTTTTCATCCAGTTTCCCCTAATGCTAACATCTCATATAACTAAGATGCATCTAAGATAACTGAAAAATTGGCATTGTTGTATTACTACCAATAAAATGCTTGTCTTTTATCAAATATCATCAGTTTTCTACAACTGATTTTTTTCCTGTCTCAGGAATTCAGGATACTATAGTGCATTTTCTGTACTCTTAAACCTCAAATACTGATTTGATTTGGAAAACAAATACTGCTTCAAAGTTCAATGAACATCTCCTATAGCCCCAGTGTGATGTAGGGTCAGCACCTCCTTTCCGTTCTCAGTCAAGTGTCACACAATGAATAAAGTCGGGCTCCCAATGCTGGCATAGCTGTGAACTCATATAGGCTAAGAATACTGCAGCCAGGTCAGCACAAGGTTTCTAAATAAAGACACCCAGGTAGAGTAGAGATGCTAGCAAATATGACAACCGGCAATAAAGAGCACCTGAGATGGGGTTTCACAAGAGGATCAAAAGTTCTCAAATCATCTTCAAGAGGCTTTTGTCCTGATGCCTAGAGCATGGTGGTCTGGGTTAAAAAAGAGCTGCAGATGACAAAATGAGGAAGATGGGCTGAGCTGATGCCACTCTCAACCCCAGGCAGGGAGGCTGAGAGGAAGGTAGAAGGGCCAGGAACAAAAGCATCAGGAGCATCTGATTTCAGCAAAGTGGCCTCCATGGTGCACAGGGCATTAAAACAGAAACTAAGGAGCTCAGTTTCATTAATTTCTGTGCTCCCAGGATTTATAAGATAGAGAATGGTGTATTTAGGGAGAGATGGTGAACTTGAGCTCTTGAGAAAATTTGAAAGCAGACTAAAAGAAAGACACCATGGAGAAGAAAGACTGACTGTGGAATAAATGTTCATCGTAAGAGTCTATCCTAGTTTTACAATAGTCAACTAAATGTTCTTAAATCTTATCCTGGCTAAGAATTATGGGCAAGAAGGAATTACACATACTTCTATTTAGCTAATGATGATGAAGTATTTAATTATCACTTATATCTAACACAGCAAGTCAAAATGTTAAAGCTTGGTGAACCTGGACTGCAAAGCCACAAGAGGAATGAATGTTTGATATGTATTCTGGTGCCAGGCAAAGCTTTTCAATCAAGGGTTTAGAGCTCTGGTTCCCAACTGGAAACAATTTTATCCTCCCTCCACCTTCCACTCTGTAGGATATTTGGCAGTGTCCAGAGACATCTTCCATTTTCCCAGTTTGGTTGGGGGTTGATGCTTGCTACTAGTATGTAGCCTTTGGTGGGGGTAGGTGTGTGCTGCTGGTATGTGGCCTTGGATGGTGGTTAAACCATGCTGCTGGGATGTGGTGGGTAGAAGCCAGGGGTGCTGCAAAATGTCCTACAATACATAGGGCCTGTCATCTGGCCAGAATATCAACGTGCCGATGTTCCAACAACTCTAATTTAGAATCACCATCTTTCTTTAATATACATTATTTAACAACTAACCAAACATAGTTTGCCTTTTACACAAATCCTTCAATAAGAAGACCATTTGGATGTAGGCATGCTTATAAAATGTAAACCAACATGCATAATCTGAGTTTCAGTCATGCACTGGAATATGCAGAATATTGCCCAGCTATGCAGAATGAGACCACAGTGAATGAACGGTGACTGCAACTTTGGAAGGCTTTGGGAAGACCCAAGCAAAACCTGTTTGGCTCTCAGTAGATTCCTAACTGATAGAAGCTAATAAAGTTTTTATTGGGGCTTACTTATGTAAGTTCCTGGATATAAGAATACTAACCATAAAGCAAATATCTGCATTTAGCTCCTGTGCCCATTTATTAATTGGGTTATTGATTCTTTGAGAATAGTTACTTGAGTCCCTTATATTTTCTGGATATTAGTCCCTTGTCAGATGGATAGCTAGTAGAAATATTCTCCACTTCTGTAGGTTTTTTGTTTAGCTTAATAAATATGTCCTCTGCTGTGCAGAAACATTTTAGCCCGATGCAATTCCATTTTTCAGTTCTCATTACTATTTACTGAGCTCTGGGAATTTTTTTATTAGATAAATTTTTATTAAGATTAAGTGATTACATAAATTTTACAAACTTCACAGTATCGTGGGATAATGATACTCAATTCAAGTCACAAGCACATTTAACCTTCACAAGGCAAACTGTCATTATCATGGTCTAAAAGTTTGTGAATTCTATAAGCTTTGACAATATAACTATTTCTTCCACATTGGGTGATATGTACATTTGCCCTGGGAATTATATTCAGGGAGTTCCTGTGATGTCATAAGTTACAATGTTTCTCCTGTTCCTTTCTGTAGTAATTGTTATTACAGGCCTTACATTGAGATCTTTTATCCATTTTTAATTGGTATTAGTTCAAGGTGACAGTGATCCAGTTTCTATCTTCTGCTTATGAATGTCCTGTTTTTCCAACATCATTTGTTAGAGAGACTGGCTTTTTTCCCCCCAATATATATTTTTGGCTCCCTTGTCACGTATCAGATGGTTGTAGATACATAGGGTTATTTTGGGGTCTTCTAAATAGGTAATGGAGATAAATTGAGACTCCTCAGAAGAAATAAAAATGGCCAAAAAACACATGAAGCTCAACATCTCTGGCCATTAAACAAATGCAGATCAAAACCACACAGATCCCATCTCATACCAGTAAGAAAGAAAAACCATCATCTATAATGCAAAGAAGTGAGGTACCAGTGGTACACATCTGCAATCCCAGCTACTCAGAAGCCTGAGATTAGAGGATTCTAGTTTCAAGCAAGACCTGCAAAGGTAAGTCCATTACAATCTTATCTCCAGTTAAGCACCAAAAAGAATGGAGCTATGACTCAAGTGGTAAATTACTAGCCTTGAATGAAAAATCTAAAGGACAGCACATACACCCTGAATTCAAGACCAGTATCAGCACAAAAACTAACAAAAAAAAAAAGAAAAAGTCATGAGTTTATGGCTCATGCCTGTAATCCCAGCTACTTGGAGATGGAGATATGAGGATCATGGTTTAAAGCCAGCCCAGGCAGGAGATTCTTATCTCCTGCCACCAAAAATGTGGCTCAAGGGTAGAGCACTAGCATGGAACAAAAAAAGCCAAGGGATAGCACCCAAGCCCTGAGTTCAAGACTCAATACTCACACTCACTCACACACATACACACACACACACAAATAGAATACAAACAACAACAAACGCTAACAAAGATGTGGGGAGGAAGGAACACTCTTATATTGTGGGTGGGAGTATAAACTAGTGTGACCACTATGGAATGCAATTTGGAGGTTCCTCAAAACACTAAACATGTAACTACCCTGTAATACAGTGATACTGCTCAGATATTTGTCCTAGAGATTACAAACCAGGATATGGTAGACACTTGCACACCCATGTGCATTGCTACACTATTCACCATAGTTAAGTTATGGAAACAGCACAGATGCCCTACAATGGAAGCATTAAGAAAATGTAGTATTTATTTACCAGTCCTCAGGGTCTGGGGACTGTCCCTGAGCTTCTTTTTGCTCAAGGCTAGCACTCTACCAACTTGAGCCACAGAGCCACTTCTGGCCTTTTCTGTTTATGTGGCTTCATGCATGCTAGGCAAGCACTCCACCACTAAGCCACATTCCCAGCCCAAAATGTGGTATTTATATGCAATGGACATTTCCTCATCCATCAGGGAGCATATGCCATCAGCAGGAAAATAGAAGACCTAGAAAAAACTGTTAAATGAAGTAAGTCAGGCTCAGGAAGACAAAGGACACATGTTTTCTCTCATATGTGGAAATTAAAACTAAATTATAAACATATATAAAAACATACACAGTCATATGCATATTTATACAAACAAATGGACTAAAGTATGGTAAGTATGAGAGGATTTCAGTGGTATAACCCCTCTGAACAACTTACCATTTACCAATATGAAAACCATGAAGCTGAAACATATTTTGTCAGATGGGAAGTCAACAACAGAAGTGGGGGAAGAGAATGGGACAATGGGGAGAAGAAAGGTGAACAAATGCAGTCATTATATTTAATGTACATATGTGAAAATGGAGCCAACTAACTAGAGAGATGGGGGAAGATGATGGAAAAAGGGACATTGATCAAGAGGCACTTACAAACTAATATGTTTAACTGAAACCTTAAAGGTAACTTTTGTGTGTTTGTGTGTATGTGTGTGTGTTAAAAAAAAACAACACCAGGGAGGACTCAGGTAAACTTGGGTCTGGAGAAGTATTGGAAATGAACCAAAAGAATAACTGCCTCATACGATTAAGGACTAAATTAGAGCTCAGCACAGTGCAAAAAGATAATCAATGCTCAAAAAATATATTAGTCATAATGAGGAGGAGTTACATTATTATTAGGAATATCAAATCTGCACACAATATTTCTGAAGTAAGCCCTGTAGTTTATGCTCAGATGTCTGCTTCCCTCCATATGCACTGTCTAGGCACAAGTAGGAAAGCATGAAAGAGAACACTGGCTGGAATCCCAATGCTCTCACAACTGCAGGTCTTCAGTTGTAACTCCTCCTCTCAATATGGCAGAAAGGAATGTTTTGAAAACAAAAGTGAAAAGGGCTGAGAGAAAGGATGCTACTAGTTTCCATATTAAGACACAACCACCACCCTCTACCATATGTACTGATTTGTCCTCTGCCAACATTTGTCGTTTGCCATTAGGGAGACATGGCCCATGTTTCCAAGTTGCCATGAAAGCACATATCAATATATTTTTAATAAAGCAGACCCTTGGCATCTCTGAAGTCTATTATTTCACTCACAGAGTTAATGAGCATGTACTAAACATTCAGCCACAGGCTGTCCACCAGGGGAGTTGCAAAAGCCAGTACAACATTGTCTTCCCTCTCAAAAATCACTGAACCTATGGTTAGTAACAGTCAAATCTGGATGGCTCCAGAGACCCCTTTCTTTTCCTCTATGCCTAGATTAGCGGAAAGCTGGCTCTGCTCTACAAGAAAATAGACTGGAACTGCCATTGGACCCCCAAAGGCTTTCCCTTTCTAATAAGGCCACTTACCTGACCAGGGAGACCACTATTACACAATCACATCAATGTTCCCTGGTCACCAGTGCTAAAAGTATGCAAGGCATTATCTACCTGACTTGTGCCTATGGTGCATGCACACTTTCATTCTAAGTCTGAGCTGTGAGGTGGGAGTTCATGAGATTGTGGGCATGCTGCTATGTAGGTCCTTGTGAACTCTTTTCCAAATAAATACTGTATAATATCTTCACTGTGTAGTATTCTCACTGCATGGAACCAACCCCATGAAAAAAAGTCAGAACTAACAAAGACAGTAAATGCAGACATGCAGAAGTCAGGATCATTATATCAACAATCTGGATATAGATTGTGTGAAATTTTAGATGTTCCTATTTGTACAAAACAGACTCAAATAACCAATGACTGAAAAACATTTTCCTAAATAATAAAGTATATAGGAGGACTGAATGAATGCCTGTTCCTTGAAGTTCTGTGACATATCTTCCATGTTTTTTAATAAAACAATAGCCAACAAAAACCTGAATGTTTTCCTCCCATTACTACAACCCAGAATAAACTTTGTAAATTTCAGAAAAGACTTGATTTCTGATTGTAAGCATTATGCCCACCTTTGGTCCTCAGCTCTACCCAGACCTTAGTTCCTCCCAACCCTGGAGTTCCCACCATACAGCTGGCCCCTCCCACTCTCCGCCCAGACCCACCTGAGCTCCCCTCTAACTCACTTCCTACCCCAAGACCCTGCTGCTACCTAGATAGTGGAGGGTGCCATGTGCTCTCTCTCTGTCCGGGAGAAATATGTCTCCTCTAATAAAACTTGTAATAATCATTTTCCTGTGTCTGCCTACCTCCTTGTGGTCCTCTGGGATGGATGTGATGGATCCTTTCATTTGGTGGCTCTATGGGGATAGGCCGCCCAGTGGATTTGCTCCCCCTTCCATTTGCAATGGGGTTCCAACAGCTGCCCCGGGACCTAGCCGGAGGACCTATACCCCTGTTGCAAGAGGACCACTCAAGGTAACTTTCTCCTGACGGAGAGCTCTACCTGCTGCCCATCCAACACCGGCTAATTAAGTCCTACCCCCAGGTAAGTGAAGAGTCTTAGATTTCACTGTGCAGGCTCCATTTCTGGGGTGGGGGGGTCAGGGGCCCCTCCAAGTATCTAGCTGATGGCCTCCATGGCTGAGGGATGCCATGGAGAAACGTGACAAGATTTCCACTGGTTATGTCCCATTTTTTGAGCCAAATTCACTACCGAGGAGGCTTGCAGCAAGATTTTGGTTCCACATCACTTACCATACAAAAGGACACAACTAAATTTCTTTACAATCAAATTTGGCCCCAAATTTAAAATTCTCTCTCTCTCTCTCTCTCTCTCTCTCTCTCTCTCTCTCTCTCTCTCTCTCTCTCTCTCTCTCTCTCTCTCTCTCTCCTTGAGTACTGGGTGGGTCAAATTTGGGATGCAAAGCCCTGGAAGAATGTAGTCCAGCAATAATTTGTTTATACTGGTTGAGATAAAAGAATGGGTGAATTTAAATTTAAACTCCTCCCCCACGGGATCCTTCCTCTTCAGAGCCCCTCCTGGGGGAGGGGGAATCCTCCTCCAGCAGGAGCCCCTCCTTTTCTGGATCCCTCCCGCAGACCCTCTTCTCTGCAGGGCCCCTCCCCTGCAGGATCCCTTCCCTGCGGGACCCCCTCCTCTGCGGGACCCCCTCCTCTGTGGGATCCCTCCTCTGCCTTTGCAGTGGGGGTAGGGGGGAACCTGAAGCTCCTGTGTGCCAGATGCAATGTCGAAATCTTCAGCTCTCTCTAGCATTGACCATGTGGCAGATGCGCCATCTTGGCATCATGGGAGCTCAGCTGCTGTTTTATACCAACTCAGTTTCACACCAACTCAACTTGAATCTGTCACCCCTCTCCCCCTGACCTGACTAGCTTGGCACCATTATGCCATGCCACATGTCTGTTCATGTCTTGTCTCCTGTTTACTAAAAGTTCCATTTGGAGTATAAGCCCAGTTGCCGCCCATTTCAGGGAAGGAGGAATAACTGGACTCGGGGCATGAAGGGAGGTGTCCAGGGTCTTTGGGGCAACTGAGTTGGGGACAGCATAATGGACTGGTTGGGCATATCAGTAGAGGCTACTATAAATACAAATAGCAGCAGGTAACAAAGGCAAGACTGTAATCTCGTCCATGATGAACATCCCAAAAAATACAGCTCCATTGCAAAATGCAATGGTTTGATGTCCAAATAAAACAGTAATGAGCTCTGCCTGTATGTTTGTTAACCCTACCATGACAACCCAATTTAGAAAGTATTAGGTGTCTAAATGTGGTTTTCTTTTGTGGACACTAATGAATAGGAACAGAACAACTGTAGAAATCTTAGTCTTCAATAGAAATCTTCATAGCAACCACTGATTTTATGTAACATGTAGTTTGATTCTCTATTTACAAAAATTTTTTTTCAGTTAAAGAGCTGAAAAGCAGCTGTTTTCTGATCACAGAGCTGGCCTTAGAATTCTTAGCTTTTACCAGTTTTACATGCTTAGTTTAGGAAGTTGGAAGAGTTTTATCACCAATGTGCTTTAGAAACTAATTCCATTATCTGTTACAGTCAAAAAATTATAAACATGAAATAGTGAGTGTTGGGGTAAACCAACATGGGTGATAATAGAAGAACCACACTAATCTAACCCCTGCTGCATTCACTCTTTCCTCACCTAAGAGAGGATTAGTTTCCTACTGAACTTGTAATGAGTTACCACAAACCTAGTAGTTTTATTATTTCATAGTTTTATGGGTAAGAAGTCTAATATAAGTATAAAATTAAATTGTCTGAAACTCTGCTTTTCTTCTGGAGCCTACAGGATAATCTCTTTCCTCCCCTGTTCCAGCTCCTGTAGACCACTTGCCCTCTTTGGCTCACACACTCTCTTCCGCCATCTTAGAAGAAGTGATGGCAGGACTGAGTCCTGCTTCCCACTGCCTCCTGTCTGTTCTTTTGTCTGCCTCCCTCGTCTAGTTATGTAGACCTTGTATTGGTCAGCTTTCTGTCACTGTAACAAAAAAAAAAAGCTCTGAGATAAAACAAGTTATAAAGAGAAAAGCTATTTTGGCTCACAGTTGTAAAGATTTCAGTCTTTCTCGGTGCTTCTGGAGAGGCAGTATATCATGGTGGAAATGAATGGTGGGAACATGTAGCTGAGCAAAGCCATTCACCTCATGGCCAGGGAAAAAGAAGAGGTCCGGGGTTACGCTGTACATTTTGAGAGCATGCCCAAAGACCCAAAACCTCTTAATAGGCCCCACTTTTCTTTTGGCAGTCTTGAGCTTCAATAAGAGCTTCTAGCCCGCTAGGCAGGCGTTCTACTATGTAGGACTGCAAGAAAACCTGTTTTTTTTTTTTTTTTTTTTTAATCAAAGTGTACTTGTTGATTAAAAGTTCCTGCTTTGGTGAGGTTGCTAGGCTCTGGTTAAGGAAAAGAGGATTTACTTTGGGATAAGAAAAAGTCTTTGAAATGTAAAATATTGTCTTAAACTGGCTTCTTTTCAAAATGAAAGTAAGACATACCTCAGATTGTTCAAGGAATAACAGAGTGTGTGTATATCTGTATACTGTTAAGCTTATTTCAAAGTTCCCTTATATAAATACATTTTACACTATTCAAACTAGCCAATCATGAGCAGATTGTGAACCTGAGCTCAATCAATCTGAGCAAAGGGGTGGGGCCTGCTGCTTTGGGAATTAAATACAAGAGCAGTTTGCCTGTTCTGTGTGCTTCTTTGCCAGATTTTTGGCTGATGGCACACCCTTCTACAGAAGTAAATTTTGCCTTCCTGAGACAATTATTTATTTTTTAATCTATCATTATGACTCCAATATTTCTTGGAGAGCATACTTATAACAAGCCTTGCCCCTAGCTTGTTTTGCTTTGCTTATTTTTAAAATAAAGCATCACATGAAAGCTCTGGAAAAACTAGGAATCCGGGGAACACTCCTCAACATAATAAAGGCTGTGGATGACAAAACTACAGCCAGCATTATACTTAATGGTGAAAAACTAAAGCCATTTCTTTTAAAATCAGGAACAAGAAAAGGATGTCCACTCTCTCCACTCCTCTCCAATTTAGTACTAGAATGCCTAGCTACAGCAATAAGACAAGATGCAAACATAAAAGGGATCCAAATAGGGAAAGATGAAGTAAAACTCTCCCTCTTTGCAGATGACATAATCTTGTATTTAAAGAACCCCATGGACTCCATTCCCAAGTTACTTAGCTGATTCGAAACTTTGGCAAAGTAGCAGGGTATAAAATTAACCCTCAAAAATCAAAGGCTTTCCTGTATGCCAATAATGAGACAAACACAGCTGACATCAGGAAAGCAACTTCTTTTGCAATAACCCCACAAAAAATAAAATACCTAGGAATTAACTAAAGAAGTGAAGGACCTCTATGATGAAAACTTTAAAAGGAAATTAAAGCAGAACTAATGAAGTGGATAAACATCCCATGCTCCTGGATAGGGAGGATTAACATTGTGATAATGGCAATACTGGCAAAGTCCATCTACAAATTCAATGCAATAGCCATCCATGTCCCAACTTTATTCTTCAATGAAATAGAAGAAGCAATAAAAAAATTCATATGGAACAATAAAAGACCCTGAATACCAAAAACAATCCTTAGTGGAAAGAACAGTGCTGAAGGAATATCAATACCAAACTTCAAACTCTACTACAAAGCCATAGTAATCAAAACAGCTTGGTACTGGCACAAGAACAGACCTGAGGACCCAAATAGAATGGAAGACCCAGAAATGAACCCACAGACTTATAGCCACCTAAACTTCGATAAGTGAACTAAAAAAATAGGATGGAAGAAAGACAGCTTCTAAGTAAATGGTGATGAGAAAATTGATTAAATACCTGTAGAAAGCTAAAATTAGATCCTTATATATCACCCTGCACCCAAATCAACTCCAAATGGATCAAAAACCTTGAAGTAAAAGCAGACACCTGAAAACATTATAGGGAGGAATAGCTCCTTGGCACAGGTCGAAATTTCCTTAATAAAGGCCCAGAAACACCAAATCAAAGAAAGATTGGACAAATGGGATTGCCTTAAGATGCAGATGTGTGGCAAAGGAAATAGCTAGTAAGATCAATAGAAAGCCTACAGACTGGGAGAAGATCTTCACTATACAACAGACAAGAGCCTCATATCTTAAATATTAAATCTGAAATATCTAAAAAATTAAATCCCCCAAAAACAAATCCTCAAAGAAACAACCACCCCCATTAATAAATGGGCTAAAGACTAAAAGAGAGACTTCTCTGAAGAAGAAATAGAATGGCCACTAGACACATGAAGAAATGTTCAACCTGTCTGGCCATAAAAGAAATGCAAATCAAAACAACATTGAGATTCCACCTCACCCCAGTTAGAATGGCTATAATCAAGAAATCTAATAACAACAGATGCTGGAGGGGATGTGGCCAAAAAGGAACCCTACTGTATTGTTGGTAGAAGTGTAAACATGTTCAACCACTCTGGAAAGCAGTATGGAGGTTCCTCAAAAGACTTCACATAGAGCTCCCCTATGACCCAGCAATCCCACTTCTGGGCAATTATACAAATGATCACAAACAAGACCATACTAAAGCTACCAGCACAACTATGTTTATTGCAGTATTATTTACCATAGCTAAGATATAGAACCAATCCAGATGCCCCTCAGTAGATGAATGGATCAAGAAAATGTGGTGTATATATATACACCATCTTGTTCTTTTTTTTTAACAGTTCTACCACCTTTTATTTAATGATTACATTCCTAAATCAACATAATTAAACTTCTTTTTAAATAAGTCATATGTGGGAAATCTTAAGAAAGTATTATGTAAATATGCATGACTGCAATAAGTTCTTTTTTTTGTATTTTTTTCCATCTTGTTCTTTATTTATATACTAGATTTCTTGAGGACTAGCACATATAAATGGCTTCCACACACTGCCCTTCACATCTGAGCTTCTGTGCTTCCTCCCCAGTCTTGGCATCAGGTTCCTTGACCCCATGTAGCTTCTTGCTTTTGAACTGCTAGAGAGCGCTATTCTCTCTATGGCCTTCCTGTTGTAGGCACCGGATGGAGCCTAGTTAGAAGCCAGGATGTTGACTACCTGACATTCCACTCTTCAAGTACAAAAGTATTAATTCTTGGCTAGACCATCTCAAGTTGGCCTATAAAAGCCTGATGGGGAAATTTGATTTTAAGAATCATCCAATTAGGGCTAGGAAGGTGGCTCAGTGGTAAAGCGCTTGCCTTGCATGCATGAGGCCCTGGGTTCGATTCCTCAGCACTACATAAGCAAAAAGAAAAAAGCCAGAAGTGGCGCTGTGGCTCAAGTGGTAGAGCGCTAGCCTTGAGCTGAAGAGCTGAGGGACAGCGCCCAGGCCCAGAGTTCAGGCCCCAAGACTGGACCCCCCCCCAAAAAAAAAGAATCATCCAATTAAATCATGCTTATGCAATGGAGGAAGAAGTATAACACCTAGGCAGAAACTTAGGCTCTGTGCTCAATGTTCCTATGGACCAGTTGGATAATTCTAAGGAAGTTCTATACCCCCAGATTAGTATGCTTTCTTATAAAGTGGGGGAGATTAGCAGATTATTCTGAGGTTCCATGTACTCTGTTGTCAGTAGAGTAAAATTAGAGCATGGTGATTCTCTAAAATATCCAGGAAGTAGGCTATATTTTGTAATGAGTTTTCATCTTATCCTAAAACAGGGGGAAAGTTTTTTTTAATCTCTTGCATTCTTTTTTCTTTTTTTTTTTTTGTGGGTTGTGGGGCTTGAACTCTGGGCTTGGGTGCTATCCCTCAGGTCTTCAGCTCAAGGTGAGCACTCTACCACTTTAGGCACAGTGCCACTTCCAGTTCTCTAGTGGTTTATTGGAGATAAGAGTCTCACAGACTTTCCTGCCTGGGCTGCTTTGAACCATGATCCTCAGATCTCAGCCTCCTGAGTAGCTAGGATTACAGGCGTGAGCCACCGGCGCCTGGCTCTCTTGCATTCTTGTATATACATTTTTCTAATTTGGGGAGTGCAAGGGAAATAACAAAATACTGAAATAAGGATACAGGTTGATCCGTTGTAACAATGAGATGTACAAGACACTATGTTGAAAATGAACTTTACAACTTTGGTGGGGGGCGAGGGGAAAGGGGAGGGGGAGAGAATGGATCCTAAGGGAAAAACAAAGAAGGAGGTAACAATGCTAGATAGGAAATATACTCATTACCTTACTCATGTAACTGTAACCCCTCTGTACAGTATTTTTACAATAAAAATATAAAAATCCCTTGCATGTTCATTAATAATATACGTGTGTGTGCGTATATATATATAGATAGATATAGATATAGATATATATTCTAAAGGTTCCTAAAGTATGTATATAT
The DNA here is from genome assembly GCF_024711535.1 of Dipodomys merriami. Lineage (NCBI taxonomy): Eukaryota > Metazoa > Chordata > Mammalia > Rodentia > Heteromyidae > Dipodomys > Dipodomys merriami. The sequence continues at coordinate 61,179,017 of NW_027202270.1, read as the reverse complement.
GTCTATCTGTCTTTTTTTTTTGGGGGGGTCCGGTTGTGGGGCCTGAACTCTGGGCCTGGACACTGTCCCTCAGCTCTTCAGCTCAAGGCTAGTGCTCTACCACTTGAGCCACAGCACCACTTCTGGCTTTTTTCTTTTTGCTTATGTGGTGCTGAGGAATCGAACCCAGGGCCTCATGCATGCAAGGCAAGCACTCTACCACTGAGCCACCTTCCCAGCCCATGTCTATCTGTCTTATACGTACACATCACCATAGAAAACAGGTATAACATTATAAAGGCAAATTATTTATTTATAAGGTAGTAATGCCTAATTTTTTTCTCAACCATCAACTAAATACAACTGGCCAGAATTATCTAATTTAGCAAGTTCCAGAACAGTTTCATGTTCTATAATGTTACAGATTTTTCCAACATAGGGTATTTACTATTCCTATGGTATATATTTTTTCTTTTTTTCTTTTTCTGATGGGGCTTGAATTCAGGGCCTGGTGCTGTCTGTAAGCCTTGTGGATAGCAGTCTACCACTTGAGCCACAGGTCTAATTCTGGCGCTGTTAGATTACTGGAGATAAAAGTCTCATGCCCAGGCTAGCTTGGTACTGCAACCCTCAGATCTCAGCCTCCTGAGTAGCTAAGATTATATATGAGCTACCAGTACCCAGGCTGTTTTTCCCTTTTTTAGGAATTCCAAACCAACATTGTTTGGAAATAGAGTTGAAGTGTGGTAGAGACATATACCCTTTACACATAGTGATGAAGATCACATCTTTATTTTTAAAAAACTCTCAGGTAATGGTAATACTTCAGAATGTGATGCCCTGGTTCATTTAGGCAGAGCTGAAAAGTTCATCATTTGTGTTATTGTTGTATCTTCTCCCTACCACATCTACCTCCCCTGTTTATCTGGCTCTTCCTAAGGATGTCGCCATTTTTGTTCCTCTATATTCTCAACATCCAGTAAAGTGGCAGGCACACAAAAATCATTCAATAGTACTTATTGAACAAGTAGCTTAATTAATTGTAAAGAAAAGTTACCCACACTCTAAGCTATCAGAACCCACTTCTATTCTATTCTATTGTGATTCTATAGAAGAGAGGCAACTGTAGAAGAATATGGCTAACAGTGAATGCATGTTGTATATTTGGCAGTCGCACAATGGAAATAAAACAATTTCTTAATATCTGATGGATGGATGCTATAATTTTAGTTGAGCTTTTGAAATAATACCCAAGTATAGTTCAAAAATAAGATCCTAAGGGTTTGCATGTAACTCCAGTGCTAGAGTATTTGTCTATAAAACATAGTGCCCTCACTTCAATCCTTGGAATCAAAAGAAAAAATAATAAACTAACATTGAGATGCTATGCTTTTGAAAATGTTTTTATATGGATATCAAACTTCTGTGGCATTACATTTAAAATCCTGTCAGGTTCATAGTTTTGTCACCCAATGAAACCTATAAGTCATACACATCCATCACTGTAGAATCATGTACATTAGCATACCTGGAAGAGTTTTGAATATCATTAAGCAATTGCACATTTCTTCTGAATTCAAAAGAGTAGAACTGTATGGATTTCTTGTAAGATTTACAAACTTCCAAGTTTAAGGATAGTAAAAAAGATGGGAGAATTGGGGAAAGGACATTGGGGCTCTAGTCCAGAGAAGAGGCCTTGGAACTCACTTCAGTGGAGCCACAATAATGTGGAGAAAATGGTAACATCCAATACATTCTTTGATGCTGGACTTGAGAAGAACTTTTGATGGACTGGATGTACAAGAAAGAAGAGTTGAACATGATCTCAAGGCATCCGACTGGATTATCTGGCATTGACTCAAGGCTACTGGATGAATGGTTTGTCATTTACTGAGTTAGGAAAGACCTTTTTTTTTTTTTTAAAAAAAAAAAAAAAGCAGGTTTGGGAAGAACAGTGGAAACACAGATTTGAACATGATAAATTGGTTTTCTTATTAAGCAACCAAGTGAAAATATTGAGTGGGCAGATAAAATTCAAGAGCTTGTTGAAGCTGAAGTTGCCATTTTGGAGGTATATTAGAACAGAATGGATAATTTAAGCTTTACAGTTGGATAAGATAATCACAAGATTTCATAGAGAAGGAAAAGATATGAAAGGAGTGAGTCCTGGTTCATTGCAAGATTTTGCATGAGCCGAGGAGTCAGCATAGGTATGGGGAAAGTAATGGCCAAAAAGACCAGAAGTAAATCAAGGGACTATACAATCTTTTTTTTTTTTTTTGGTTGGCCGTGGGGCTTGAACTCTGGGCCTGGGCGCTGTCCCTCAGCTCTTCAGCTCAAGGCCAGCGCTCTACCACTTGAGCTACAGCACCACTTCTGTTTTTTCTGGTCGTTTATTGGAGATAAGAGTCTCACGGTCTCTCCTGCCCGGGCTGGCTTTGAACCGTGATCTTCAGATCTCAGCCTCCTGAGTAGCTAGGATTACAGGCGTGAACCACCAGCGCCCGGCTGGACTGTACAATCTTAAAGCCAAGTAAAGGAAATTCTATCAAGAATAATAACCAATGTTCTCTTATATCTGCTGATAAGACAAGCAAGATTACTGGCCATAGTAATATGAAATTACTGGCGATGCTGATTTAAAAAAAAACAAACAGTTTCAATGGATTATGGGGGCAAATGCCTGAATAAAGTGTACTCAGAAGATCAAGACAGAATTAGAAGGTAGAGAACAAAACAGGCTTAAAAAGGAATTTTGCTATTTGAGTCATCAAATAGAAGTCAGAGAGGTTGCCACTTTACATGGGAAAACTGAATTTTACCTTGATCACTCCATAAGTAACCTAGCATTTCATCCATTATTAATGTAATGCTATTACATTATGGTGGAAGTTATTTTGTTAACTATATTCTACTATCATGTATTTCTTTTATAGTCCTTTGTTTTATTTGAAGCATTTAAGAAATGTGATTCTGAGAATCTATGTTTCATCAGAATATTGTGGTATTCATGGCCTAAAAGTGAAGAATGTCTGCTGACTGGGAGGAAGAAATGGACTGGAGAGGAGAAGGAAACATCTACATAAAAAGATTTTTGTATTGCAAATGAGGATGATTCAGTGGGGATGGGGGAGGGATGATTAGAGCATAGGAAGAATTGCTAAAGCAACTCTGAGCTGGCAAGAGGAGTTAGGCTAAGGCAGGCACATGGGTCATTCTTGCAATTACAGGAGGGAAGTCAGAGAACACTGACATGTGGGTAGGAAGATGTGGTGATGAACCCAGGACTATATAGAGGTCTCTTTTTATTGTTCCTATCTTCTCATTAAAATAAGATGCACAGTCATCAGCTGACAGTAGGAGAGAGGTTTGAAGTGACTGAGGTTTGAAGACTGAGCACAGGTACAAGTGTAATAGTCATCCAGAAGACTTGGGGGATGGACCAGTGAAGAGTTGTGTAACTGTTGAACAGCATTGGGGACTCACTTGATGCTAATGATCATGAATTTGAAGTGAGTCAACATGATTGGACTGTGTTTTTTGCTGTGGTCTTATACAGCTGCAGGAGCAGGTGCTGAGTATGCATCTACTCAGTTGGAAATAAGAAGAGTTGGAGAAAGAAGGTTGTGTAACTGAAGACAGTATAAGAGAATGGCAAGATTGCCCAGAGTGGACACTAGGCTGGAAAACAAAGCTCCACATAGTAAAACTGACCTAACCAACCAGACTCACTTCCTTCTCTTTCTTCATTTTCCCTTGCCCTCCTTTTTCAACCATCAAATCTAAGAGGGGAAAAAAGCAAGCAGGTGGTGGGGGAAACAGAAACTGAAAGATCACAGGACAGAGACATGAGGAGGCTGTGAGGAAGTGAGTGTTAAGTAGGCAGAAACTGGGTTAGAGAAGGAGACAGTACAAGAAAAAGCAGACTTGGTCACATGAATGGTAAATAGCAGAATGAAGCCCTCTCGGCACTATTGCTCAGGGCATAACAGGAAAACCTAGCTCCTGGGCAGGTATCTATGTATCTCTGAGTATGAACAACTGTCTGTATGTAAGCACATGATAGCCATATACTGCCTAGTTAAAAAATACCTTTTGGGGGTCTGGGAATATGACTCAGTGCTTGCCTTGCATACATGAAGCCCTGGGTTTGAATCCTCAGTACCACATAAACAGAAAAATCTGGAAGTGGCACTGTGGCTCAAGTGGTAGAATGCTAGCTTTGTGCAAAAGGAAACTCGAGGACAGTGACTATGCCCTGAGTTCAAGCCCCTGGACTGGCAAAAAAAAAAATTTAAAAAGTAGAAAAAACATCTTTTTATTACTAAATGTCTTTTAACTTATTAAATGATAGTTTGACCTGTCTGATGTCCCCTTCTATAGAACTTTCTATGTCTTACATTAAACTGAAAATTAAACTAAATGTAAGTATCTGGATACTTTCAACTCAGTAGTAACCCCACAATGGCAGAACTACACTTCTCTTATTCCTAGCCTTCTAAGGCATTCCTGAGTGGTTGGCAGGCGGTCCAGAAATGTACAGTTGGGGTAACTCTGATTACATCTCACCCATTTCTGTCTGCTTGAAACTTCAGTTACTCTAATGCTCAGAAAGATAAGTGAAATATCAGTTGTGGATTTGCAATTTCCATGCTTTATCTGGCAAATAATTGGAAATAAATCAAAACAGATAACAGGATAGACTCAACTGTACTGTATGAATTTGGCAAATCATTTGTTTCTTTTCAATACCTCAGTTCTGCTTCATCTTCAGAGTATTCTGCTGAAGGTACTGTATTCCAATGTAGAGCTTCAACTATCCACTGTTACAATACTCAAAGCTGACAAGCCACTGTAGTGTTTGCACAGTTTTATTCATGCTGAGGCAAGAGGGGATGGAGCCAAGAGGAAAGGGTTACCTCTATTGCCTATTACAGGGTAAGCTCTAAGTGCCCAGGGTTAAAAGTGTAAGTTCCAGAAAGAAAATTACTGATCTGAATTATCTGTCAAACTTGTTTCTTACCACAACCAACAGTGTAATTTTACCCTATGGGATAAGACACACAAATACACACACACACACACCACATCTTAAACCGAAGGCTTACTAGTACTTTTTCCATTCTATTTTTATTTTTAAAAATTCTGATCACAATAAACCAAATGAGCTTAAGGACATGAATGTGCTGTGATCTTTGGTTTGAAAATATTAATCTAGGGAGGCTGGGAAGGGATGTGAAAGGTAAACAAAGGAGGAGGCTGCAATGCTTGCTAAGAAATGTACACATTAACCTGCCCATGTAATTGTAACCCCTCTGTACAGTGTGTTCACAAAAAATAAAAATAAAAATTACAAAAAAAACAAAAAAACAAAAAGAAGGTCATAATATAATATTTGAAGCTGAAAATAATGATAAGTGTAAAAATTGCTTCCTAAACAAGGAAACAGGATGATCCATTGCAACAATGATACCCACAAGACAGTATATTGGAAATGAACTTTACAACTTCAGTGGGGGGAGGAGCGAGAGGGGTTGGGGTGGGAATGGATAGTGGGAGAACAACAAGGGAAGGGGTAACAATGCTCGACAAGAAATGTACTCATTGACTTACTCATGTAACTGTACCCCTCTGTACAACATCTTTACAATAAAATAAAATTAAAGAATTTGAAAAGCTAAAAAAAAGAAAATATTAATCTACTTGTAGTATAATACAAAAGATACTATTGTCTTGATTCCATACTAGCATACAAATAATTTGTTAAAAAGGAGAATAAATCCCCACAGTAGAAAAGGAGTAGCAACTATTACTGTTATCCGCAGCTGACGCAACTCCACACCTGGGAGTTCAAGAGGATCAAATGAAAAACTAATGAGAATTCAGTGGAGAGTTGAGTGAATTGTCAGTTCCTATATAAAAATATTAAAGACAATCGTTTTCCTTGTTAATTTTGTCGTATCACCTTACGTTTTGGATTTAACATCTACTTATCAGGGAGACCATGTGCTGTTTGTCTCTTTGCTCTTGGCCTCGCTCAACATGATTTCTTTTAGCTCCATACAACAAAATTAACAAGGCTTAAGAAACAAAGGACTTCCACTCATCTTGTCGAATCACTACTAAATAACCCCATGCTGCTGATCACATGTATGGTATATATGTGCACACCAGAGGGAAATCAGGAGGACGACAAAGAACTAGAGGGAATCAGGGAAAAACATACAACAGCAGGACCCATCAGCTGTACTGGACACTGATAAAAATGAACTAAGCAACTTAATGGCAGCGATGGGAGGGAGGGAACGAATGGGAAAGTGGGAACAGCTATTGCTATGCAAAACAAAAGAAATGTATATATCACCCAATGTGGAAGAAATAAGTGGATTACTACAGAAAAGAATAGAAAAATATTCCAGGCCCATAGCGGGGGCGGGGGGGGGGGGGAGGGGAGGTCATCTTTAATGAAAATCAGGAAAGAAGATTGAAAGCTGACGAAACAACTTCCATGTTCACATGGAAAATTAACTGTGATAAAGACTAGGAAAAAGGTTAGAAAAAAAATAATGTGAAAACGGTACCAAATTTCAAAATACATTGTAAAGCTATAGTAATTGAAAAGTTTGATGCTAGAAGAGAAATAGACAGAATAACCATAAACACAAGCTCAGAGATTCCTAAATGTATCTGTATGTTCTTCACACAAATGAAGTCCTTCTAAATAGGAGTGGGGCAGGGAGAAGGTGGATTCATTAATGGTAGATGCTGGGGTAGCTGGTTGACTTGTAGAGGATAAAGTTAGGATAGATTCCTATTCTTTCATTGCCCCCAAAAATTCACATTAATCAAAGACTTGGATGGAAAGAATACCGCAAACCTCATGTCAGAATTGTGAATACAGCTGTAATTTTTGATATGAGGAATACTGAAGCATGTTTATATTTGTCATTATAAATTTTTTTGTGCAGGGTCTCACTAAACTGCCTCACTACACTATTGTCTTCAGGCTGCTAGATTCAAGTAATACTCCTATCTCAGCTGAGACCACAGGCATGTGCCACTGTGCCCAACAATATAAACAGTCCACATAACTGCATGATGACAGTTGTGACATTATTTATATTATTGGTGATAATATCAGACCACTGAAACCTGAATAATTATGGTACAAGCCTACCAACAGAGGACTGGTAGGTTGAAACTGTCAAGAATTTTGTGTAAATCTAGATGTATTGAATGTGTTGACAGTATACTGCAAAAGAAAAGGGGGAAATTCCAGAACATTATATGCTTTATTATTTTAGGCTAATTTTTAAACATACATTTGTATACATCTACCTGTATATCTTTAAATACAGTATATGTGTGTGTGTGTGTGTGTGTGTGTGTGTATGTGTATGTGTGTGTGTAGCATTTGTACTATAGTTTATTTCAATGTATAGTGTATATATATATGAGCAGCATACTTTGAAAATAGTATGTGTTTTTGTTAGCCACTACCCCTGGGAGTTAGAATTACAGGGCTGCAGATTTCACTTGTAGCTTTATTCCTTTCTATACTACTCCAGATTTGCTAGTTTGTTTTTATTATGAGCTTTTAAGAAGTAAAAATCATAACAGGCCAGTGTATATCCACATGAGCCCAACTTCTCCCTCCCCATTTTAACCATGTCTCATTTCTCCTCAGTTAAAAGACACAAATCTATCAACTCATTTCCTGCAGCTGAACTCCAGGTTAGCTCCAGGTCAGCGTAGCATATGAGCTGGCTATTGGCCGAGACTTGCTAAAGATTCTGTCCTAGGCTGCTCCGAAAATGGCTCAATGGTAGAGTGCTTGCCTCGCATGCATGAGGCCCTGGGTTTGATTCCTCAGCACCACAGAAAAAGCCAGAAGTGGTGCTGTGGCTCAAGTGGTAGAGTGCTCGCCTTGAGCTGAAGAGCTGAGGGACAGTGCCCAGGCCCAGAGTTTAAGCCCCTCAACCAGCAAAAAAAATTTTTTAAAAATTAAAAACACAATGTCTCAGAATGTGTTAAGAGTTTTCTACATACACACTGATCCCTAAAATTGCCCTAAAGTGGAGGGTAACATCAGTTTAAGCTTACCTATTAAATCTAGGTTATCTTTAGTGTGCCCTAATTATGTTTTCTTAAAGAGCTGGTTTGTCCCGTCTAATTGGCAGTACAGTATTATGTGATAAGTGACACATAAGGCTCAGGCTGAAGCTTACAAAAGGAACATTGCAACATCACATTCACAGGTCTTGGTTGGCATCATTTAATTAAAGGCATAAAGATACTAGCAAATCACACGTGGCAGTTCTCTCTTAGTCGCTGACACTGTCCATTGTTACTTTCCCAATGAAAGATGGAGCTTTCTACTACATTACGGATCCCTTCCAGACATTCTCGTATCTGGTAAGAACTGACATGTTGAAGTTTTTCCTTAAAAAGAATTGTTTGGGCCAGGTGCTGGTAGCTCACACCTGAGATCTGAAGATCGCAATGCAAAGCCCGCCCAGGAAGGAAAGTCTGTGTGACTCTTAACTCCAATTAACCACCAGAAAACCAGAAGTGGCACTGTGGTTCAAAGTGGTAGAACTCTAGCTTTGAGCAAAGAGCTCAGGGATAGCGCCCAGGCCCAGAGTTTGAGCCCCAGGACAGGCAAAAAAAAAAAGTTTGAATCCAGGTGCCAGTGGCTCACGCCTATAATCCCAGCTACTCTGGAGGCTGAGATCTGAGGATGACAGTTTGAAGCCAGCATGGGCAGGAAAGTCTGTGAGATTCCTATCTCCATTTGACCACCAAAAAGCTGGAAGTTGAGCTACTCTACTCAACTCATAAGCAACTAGCTTTGAGTGAAAATAGTTCAGGGACAGCGTCCAGGCCCTGAGTTCAAGCTGCAGTGTGCGTGCACGCACATGCACGCAAGCGAGCACGCGCGCGCGCACACACACACACACACACACACACACACACAAACAAATAGTCGAGTTGTAGAGCAGGAAAACAATGTGCTGAGTTCCCCCTCTGCTCAACATTTCCTACAGCTCACAATGGGCATGGTAACTTATATAGGTCTCTAGCTATGGACACACAAACAGTAAGAGTAAAGGAGATACTCAGACGAGGAACCCAAAGGCAGAACTCCACTGAACACTTAAAAAATACTATTTTGCAAAACAAATTCCAGAAAATGGAAACATGGACTTTTTTGTTAGTGGTGGTGGAAGTGTCCTTTGTTTTTGCTTTAGGGTTTTTGTTGTTGTTGCTTTATGTCTTTTGAAGAGGGCAAAAGGAGTGCAGAAATGGTGGGAGGAAGTTGTAACAAATATAGTCATGATACTCAGTAGACACTATGTGCAAAACGAACTATGCAACTTGTAGGCAGGAATGGGGGAAAGCAAAGGAAGGCAAAACATTGTTCAAAAGGCATTCTACTGTAGTGGGGGTAAGGGGGAGATGGGAAGGGATGCGAAGGGGAAACAAAGGAGGAGGCAACAATTCTTGATAAGAAATGTACTCATTACCTTGCCCATGTAATTGTAACCCCTCTGTACGGTATTTTCACAATTAAAAAAAAAGCATTCTACTCATTACCTGACCTATGAAATGATAATCCCTCTGTACAACACCTTAATAATAACAACAAAATTATATTTTTTCCAAAAATAAAACATAGCTCTTTTGATTTCTCTGAAGAAGGGGTACAAATGGCAAAGAAGCATATGGAAATGTTCAACATCCCTGGCCATAAAGGAAATGTAAATCAAAACAACTCTGAGATTCCATCTCACCCAGCTGGCCAACATTGTGAATTCAAACAACAAATACTGGCAGGGATGTGGAAAGAAAGGAACCCTATTGCACTGCTGGTGGGAATGTAAACTGGTACAAACCACTCTGGACAGCAATCTGGAGGTTTCTCAAAAAACAAAACATAGCCAGGCACTGGTGGCTCTCACCTGTAATCCTAGCTACTCAGGAGGCTGAGATCTGAGGATCATGGTTCAAAGCCAGCCCGGGCAGGAAAGTCTGTGAGACTCTTATCTCCAATAAACCACTAGAAAACCAGAAGTGCCTCTGTGGCTCAAATGCTAGAGCGCTCACCTTGAGCTGAAGAGCGCAGGGAACAGCGCCTAAGCCCAGAGTTCAAGCCTCATGACCAACCAAAAAAGAAAAAGAAAAAAAAATAGATCTTCCCATGACCCAGCCATTCCACTCCTGAGCATCTACCCAGAACATCACATACCAGGATATTATAAAGACATTTGCACATCCATGTTCACTGCTGTACTATTTACAATAGCCAACTTATGGAAACAGCCCAGATGCCCTATAATACATGAGTGGATCCAAAACAATTTGGTACCTATACAAAATGAAATTGTACACAGCTTTTAAGAGGAAGAATATGTCATTTGCAGGATAAGGAATGGACCTAGAACAAATCATGTTTACTAAGGTAAGGCAAGCTAAGGAACACAAGGGGTGCATATTTCCTCTCATATTTGGAAGCTTGATCTAAAATACACCAGGACATGATGAATTATACAGAACTCTAGGCATTCACACAGTGAGGAGAGGAATACAAAAGCACAACGCTTATGTGCCTCGGATCCTAAACAATAATACTTATTGAAATGAACTCCAAGAAATGGAAACAAGAGGGTTTTTTCCTTTGTTATTGCTTTTTGGGTGGTTTTCCTTTTTGTCTTGTTTGTTCATTTATCTGTGTTGGGGAGGAAAAGTGGGGGGGCACAGAAATGGAGGGACAAAGGGTGAACAAACGTAGCAGTGGTTTTCATTGCACACTGTGTTGAAAATGAACTATACAACCTGTAGGTGGAGGCCTGGAGGGAAACACTGGGAGAGAGCATGGGAAGGGGTGACACTGTCCAAAAAGAAATGCACTCATTACCTAACTTATATAACTGTAATCCCTCTGTATATCACCTTTATAATAACCATTTAAAATTTTAAAGTCAAAGAAACAAAACCCACCCAGCTACATAGAAAGGGGACATCTGGACATAAGAGCAAGACCTTAGAAGGAAAATAAATCGAAAAGACACAGAAAGGAAGCCATTAGGCTGTCACAAGCCAACCAACAACTCAACTATCAAGAACTAAAAGGCAGGGGCTGGGAAGGTGGCTCAGTGGTAGAGCACTTGCCTTGCATGCATGAGGCCCTGGGTTCGATTCCTCAGCACCACATAAGCAAAAAGAAAAAAGCTGGAAGTGGCGCTGTGGCTCAAGTGGTAGAGCGCTAGCCTTGAGCTGAAGAGATGAGGGACAGCGCCCAGGCCCAGATATCAGGCCCCACGACCGTACCCAAAAAAAAAAAAAAAAAAACCCTGAAAGATTTCCTCACTTTCAGATTGTGGTTAGGGAGCATGGCTGCCTACCTTGTTTCTAGACTATAGTGAGTCTAGAGGATCTTGAGACAATAGATTTCTATTTTCTAAGCCATCCAGCCTGTGGGACTTTGTTACAGTAGCACCTCAAAACTAATCCAGTGTTTAACAAGATAAATTAAAAATCTCAGTGTTAGCCTGATTGTGTATTTTCCACAAACTAGTATGATATTAAAGGTCATACTCTCCGATTATCCTGTGGACAGATACTGTCTCCGCACAACACAGGAATACACTTGACTGTTTCATTATATGATGATAGTATTTAGATAACTAGATATTAAGTATTGTTCCCATATTATTTTATTTAATCATATAATACCCCTTGATTTCTCTTATCACTTCCCTTTATACAGATAGGGAAACTGCAGCTCAAAAAAAAATTAAGCGACATGCTTCAAAATTTTTGATCCTCAGTCAAGTGGTATTAGCACTCAAAAACAAATTCAGTACAAATATGCATCATGTTTACTCTTGTTTTCTTTTTTCTTTGGGGGGGTCCAGTCGTGGGGCCTGAACTCTGGGCCTGGGCGCTGTCCCTCAGCTCTTCAGCTCAAGGCTAGTGCTCTACCACTTGAGCCACAGCACCACTTCCGGCTTTTTTCTTTTTGCTTATGTGGTGCTGAGGAATTGAACCCAGGGCCTCATGCATGCAAGGTAAGCGCTCTACCACTGAGCCACCTTCCCAGCCCCATGTTTACTATTTTCAAAGTAAAGGCAAGAGGATGCTCTCCTTTGTGTAATGAATAGAGATCTGTGTACCTTCTGGAACTCACCTGCACATCACAGGTGGGTGAAAAAATAAATGTTTTAGTGATCGTCTCAGAACCATTATAACTTCAAAAGAATGGTTTCATTTGCATAGCATCACATATAATTTGAAACAAGGATTTCTTGTGCAGACAGAAGAGGAGTTCTTATATTACAGAATAAGAGATATAGAACCTGACTTTTGTTAAATTTTTACTACACTACTAACTAGTTTTGCTCTTAAGTGACTAATTTTCTAAGCCTCTATTTTTTCATTTGCAGAACAGTAGCTAGTATTGTATATACCATGGAGAATTTCTAGAACAAAAATACTGCCAAAACAAACAAAAGAAAGAAACCAAAATGAACAAACACAATCAACTATATCAATTTTAAGATTTGGTCAATTAAGCAATCTAGTCTGTAACAAATTGAAGTTAAAAAGCAAAGTGCATTTCATGAGGTTTTCTGTGCTATTTGAAACCAAAATGTAAACAACTTTTGCAGTGTGCTAGAAAGCCCACATTAAGCAGCAAAAGTTCAAACAGCATACAGTCAGTAATCCTTTAGTGAACTATTCTGGAGGACAGCCAGCCAGCTCTGTTTAATACACACAGGACTGTGGTTTTCTTGCAAAGAAAAAGTCCTACTTTGGCTTGCAAGAACATTCATGAGCCATAACAGTCTCTACTTTTATCTACTTCTTCAGGGAATCATAGCCAAAAAAGTCCAAACAAGCTTTTTACCAACCCCCAAAAAAGCTTTGGTGAAAGATTCCCACCCTATAGAGATTTGTGGAAGGTGTGGGATTGCACCAAGAAAATGACTGCTGAAAATGAACTACGCTGGGAAGTTTCAGCTCTGTGAAGTAGCATGTTCAATGCATATGATGGCATGCTGTATTTCATTCTTGGTAATTTGGGTACCAAGGGCTGTTTGCAGGATGGAAAGTAGGAGTAGGTCTAATACTGGAAAGTGCAAGTCCCCTTCCTCCTTCTATCTACCTCTCCCAGTAATATGGAGTTGGGTAGGCCCTGGGCCTGCACCACCTCTCCTTAGGGAAACAAGGTATCTATGACATCATCAAATATGAATTATGCTTTTCCCTATAAGCATATTATTCTCTCTATTATGAACAAGAAAAGCTGCCACTGAAAACTTCTAAAAGCACATGTATATTCCAAGATTACCAATGTTCTCTAGGCTCTCAGAACATAAATCACTGAAGATGTTGCAGGTGATTTATGGAGGCCACTGCATGAGAGTGCATTTGCTGTCTTTATAAGTCCCACTGAATAGGTTTTCTGTGTAGGGAGCAGAGGAAGATCTTCTCAGAGGACTATGTGGTAGTCATAGAAAAGGCACTAATTACCTTTCAATCCAGTTGCAGCAGCACATAAAATCTAATCCACCTTCCTATTTGGAGACCATTGTATTTAACTCATTTCACTGCATTTCTATCAGAGCAGGCCAAAGGGGCTAGATTAGACAATAATCTCTACATCAAGAAGGTTCTCTCTTCTATCTCCTACTTCTAGAATCTGCCACTCTCAAGATCAGGTTCTTCTATTAGTAAGATACCCTTTTAAATGACAGAGCTTTTGTTTCCATTTTCTTTCTCATCCAGAACTTTCTATGAAAACAGAAAGACCTCTGGGATACATATGACATTAAATCTTTTTCTGCATTCAACTCAGAAATTACTTCCCAGCTATCAAAGGGTTCATTAGTAGCCTGAACATAAAGGAAGGTAAAGATCAGATTTTGAGATGTCAAAGTCCCCTGAGAGAAAAGAAACCTTTCTCTTTTTTTGATTTATAGTGACCATGTGCATTTATGTAGTATGGAGAAAATAAATAAGATTCTAGAACGGCACCAGCTCAGGTGTCAGGGAAAAAAAAAATTTGAATGTTTTCTAAGAAAACATCCATAATCTCTCTATCCCCGGTCTGAATAGTGTTCTGCCAGAGACCTACACTGAGCCCCTTTCCTGATGACAGTGAACCTACAGAATCTACAGTTGGAACCATGAAATCTCATGCCATTTTTTGATGGCTGCTAAATGACAGACACTCCAATGATCAAATCCCTAAGGTTGACTCTGATAAAACAATCATCACATTTCAAGGTTGGAGGTCAACTTAGGGAACATCTAGAATCGATCCCATTTTAAAATTGAAATCTTCTGTATAACAAGTGCCAAGTGATCTTCCAGCCTGTACTTAAACCTCTGCAGGGCTGGGAAACTGCACATTTAATTTTCACAAAGTTCTGAAATTTTATTCTTATGCTTTATAGAAATCTGTCTTCCTGAGACTTTTATCCCTTGAGTCTTATCTCATATCTTCTGTTCCCACAAAATAAGCTAGACACCTTTTACATATAACAGTAATTCAAATATGTGAAGACCACTCTCCAGTCCTCTGAGTATTTTGCATATCAGAAATGGTAAAATATGAAACACACTGGTTCTGACTAAAAGAAATTCTGTTTTTTAATTGTAAAGATAGTGTACAGAGGGGTTACAGTTACATGAGTAAGGTAATGAGTACATTTCCTATGGAACATTGTTACCCCCTCCTTTCTTTTTCCCCTACTATACCTTCCCTCCCCACCTCCCAAACTCCTCCCTTCCACGCCCCACGAAAATGGAAAGTTCATTTTCAACAGAGTGTCTTGTAGGTCTCATTGTTACAATGGGTCAAACATGTATCCTTGTTTGACTGAAAGAAATTCTAAGTACATTCCCAGAACAATTGAGTTAATAAGGAGATCAAAGTCTTGTCAGAGACAGCTCTCAAAGTATAGTCATGCATGAACCTGGCATCTGCCCAATCTCGGCAACTTTGGGGACATGTAGAATGTATCTGCCTATCTAAAAAGTTTGGGGTATCAAGAAAACAGTTACTCATTTTTCTTTCCAGTGATATTCCTGCATCTGTTTTTTTTTAAAGAAGGGATATTTTGAAATCTTGGACTCAAATAGTGTATGACTATCTACATAAAACCATCTCCAAGGAATGGTCCTCCCCATTGCTCATCTGTGTCTTTCTAGAGTAGCATTAGACCTGAGCACAAAATGCAGCTAGGAAGTAGAACATGGTCTGTCTATGTATGGAAGAGCACAGGGTACCTGAAAATTCACTTCTTTCTCCTTTCATCTTAGATTAGATTGCTAGAAGTATCACCTTTCCAATCATCCCAGAATTTTACCTGCAAGTCAGAATGTCAGTGAGAATAAAAGAGCTTCAAATTTAAACAAGAGAAGGCTGGACATAGTGGCTTACACCTGTAATCACAGCTACTAAGAGGTATACATAGGAGGATCATGGACCCAGGTCTTCCCTGGGCAAAAAATGAGAGACCCTGTTTGAAAAAACAACTAAAAGGGAAAACAAAGACTGAAGATGTGGCTCAAGTGGTAGGAGAGTTGCTTAACAAGGACAAAACCATGAGTTCAAATCCCAGTCTCAACAAAAAGACATTTGAAGAATGAATAAAATTGAACTACTATTCTTTCTGCTCTATCTGTCCTCCTCCTGTTACCCCACAAATACACAAAAGAAGGGGCCAAATCTGGATCGCCCTGGCATTTAGTACATAGAGTGGCCATCATTGGTCTACTTGAAAGCACAGCCCTAGCTCTCTGATGCTGTGAAAAATACAATAGGAAGAGAAGAGGACTGGAACTGGCACTGTTCTCTGTCGAAAGGAGGGCCAGAGAGGCTGCCAGGAAGCTGAGATTCTATCAGTGCTGGGCCCTTCCTCAACTCTCGTCTTTTATCTCCCACTCTGCAAAACAGATAATGATACTTCCCCCATAAACATCCAACAATTCCCTGTGGGAATGAGAATAAGCAGTTGTCCTATATTGTTGCAAGATGCTCATCTTTTGGCTTTTCTTTTTTTGCCCTTCCTTGCTAGAGACACTACCCTTCAGTTAGCAGCATCTATAGCATCTCAAGGGGAATTACTACTAGCATTCAGAGAATAAGGAAAGGGAGGAAGGGAGTTTATATTTTGATTACTTCAACACAGCTTCGTGTGTGTGTATGTGTGTGTGTGTGTGTGTGTGTGTGTGTGTGTGTGTGTGTTTCAAAAACATATCAGAAAAACGGACTTGAAAATTTTTTAATGCTTATTTTGAACCAGTGGGTTGGGTTGAGAAAAGAAACTGCCCTTGAGAATCTAAAGGACAAGTTCAAGGAACAAGGTGAACAGAACTATAGTATGGCCACCTGCTTTAGAAGGTCAAGAGGGAGAGGAAAGTGGAACAGGGCCTGACCTTGGAGCAGGTTTGCAAGGGCCTCGGACAAGGGAAACAGGCCTACAGGCCCATGCTGAATAAATGTCCACTCTCTCCACTCCTCTCCAATATAGTATTGGAATTCCTAGCTAGAGCAATAAGGCAAGAAACAAACATAAAGGAGATCTAAACAGGGAAAGAAGTGAAACTCTCCCTTTTTGCAGATGACATGATCCTATATTTAAAGAACCCCATAGATTCCTCTCCCAAATTATCTTAGCAGATGCAAAATGGCAAGGTATAAAATTAACCCTCAAAAATCAATGGCTTTTCAGTATGCTAACAATGAGAAGAGTGAGGCTGAAATCAGAAAAGCAACTCCCTTTGTAATAGCCTCAAACAACAACTTTAACAAACAAACAAACTAGGAATTAACCAAAGATGTGAAAGATTTCTATAATGAAAACTTTAAAAATCCGAAAAAGGAAATTAAAGCAGATTTAAGGAAGTGGAAAAACCTCCCATGCTTCTGCATTGGGAGGATTAACATCATGAAAATGGCAATACTGCCCAAAGCTCTCTACAAATTCAATGCAAGACCCATCAAAAGCCCAACAACATTCTTCAATTATGTAGAAGAAGCAATTCAAAAATTCATATGGAATAATAGAAGACCCCCAAATAGCAAAAACAATCCTTAGCAGAAAGAACAGTGTTGGGGGAGGATCAAAGCCAAACATCAAACTCTATTATAAAGACATAGTTATAAAAATAGCTTGGTACTGGTGCACATGAGCAGGTCTGAGGACCAATGGAACATAACTGAAGATCCAGAAATGAACCCACAGACCTATGGCAACCTCATCTTTGATAAGGGAGCCAATAAGACAAGATGGAAGAAAGACAGACTCTTCAATAAATGGTGCTGGCAGAATTGGCTATATACATGGAGAAAACTGAAGCTAAAAACTAGTAAATCACCCTGCACCAGAATCAGTTCCAAATAGATCAAAGACCTCTATGGAAGACCAATACCCTGAAAATATTACAGGAAGAAAAAGGGTAAACACTAGGGCTCCTTGGCACAGTTTGAAACTTCCTAAGTAAATATCCAGAAAAACAATAAATCAAAGAAAGGCTGGATAAATGGGATTGCAACAAACTGAAGAGTTTCTGCATGGCAAAGGACATAGCTAGCATGATAAATAGAAAGCCCACAGAAAGGGAGAAGATCTTTACTAGCTATGCATCAGACAAGGACCTCATATCTAAAATATACTTAGAGGTAAAAAAATTGCACCCCTAAAAAGCAAATCCTCAAAGAAACAAAAAACCCACTAATCAGTGGGCTAAAGACTTAAAGAGCAACTTCTCCAAAGAAGAAATGAGGATAGCCAATAAACACTGCAGAAATGTTCAACATCTCTGGCCATAAAATCCCCCCTTTATTATTTAGAAAATTGACCATCAATTGTTGGCTGCTCTTTTTAAGCGGGTGACAGAGGCTCTGTTCCTCTAAGGGCCCAGGGTTTTTCTCCACTCCCGAGCAAGCGTCCTCACTCGGGGAGGGGAATTTTACAGGCCTTGGCATGTTTTTTGAGGAGATGGCTTGTGGGTATGCATGCCAACCGTCATGCACTGGGGACCGAATAAAATCCCCCTTTGCATTCGCAGGGGACACCAAAAAGAGTGGTCATGAGATTTTTTTGTAGCTGGAGGGCCAAGGCCACCATATACAAAACCCTTTAAAAGAAACACTTCAAACAGGAGGGTCCATGTCTGGAGTTCTAGCTGCATCTGTAAGAGAAAAGGCATTATCCTCAGGGGGAAGGTTTCCAACCCTGGGTTGTGGTAAGCCATTAAACTGTTTTATCAAGCTTTCTGGCAGCCACCTTGGGGCCGATACTAACAATCCGAATACCCAAGCCCATGTTTATCTGTTTTTTGGGTAGCTTGGATGGGCTCAACGATTCCTTGTCCTGATTTTCCAAGACCCGTACCAGGGACAAAATCCATACGGAGCATTTGATGTGAAACCACAGAATTGGGACTAGCAAGGATAATTTCCATCTGGGTCAAGATATCCTGGCCCCATAGGTTAACAGGGAGGTCAGGAACAACAAAAGGAGTAACAGTTCCCCTATTGCCCTCTTTGTCAGTCCAATTAAGAACCCTGGAGCTGACCAAAGGGTTTTTTGACTGCCCTATGCCTTTAAGGTCAGTTAGGGACGAGGTAAGGGGACATCTTGGTGGCCAATATTTTTGGGAAATAACTGTGGCATCCGCACCAGTATCCAAAATTCCCTGAAACTCCTTTCCTTCAATTTGCAGTGTGAGGGTGGGTCTTTTTTGAGTGATAGGCTGAACCAAACACGTATCAGAAGACCCCAAAGAAGCAGTTCCTCGCGGTGTGGTCTGAGCAGTGGAAGAACCCCCTGAATTTAATGGGAGCAGTACCAATTGTGCAAGCCTAGTTCCAGCTGTAATAACTGCAATTCCATTAATGGCCGTGGCCAAAATTTTTTATTTCTCCTGTATAATCATTATCAATAATACCAGGAAAAACTTGGACACCTTGTAAGGTAGCAGAGGCTCTTCCAAGAATAAGGGCACACATATGAGACGGAGGGGGTCCCAGGGTCCCAGTGGATATTATTTGAGGTCCTTGTATAGAGTCTAGTACTGTGTCGGTGGCGGCACAGAGGTCCAGTCCTGCACTGCCTGGGGTTGCCCGCTGGAGGGAGGCAATTATGGAGAGAGGTGGGGGGCTTGTGTTGGACCGGGAGTTTGGGAGGGGACAAAACCTATCGCCCCTGGGCTTGTCTTGGGGATAGTCGGGGCCAGGGGCTGGCCCTGAGGGAAGTTTTCCGAAACGAGAGAGAGAGAGAGAGAGAGAGAGAGAGAGAGAGAGAGAGAGAGAGAGAGAGAGAGAGAGAGAGAGAGAGAGAGAGAGAGAGAGAGAGAGAGAGAGAGAGAATGTCCGGACCCGCAGGATGTCAACGAGGGCAGTGAACCTAAGTGAGAAGGAATGAAGGGACAAGAGACACGAAGAATGACAGCAAGACAGGGATTCTGATCAAGCTGCAAATTTTTATTTTTCACACAGGGGTATTTATATGCTTGGAATAAGGAAGCTTTTTCATTGGCCGAAGCAGCTGTAGGATGCTGTAGGTGAAAAGGTGGTCCTTAGTAGCTGCAGGGTGTTTGTTTAGGGCAGGGTGAAAAGGTCGGATTCCGTAAACTCAGCCTCAAGATGTTCCAGTGAGATAGTCAAGCCTATCAAGTTGAGAGACTCCCTTTTGGCTCCCAACAATAAAAGAAATGCAAATCAAAACAACATTGAGATTCTACCCCATAGCCATTAGAATGGCCATTATCAAGAAAACTAATACTAACAGATGCTGGCAGGGATGTGGCCAAAAGAGGATGCTACTACACTGTTGATGGGAATATAAGCTTGTTCAACTACTCTGGAAAGCAGTATGGAGGTTCCTCAAAATATTAAACATAGAGCTTCCCTGTGACCCAGCAATCCTAATCCTAGGCATTTACACAAATGACCACAAACCAGCCTGCACTAAAGCCACCAGCACAACCATGTTCAGTGCAGCATTATTTACCATAGCTAAGATATGGAATCAATCCAAATGCCCCTCAATGGATGAATGGATTGAGAAAAATGTGGTATATATACACAATGGAATTCTATGCTTCCATCACAAAGACTGACATTGCCCCATTCATAAGGATATGGAAACACTTGTAGAAAATCATATTAGGTGAAGTAAGCCAGATCCAAAGAAACACAGGCTTCATTGTTTCTCTCAGTTGTAATAACTAGAATATGTCTAGGATATTCTTAGGAAAGGATCACAATGGCTCAATAGCTATGTGCATATGACCATATAAAATGATGCTTCTCAAAAGGAACTCCAAGAAATGGAAACAAGAGGGTTTTTTCCTACTGTTTTCAGGTTTTTTCTTTTTCTTTCTTTTTTTTCCTTTGGTTTACTCCCTGTTGGCCACTATTTTTTATTTCTGTATCCTTTGTCTTATGCTGTATATAAGTTTATCTGATTTAGGGAAGAGAAGGGAAATCACAGAAACAGTGGGACAAAGGGTGAACCAATTCAACAGTGATACTCACTAGACACTATAACGGGAGAGTAGGAGGTCAGGAGGGGAAAAAGTGAGAGAAAACGAGGGAGGGGGTAACACTGTTCAAAAAGAAATGTACTCATTGCCTGACTTATGTAATTGTAACCCCTCTGTACACCTTTACAATTAAACTTAAATTTAAAAAAAAAACTAAGGGCTGGTGCATGGCTCAAATAGTGGAGTACAAGCAGTTCAAATCCCATGAGTTCAAACCCAGTACTACCACAGAAAGAAAGAAAGAGAAAGGAGGGGGAGAGAGGGAGAGAGAAAGAGAGAGAGAGAGAGAGAGAGAGAGAGAGAGAGAGAGAGAGAGAGAGAGAGAGAAAACATAAGGGGAGGGGGAGGAAGGAAGGAAGGAAAAGAGGGAGGGAGGGAGGAAGGGAAGGAGGAAGGTTGGGTGGGAGAGAGGAAGGGAGGGGAAAGAATGAGATAAAAAGAGGGAAGGAAGTAAGGAAAGATGAGCGCATACCCCCTTAGTATGACTGCTTGGTTCTGTTCAGTATTTATATGTCTTATACCAAAAATTTTGTTCTACTTCTGAATTACAGTTGTTAATTTTCAAATTGATCTAGAAAACAGTTCAAACTTATTAATATTTACCCAAATGATTCCTAGTTTATCTAGAATTAATGTTGGTATTATTACAATATTAATACCATTGGTATGGCATTAACCTACACAAGCAAAACACAAATTAATAAGCAACAAGCATCAAGATTTCTTAAGGAAATACTGGGAGAGAGCAAGGGAAGGGGTGTCATTGTTCAAAAAGAAATGTATTCATGGGCTGGGAAGGTGGCTCAGTGGTAGAGTGCTTGCCTTGCATGCATGAGGCCTTGGGTTTGATTCCTAGCATCACATAAGCAAAAAGAAAAAACCAGAAGTGGCATTGTGGCTCAAAATGGTAGAGTGCTAGCCTTGAGCTGAAGAGCTGAGGGACAGTGTCCAGGCCCAGAGTTCAGGCCCTACGACCGGACCCAAAAAAGAAAAAAAAAAAAGAAAGAAAGAAAGAAAGAAAGAAAGAAAGAAAGAAAGAAAGAAATGAACTCATTACCTGACTTATATAACTGTAACCAGACCTCTGTGTATCACCTTTATAATAATAATAAAAAAGAAAAATTAAAAGAGGAAAAACCCTAAGATAAAAAAAAAAAGATTTCCTAAGAGCCAAGGCTCTTTCTGATTAATTTGGCATTTATAAATTAACATAAGCAATGTTCTGGGAATTTATTCTACATAGGATACATAAATGGAATGCTCACCATATAATATTGCAAGCATGGCATGGGGTCCATCTACAATCTTCAGAATCTCCCTAAAAAGGAACATCCTTTTGAGTAGGATTTAGATGGAAAATGTGTAAGCGATCCAAAAGCAAACAACAACATGAGCAAAGTCAGCGAAGTCAGCGAGGCAGCAAAGGGTTGAATGCTGAGGGAATGCTCTGAAGTTCCCACTAAAACCACCGCCCCCAAAAGGATTCCAGAGCAGGAGCTCAGATCTCTGATCACTGCCTCCTGGTGGTAAACCTGTGTTCTGGGGGTTCCTCTGGAGCACCCCAGGACTTGGGAAGTATGGGTTTGAATTTAACTCTCAGGTGCAACAGTTACTATGTATGGGGCTTTGAGAAAGATATTTATCATATCTGGCTTCTCTTTTTTTCATGTGTAAATAGAGGTGACTACCATCACTGTACTCACTGAATTATTGGGGTAGAAATCTACTAGGGTTCATACTTGGAACATCCCTACAGACCCATGCACTACAGGCTTGGTCCTTAGCTTGGTGCTATTGGAAAGTGGTGGGGGGTGAGAGAGTTTAGGTTACTGGAGGTGTGACTTGGAAGGAGACTGAAGGTTAACAGTGTCTTTCTCTCTCTGTGGTGACATGTCACCACTCCAACAATATCAACTGACCATGAACAAGGAAAAAGAAAAACGCCTCTGGACCTATGGGCCACAATTAACTTTTTCTCCTAATAAGTTGATGGTTTTAGGTATTTTGTTGTAGTGATGCAAAGCTGACTAATTCAAAATCTATTGCAAATTATAAGGCATGGAAGACTATAAAGGACAGTTGCCTGTGCTCAGTGGGGATAAAAGATATTTACTAAGACATGCTCTGGTGGCTCACACCTATAATCCTAGCTACCCAGAAGATTAAGATCCAGAGGATTGAGATTTGCTCATGCAAAAAACTTCACTAGCAAAAAGCCAGGCTGGAGGTATGGTTCATGTGACAGAGCATCAGCCCAGCAAACATGAGATCCCAAGTTCAGATCCCAGTAGTATAAAAAAAAAGACCTTTTGACAGGATTATATTATAAAGGATCTCAGGAGGAATATGTGTGAATACATTGTCTCATTATTGTATCCACCTTTTCTTTTTTTATTGTCAAGGTGATGTACAGAGGAGTTACAGTTACATAAATAAGGTAATAAGTACATTTCGTGTCAAACTTGTAGCTCTAGTCTTTAGGTAGTTAAATGACTTGCAAGATACCTGACACTATCCTTGAGTGAAAGAGGTTAAGGACAGCACCCAGGTACAGAGTTCAAGCCCCACAACAGACAAAACGTTTTTAAAAAGATGCCCCAAACAGAATTTCTTTTGTCCATATCATACCTGATAGGGCTTGCTTCCCTTGATACATATTCTTGAAAGTACTTAATGGAGCTCTACTTATTAAGAGCTTCTTGCTCATCCAGAAGGACTCTGGGTCTTAAATAATAGCATGGGGCAGTATAATGCTTTCAGAGTAAGACTTCTTTCAGTACACAACTTAAGTTTCCAAAAACAAAACACCACCTATGTTTATAAACCATTTCAAACCACCTGAGTAATTCATGCTTATGGAGGAAACCAAAAGACTAGCCCATCAGCTCATTGTTGGCAAATGCTATCTGAGTGTCTTTTGTTGTCTCTGGGTAGGAATTTAACACAACTAGAAGCAGTGAACTGCAGTTGGAAATTAATCTTATGCTATGTAAATTTCACTTCAATTTTAAAAATTAAAAAAATGATCAAAGTAGCATTTCCTCATCAAGAAGCATATGGTTATGGTCTGTTCTGGAAGGCTAAGCTAAGATTCATTCATTCCATAGATATTGACTCAATATGTGTTTTGTTCTTCAGGTAAATGTACTACCAAGCAATGTATGCACAGCACCACCATATGATTGTGTTGACTTTTATAACCAAAATTATTGCCTGGAGATATGTGCTGACTCTTCAAGAACAGTCGAACTGTTCTTGAGGATATAATGAGTATAAATGAAGTCATAAAAAGCTTTCAGACCGAAAGAATGACAAATAGTCCTAAAGTGTCCTTAACGTGCCCTGGGCAAGGCATGAACATTAGACAACAAGTATTAGCACTCACCTTGATTTCAGTATTCTGCTTTGCTTTCCTTCCCTCCCTTTCTTCCTTCCTTTCTTCCATCCATCCATCCTTTCCTTCCCTCCCTCCTTCCTTCCTTCATCCATCCTTTTGTCCCAATACTAGGATTTGAACTCAAGCCTCACACTCTCATTTTGCTTTTCACTCTACCACTTGAGCCATAGCTCCACTTCTGTCTTTTTGTTAGTTAGCTGGAGATAAGAGGGTAGAAGGTTTGTCTGCCCCGGCTAGCTTTGAATTGTGATCCTCAGATCTCAGTCTCATGAGTATCTAGGATGACAGATATGATCCACCAGCGCTCAGGTCCCAACTGTGTCCTGCTGATGCTATCATAATCAGATCTCAACTAAAGACATAACTGGTAATGGTGCTCAAATTTACCTCATGCCCCTGAAGCAGAACATTTAAGATAGACAGACAGGTGGGGAAATCCACAGATTTCCCTGTCATTGGAGGTGTGAAATGGTTCCTGCACAGTAGATCACGTGGGAAAGTGGTGGTCAGATACAGGATTAAACTTTCTAAAGACCTCAGTGCTGAGATCCTGTAATTCAAAGATAAGGAAATCCAGCAGAAAATAATGCAGAGAACATTGAGCAGAGTATATATATATATATATATATATATACACACACACACACATATGAAGAGATGAAGTAACTCCAGAAAGGTCAAACATTAGTCCTGAATTCCTCATATCTGATCTGAGGGATAAAAAAAAGCCACTATAGGTAGTAAGTAGACACAATACACATCATATGTAAACACTGTTCTAACAGAAGTGTACATGGGATGGAGAGAAGGAAAAGAATTGAAAGTCTAACAATGAGAAAGGAGCCAAGGCAGTGATCCAGTGTTGAGTCTATGTAGTCTGAGTTGGGTCAATATTTAACAGAATCAAGAAGGAAATGGAATGATAAACAACATGAGAAAGGCTGTCAGAACTAAGTTATTGCAATTGATGGACTACTAAACATATCCAGGGAATTGGAACTGAAGTTAAAAGATACTTAGGAGCAAATATCTGGCAGGCATTTGGAGATAGTACTAGCAACTGGGTGGCAAATCAAAGATAGAATGCTTTGAGATTTACTGGAATGAGTGATGATGCTTATAGCCATGAAACAGAGAAGCCCCTCAAGGAAAATAAGGAAAGAGAATAAGATCAAGGTCTAAAATAAATCTTCAAAAAGAGGAAGTGTTAAGGATTCTGAGGTGATGTATGAGGGATCACAGAACTAGAAGACCCTGGACAATGAGTGTCATGGAGAGTAGTAAAGTTTATTAGTCCATTTTCTGTTACTACAATAAAACATCTAAAGCTGGATAAACTTATAAGAGGTTTCTTAAGCTCACAGTTCTGGAAGTCTAATGGTGCCAGCATTAGCATGGTTTTGGAGATACCCTGTGGATGGTATCATAATGTGCACAGCCATTGGTTAAGGCAGAGATCACATCATTAGACAGGAAGCCAGAGTTAGGGCTAAGTTTGTTCTTTTTGTCTCTTGACAATTAACTCAGTTTCCTTAAGAACTACCTTAATTCCTTCCAAGAGTAGCACTCCCAAATTTTATTAAAATGTGGTTGGGTAACTAGGAATGGTAGTATATAGCTATAATCTCAGATACTATGGAGGCAGAGAAAGAAGGATTGGGAGTTCAAAGCTAACCTAGGCAAAATTAGAGAGAACCCATTTAAAAATGAGTTGAGGGTATTACTCAAATGGTAAAGCATTCACTTGGCAAACAAAAGAAAAATCCTGTTTTTAATATTGAATATACCAGATGATAATGATGATAAAATTAAAAAGTGTTTGGGTATATTTTAATCTACTAGCATGCCTTACTGCTTTACAATGAGATCATCAACACAGCTCACAAAATTTTAAGGACATGTGCTACTCAACAGGGAAGTTCTGCTGAGCAGTCAACAGTCAGAAAAAGATCAGAGCAGTGATTTGGGTCTTGTCCAGTCCAGGGTTTTAGAAACCTGGCAGAACAAGGTGGACAGGGGCCAATGTGCCACATTGAGAGCAGAGAGAGAAGGAAGGAATAACACCCCATTATGAGCTGTCTTTCCCTTGTAATTTGATCAGAAATCATCCCAGAGCTGTACAGATCCCTTCACAGATCTACATAGAAGGAAGATCATGGCATTAAAGGACTATAGTGATTCAGGGCCCTTTAAAAAAAAACTAATCTGAGCAAGTTCTGGTGCCCTGTGACACAAATTCTGCTGTGACATGTGCTTGCAGCTGAGAGTTGACTTCAGTCCAATCCCCCAAGGAGAGACACCGGATGAAAAATATTCTGTGTATGGCCAACGTGACAAAGAAGCAGCCATCAGAAAAAGGAACCCAGCTGAGAAGAAGTTAAGAATTAAGTCCAATTTACACAAGAGCCCTCCACAGCCAGCTGCAAGTACTGCGCCGGTTATGTCATCTTGACCACAGGTCCATCCAAGTAGGACAACATAGGACAGACAAACTGCCTAAGGTATATAAACAGGAGATGTCTGGCGCTTGCTAACTTCAAGACCTGCTGCTATGTGAAGCTGTAAGACCATGATGCTGAGACTTAACACATGCAGAATACTCACCTGCAGTACCTATTAAAGTTGTTCTCTGCTGCCCTAGCTGGATCCTCCATAGGGCCCCAGAAACTGCATTCCTAGCCAGCATCCCATAGGATTTTACTGCAGCGTGGCCCGGGGAACTATGCTGGAAGAATTGCTGCTGCAAGAATTTGGATTGCACAGAGGCAAACTAACACTAGAAATGGCTCCCAAGTGGCCTTGAGAACCTCTACGAAGTTGCCAAACATGCTTCTGGAAACACTTACTGCAGGGCACACTTTGGAAGGAGAAAGTTCTTTGATTTGCAGAAAGCTGTGAGATCTTCTGCGTGCAGCACCACCACCGCACCCTCCCAGCCTGTCCAGAGCCCACCCTGCTCCTGCACCTGGGCCAATATAGAACCCAGCAGGGAGACAGATGACACTACATTTTAATTGCTGTTTTGAGAATGTCAAACTGCTGGCTGATTAATCCTTGGTTTATAGAAACAAGCCACAGTAACCGTCAAAAAGGGAGACAAGGCTAATCAAGGGTGCAAAGGGGGCACACTGGGAGTCTTTTCCTGCCTGGGGCTGCAGGAGGTAGGTGAGGACATTGGATGCTCTGCTGAGGGAGCTCAGGCCTCTGGGAGGCACTCACTGGGCACTCACTTGGGCTTCCAGTGTTTGGCATGCACAAAGCAGCATAGCTATGGATGGCAGTGTCACTAATGTAGTGAGCACATGAGATTGGTTACTTTAAAAAGCCTTTATAAGGCCAGGTGCTCGTGGTTCACATCTGTAATCCTCACTACTCAGGAGGCTGAGATCTGAGGATTACAGTTCAAAGCCAGCCCACACAGGAAAGTCCGTGAGACCCTCATCTCCAATTAGCCACCAAAACTCCAGAAATAGAGCTGTGATCAAGTGGTAGAATGCTAGCCTTGGGAGAAGGGGAGAAGCTAGGGGACAGAATTCAGGCCCCAAGTTCAAGCCCCAAGACCACCCAAAAGAACAAGAGGGGGGAAAAATCCCTTTGAGAAACAAGCAACAGACCTGATATCATTGTTTTTCATAGACACTAGGTTTGAAAAGCTTTTCTCACTCAAGGTCAGCATTTCCTAACTGAGTCCTTCCTGTAGAGCTGCAATAATGAGGCAGCAACGGCAATGGGTAGATGTCTGCGCAAAGGTGGAAAATACATAAAATTATATGTGTGCCATTTACACAAGAGGCGGGAGTCAGCCATACCCACATTGGTCTTCGATGTCTCTGTGTGCTCTCACCTGGAAGACTGAAACACCCACTGACACCAGGGGAACAATGGAAACAGTGCCCTGTACCCAGAGCACTCCTGCACCTCCCCATTTCACCTCTCTCTTTCTCAGTTCCTCTCTCCTTCTTTGCCCCTCTCTCTTCCACCCTTTCTTTTGTTCAAATTATGTTTAGTGGGTACCTGTTCTCTTCCAGATAGTGGGAAAACAGATAAAAACTGTCATCTCAACCTAAGATAGCACACAACTCAGTCAGGCAACATCTAATCTGAGGATTTCTTCTCGCCAAGCGCAATTGAAGTTGTTGGATACCCATGATGAAGTAAATAAGAAGTCTAGTAAGAGATGTAATGACATGCACAAAGAGTTCCAATCCAGAGTACCAAAAGTTCAGACTGGGGAATTGGGACTGGTGTCTGGCAGGATATGATGTTGAGGTGAGCTTTGAAGGGCAGGAAACAGCTCTTCAGGAAAAGGAGGCACCAGCGCAAAGGCCACAAGATATGAACGGCTGAGGTCCACCTGAGGACCTATGAGGAGGTCACACGGTTGAAATGTGAGGAGCTGTGGGAGAGAGGTGGAAGCCAAGGCTAAGGAATTCAAGAAAAATGTGTGTGACATAGCAACAAAGGCACCTGAAATGGATTCAGAAGGCACAGGAAAGATTTCATGCAGGGAGTAACAACACCAACCCTGAATTTAAAAAGAAAAAAAAAATGTTGTTCTCAGAATAAGCCATCTAAAAGGAAGAATTTGAAAATGACAAGGTCAGAAGGAGAGAGACGAATGGTAAGGTTATTCTGATAATCCCAGTGGAGATGGACCAGGGAAACAAGAGGAAATCTCTGTTCCTATGGACCAGGGAAATAAGAGGAAATCTCTGTTCCTACATAGATATACAGCCATAGTTTTATTGGTTCCTAGAAGCCATCATATGAGACACAATTAGTCATGATCAAGGGCACTAGAATTCCTGTACAAAGTCATACTTCCTTTCTTGTAATCATGCCTTGCCCTAAATATCCCTATCAAAACAAATGGCCCATGTTTTTTTTAGTCACTATGAAAAATGTTTTGGTCATATCTCAAAAAGTTAATGGAAAGACAAAACTCCCTAGCCATTTCCATTTGT
The DNA here is from genome assembly GCF_024711535.1 of Dipodomys merriami. Taxonomy (NCBI): domain Eukaryota; kingdom Metazoa; phylum Chordata; class Mammalia; order Rodentia; family Heteromyidae; genus Dipodomys; species Dipodomys merriami. The sequence goes on along the minus strand of NW_027202270.1, from coordinate 61,150,112 downwards.
AAGTATAATCCCAAAATAACTGAAAATAGACATTCAAACAATTCAAAGTGCATGGCTTTTCTCAGGAGCATGATTCCCAACAACTAAAGGTAGAAACATTCCAGATGCCCATGACTGGATGATGGTGGCAGATCTATGCACTGGAATATTACTGATGAGTCAAAAAGGAAGTACTGATTCATACTATAACATGCATCATGCTCAGTGAAAGTCAAACACAAATGGTCACATGCTGTATGACTTCCACTTATATAAAGCATGCAGCAAAGGCTACTCATGAGAAACAGGAAGATGACTAGAGGGGAGAGTAAGGTAAGTTTAAGGGTTAGAGGGTTATATTTAAGTGACAGAAATGCTGTAGAGCTAGACAAAGGTGGTGATTGCACACTTTGATTGAATGTACTAAATGCCACTGGCTAACTTTAAGGCAGATGAATAAGCTTCCATTGCAGATCTTAAAAAAAAAAATGGTGCCAGGTACTGGTTACTCACTCCTGTAATCCTAGCTACTCAGGAGGCTGAGATCTGAGGATCACCATGTAAAGCCAGTCCAGACAGGAAAGTCCATGAGTCTCTTATCTTCCTTCAATTAAGCAATTAAGTGGAACTGTGGCTCAAAGTGGTAGAACACTACCCTTGAGCAAAAGAGCTCAGGGACAGTGCTCAGGCCCTAAGATCAAGCCCCTTGTCTGACCAAAAAAAAAAAAAAAAAGTGTTGTTTTTGTGCTTGTACTGGAGCTTGAACTCAGAATATCATGCTCTTACTTGGCCCTTTTGCTCAATGCTGGCATGCTACCACTTGAGCCACACTTGCACTTCTATTGAAAATCTTATAATCAATGTCACCCTCTTCTCTCTAGGCCTCCCCTCCTCCATCTATGACAGAAATGCTACAGGCTGGCCGGGGCCAGAGGACATTCTCAGGAGTTGACACATAGTCACAGATAATATTTGCCAATTTCTTCTGAGGCTGCCAAGTTGAGCAGAGCCAGCAGAATCAGAGAGGTCAGTGAGAATTGGTATCCATTTGCTTCTTTGGAGTTGTGAAATGTGAGAATTTAAGGAAACGATCATCTCTAGTCCTTGAGAAGTAGAAACAAGGAGGATCATGAGATCAACCTCAACCACCTTGAAAGACCTTGCCATGGGAGGTGGGGGGGAACAGATATAGAATGTAAACCAGGGTACAAGATGAGGCCCAGACAAAATGGAGGCCAGGGGGAGACACTGTGGTCCCAGAGTAGAGGCAGGCCTTGTGAGACGCAGTGAAAGGAGGCACCCTGCACACTGCAGTAGTAGTTTCTTCCACAATGCGCCTGTTTCTGCCTAGCAGAAAAGACTAATGAGGACAGGAGGCTGGGATGCTCCGCATAAGGAGGCTGATGAAGCTGCATTGCATTCCTCCAGGCTTCACAAAGGAGGCTTTCCGAGAGGCCTCGTTTAGTAAATAGTGACAGGGCATTACTTAGGCACACTGAGAACTGCTACAGAGCTTGGAAACTGGCACTGCATCATGAAGAGAGAGGAGAGGCTCGGTATGAGCCCCCAGAGGCTGTGACTGAGCCAAAGTCATTCACCCTTTGTACCTCAGTTTCCTCATCTGTAAATTAGGAATCATATCCACTTCATCTGTCCTTAGGATAATGCAATTATACTGTGACAGAATATTTTTTTGAGAAGCATTGTGATATACTCAACTCATCAGAACAAACAATGTAAACAACAATCCATTCTGGATGGACCCCAGCCATGTCCCAACTGTCACTCAAACCACAGACAGATCAACCCTGAAACCCCACAGTTCAACCAAACCTTCAATGGAGAGTAAGGGTTATTTAGAAAAATCAGCTCAAAACAGGATTTTCTGAGGTCATTATTCTATAAAACACAGACCATACTTGGACAGCCTTAAGGATAAACAAACAAAATAAGGCACCAGCTGGAAAAGCTCTCTGAGGGTGACTGTTACCAGGGTCTCATCTTCTTCTTATCTCTTGACCACTTTCTGAATGCAGGTAATCACCAGGCAGGGCAGCAAAATGTATCCTGTTTCCCAGGATACATTGTGCTTTTCCAAAGAAAAGCACAAAGGAAATGCAAACATGCCCAAAGTATATTTCAAATGGCTGATAATTTTCCCTTAGAACTCTAGAGGTTCCAGACGAAAAAAGTGCAGAAGCAGCTAGCCCAGAATTTAACAGGTCACCCCAGAGTGAGACAGGAGCTTGCACCAGAATGCAAATCAATGCCCCGATTCCTTCATGGCAAAAAGGATTGCAAAGGAGAAAATGTCAACTGGATGAAAAGTGTGTTTAGTAATGAAGGAGATTTATACTCGGCACTATTTACTCAAAAACCTGTGAAACATTTACATTCCTGGGAAAAGGGGCAAATTGCAGGCCACAGTGTGAGGAGGAGGAGGAAAAATGATTTCTGACTTTGCTCATACATTTGCTAACAGGTTTTCAAGTGCTCAGACCTGATTGAACAAAAAGATGAAAAAAATTAGTGAATGGCTTATGGAGCAGAATGGTCAGGGCATGGGGAGAGAAAACAAGTGAACAAGTATCAGGTGGGGTATTAGGAAGACAGGTTCTCCCCCTAAACTTAAGGAAATTAGGGAGAACTGATAGAGGCAAACAAGTTTTGCCTTGATGTAGAAAATGTACAGTAAAAGACTTCATCATCATCAGTAGGAATTCCAACAGTAGAAGGATGCTGTAATGGGAACACGTTCCCAGAGCAAAGGAAGCATCCTTTTGAGAGGCAGTAACTCCCTCCTGCCTGTAAGATTAATCCACATACCTCCGTTCCATAAACAAGCCTGACATCAGCTCATGCCAGTCCCTTCATTGGCCAATAACTGGTTATCTTTTGTTCTGTTTTTCCATCCAATCTGCTATACTCTCCCTTCGAGTCACCTTAAACCCTATTTCACCCTCTTAGGAAGAGGCTCTGGAGTCCAATCCTGGGGTTCAAATCCTGTGTTCCACAGTTTACTGGTGTGTGACCTAAGACAACTCACCAACATTTTTAATAGATGATAAAAATAAGCTCATTGTGAAAAATAAGGGAACAAATCCATGTACAGCCTCAACAGATGATAACTATTATACTAGTTATTTTAGTCTGGCATAAATACTATTGGCTTAATGAGGTTTTATACATACTAATTCATTGACTCCAAATCTTTTCATGTGACTGTGTTTAGATTCTGGGCAAATCTCACTCTGACTTCAGGTACCCTAAGCCATTTTTCCATTGTTAAGAGCAAGATCTAAATGTTATTGAACTACATTAAATTTTCTTTAGCTTTCTAGATGGTATCTAGATTGATGTCATTCACATCATAACCATGTAACACACTGTCATTCCCATTTTACTGCTAAGGAAACAGAAAGATACTTTGTCAACGAAGGTAAACAATTTATCAAATAAAATGAAAGACTCTATGGAACGAGTTCTTTTTGACAATCTTACTTGCCCTGTACTAAGGCCACTAATGGATAGATCCAGGATTAATCTACAATTTTGTTGTGATGTTATCTTAACCAATTTTACTTGTTTGTTAAATAAATGTTAATATATTTGCAAAGCAAGAAGTTTAAAAAGTCAGCCAGATGACCCTGCAGTAATATGAAAGACCTTGAGGATTCAAAAAGACCTTGAGGATTCCTGTCAAAGGATCTGCCATCATTCTACTCACATCTCTGAAATAACAACCACAATTGTACCATGATATGTACTCTGCCTTCCTTTAGCCCCTCATTCTAAACTGGAGTAGAAGCAACCAAAAGATACCATCCTGGTTCTGAGTTCTTTTCAACACCACAAAGAAATAAAAATGATGAATTAATAGAACAATTCTATTTAGACATAATTATTTCTTTGGAAGATTAATAAAGAACAGAAGTAGAAAAGGGGAGACATCAATCTAGATTCATTACATTCATAAATGTTTTGTCAAATGGCAACTCCTTTGTACAGCTACCTAAAGATAATATAATTGATATATAACTGTACATAGTAATAAAAATGAAATCAAGACTTCTGGGAAGATGGTGTCATCGTCACAGGTAAACTCCCTAGGTATCTTTAACAAAACACAGATTTGGTCCCAGCACATACTTCACCTCAAGAGATCCACACCAATCAATCGTTTTTTTTTTTTTTTACTTTAGAAGGTATCCCTGCTTTTTATTTTATTCTTTTTTTTATAAGTTTTTATTGTGAAAATACTGCACAGAAGGGTTACAGTTACATGAGCAAGATAATGAGTACATTTCTTATCAAGCATTGTTGCTTCCTCCTGTGTTTTTCCCCTAACATCCCTTCCCTCCCAGCTCCACAAGTACACTCCCTGCACCCACCCCCACCTAAATTTTAAAGTTCATTTTTCAAGAAATCAATATTTAAACAGCTAGAGATTCATTCTAATACAGAAGAAATCTCACAGTGGAAATACAAAAACAAAAAACAATGAAGATTTCAGAGACAGTGTGCTGATCCCCACTGAGTGGCTGCAGCCTCCACCCAATGCTGCCCCAGGCAGTGTGCGGAGATGCAGAGCAACACACCTGAAGTGCCACCAATTAAACTTTAAACAGAGGAAATAAAACCACACCACCTAGGAGTGGCATGCAGCCAGGGAGGTAAGTGGGAAACACCAGGACCCACCCCTACACAAGAAAGCAAGCTGAAAACGATTACATCTATAACATCCTCCAACCCAGCATCTCTGATGGGAAAAGCTGCATATAGCTCCAATAGTAACTAGAGTCAAATTACAACTAGGAACTGAAGATGTTGCTATAAAGGGGTCCTAACTCAGGCTATTCCCATAGAAAATGCAGTATGAAACATCCTTGATCTCTGATACAGTAAGCAGAGAGCCTCTTTTTTGTTTGTTTTTTTAATATATTTTTATTTTTATCTCTTCTTTTCTCTTTCTCTTCCTTGGTTTTATAGAGAATGCAAATCTCCAAACAGAATGCTCTGGGTCTGCTGATATAATTATCTGAAATATGTACTTACACAAGTTATAATCTGTTGTTTGTAATATACATGCATATAATATCCTACTTTTCTTTATATTGCCTTTCTTCAAAGCTAGAGCTGAAATTTGACAGGAGACAGCAATTACCTTTTGAGAAAGCAGCATTAGGGTTCAGACACCTTAACTCAATTTCTCTTTACTTGACTTCTTCAATATAGAATACAAAGTTTTTTCATTTCTTTTCTCTTTCTCCTTTCAGTTTATTTTTTCCTCTTCTCCTCCACCATCCTCTTCCTCATTGATATTCTCTACTACACTCATTCCCTGTCCTCTTCTCCTTTTCTCCTCTAACTTCCTTGAAAGCTACCCCTCCCCATCCTAATCTTACCTCACAACCTCAAAATCTCCATCTAATAGTCAAATTTTAACAGTACAATTCCACAACACAACTAAACCTTACACATCCACTCAACGATACCTACAACCTCTGAACCCAGATAAGGAAATCTCCACAAAGGGACAAAACACCAGCTGCCTAGTCAACCAGGAGAAGAACCAATTTATTTAGAAGATCACAGATTCCCAAAAGATAAAATCAAAAGGGTCTTCCAATGAGAACACACCACAGAAATACCAGAAATATGCAAATCCAAGGAAATATAATAATCACAGAAAACAACCAGACAATAGGGAAGGAAAATAGAGAAGATGCACTGAAAGCACTGCTGATAAATTTCATTAAAATTTCATGAAAAATTTGAAATTATATACAAAACAATTCATAAATGTGAAAAGGCTAACCAAAGAATAATGGAAGAATTCATGGAGACCACTAACAAGAAGCTAAATCAAGAGATGACAAGCGATGACAAGAGATGACAAAGGAGTCCAATGAAAAAGCAGCCACCCAGTTAGAGATTAAGGAAAACACAAACAAACAAATCAGGGATATAAACAGGTTCTTAGAAATCCTAAAACAAGACTTGCAAAAAAGTGGTAGAGGCCCTCAGAAATGACCAAACAGAAAACAGAGAATTAAACAATAAAATAGAAGGCCTCTGTGGCCAAATACACCAAGTGGAAGACAGAGTTTCAGATCTGGAAGACAGAGATTATTATACAGAATAAATCTAAGACAAGACTCAATCCGAAAACCAAATTTAAGGCTGATAGGTATCCAAGAATAGTAAGAGGATAGAGTCAAGGAGGTGGGAAACATGTTTCCCAGAATCCTAGTAGAGAGCTTCCCAAATATCCAAAAAGACTTATTCAGATATAAGAAGGATTTAGGACACCCAATAGACCAGATCACAGAACATCATACTGCCACATTATAATTCACACAGGATCAGTAGAGACCAAGGAAAGGATCCTAAAAACTGTCAGAGAGAAAAGACTGCTTATAAAGAGAAACCAGTCCAAATAATCACAGACTTCTCAGAGGAGACTCTGAAAGCAAGAAGAACCTGGAATAATGTATTCTAAACCCTAAAATCAAACCAATTATCAATCCAGAATACTGCACCCAGCAAAAGCTTTCCTTCATAACCAAAGGACAAATTAAAACATTCCATAACAAAGTGAAACAATTTATATCCACCAAACCAACACTCCCCAAAATATTTAAAGCTATCCTTTAAATAGAAAATCAACTAGAATAGAATGTTGGCAGAGAAAATACCCCTTACCAGATAACCCAGTAAATACAGTAAGAATAGAAGAGTCACAATCCCTAAGGAGGGAGATAATACGGCAGTCCTAACCCTCAATATCAATAGACTTACCTCTCCAATTAAAAAACATAGACTACTTGAATCAGAAAGCAAGACTGGTCCATCTGTTGTCTACAAGAGACACATCTTGCCGACAAAAGCAGACACATTCTCAAAGTGAAAGGTTGGAAAAAAAAAAACTTTCAAATAAATGGCCCTAATAATCAGGCCAGAGTAGCAGTCTTAATATCATATAAAATAGACTTCAAGCCTGGTACCGGGGGCTTATGCCTGTAATTCTAGCTCCTCAGGAAGATGAGATCTGAGAATCATAGTTCAAAGCCAGCCGGGACAGGAAAGTCCATGAGACTCTTACCTTCAGAAATAAAAACCACCAGAAAACTAGAAGTGGCACTGTGGCTCAAGTAGTAGAGGGCTGAAGAGCTGGGCTGGTGCCCAGGCCCAGAGTTCAAGCCCCACGACCAATAAGAAAAAAAAAAAATGGATTAAAAGCAGTAAAGAAAGACAAACAAGGTCATTACATGCTAATAAAGGGAGCTATACTACAGGAAGATAGGACAATTCTAAATATCTAACACCAAACACTGGAGCACCCAACTTCATCAAACACATACTACTTGACTTAAAAGTACACATAGATCAAAACACATTGATTGTTGGTGACTTCAACACATCAATGACACCTCTAGATAGATCATGTAGGCAAAAACTCACCAAAGAAACCTCAAACCTAAATAACTACATTGACCAACTATATTTAATAGACATCTACACACTCTTTCACCCAACAGCATCAGAGTATACATTCTTCTGAGCAGCCCATGGCACATTCTCCAAAATAAACTATATGTTAGATCACAAATCAAACCTGTGCACATTTTTAAAACTTGAAATTATCCCCTGCATCCTATCAGAACACAATGGAATAAAAGTAGAGATCAACAACAAAAGCCATTGCAGAAAATTCATGGAGACTTGTGGAATGATCAGTGGATCATTCAGGAGACTAGAAAAAAAATTCAAATGTTTATGAAATTTAATAAAAATTAACACACAAAATACCAGCTTCTCTGGGACACAGCAAAGGCAGTACTCACAGGAAAATATATAGCTCTGAGTGCTTACATCAAGAAGATGTAGAGGGGCTGGGAAGGTGGCTCAGTGGTAGAGCACTTGCCTTGTATGCATGAGGCCCTGGGTTCGATTCCTTAGCACCACATAAGCAAAAAGAAAAAGCCAGAAGTGGCGCTGTGGTGCAAGTGGTAGAGCGCTAGCCTTGAGCTAAAGAGCTGAGGGACAGCACCCAGGCCCAGAGTTCAGGCCCACGACCGGACCTCCTCCCCCCCCCAAAAAAAGAAGATGTAAGAAAACTCAAATCAACACTTTAATGATGAACCTCAAGCTCCTGGAAAAGCAGGAACAACCCAAATCTCAAATCTGTAAATGGAAACAAATAATAAAAATTACATCAGAAATAATGTAAAGAATTTTTAAAAAAACATAGAAAGAATCAACAAAACAAAAAGCTGGTTCTTTGAAAAAATTAACAAAACTGACAGACCCTTAGTAAAACTGACTAAAAAAGAAGAGAACACACCTGAATTAATAAAATTAGCGATGAATTGGAAACACCATGACAGAAATATGCAAGATTCAGGATATTATTAGGGAATGCTTCACAAACTTTTATGACAATAAATTTGAGAATATGGGAGAATTGGAATTATTCCTAGAGAACACTGAAATCCCTAAACTGAACCAAGAAGATTTAACTCAACTAAATAAACCATAACAATTGAAATGACAACAAAGGACCTCCCATCCAAGTAAAACCCAGGACCAGATGGATTCACAGCCAAATTCTATAAGGTCTTCAAAGGAGAACTCACTCCCATACTCATCAAACTCTGCAATGAAATAGAAAGGGAAAGATCACTATCAAACTCATTTTATGAAGCCAGTATAACACTCATCCCCAAACCAGATTGGGACCCATCAAAGAAAGAGAACTAAAGACCCACCTCTTTGATGAACGTTAAGGTAAAACTCCTCAACAAAATTCTGGCTAACCAAATTCGACCACTTTAACAACAATAACAACAACAACAACAAAACCATACATTACGATCAAACAGGATTCATTCCAGGGTTGAAAAATTGGTTCAATGTATGCAAGCCAATTAGTTTAATTCAACACATCAACAGCCAGGGCAAGAATCACATGATCATCTCAATAGATGCAGAAAAAACATTTGACAAGATTCAACAACCTTTATGATAAAAGCTCTGGAGAAGCTAGGACTCCATGGAATGTTCTTCAATAAAGGCTATATTTGACAAACCTACAGCCAGCATTACTTAATAGGGAAATTAATAGGCAAAAGTTAAAACTATTCCCTCTAAAATAAGGAATAAGATAAAGATGTTCATTCTCTCCGCTCCTCTTCAACACAGTGCTGGAATTTTTAGCAAGAGTAATAAAGCAAGAGAAATACATGAAGGGGATCCAAATAGGGAAAGAAGAAGTAAAGCTATCCCTCTTTGCAGATGACATGATCCTGTATTTAAGGACCCTACAGATTCCTCACCCCAGCTTCTTGAGTTCATTCAAAACTTTGGCAAAGCAGGGTATAAATAAAATCAATACACAAAGATCAGTAGCCTTCTGTATGCCAACAATCAGAAGAGGGATATTGAAATCAGGAAAACAACTTCATTTGTAAAAAATAAAACAAAAAAAACTTAGTAATTAACTTGACCAAAAATGTGAAAGACCTCTATAGTGAAAACTTTAAAACTCTGAAAAAAGAAACTGAAGCAGACTTAAGGAAATGGAAAAACATATCATGCTTCTGGTTGGGAAGAATTAACATAGTAAAAATGGCAATTCTGCCCAGAGCAGTATACAAAATCAACACAATACCCATCAAAATCCCAATAACTTTCTTCAAAGGAATAGAGAAATAAGTTGAAAAATTCATATGGAATAATAAAAGACCCAGAATAGCCAAAACAAGCCTTAGCAGGATGAACAGCACTGGAGGAATATCAATACCAAACTTCAAGCTTTATTACAAAGCCACACTAATAAAAAACAGCTTGGTCCTGGCACAAGAATAGGCCTGAGGACCAATGGAACAGAATAGAAGACCCAGAAATAAGTACACAAACATACAGCCACTTAATATTTGATAAGGGAACCAAAAATGGTACTGGCAAAAATTGAAGCTATATCACCTTGCACCAGAACAACTCTAAATGGATCAAAGACCTCAATGCAAAGCAAGATATCCTGAAAATATTATAGGAAGGGGTATGGGAAATCCTAAGCCTTCTAGGCATGGGGTGAAACTTCCTAAAAAAAGATCCAGAATCACAACAAATCAAATAAAGACTGGGTAAATGAGATTGTATCAAATTGAAGAGCTTCTGCACAGCAAAGAACATAGCTAGCAAGATAAATAAGAAATCCCACACAATAGAAGAAAATCTTCACTAGCTATAGATAAGGCTATATCTAAAATATACTTAGTGCTCAAAAAATTAAACCTCCAAAAATTAAGTTCTCAAAAACTTAACAAATCAATCAAAAAATAGGCTAAAGACTTAAAGACTTCCAGAGGAAGAAACAAGAATGGCCAATAGACACATGAAGAAATTTTCAACATCTCTGGCCATAGAAGAAATGCAAATCAAAACAAAACTGAGATTTCACTTCACTACAGTTAAAATGGCCATGATCAGGAAAACTAACAATAACAAATTCTGGCAGGGATATGGCCAAAAGGGAATCCTATTACACTGTTGTTGGGAATGTATACTTGTTCAACCACTCTGGAAAGCAATATGGAGGTTCCTTAAAAGACTAAACATAGAGCTTCCTTATGACCCATCAATTCCACTCTTGGGCATTTATCCTATGTACCACAAACCAGGCCACACTAAAGCCAGCAACACAACCATGTTCACTGCAACACTGTTCACCATAGCCAAGATATGGAATCAACCTAGATTTCCCTCAGTGGACGAATGGATCAAGAAAACATGGTATATATACACAATGGAATTCTACTCACCCATCACAAAGAATGATATTGCCCCATTCATCAGAAAATGTAAAGACTTGGAAAAAAATATTAAGTGAAATAAGCCAGAGCCAAAACAAACAGGCTACATGGTTTCCTCATTTGTGGTAACCAGAATGTGCCTGTAAATCTACAAGTAAACACATTGAATGACCATATATAGACAGACAGACAGACACACACACACACACACACACACACACACACACACACACACACACACACACAGGGACATAATAAATTATATAGGACCCTAGTAATTAACATACAGAGGCCAAAGGAGGATATGCATAGCAGTGGTTGACAAAGGCTCAATAGCTATGTACAGATGATCATATAAAATAATATTCTATGAAATGAACTCCAAGACAAGGAAACAAGAGACATTTTTTTTAGTTGCCATTGGTGCTGTTTTTGTTTTCTTTTCCTTTTGTCTTGCTAGTTTATTTGTATTTGGGAGGGTAAGGAAGGGCTCATAATAGGTGGAACAAGGATGAAGAAATACAAGTGTTACTTACTAGACACTATGTGGAAAATGAACTGGACATCTTGTAGGTGGGGACAGGAGGGAAAGACCAGGAGAGAGCGATAGAGGGGAGATATGGTTAAAAAAGAATTGGACTTATTACTTACTACCTGATTCATGTAACTATAACCCCTCTGTGTATCAACTCTATAATAAAATTAAATTAAATTAAAAATAAAAAGAACATACTAGAATGATTTGTCTAATTCTCTCATCCATCATCTAAATAACAAATTTTACAGAGAAATGGAAGAAGTATCGCTACCAAGTTCCAGAAAAACTAAAATATCTTTGTTCTTTTTAAAATTATTTTATGTCTCTGATTTCCCATATTTTTTAACTCCTTGTGGTTTCAGAGATTAAGATGAGAAGGTTCACTTGTGTGGGGCCCATTCAAAGAGCTGACCTTGTTTGCCGAGTCATGGAGATTTCAAATACGGCCATCACAGACAGAGTGGCTCTGATAATGATACAGTTGCTAAATTACAATCTGAGCTTAGAAATAAAAGAGAGGAAGTGGCAAGGATTCTATTCTCAAAACAATGTCCCTGAGCATGTCCTTGCAAATGAGAACAAGTAAGAAGAAATGAAGAGAATGTGTGATGTACAGACAGGATTGTTTCCAAATAGAATGCCTTTCAGCGCTTTCTGTGACAAGTCAGCAATCTTTCATAGCATCTCTCACAATTACAGAGCTGCACCTGGTTAATTGATGACACTCACCATTTCTTTATTGGCTGGTGCCAACCTGTCCCATTTCACTCATGAGCACATCAACATCACAAAGCAACAGTTCTGTTCACTCACTCAACATTGAGGTGTCATGTGTCAATGCACTACATGTCTTTCTTATTCATCTCTCTGCCCTTGCCTATTGGAGTTAAGGAAAGAGAGATGCAAAAGATGGGCAGGACTTGTTACATGGCCCCTCTGGTCTTATATTTGTAGAGATAAAATGTGGACACAGGAAATGGAAAGTTGCAGCTGGTTAATGCCCAAGAGTTAGAGCAGATGCTGATATGAGAATTCAGAAGTTTGGAAAAGCTGGGAAGACACAGAATAAGAGGTAGACCTTGCCCAATGAAGCATCTACAAAGGGGATGAGGGTAGATAAGGGCCTCTCAAAAGGAGCGAATGGCATTCCCCCATTCATTCTGGAACTTAAAACTGAGCTCTGTTTACTTATGTAATGGTGACAGGGCCACAATGACCAGAGCGGAATTATATAGAATAGCCACACGTGTCAGTTATGTACGATTCTAAAATATTTTGAGTCTTTGATATATCTTTAGTATATCTTAAATTATAACTTACATTTTCATATTACTAATCAAGAAGCCATTTTTAAGTGTGTGTGTGTGTGTGTGTGTGTGTGTGTGTGTGTGTGTGTGTGTGTGTGTTTGTGTGTGTGTGTTCGCTGCTCCTGGGGCCTGGACGCTCAAGCTAGGGCTCTAACACTTGAGCAACACCTCTACTTCTGACTTCTGACTTTTTTTTTTTTTTAAGTTCACTGGAAGTAGGGTCTCACAGACTTTCCTGCCCAAGAGCTGGCTTAGAACCATGAACCTCAGATCTCAGCTTCTCAAGTAGCTAGGATTACAGGTGTGAACTATTGGCACCTAGCAGCAGTTTGTTGTTGTTGTTTGTTTGTTTGTTTTTATTGTGAAAATACCGTACAGAGGGGTTACAATTACATGGGCAAGATAACGAGTACATTTCTTTTTTCTTTTTTTTTGGTCGTGGGGCTTGAACTCTGGGCCTGGGCGTTGTCCCTGAGCTCTTCAGCTCAAGGCGAGCGCTCTACCACTTGAGCTACAGCGCCACTTCCGGTTTTCTGGTGGTTTATTGGAGATAGGAGTCTCACAGTCTTTCTTGCCTGGGCTGGCTTTGAACCGCGATCCTCAGATCTCAGCCTCCTGAGTAGCTAGGATTACAGGCGTGAGCCACCAGCGCCCGGCTACGAGTACATTTCTTATCAAGCATTGTTGCCTCCTCCTTTGTTTCCCCTTCCCATCCCTTCTCATACCTTGCCCCCTCACCCCCCTACTCAATCCTCCCCCCTAGCAGTTTGTTTTTTGTTTGTTTGTTTGTTTTGGGTCCGGTCGTGGGGCCTGAACTCTGGGCCTGGGCGCTGTCCCTCAGCTCTTCAGCTCAAGGCTAGCGCTCTACGACTTGAGCCACAGTGCCACTTCTGGCTTTTTTCTTTTTGCTTATGTGGTGCTGAGGAATCGAACCCAGGGCCTCTGGCATGCAAGGCAAGTGCTCTACCATTGAGCCACCTTCCCAGCCCCAGCAGTTTGTTTTTGAATAACAGTTTTATTACATATAGTTCACATCCTATACAATTTACTTATTTAAAATGTATAATCCAATGGGTTTTTTTTGTTGTATTTAAAATTGTGTAACCATCACTACAGTCAAATTTAGAACATTTTAATCTGGGATTAGAGGCATGGCTCAGTTGGTGTGGTGGGGGGGGGGGGGGCCCTGGGGCCTGGGCGCTGTCCCTGAGCTCATAACAAGAACTTATACACAAATGTTCATCACAGCAGCATGAACATTTATTACAGTCCCAAAGTGGAAACTATTGAATGATGGAGAGATTTTTTTTTCTGATAAAACTGATTCATTGTATTTTCTTTCATTTGACAACCATTATATAGTTTTAAAAGATGGACCCAGCACTGTTATAAGCACACTAGAAATGTTAAATCCTTTATGTTTTTGTTTTTTTTTTTTTTGGTCGTGAGGCCTGAACTCTGGGCCTGGGCACTGTCCCTTGGCTCTTCAGCTCAAGGCTAGCACTCTACCACTAGAGTCACAGCTCCACTTCCGGCTTTTTCTGCTTATGTGGTGCTGAGGAATCGAACCCAGGGCCTCAGGCATGCAAGGCAAGCACTCTACCACTGAGCCATCTTCCCAGCCCTAAATCCTTTATGTTTTAAATACTATTATCTTGTCAAAAGCTGTCCTGAAACAATTGCTTGAAGAGATTTTTTTTTTGGGGGGGGGGGGTCCGGTCGTGGGGGCTGAAATCTGGGCCTGGGCACTGTCCCTCAGCTCTTCAGCTCAAGGCTAGCGCTCTACCACTTGAGCCATAGCGCCACTTCCGGCTTTTTTCTTTTTTGCTTATGTGGTGCTGAGGAATCGAACCCAGGGCCTCATGCATGCAAGGCAAGCGCTCTACCACTGAGCCACCTTCCCAGCCCCTTGAAGAGATTTTTTTTTAAAAGTGTCTTATCTACACAATGTACTGTGGAAACAGAGGGAAGGAAACACTGAGACAGCCTGCAATATGGATACTCCCTAAAACAGTATGTTAACTGAAAGAAGCCAATCACCACATCATGTATGAGATGTCTCCAACAGGCCAATAGACAGAGACAGCCAGGGATAGGAAATTGGGGGACAATGGAGAGATATGGGTAATTAAAACATTCTATTTCTTTCTTTCTTTTTTTAGATTGAGACCAGGGCTCGAACTCAGTACCTGATGCTTTCACCAAATGGCTGGTGCTCTAACCAACTGAGTCATGCCTCGAATCCCAGATTAAAATTTTCTAAATCTGACTGTAGTGATGGCTACACAATTCTAAATACAACCAAAAAACCATTGGATTATACATTTTAAATAAGTAAACTGCATGTGAACTATATGTAATAAAACTGTTATTCAAAAACAAACTGCTGCTAGGTACCAATGGTTCACGCCTATAATCCTAGCTACTTGGGAAGTTGAGATCTGAGGTTCATGTTCAAAGCCAGCTCTTGGTCAGGAAAGTCTGTGAGACCCTTATCTCCAGTGAACTTCAAAAAAAAAAAAAAGTCAGAAGTAGAGCTGTTGCTCAAGTGCACACACACACACACACACACACTGTTAAAGATGGTGGACCCTCGAAAATAGGATGTTAAAGAGTATAGCATGGGAGGGAAATTTACATAGTTACCTATTACAACTAATAAGGCTCAGATAGAGATAGGAAAGATGACAGAGTCTCCATGATCACATTGTGATTCCTTTAAAAATATATAAAATGTGCTAAACTCCCAATTTTAAATTTACTTTAATTTTTCAAGGAAAAAAAATGGGCTGAACACGGGTGTGTGTATGTCTTGGAAATACTTGATAAATATATCATGTACAATCAACTGTGTTCAATCCCAGAAACCAAGAACAAAACTATTTCATAACTTTGGGATAAAATCACTACCTTTTGAGCCATGAACCATGATCAACAGCTAGAGGGTAGAGGCCTTCAGAACCTAGCGGTAGCTCTACCTGAGCTCCCCTGGACCAACCCAAATGGCATCAGAAGAAACAGCCTAGTTTTTCAACCTCAGTGGGATCATCATCCAAGCAGTCAGTCACCCAAAAGCAGAGGAGTTCCTCTTTCTTCCTGACCTAATTAGTCATTAACCAGCTGCACTGATGACTGACATATTTCTCAGCTTACCTCCTCCTCTTTATCTCCACTTCTACTGCCCCAGTTCAGGCTCAATCATCTCTTATCTGTGCTATTTCCACAGCTTTCTAGTTGGACGCCCTGCCTGAAATCTAGCTTCCACCCTCACCAATTCATAGCTCACCACCCCACTTCCCAAATTACAAGTCCCTCCAACTGCTCCCAAGTAATTTCTCCCAAACTGCATCCTGCAAAAGAATAATACAATGCATGTTAATGCCCATAAGGGCTCTTCCAAACAGGAGGTTGGCTATTTTTTAAATTAACATATACTACTGTACATTATAATTAGGTTCATTCATACATGCATACAACATGAACTGATCAAATTCAACCGCCCTTCTTCCATCTCCCCCTTATATATCCTTCTCAATCTCTAGATATCACTATTCTATTTTCAGACCAATCCTTTTAGCTTATAATCTTTATGACAGAAAACCTGCCATATTTGTCTTTCTGTGTCTGGCTTATTTTACTTAACATAATATCCCCCAGATCCATCCAATCTGCTCCAAATGACATAATTTCATTCTAATTCCTTATCTTAGCTATGGGTAGTGTTGCAATAAACATGGGTGTGCACAGGTATCTCCTTGGTATGCTGACTTCATTTCTTTTGGATATGTACCAAGAGCCAGGTGCACTGGATCCTAGGATAGATCTAATTTTAGCTTTTAAAGAGCCTTCACACTGTTCTCCATAATGCCTACACTACTTTCATTCCTACCACAGAGTATAACCATTCCTTTCCTACATATCTTTTATCAGTATTCTTTTTTCTGGTACTGGGTATTGAACTCAGGGCCTCATATCCTTGCTTGACTTTTTAGCTCAAGGCTGGCACTTTACCACTTTAGCCACATCTCCACTTCTGACTTTTTTGCTGGTTAACCAAGATAAAAAGTCTCTCAGATTTTTCTGCCTCACCTGGCTTTGAACCAGAATCCTCAGACGTTGGCCTCCTGAATAGCTAGGATTACAGGCATGAACCACCAGTGTCCAGCTGAATTTTTTTTTTAATAACGGAAGCCAAGTATTTTTTATCGATAATAAAGAGGACCACCTATGAATGTCTATTTTGTTCTCAAAATAGCAGACAGGTCGAACAACTCATAGGTGGTATAGTTTGGGTCTTGACTATTCCCCAAAGGCTTTCCCCATAGAATAAACAGAACCTTTAGGAAGTGAGGCCTGGAGGGATGACCTCAGATGCTTGGGGAATGTGTCCGCAAAGGAAATTGTGGGAGCCTAGCTCCTTTCTGACTGTTTTACTTCCTATTCCTAAAGTCAACAGTCTGCTCTGCTACAAACTCTCTACCATAGCCCTCTGGCACCTCACTAGAGGCCTAAAAGCAATGTGTCTGCCTGATCATGGTCTGGAACCTCTAAGACTGTGAGCCAAAATGAATATTTTCTTTTTGTAAAATGACTACCTCAGGTATTTTATCATAGTAATGAGAAGCTAACTGAAACACCTGGAGTCTAAGGACCTAGAAGAGGGAGGCCCAAACAGCAAACTTGGAAATGCTTTCAACAATAGCAAGTCTAACAATCCCATTGACTAGGGAGTCTTAGAAGTAATTGAATATAAATGTTTATCGTACAGTGGGCACTTTTTGCACCTCTGAAGAAATGATAGGGTTGGGAATGTGGCTTAGTGGTAGAGTGTTTGCCTAGCGTGCATGAAGCCCTGGGTTGGATTCCTCAGTACCACATAAACAGAAAAAGCCGGAAGTGGTACTGTGGCTCAAGTGGTAGAGCACTAGCCTTGAGCAAAAGAAGCTCAGGGATAGTGCTCAGGCCCTGAGTTCAAGCCCCAGGACTGGCAAAAACAAAAAGATAGAATATGTAAAATATTCCCCTTTTCTGAGAAAATACTCCCTTGGTACTTTAAAGCTATGTATCCTCCATTTAGTCTATGGAGCTAAGGGTTTTGTTTCCAGTTCCTTTGCAAGCCTGATATGAGGCACTAAAATAAGGCACAAACTAAGAATCACATCAGTTATGTCTGAGTTTCTAGAACAAGGTGTCCAGGGTGTGCCCTCTACCAACTATCTCAGGATATCTTCCCCTAAACCAGTCACAGCGTTAGACAGATCTTCCTTTCTTGAGTTGGCTGTTGGCTGGCATTTGGAAAGCCAGCTTCTCTATGTAAATGCAACACTCAAATGAAAAATGTAGCAACCAGTTGCACATCTTACAGCCAGAACATATTTTAGTTAAGATGGCTTTGAATCAAAACACTCACAGAATCTAGGTTATGCATTTCCTTGTCCTTTTCCTACCTTATTTGCATCCTTCTCTCTTTTCTTTGCTCTTCATTTTTCTTTGAAAGAAATTCACTCAATTAAATTTGGAATAGGGAACAAACATGTTTTTCATTGACCTTTATACTCATGTGTGTGTGTGTGTGTGTGTGTGTGTGTGTGTGTGTGTGTGTGTGTGTATTTTTTCTTTTGCCAGTCATGGGGCCTGAACTCTGGGCCTGGGCACTGTCCCTCAGCTCTTCAGTTCAAGGCTAGCACTCTACTTGAGCCACAACCCACTTCCAGTTTTTTCTGCTTATGTGGTGCTGAGGAATCAAACCCAGGGCCTCATGCATGCAAGGCAAGCACTCTACCACTGAGCCACCTTCCCAGCCCACCCATGTATATTTTTAAAACAGAGAAAAACAATATATGTATCAATATGACATTCAATCTTAATAAAATTCTGCATAGTATCTTTGCACATATGATATCGTAGTTTTGATCCAAGAAATTTAACACACACACACACACACACACACACACACACACACACACACACACACACAAAGCACTACTGCTAAAAACATCTATAATAACAATTGGTAATAACAGGTTTCAATTACATGATCTACCTCACATCTCACATCTGTAATCTTAGCTACACAGGATGCTGGGGTCAGAGGGCTATGGTTCAAAGCCAGGACAAGCAGGAAAACATGTGAGACTCTATCTCTAAAATAAATAGCAAAAAGTAAGGCTGGAGGTATGGTACAAGTGGTAGAGCACTAGTCACGGTGAGCAAGCAAGCCAAAGAAGTATGAAGCCCTGAATTCAGGACAAAAAAAAATCTTCCTAACAGTTCTTACAACACTAAAGTTTGCACTAGTAATAACTTAAAAATTAGAGCATGTGTGGGGGGGGGTGTATGGGTGTGTGTGGGTGTGTGTGTATGTATATTTGTGCCAGTATTAGGTTGAACTTAAGGGTCTCATGCTCCTGCTTGGCTTCTATGCTCAGGATTAGTGCTGTACCACTTGAGTCACATCTCCAGTTCTCATATATATACACACATATAATTTTGTATATAATTATATATACATACAACTATATATAATTTTCAAGGACTAGAGGAGTAGCACCAATGGTGCAATACCTGTCTAATAAGTATGAAGCCCTGAATTCAAATTCAAGTACTACCTTAAAATAATGAACAATTTTAAGCCATATACACCTTGAAAATGAAAACATTCAAGCAGTATTCATGTAATAAAAATGTTATCTTAACTTTAATACAATTTCATGTATATATTGAGTCAGTGTCTCACTATGTAGTCTACCCAGGCCTCAAATTCTCAATTCTCTTCCCTTAGCCTTCCAAGCTCTAGGCTTGCAGGTGTCCATCAGAATGCCTGGCTTCTTACTTATATTGAAAGACCTGTGCATTACCTCTCCATCAAATGTCTCTGTACAGCTATGGACCAAGCACATACTGGTTCAACAGCAAACACCTGAGTCTTAAAATAAACCTCAATAGAGACTCAAGGCAACAGCTTTACTCTTTATCCCTGGAGCTGGCACTCTCTTGTGGCCGCTGGCACAGTTCTATAAGCGTAAGGACCTGCTGTCATCACTGAGAACAGCCTGGCTATGACCTTGAACATACTGCTAAAAGCATGGAGAAATTCTACTTCCTTACCTCAGTAAGGTGTCTGCTGTCATGCCTTTGAGGGCACAGATGACCCTCCTTAAGGACAGGATCTTCTATTCCCAACTCAGGATAGAGTACAGTCTCCCTGCAACAGGGGTAGGCCCTCTGTTCTCATACTTGGCCCACTGATCAAAAGTCAGTGGTTCTTCTGTACTCAGTACTCCCATGCCTCATCAGTGTTAGAATCACCTTCCTCCTTCATTTCAAAAGCCAAAACAACAGAACTCAATTATTTCAGCTACCAGAATTCCACTGGTTTCCCTTGTTTCCTTAAAAGTGACTTCCTAAATTTTAATCAAAGAATACCACACGTAGAGAAGCATACACAGATGATTCATGTGTAGTTCAATTTCACGAATTTTACACATTGTGCAACCCAATAACCAGTTAAAATTAACTTTTTAATAACAATACACAGGTCTGTGTAGCTTTACCAAAAAATGGGAAGGCCTGGCCTCTGAGCAAGTAACTTTCCATGGCCTTCCATTATTACCTTCCAAACAAGCTCTGCTTTCAACACTGTAAAGGAAGTGCCTCTTAGCATCACCACCCTACCAATCTACATATATATTATATATCATATGTATGTATTTTAGACTGGAAGCTAAAATTTTAATATATGAATTTGGGGGAGACATAATTCCTTCCCTAATATTGTCTTCTAAATAATCTTGGAAATAAAGCTTCCCATTGTAATCCAGTATTCTTACTATGAAATAAACATTTTGAGATGCCTTATATGACAGAAACATTTGTGTTGAAGCTTCTAATTAGAATTGCCTAGAGTGTGGAGTGTAGTCAGATTATGAAATAATATTCCCATTTCACATGACCACAGGCTAGCTTCTATGCATTTGGTCCCTATTTCTCTCCACAGACAGAACTACTACCTCTTGCAGGCTTGACCCACTTTCCAGATGCATTAATTAATTTAGTTATTCATCAAGTATTTATTGGAATGTTTGTGTACTCTTAAGTTTTTCTTTGCAGGCCTGAGCATGTGGCCTAGTGATACAGTGAGTGCCTAGCATGCATGAAGCCCTGGGTTGGATTCCTCAGTACCACATAAACCGAAAAAGCCAGAAGTGGCACTGTGGCTCAGGTAGTAGAGTGCTAGCCTTTAGCAAAAGAAGCTCAGGGACAGTGCCCAGGCCTTCAGTTCAAGCCCAAGGACTGGCAAAAAAAAAAAAAAAGTTTGTCTTGCATCATTGGCTGTTTGTCTACATCTCCACTGATTGAACTGGGGTTAAATTACAAGTGTCCCTTAAGTCACAGTATCATTTAAAGTAGTAAAATAAATGATAGTAAAAGGAGCTGAAGGGCTGGGAAGGTGGCTCAGTGGTAGAGCGCTTGCCTTGCATGCATGAGGCCTTGGTTTCTATTCCTCAGTACCACATAAGCAAAAGGAAAAAAGCCGGAAGTGGCGCTGTGGCTCAAGTGGTAGAGCGCTAGCCTTGAGCTGAAGAGCTGAGGGACAGCGCCCAGGCCCAGAGTTCAGGCCCCATGACCAGACCAAAAAAAAAAAAACAAAAGAGCTGAAGCCAGGCACCGCTGGCTCACACCTGTAATCCTAGCTACTCAGGAGGCTGAGACCTGAGGAGCGAGGTTCAAAGCCAGACCAGGCAAGAAAGTCCATGAGACTCTTATCTCCAATAAACCACTAGAAACTGGAAGTGGCAGTGTGGCTCAAGTGGTAGAGCGCTCGCCTTGAGCTGAAGAGCACAGGGACAGCACCCATGACCAGAGTTCAAGCCCCACAACCCACCAAACACACACACACACACACACACACACACACACACACACACACACACACACACACACACACACACACACACACACACACACAAAACAGCTGAGTGTTTACGGTGTGCTTTGGCAATATTTACAAAGGATGTTTTAAACCTGTAAGATTGTATGTTACAAATCCCTCCTCTCAGTGTTTTGTGAGGTAGAAATCACAATGTGAGGATGTTGCAGGGATCCTAAGAGTTGTTCTCGTCTGGCCACATCTCAGCCACAGGTTGTCTGGTTTGTACTTTTCTACCTCTTATCATCTACAGAGATTTTGGCATATTTAAAGGCAGGCAGTCATGGAATTCATCTATCTATGTCTGCTGGTATAATAGAATACACAGACTGAGTAATTCATAAAGAAAAGCAATTTATTCACGTCAGGGTCTGGAGACCAGGAAGTCGAAGATCACAAAGCAAGCAATGACACAGGCTGGCATGTTGTGAGGGCCTTCTTGCTGCATCACACATGGCAGAACACATCATAGGAGAAGACAGAATAAATATGCTTGCTGGAGCCTCTCTTGCTCTTCCTACAAAGCTTATGAAGCCATCTTTGACACCACATCCCCAAGATCTCATCTATTCCTAATTACTTCCCAAGGGTGCCAGCTCAAAATACTTTAGCTTATGAGACTGAGGATTAAGCTTCCAACCTATGAATTTTATGGAGGACACATTCAAACCATAGCACTGGCTCAGTTTAGCTTTTCCAACTAACATTCTCCACAAGCTGACTTCTAATCGATTTAAAATTTTCTCTTCTGAAATACTCCAAGTCTTCATTTATTAAAAGTACAAGAATTTAGTCAGGCACTGGTTGCTCACTCTGTAATCCTTGCTACTCAGGAAGCTGAGATCTGAGAATCATGGTTCACAGCCAGCCTGGCAGAAAAGTCCCCATGAGACTCTTATGTCCAATTAATCACTTAAAGGACTGGAAGTGGAGCTGTGGCTCAAAGTGGTAGAACACTAGGCTTGAGCAAAAGACCTTAGAGATAGCACTCAAGTCCTGAGTTCAAGCTCTATGACTACCAAAAAAAATACTGATGACTTTTTTGCATTTTAAAAATATTGTTACTGAATTACTCATTTTTCTTTTTTTCTGTGTGTGTGCGTGCGTGCGTGCGAGTGCACGCATGCACGCACACACATGCACGAGCCAGTCCTAAGGGCTTGAACTTAGACCCGGGGAGCTCTCTTTGAGCTTTTATGCTCAAGGCTAACATTTTAAACTCGAGCCACAGATCCACTTCTGGCTTTTTCTTTTTCTTTCTTTTTTTCCTTTCTTGAGTAGCTTATTGGAGGTAAGTCTTGAAGACATTCCTGCCTAGGTTAGCTTTAAACATTAATCATCATATCTCAGCCTTCTGAGTAGCTAGGATTATAGGCATGAGCCACCAGCAGCTGGATTCTAAATGTTTTTTTGAATAGTACAGAGAAAGATATACTATAAAAATTAGAACCATGGATGCTTTCGCCTAAGGCCAAAAGCAGCATTTACTTGCAATACTTATCAAGACATGCATACAAACTATGAGAACTCTTAACATTTCCCTAAAACAAAAGACTTTCTTCCTTTCTAGCAATGAGATTTTATATTCATTTAAGTTTCACGTATGTATTAGCAAATGTTATCATAAAGCATCATCGAACAAAAGCTTGAAAGAAATTGAGAAACAAATCTGGTCTCTGAGCAGATAAAATTCTCACTATTTGGGTCAGAGAGCAATCAATCTTTTCTCTGTTCTGGAGCGCCTCCTGGCTCTCAATAATTTTGTAAGCTGTCAAGCAATGTAAAAATAATATGACTATACCACCCTTTGGTGGGTTAATCCAGTTTTTTATATTATTGGGCCTTGGAATTTGACATCATACAAAAAGAACATTGAGGCCAGATGATGGTGGCTCATGCCTGTAATCCTAGCAAATCATGCCTGTAATCCTAGCAAATCAGGAGGCTGAGATGTGAGGATCATGGTTCAAAGCCAGCCCGGGCAATTAACCACCAGAAAACTGGAAGTGGCGCTGTGGCTCAAGTGGTAGAACGCTAGCCTTGAGCTGAAGAGCTCAAGGACAGTGCCCAGGCCCAGAGTTCAAGCCCCTTGACCGACAAAAAGAACATTGATCTAGAAAGAGATGCAAGAAGGGCTCAAGATACAGTTTTACCATACAGTGTAAAACTAGGTTATTTTGAACCAGTTGCCTAACCTCTCTGGGCTTCAGGGTTTTTTCACCAATTTAGGGACAATGAGAGAAGTGCAATTTCTCCATTTTTCTTCTTTAAAAAAAACTATAACTATTACAGAAGAGAGTGAACAAATTCTTCTTACAGAACTAGGAGGTGACTCCCACCATCAAGAAATTCCTTTAATGTGATATCCACTTTTAAAATTTTGAGCTATTTCAGTACTTCTCTTAATTAAAAGAGAAAGTTTATATTAATATTAAGCTGTTTTTAAAACACATATATGTCTGTAAATCTTAAAATTTGCGGGAGTTGGGGTGGGGGAGAGTCCTGGGTACTGTTCTTGCTTCCTTGTTAAATGCTAGTGCTCTAATACCTGAGCCACAGCTCTACTTCAATTTTGTTTTATTATTAAATATAAGAGTCTCAAGGACATCCCTTCCCTGGCTGGCTTTCAACTGTAATCATCAGATCTCAGCCTCCTAAGTAGCTAGGATGAAGATGTAAGCTACCAGCACCCAGCTAATAAATGCTAATCCTTTTATCCAGAAATTCTTTTCTTTTTTCTTTTTCTTTTTCTTTTTTTGGTCAATCGTGGGGCTTGAACTCTGGGCCTGAGTGCTGTCCCTGAGCTCTTCAGCTCAAGGCTACCACTCTATCACTTGAGCCACAGCACCACTTCTGGTTTTCTGGTGGTTAATTGGAGATAAGAGTCTCACGGACTTTCCTGTCCAGGCAGGCTTTGAACCGTGACCCTCAGATCTCAGCCTAATGAGTTGCTAGGATTACAGGCATCTTGATCTTTTAGTTTTAAAAGATCCCACTGAATGAAATAGCTCACATAAATAATACAAGAAAGTCAGGTCCAGGCTAGGCAATCCAACCAAAAAGGGAGATTCTACCTCAAAAGTAACCAAACAGGGCTGGAGGTATGGCTCAAATGATAGAGCATCTGACTAGAAAAGATGGAACCCTGAATTCAAACCCCAGTAACGCCTTTGAAAAAACCTAATTAATTAAATAAATGTAAAACCAGATGCATCTAACTTTGTTTCATTTGTGCAGTTTTATACTTTAGTCTACTCTGCAATATCCCAGAACTTCACAAAGGATGGCATTCATGGTGATGACTAACACATCCATGTCTCCCCAAAACTCATCAACTTCACCTCTGTTCCTCCTACATTACATTCTAAGCATTAGCAACATGATCAAGTGAGGGATGATTTGACAATATGATAACCAAGTTCTTCATTCCATCACTTGGGAGCGAGAGAGCCTCTGAATCAAATAAATCCCAAGGTATTAATCTCATAGGTATTACTTGAAATTAGATGACATTAAGGTATCGATAATAATTTTGGGAAATAAACTGGGAAACCAGTTTGTTTACTTATAAACCATTCTAACAGTGCTCACCATGTTTTTCTGGCCTTGTAATGAATATTTTCTCCAGCTCTTTCATTCAAACCGTTATCTGTCCTCTAAGTTGTCTGAGGTATATTACTAAGAGTGTTAACGGGGCTGGGAAGGTGGCTCAGTGGTAGAGTGCTTGCCTTGCATGCATGAGGCCCTGGGTTCAATTCCTGAGCACCACATAAGCAAAAAGAAAAAAGCCAGAAGTGGCGCTGTGGCTCAAGTGGTAGAGCGCTAGCCTTGAGCTGAAGAGCTGAGGGACAGCACTCAGGCCCAGAGTTCAGGCCCCACGACCGGACCAAAAAAAAAAAGAAAAAAAAAAAAAAGAGTGTTAACATACGAAAATGTTTTGAATAACTATTTTGTGGCTGATGATATATATTTTATTTCTCATATAGGGTGTAGCTACATAACATAGGTTTGCCTGGAACTCAATAAGTAGTCTAGGTTAGTTTTGAACTAACAATTCTCTCTCATCCTCCTGAGTGCTAGGATTACACTCAGGAGGATGAGAATTGTTGGTCATGAACCAACATGCCTAATTTAAGTTCTAATGGCTTGAAGGATTAGATTCAAGTAAGATGGTTTCTTTCTCTTTCATCTTTGTGATGTTTTACCTAATCCTAGAGGAAAATTTACTCCTTAAACTCAGGGCCTGGGCCTTGTCTCTGAACTACTGTGTTCAAGGCTGGTGCTCCATCATGTAAGCCACAGCTCCACTTCCAGCTTTGTTTGGTCTTAACTGGAAATAAGTCTTAGAGACTTTTCCTGTCCAGGCTAGCCTTGAACTGTGATTCTCAGAGCTCAACCTCCTGAGAAGCTAGGATGACAGGTATGAGCCACTAGCACCCAGCTTGAAGATAAACTTACTCCTTTTAAAGGAAAGGGAAGGAATCATTTTAAAAAATAATAATCTCATAGGATATATTATACTTTATAGGGTTATCCAAATTGGTTGGTTACTGGTTTTAGGACATCCCAAAGGATAATAATGTTGAACAGAAGAATTTTTTTATTGTGAAAATACCATACAGAGGGGTTACAATTACATGGGCAAGGTAATGAGTACATTTCTTATCAAGCATTGTTGCCTCCTCCTTTGTTTCCCCTTCCCATCCCTTCCCATCTTCCACCCTCCAACAACCCCCAAGAAGAAATTTTTATTTAAAAAAAATGTTGAGGGCTGGGAAGGTGGCTCAGTGGTAGAGCACTTGCCTTGCATGCCTGAGGCCCTGGGTTCGATTCCTCAGCACCACATAAGCAAAAAGAAAAAAGCCAGAAGTGGCACTGTGGCTCAAGTGGTAGAGCGCTAGCCTTGAGCTGAAGAGTTGAGGGACAGCACCTAGGCCCAGAGTTCAGGCCCCACGACCGGACCCAAAAAAAAAAAAAATGTTGGGCTGGGAAGATGGCTCAGTGGTAGAGCACTTGCCTTGCATGCCTGAGGCCCTGGGTTCGATTCCTCAGCACCACACAAGCAAAAAGAAAAAAGCCAGAAGTGGCACTGTGGCTCAAGTGGTAGAACGCTAGCCTTGAGCTGAAGAGCTGAGGGACAGCGCCCAGGCCCAGAGTTCAGGCCCCACGACCGGACCCCCCCCCCCCAAAATGTTGAAACAAGGATACAGGATGACCCATTGTAACAATGACATGTACAAGACACTATGTTGAAAATGAACTTTACAACTTTGCGGGGGGGGGGGGGGAGGGGGGGAGAGGGAGGAGTTGGAGACATAGGGAGGGAAGGGATGGTAGGTGAAAAACAAAGGAGGAGGTAACAATGCTCAATAGAAATGTACTCATTACCATACACATGTAACTGTAACCCCTCTGTATACTATTTTTACAATAAAAAAGCTTAAAAAAAAAAGTAAAAAAGAAAAAAAAAGAAATTTTTATAAAGCCACAAAACACTGAATAACAATTAGCCAGGCATGGTAACACACACCTGTGATCCCAAACCTGAGGAAGCAGAGGCAAAACTGTGGACTACAGAGCAAGACCTTGTCTCAAAATTATTCTCATCATTGAGAATGTATGTATATACACACATATATACACACATATATAAATGTACATATAGGTTCTCAGTGACATATATCACACCAATCACAAAACAATGATTCAAAACATTTTTATAGGGCTGGGACCACCCCCAAGTCTTGAGGCAAGCACAAAGCTTTGTTCAAACCCCAGTACCAACATGCACACACGTGTGCCTGCACACACACACACACACACACACACACACACACACACACACACACACACACAGACCTTATTTTGAAGGAAAGATAATTTTGAGCAGAAATACCTTTCCTCAACTTGGTATGGTGGTGTGCATCTATAATCCCAACCCCTAGAAGGCTGAAATAAGAGAATCTTGAGTTCAAGGCCAGCCTGACCTACATAGTAAATTCCAGACCAGCCTGCGCAATCAAATGAGACTTTGTCTCAAAAACAATTTTTTTTCTAAAAATAAAGAAATACCTCTTATAGAAAAAGAAGCGGGAATACTTTTTCTTTATCATCAATGAATTAAGAGAAACTAGCTTTTCATAAGGCCTTAAATTTCTATTTCTTGATACTATACTTGAGTGTTCCCAACCCAAATCATTCTGGGCTAGAAGTTCATTCTAGATATTGGCAAGGATAAATATGTGTGTGTGTGTGTGTGTGTGTGTGTGTGTGTGTGTGTGTGTGTGTGTGTGTGTGTGTGTGTGTGTGTGTGTGTGTGTGTGTGTGTGTGTGTGTGTGTGTATACTTAGGCTTCTGGAGTTAAAAATCACAGGTAAAACATTTTCCTTTTAAAAATCTGGTCTTTTCAAGGAACTATACTATATGTACCAACTTCCTTCAAAGATACGCAGACTCAGGCTCCAAACACTTACACCTTCTTCCATGTGTACACAATACCATGACAAATGATCATTTCAGACAGCAAATGATATATAGTGGCATGAATATCTCAAAGGAAGAAACTGTTGATCAGCAAATGGAGCAAAGTTTCATGTATGAGAAAACTTTAGATACTAATCAAGCTTCTTCACTCTATGGGAAAGAAAATTGAGAACTGTGGATATGAAGTGACTTGCTGAACATCAGTGCCAGTAAGAGTTCATCTAATTTTATTGCTCAGTTTCCCTTTCCAAAACATCAGAAGGCAAAGTAATCATAAGATGTAGGGCATTAGTGCATCCTTTTACCTGTCAACCACTATAAAATTTTTGAAAATCTCAAAGGAATGGCTCAGAACATAAACCAAAGTTTTTGGTAGGAATATCAAAACTCAGAGAGTAAGGAGTATATTTTCAGTTCCTGAAAATGTAAACATTTTCATTACAGGACTAACATTAATACCAAATAACACTTACCTGCATTTAAAGAGTTTTATAGATATGAATTAATTTAATCTTGAAAACACTCAATAAGTAGTCATTACTATTGGCACTTTAGGACAAGAAACCCAGGATAAGAAATGTACCCAGGGCTACAATTGAGAATGGGGTCAGAGGAGGTATCAGGACTCAATCCCTGGAACCCTGGCCTGACACTCCATTACTGTCATAATTATGTTATTGTTTCATAATACAGAGTACAAGAAAGTAAACATTTTCAAATGCAGTAAAAAATAAATTGATAAGTCAGCCAACGACAAATGCTGGAGGGGATGCGGAGAAAGAGGAACCCTATTACACTGCTGGTGGGAATGTACACTTATACAACCACTTTGGAAAGCAGTCTGGAGGGTCCATAGAAAGCTAAAGATTGACCTCCCTTACGACCCAGTCATACCACTTCTAGGCATCTACCCTGAACAACAGGAACCAATATACAAGGACACATGCACCTCCATGTTTATTGCAGCACTGTTCACAATAGCTAAGATATGGAAACAACCCAGATGCCTCACCAAAAATTGTGGTATCTATACACAATGGAATATCATGCAGCCATTAGAAATGACAAAATAATGGCATTTGCAGGGAAATGGATGGAGCTAGAAGAAATCATGTTGAGCAAGGTAAGCCAAGAATAAAGAGACAAATGGTACATGGTCTCCCTGATAAGTGGATGTTAAATCCAAAATGTTAGGTGATACAACAAAATTAACAGGACTTAAGAAACAAAGAACTTCCACTCATCTGGTCGAACCACTACTAAATAACCCCATGCTGCTGATCACATGTATGGTGTATATGTGTACAACGTTATATGTTATAGACCGTGTAGACAATTTGCTCCAGGAAAGTTAGAATGAGTTTGTGACTTTAAATGAGCATCATTATCCCACAATACTGTGAAATTTGGTAAATTATGTAATCACTTAATCACAATAAAAAAAAAACACACCAGAAAACTAGAAGTGGTGCTATGGCTCAAGTGGTAGAGCATGAGCCTTGAGCGGAATTGCTCAGGGACAGCTCCCGCCTAGATCTCAAGCCCTATGACTGACAAAAAAAAAAAGAGAGAGAGAGAGAGAGAGAGAGAGAGAGATCTTTCATGCGATTATTTCTAACATATTTATAAGATTATGTCTTTGTTGCCTTGTATGTCCCTCCCCCATGGTATAATCCCTGTTTTCATTATATATGATGTTGGTATATATGGAGGGGAAGGGAAAAAAAAAATTGTGAAAACAGGGATACAGGAGGACCCATTGCAACAATGAGATGTACAATTCGTTATGTCGAAAAATGAACTTTACAACTTTGGTGGGGGGGACGGGGGGGGGGGGAGGACTCGAAAGGATGGGAAGGGGAAACAAAGGAGGAGGCTACAATGCTTGATAAGAAATGTGCTCATTATCTTACCCATGTAATTGTAACCCCTCTGTACAGTATTTGCACAATAAAAAAAATAAATTGATATATATACTCAGTAAAAAAAAAAATAAAACTGCTGAAAGTTTTATGGAGACTTAAAAAGATGCATCACTCACCAAAATTTCAACCAAGTTGCTGATAGAGTAAAAACACTGAGAGCCCGAATCTTTTCCCTAGATTATGATCAAGATAAAAAGAGAGAAGGGAAGCTGGGACATTGGTTACTCACATCTGTAATCCTAGCTACCCAGGAGGCTGAAATCTGAGAATAGTAGTTCAAAGCCTCTTATGGTCAATTAACCACCAAAAAAAAGCTCAAGTGGTAGAGTGCTAGCCTTCAGCAAAAACATTCAGACCCAGTGCCCAAACCCTGAGTTCAAATCCAGGTCTAACACAAAGAAAGGGAGGAGGAGGAGGAAGAGAAGGAGGAAGATTAGGAGGAGGAGGAGGAGAAGAAAGGAGGGAGGGAGGGAGGGAAAGAATGAGAGAGTGAGAGAGAGAGATTAAAGAGTAATAGGAATAAAAGAGAGCTGTTATTTCAAAACTATGCACCTAGGTTTCTGAACAATTATTCAAAGTTACCAATATTCTTGTCAGGTATGTCCCTCATACTGATTCCCTTGAGTGAAAAGTCTAAAAAAAGCCCAAATTATTTTGTTTTAAATGTACAAGTTCTCAATATTTCAGTGACAGATTAAAAAAAAGTATGAATAGTAGAGAAGCATTTTAAGAAGAAAAGACATTAATAACTAAAACTACACCTTCATGTCATTGAAAATATATAAATGTAAAGCAAGAATGAGTATTGTTTTATTTAGATCTCAAAAATCTTGCAAGCTGTCTGAGCTACCTTCTTTTGGTATACTAATAAATACTGTAAAAGTAGCAGCAGTTTTCTCAGACTCACACCCTTCAGTGTCTTAAAATGTTTGAAGGCCAGAGCATAAAAACCTACAACTCTAAATCTGCTGTCATTATTTTATATGAACTGTAAAGTCCCTTTGAGTTTTCCCACTGCCCTGCAACATTCTAGTGGCCTGCCCTTCATACATGAGACACATGTGGCCTCTCTGTGTGTCATTCAGGTTGTCTGGTTACATTGCTGCTTTTCCAGCCCCCTTTTCCTGACAGAAGCACATAACAGGCATCTTAATTAGTCTTAACTTGGAGCAGAGCTTATATCTGTAAAGCCTCCTACATATAATTTTAACTGAACTTCATGGATATGTGAGTTCCTGACTTCATGGTTATTACAAAGGACAAATGGGAGAGGGGAGAAAAGAAAATGAAAAATGATAACCAGTGCAGCTACATCCTTGTGTCTTCCTTTGGTGGCTTTGTTACCTAGGTAAAGATATAACAGAGTCACAGAATGATTTGCACAGTAATAGATGCAAGCTGAACTTGGAAAGGAAGGAAAAGAGCTAAGGCAATGCAAAATCTCCCCACCTTCACCCTAAAACAACAACTTTGCATAGTCATTACCAACTTCCTACAGAACACCTGGCTCCATCAAAAATCCAAAGTTCACTGAGGACATGCACATGGACTCACAGGATCATATTCTAAAACCTTGGGTTGGCTGGTCATTATCTAAGAAGAAGACCATCAAGAAAGGAGGTACATAACACCTGGACAGCACTGATTTCAATCCTTCCACCTATCACTCAAAGATGTAAAATTAACAAGAGACCCTCAAGACCAAAAGCCCTGTAATGCGAAATTGATAAATTCTCATCAGATCTAAGGAATTTCTCTCAGCTCCATAACAACTGCATCTGGAGCTCATTTCCATGTATATTTTAGAGAACCATCATATTTCTAAGAATTGATCTGTTTAAAAAAAAGTTCTGCTCATCATTTACTTACCAGACTCTGGAGAAACAGCAAAGTAGCTTAGCTGAGTAAAAACAAGTTGACCGTCTCAGTGAAATTTCCTATACAAACCATGAAGGAGCATGTGGTTTACTTCCCTGGCAAGTGATATAAAATAATCCTTGGATTCCTTTACAGATCAATCCTCATTCCCTATATTCAGGCAATGAAAAGACTTTCTGCCTCTCCCCTCCTAACCAAGAAGAAATATTCTGGTCCATCAAGCCAAAAAGACCTCTGGTCTGGTTGTTTACAAAAAAAAAAAAATATCCATTCTTTAATATCACTACAGTGCTCTTCTGAAGGCTCTTGAACACATAATTGCTTCTGGAAGTTTATCTTCCTCCCTAGCAAGCTCAAGACACTATCATCATATTTAAAACAACTTTATTATAATTTTGACTGTAGCAATCCTTCTTTCTCTTGTGGATGTGTTGCCTTTCAAACCGCTTGGGTATCTTTCTTCACATCAAAAGCAGTTAATTTTCCTTCTCCAAAAGCTCTATGGCAGAATATCCCATTTACCATTAACCATCAATTAGCAATGCATGGAACATATCCATACATGAATGCACATGATGTACAACGTATACAGTGTATAAACCTCAGTGGATACACAGACATCTAGACAAACATACACAGTTACACTGCTCCTAGGAAATGGTTAACTAGAATAAATAGCTAACAGAGTCCTTATAATAATGTATAGTTCACATTGATATAAACATGCTTTTATACATACATTTAAATATTATATGTATATCATAATGTATAAAACTGACCTTACACTTTAGCTTTTTCAGCCATAATATTTCTATAAGTGTTAATAAATATATTATGGCTCCTTTCTATTCTGAGTGCATTTAAGGAACACATTTTCCTGTGTCATAAATGGCCTAATTTAGGATCTGATCGAGTCAGGCTAGCGTTCTAGCTCTGGGTAGAGCATCTGCCTAGCAAGAACCAGGCCCTAGGTTCACTGTCTGATAATACAAACAAAATAAAAACAAAAGAGATCAAGTCTCTCCTTCTAAATACTGAATACTGAAGAATTAAAATACTGAAGAATTAAAACATTTGGAAATGGAAGCAACCATATCCAAGAAACCAGCTACTACTTCAAGGTGCAGCTAATCCTGGCTTTACTTTTCAAAGTATCCTACAATTCTCTAATTCCTTTCAATTGTTCCAAATTCCCAAGGTGTGCCTTTGTAAGAGCCTTACATTTTGCAAAGGATCATCTACACAGGACAGATCTACTTTTGATAAGTCTGATACTTTGTGTAGTAAAGAAAACACTTAACCAAACAGGAGGTGACAAACAGTAGACGTGGAAAATGACCTCTTTATATATGTGGGCACCAAAAGCTCCAAAGTAATGGGTTACAATTAATAGTGATTACCACAGGATGGGTTTTAAGTTACTGTTATCTGCTCCTCCTATGTACTGCTAAAAGATTTCTCATTTAGGTAATAAAAAATACACGATGAATCCATTTATAAAACATGTGTACACCAAGGAACAGATCTACTGAAAAACTGTTTAAATTAGACAAAAATACAGTGTGCATTTGGGGGAGGGGTCAGCCAGTGAAAAATCATCCTGGCCCCCTAGACATGCAGTAAGATACACTGGGGGTGGTGAGGAACGTTTGGCACAACAATGCTCTAGAAGTCAGTTAGAAGTTGCAACTCTTCAGTGATTGCAAATGGCCTTGTCTCAGCATGGACTGGTGAAGCACACACACACCATTATCCATATCAAGCTGATACAGGAAATAACATGGGCCTGGGATGTAGCTTACTATGGTATTTGCCAAGCATGCACAGGCCTTGGGTATGTCTAGCCTCCAGAAAGACAAAGACAAAGACAAAGAAACAGAGACATAGAGAGAAAGGGAAGGAAGGAGGTAAGAAGGAAGGTTGGAAAGGAGGTAGAGAAGGATAAAGGCAGAGAGAGAAGGAAAGGAGGGAAGAAAGAAGGAAAGGAGGGAAGAAAGAAGGAAAGGAGGGGGAGAGAGAGAGAAAAAAAAGAAGTAAGGACATTCTATGGGAAACCTGTTCTTATGCAGGCCTGGGGTGAGGGGGGGAGTAAGGGGGGATGTTGAGGGGGTCAGGGAGACACTTAATTATCTCTTGTGTTTCCTTTTATTGTGAATGATCCTGGAAACCAAACCAGAAGTTAACGGACTTGCTCACACAGGCTCCACCAGACTCAAGAATCCAAAATGTCCATACTCAAGTTGTGTTCCAGCACATTTGTTGTTCCTCTTTTTCTATCTACACAATTTGTGCAATACAGAGGTCACAGGCTACCATCCAGGGGATTAGGGGTATACTATCCATCTTTGAACCAGACTCTTCGAGAAAAATTTCACATCACAATCCAAAATCCCTCTCCTACTGCGGAGACAGGACATGGGGACCAGTATACTTCCTTAGTATACTTCCAGAGTGTCTCCCTAGGTGAGAGGAGCTTATTACAGGCTGACTGTGTGGACAAGCTGAAGGTAATCACTTATCGCATGCTAGCTAGCCCCCACACACCCCGTGAACACAATGTCCAGAGTGCAGTTAGGGCACTGCTCCCAACCCCCCAGAGGAAGTGCCGTCCTCAGTCTTAGTGCCTGTATATTCTCCGGCTGCAGCTGGCCACCTGAGCAAAGCCTTTCCATGCCTATCCATCAGACCTGTTCCAAGAACTCTGCTTAGATCTGGGCAAACCCCACACTTACAGCCATAAATGCATTGGCACTGAGAAAGACTGCTGAGGATGTGGCACTCCAGGTGTGGCTTTATCTGTCACTTCACCGGCTCAGCTATTTAGGCCTAGTCTTCTCCATTGGCTTGAAGCTCTGTTCACACCATCTTGGGTAACACATCACATTATTCTTCCTTATAAAAACAAATAAACTCAAATGAGCATTCAGAATCAGTTCACCCCTCCGAACACCTCTGTCCTCCCCTCTGATTTCCATGACAGGTTCCGATCCCACCCCTAAAGAATCCCAAACTCGCAACTAAGGACTGACCAGATGCTCTCCCCTCATGCCTCAAGCTTCCCACCTTCCTCACCTCTGTGCCATGCACAGCCCCAATACCTCAGCCTGCTGGCCACCACTGAGTCACAGCACTGCACCACCTAGCACTACCCGCCAGCAACTACCACCACCATGAGTCAAGTCTCTGCTCTCTTCACTTCCCACCCTGCAGGAAAACTCAGCTTGCTTCTGCAGCTGGACCGAAAGCAAGACAAATGTTTTCATATTTATAATGGCTCCCCTCTGAACCAGTGCATCCGAAATTTATACAGTTCTAGAGAACAAGAAGCTGGCTATATTAGTTCCTAGGCAACTCTGTTCATAGCAGCTGGTTTCTAACGGCATTTCTGAAGGGAAAATAAAACCCCCATTCCACTTCAGTGCAATATACTGTCCACATTAAAATCCATAGTCAAAAATAAAGCTTACAATTCAATAAGGCATCGCATGTTTCATAACTGAGTGTGGAGAAGGGATAAGAAATACTCAGGCCTCTCCTGAGGAACTCAGCCGAAAAAGCTGGCTTACTAAACTCCTCTAGTGGCTTTTTCTATTTTCCAAACCCCAAACTGAAAAGGGTGGACCTTCTCAATTTCAGCCCCTCCTGGGTTGCAGACTACTGTCCCTTGCAATGAACTGACAGTCTGATCATTCACAAGCACATCGGACAACATGCAGAGAGACTTTTCAGAAACAGAGTTAGAGTTAGGGCAAACACAGACAGGAAGGAAAAATGGAATGCCTTATCAGAAGTGAGGATTTGTATCTTTCATAGACAGCACCACATCTGATATTTGTCTGCAGTGATATATATCATACTGTTCTGTTGCTGTTGTTACAACCTATGCATTGAGTGATTTAGAAACAACCTTATATAACATTCTTGTTCTGACTGTAGAAACAGGTATGGAATTGTACTTAGAAAATTCAGACTCCCCACAGCATATCCCATCCACACCCCCAATCATGCTATGTAACTGATAATGAAAAAAATCAGTTATTACCACCAGCAATAGCAGCAAGAAAGATTCAGGAATCCACTTTAATCTATATTCAGAAGCTAAAGTCCTGTGGTACAATTTTAAGAATTTCAGAAAACCATTTTTCCCTGATTTTAATAACTGCATGAGTCTGACCTATGGGGAGAAAGGAGTCGTTTTTCCAAGCCCAAACACATGTGAGTGAGTCCATTTCAGTCTTCCAGGGCAGGGGGGAGGAACACTATCTACTGTCTCTGTACTGGGCTGCTGTGTAACCACACTCCTTTGCATCTTATTTCCTTAACAAAGAAGCAGTAGGTCCATACTGCCTGTTTGGCCAGAAAGCACATAATAATACAGCTACAGCTTTGGAACTTCCACTCATGTTAGCTCAACAAACAATATGTATTATATAATGAGCAAGTCTTTCCTATGAACCCTGTAAAACATAGGTACTTTTCTGCATAGTTTAAAGCCAGTCTACAAGGAACAAGTTACCTCTTGTGAGCTCAAATGTGGAGCTGCAACGCAGAAATTCCAACAGCCTACACTCACTGATGCCTTTGCTATCACTCAAATTTCCCTTTGCTTGATGATATATCAATTTAAGTTAACTGCAAACTACACAGAGAGCATTTAAGCTGCAGCCAGCAAGCACTCGAGTGAGGTTGCTTTCAGCTCCATGTTCCCTGTGTTGCCTAAGAAATAAGGGGGAGGGGGAGGGAGCGGTGGGAGGAGGAAGAGGAGGGCAGAGGGAATCAGCTATCTATGAAATACTTACCGCCTCCGAGTCTTCAATTCCATGCAGGTACAAATTGTCATACATGGAGGTCTGATAATCCAGAGCACCTCTTTTAAGGCAAATACAAAACTGCTGCAGAAATCACAGCTAGAGCTAAAAGGAGAAAAGGCCTCTTTGGAAGAACTGCGCTTGCCTTACCAATTCTTGTGGATTTACCAGGCACTATGCTATTCTTGCGCATCACACAGGGTGAGGTTATTCCCAGAGGCATTCCAGACCTGGCATTTTATCTGCCTTCTCAATACAGAGCATTAAAAAAAAAAAAAAGAAAAGAAAAGAAAAAAGAAAAAAAAAACCTTCCTCAACCACAGACTGGTGACTGAGCTAGGAAAGTGGCCTCTGATTGGCTCAGCTTCCCTGCTTCAGTCAGCTGAAGCGCGTTCCCTGGGAGAGTGGAGGGTGACTGGAGCATCCTACCCAGCAAAGAGCTGCTTCCTGTTTCGTGTGTATGCTGAGTTCTACAATTGATCACTTCTCAATATTTCAAAGGCTGCCTGGAATGGAACAAACACAACCGCTCATCATCTTGATTAAACTCACAATCGGAGAACAGAGTACAGGAGAGATTTTATTTTCGGAGAATATTGTGTAAAAACAAGAGTATTAGATACTAATCTCCATCCAGCATCTGTACTTAGCAAATGAGATTTAAGTAATATCTCTAAAGGGAATATGTCATATAGAATTTTTTAACCCACAGTGAAGGAGTCATGAACAGAATAAACAGATTCTTGTGGGAATTTCAAGAGTAAAAGTTTTCAATATTTTCACTCAAGATCTAGCACCTGTACTTAACAAATAAGATTAAGTCACAGCATCTTTACAATAAATTTTTTTAAAGATTGTCACATTTCTAAAGAGAATAAATCATAGAATATTTTTTAAACCCACAGTGAAGACAAAAAAAAAGAATAAACAGATGGTAAGATTTCTTGTG
The DNA here is from genome assembly GCF_024711535.1 of Dipodomys merriami. Taxonomy (NCBI): domain Eukaryota; kingdom Metazoa; phylum Chordata; class Mammalia; order Rodentia; family Heteromyidae; genus Dipodomys; species Dipodomys merriami. The sequence continues at coordinate 61,112,499 of NW_027202270.1, read as the reverse complement.
GGAATTTCAATAGCAGAAGTTTTCAATATTTTCACAGAAGTCTTTCAGCCTCACTAGCCTCACCACCACCACTACCACCCCCCACATCCGCCACGCAGTTTGAAAAGGATGTCACCAGCCTTTCCTCTTTCTGATGCAAAACTGCTTAATGACTCCTGGACCTCATTAAGCTCCTCCTCAGTAAAAGCCAGGGAGAAATCCCAGGACTGCTCTCTCATGCATAAGCCTCTGCTATCCAGAAGCAGCGCTGACCTATTCCCAAACTCAAGCAGGGAAGTCCTGCACTCTTTCTCACTCTGCTCCTGTCACCCCATGCTCAGGTGCATCCAGGATGGAGCCTACTTTGAAGTCACTTTGAGAGCTTCCCTAGATACTTTTCTGGTCAACCAATAACATACTGCAGCTTTGAAAGAGGAAAGCTTCTAAACAAAGTCAGTTCAGTTTTGAAGAAGAAGAAAAAAGACATTGATAAGAAGTAAAGAGCATTTTCTAGAGAAGCTACATGAATTACGAAAGTAAAAACTTGTCCCAGAAATTCAGAGGCACAGCTTCACCACTGATGGGTCATATGATCATGGATCAGCCACTACTTCTATCAACTTTAGTTTCTTCACCTGCCAAACTGAGGTCAGAGAGAACTCTGAAAGAACTCTGCAAGTTTAAAGTGCAACATGAACACTTACCAACCACTACCATGTCTTGTCAGTCAAAAGACATTGGCTGAGGTTTGTGGACACTCAGCATAGGAGGAATCACAGGCTGGCCCTGGACCTGGGAAAGGAGTCCTGTCCTTCTAGGCAGTACCTCTGAAAAGCCTAAATCTTAGAGAAACAAACATGGAAAAGCTACACAAGAGCTACCAATGCTGAGTAAATCACACTCCTCCAGGTCTGTGCTGACTTGTTATTGTCTTTTCCATCACAGCCACACACCTCAAAAACAGCATCAATAGTCATTTTCAAATATAAAAGATGGCAAGGCAGCTCAGCTATCCTTCAGAAGGTCAAAATGGTAGGGGCCATACAGAGTGTCACCTTCAAGGCTACGCCCACACAGAGGGATAAGAGAAGAGGAAGTTGGAAACAATCAGATTCCACTGGATTCCAACGAGAAATCCCATGTACATGCTGGAACAAGTCCATTCTTTCCCTTCTCTACATTCCACAAAGCAAACAGCAAGACAAATGGGTCAAAAGAATTGTGACCACAAATTCACATATCAGATTCTGCTCACCAACTCTCAAACTACAGTTATGTAATACTTGAGCCAGAATACACAGAAAATTGAAACAAGCAGGTCTTTTTCCTTCTGAAGTTCTCCAGAGCATGCCCTTACTTTTATCCCTTCAACTGGAAGGATAGGTATTTCCTGGTTTTCTTTTTAATAAAAACTCCGGGCCTTATACTTGCTAGTCAGAAGTTCTTCCATTTAAGTCACACCTCCCAGGCCTTTTTGCTTTAGTTATATTCAAATAAGATCACACACACACACACACACACACACACACACACACACACACACACACACACACACGTGAGAGCCTGGATACACACACACACACACACACACACACACGTGAGAGCCTGGATACACACACACACACACACACACACACACACACACACACACACACACACACACACACACACACACACACACGAGAGCCTGGATCAAGAGCCTTCTATCTCAGGTAGTTGGAGTGACAGGTGTGCACTGCTGTGTCCATATTTTTATCAGCTGAAGTGGAAGGGATCTCACTACCATTTTCTCAGGCTAGCCTCAAACTATGATCTTCTAGATTTCTGCCTCCCAGGTAACCAAAATTACAGGCATGACTGCACCTGGCTCCCCATTATTTTTAAATAACCAATTAAGGGAGAAGAGGCAACCCACATTCAAGAGTCATCGAGAAGAAGAAAAAAAATGTTTTCTGCTGGGAAAACCAAGAATGTTCTTCCTGGAATGGGGGCCCTAAGAGGACCAGATAGAGGCAGAGATTCAACAAAGACGAACCTTCTTGTCCTCACAGGCTAGAACACAAGTCCAAGGCCTTCGTTGGCCAAATGTTTTTGCCCCTCATTGTTGTTCCAATTTTACTGAGTAAGCACAGTTTGTGGATGATTTACTCCTCTTAATCTTGCAAGCACTAATGCAGTCCTTTGCCTATAAAACCTTGTATGCTGGGGAGGATCGGGTTTGGGGGGGGGGAGGGGTAGGAGAAGGGATGGGAAGGGAAAACAAAGGAGGAGGCAACAATGCTTGATAAGAAATGCACTCGTTATCTTGCCCATGTATTGTAACCCTTCTGTATGGTATTTTCACAATTAAAAAAAAACAAACCCTTGTATGCATTTAAGTGTGAATGCTGTAGCCCTGATTATTCCCTGATGCCCCTCAGACAGGTGGTAGCCACAGGGAGACAAGGGAGTGAAGACCAAGCAAAATAAAAAAATCTCAAACAGTAGATTCTGTTTTTAGTAGTCTTCTGAGTTTGAACAGACCCTCCAACCAAGCAGCCATGACCTAAGTCCCTCTGAGTCTCATCTGTAATATGCAAGAAAAGTAGTTCCAAAACTAGTGAGTTATTACATGAAAGGCAAGCAGAGGCAGAATTGAAGAACTAGCCTTTTTTTTCCTTTTTAAGGCAGTTGTAGAGTACTAAGGCTGCACACATTATCCCACACAGAGAGCCTCATGCATGCTATGTCTATGTCAATGGTACTCCCTGACACTGTAAAGGGAAGTTATAAGGCATAGTGATCATGAGACAGGACTCTGGAGCCAGGCTGCTCTGCCACGTTCCAGCTATGTAACACTTGGCAGACTAGTTTGCCATTCTGTGCTTCCATTTCCTCACTAATCAAATCAGCTCTATTCTGAGATTCTTGGAAAGAGTAAAAACCCTAATATAAGAAAATACTCAAAAGGGGTACCTGATACAAGCCAAAAACACAACGCCTCTGTTGTTGATCATATAAAGTTTTTATTGAAATGAATTCCAAGAAATGGAAACTTCTTTTCTTTCTTGTTTTGTTTGTTCATTTATCTGTCTTTGGGGGGTAACGAGGACAGAAATGGAGGGACAAAAGGTGAACACAAATGAAGCAGTTATGCTCAGTAGATACTTTATTAAAAATGAACTATACAACTTGTGGGTGGGGACAGGAGAGAAAAACTGGGAGAGAGAAGGAAGGGGTGACACTGTCCAAAAAGAAATACCCCTCCGTACATCAACTTTATAATAACAATTTATATATATGGAAATATACATATATGTATATATAGGAAAACATATACTAGGAATATTAAACAAGCCTGGAACAGTTTTGATATCAAATAAGTGCATTTGTTTCTTTAGAATAGCTCCACAATGTGTATCGGCTACAATGTTCCATATAGGAATAGTATATTACTATTAACTTAAAAAAATACTCAAAAGGGGTGCCTAACAGACTTAGTTTGTCTATTTGATGCCTTCGTGGTTTTGATTACTGTTCTCTGCCTGGGTTCTGTCCAGAACTCCTGCTATCCTTTGCCTCTGTGGTACAATTCCCAAATCTTGCTCATGACACATCCTCAGTCTTTTCAATCCCCACCTAGGACCTGGTCTCAGTAACCAGAGCTAAGACCAGCATCCTGCCTCCTGTTGCCCTATTTAACTTCCTGCCAGCTCCTTCGGGCACCCTACCTGCTTTCTCTGGCCAGGCTGACTGCTCAGCTCCTTATGCTAATACTGGCGTGTTTATGCAGCCTCCTCTGCATCCAAACAACACCTGTTCCACAGCATTCTGAATCATTCCCTAGTGCCTCGGTATCCCCTCTGCAGTCTTCAACTGCCTCTCACTAACTGCCTGGACTCTGACCTCCATCATCTCCCACTACCTCCCAGACTGCCCCAACCTGTCACAACCACTGCCCAGAAAACCATCCTCATGAAAATCCTGTTTTAAAAAATGCTGAAAATAAAAATATGTATTTTTATATGCTACCAATGGATTGTACCAAGGAGCCAAGAGGAAAGTTAGAAAGATGTAGAGAGAGGGGCACAGAAATGGAGGGACACAGAGTGAACAAATGCAGCAGTGCTACTAACTAGACACTGTTCAAAATGAACTATACAACTTTTGGGTGGGGATGGGAGGGAGAGAGGAGTGAGGAGAAAGAGAGGGAAGGGATGACGTTATCCAAGAAGGAATGTATATTCCTTACCTGACTTATGTAACTGTAATCCCTCTGTGCATTATCCTTACAATAACAAATTTTTAAAAAGAAATGCACAGAAAAACAAAGAGAAGGGATAATGAGAGACAGAAAACTCAGAGACACTCAGAACAAGAATGAATATATAGACTGGCTCATCTCCCTGCCATTCTTGATGGTTTCAAGAGAAAATAACACTTCATAATTCATAAAAGAGTGAGTGTCGGAGAGGTTTAAAAAAAAGAAGAAGAAGAAAAAGAAAAAAAGCCTTTGGCCTATTCAACTTGCCAGAAAATGACAGATTCCCTCCCTGTGATTGAAGTATTACTCAGAATCTCTTGCTTTCTAAAATTTCTGTTGGAAAAAAAAAAGAAAAAAAGAGAAAGAAGCAGTTCTCTTGGCAAACACATTCCATAAAGCCACAAATTTCATGACTACTACACAACTTTATTTTCCGAAATAAACTTAAGAGACAAGTCCAGCTGGTCTCCTCCCTGTTGCCTATATATCTTTTAGCTAACATTATCGGTGACAATTTAACAATTACAGCTCTCGATTGCTGGCTGCTCCACATACACGCACACCCCTTCCCCCCAAGACCAGGGATCCCAAGATCAGCATGGCATGACCATGGCATGACAACCCCTCCCCCGCCCCCCAAGGACAATGTGAAAGCAGCCATAGAGATCCTGAAGGCAGGAACTGAACCAAGGAGATGATTGCAATCAAAACTCTTACATTTTGAGAAATTTCCATGTGAGCTGGGGAGTAATTTGACTCCTTTATCTGCCAGGCTTCTGCAGGAGTGGGAGGCAGGAAAGGGGGAAGGAAAGGAACACATCCACTCAAGGAGCATGACAGAAATGAATCAGCTGCCAACTTCTTACTACTTGGCCTTGGGCAAATAACCTCCCAGAAGGTGGGATTCCTTCAGTTCTATGATACCAAAGTTTTCTATAGGGTGGTTTTTTTGTTTGTTTTTTACATGCTATTGATGATTTCTTTTAATGAATGCAATGTTTCTTGGTCGGTGTCATCCCTTTCAACATTCTCACTCATCCCTCTCAATGTACCCGATTCCTCTCAACGTACCCTTTCCCTCACTTTTTTTAATTTTGTAGGAAATACATTGAATTCTTGTTTGCATCCTTCCCTACCTTCCTTCGGTAAGTTTTAATGTAAAATTGGTGGAATTGTTTGTTTTCATTTTTCCTGTACTGGGGATTGAATTTATAAGGTGAAATTCGTAAAACTCTCTGCTTTGTTACTACTTTTGGGCAAAAATTTTTCCCCTTTTTGGTGGGGGGGGAGAGGGGAAGTTTTCCTCTTTGATTTCATAACCAGCTAATATCAAGCAGCTCTGAAGACGTATTGACTACCTAGTGTCTCCTCTAAAAGTATAAATTGAGGATCATGCAAGCTCTTATTCAAAATCTTTCAATGCCTTTTCATTGTTCTTAGGATAAAAACCCAAGTCCTTACCATGATCTAGCTCGGTCCTAAAAGCTGTCTTCTTGCACCTTTCATTTTGCATCTCTCTCCGCTCTACAGCCAAGCTAGGCTTCTCAGACACACCACACCCTCTCTCACCTCTCACTATGGAGCCCCTTGTCTAGAATACTATGCTTCTTCCCAGTGAAGGATTATCCCCCTGTATGCACTTGTTTTCCCAGATGCAAACAGACATCAGGCAGCCACCAAAGATATGCATCAACTGTCTGACACAGGCACAGCAATCCACCTAAGCCTGGCTGTAAACATTCTATTGTAGGCCCAACCAAAAAGTCCCCCCACCTCCCTAGACCAAATGGCTTTTTCATTAGCCTCTGTCTCCTTGCCAGGCCTCCTTTGCATAGTCTTCAAACCCACAGGAAGTCTGTGCCCCTAGCTACTATATCTCAAAAGACAGTCCTCACCTATGGAAGATTGAGTCTGCCCTGTTTACTTCTTTTCTCCTCCATTTTCTTAACAGTGAATTCTATGGGAAGAGAGATCAGGTATTTGCCGCCAAGACCCACAGCCTGGCACAGTGCCACATACATGGATGGTTTTTATAAATATATCAATAATTCATGGTGCCTTCAACTCCTTGGCTATTCCTACACGGTGGCTGCCAAACAGTGCAGAGACTAAAAGAAATAAAAAATTAAAGTAAGCTCACCAAGTAAAACGAGAGTACTTTTTAGAGCTAAGAAATCCAAAAACATAAAGCATCCCTAGAGGGTCCTCACCAAATTCTCTTCATGCCCTGATTGGGAGACGAGTTCTGTTCAATTCCAATTAGTTCTGTTCAATTCCAATTCTGACAAATTCAGCAATCTACATAAGACATAAAGATACACTGTTTTAGCAGTATCTTTCTTTCAAAGTATCTTTCTTTCAAAGTAAACATAATTTGCAATGTGTTGATACAAAGTTCTTTGGGTTATCATTTGGTGGTAGAGACAAGATCTCATGATCTTCCATGCCTTCATGTTTTATGTGATAGCCCCTCTAGAAGCCCCTCTAGAAGGCTGCTTACCACCCGCACTATGCCACTCTCACCATGACTGTCTATTTGAGGGATTCATTCTTTAATTAAGTCCAATGGAAATCATTAAGACTTCCCTCAGACCTCAGGGAACTCTGTTCTGCCCTCCCTCTCTTGGTGGGTTAGCCTCACTGCACTGAGATTTATCCAGTAGACATGTTTCTTCCACAGGATGACAATTCAAAAGCAACACCCTTCATTTCACAGAAAAGCCTGAATAAACACCCACTGCAAAAACTAAACAGAAAGCATGAAGGTCACATTTTAATCCTGATGTCCTATCTTCCTTCATTATTCACGCAGCCTCCTCCAGCAGATGTTTGAGGCCATACAGTAAAGTCCACAAAGAAGAGAATGACCTAGAAATTTGTTAAGTCAGTTTCAGAGCTGCTCAGGACTCAGAAAACAAATCACAAATTGAGAACTCAGAAGAAAGCTAGACTCCAATCAGTAGTAAAGGCTCTGGCCTTGGCAGATTGTATGGACAAAGGGATACTGTTGAAGAATGGGTGGAAAATGACATTAGGAGCTGCAGTAGTTTCCAAAATTTGGTCTTAGAAAAATACTTATTTCCCTATAGGAAAAAAGTAAAAGGATCAGGCCACATATCTCTCAAAGGCTAAACCGTTTTCCTATTTTGTCAATATTCTTCCTATTATTCTTTTTTCTTTTTTTTCTTTTGTCAGTCGTGGGGCTTCAATTCTGGGCCTGGATACTATCCCTCAGCTCTTCTGGTCAAGGCTAGTACTCTACCACTTGAACCCAGTGCCACTTCTGGCTTTTTCTACTTATGTGGTGCTGAGGAATCAAACCTAGGGCCTCATGCATGCAAGGCAAGCACTCTACCACTGAGCCACCTTCCCAGCCCCCCTATTATTCTTTTCTGGCCTGGTGCCTAATATAATAAGAGAAACTACAAGTTCAATAACATGCTGAAAAGGGACAACTAGGCTGCTATGATATAGATGGCCACTACCATAGCACTGAGAGGACCTTTAGTGTCCAATTCAATCAGACTGGTGTGAAGCTTTAGGGGCAAGCATGTTAGATACTTACAAGGACAGGAGAATCTGGATGACTTCAAAAATTCTGAGTTTAGAGTACTGACACTCATTCTAGATCCCTCCTACAGATAGACCTAGTACCTTTAAAGTACTGCTAGACTTTGGCAGGGTTATCCGAGGCACTGGATTAATCTGAGATGTCAAACTGTCTAATTTCAGTGTCTGCAACTCCATGAGAGAGGTCAGGAGAGAATGACAGTTTGAGTTCATAGTGCTGAGAGCTAGCACTCTGTAGCAAAGAATACTAAAAGTCTTAGTACCCCTTCTCCATTTCTTCTATTTAAAAATAAACCCAGTTCTACATCCAATTTAACAAGGTATATGACTCTTCAACGAGAAACTACATTTCACAGTCTCTTTTGGCACTAGATGGGACCATGTTTTTGCCAACAGAATGGAAGTAAAAGTAATGTGTTCAACTTATACATGTGTCATTAAAAGGATACTGACTGCCTCCCATATATTCTCTTTCTTATTCTTTAAGATGTGGTCCTGATGAACCAGCTTCCCTGAAAAATAGAAGAAAGAAATCTCTGTGTTATTAGGTGAAAGAAGAAGATATTTCTATTTTATTAGGGTAAATTTGTTTATTAGGGGATTTTTTTTTTGCAGTAGCTCAGTCTAATACTAACTCAATCTAATACTACAAAAGTAAAACTGGTTATAGGAACAGGAACAAAGACAATCAGAAGAAAAAAAATTCCAGAAAGCAAGAACTTGACTCAGAAAAAGGACCTCACTAGTGTATATGCTTTCTCCTAACTCTTCATCCATGAGAAGTCTTAAGATGGTGGTCAGTGATCAAAAAACCCTCACTTACTCTCCATCTACATTAACAACAACAGTATATTAAGCTGTGTGCCAGCGGTTTACACTTGCAAATCTTAGTTACTTCAGTAGTAAAAATCAGGAAGATCACAATTGAAGGTCATCCTGGGAAAAAACCATCTGTGAGACTCCATCTCAAAATGGAAGATCTAGATATAGTAATATAAGCCTGTTACCCCAACTATAGTGAAAAATGGAAAACAAGAGGATCTGTGCATCATCAGTGCAAAAGGCAAGGCATGGCTCAGCAGGAAATGCCTTGTAAGCTCATTCTTGCCCCGAGTTCAAACCACAGTATTGTCTATCCCCATTCTCCACACCCACAACAAAAAAATAAACTAAAACACAGAACATCCGCATGTACAGATTTGTCCAATCTTTTTCTGAAATTGAATACTAGTGACAAAAACAAAATGCTTTTGAGTTATAACCATACACACACAAATTGCCAATTTTACACTTCCTCTTCAGAGCCCAAGTGCTTTAAAAGAAAATATCAACTCGAGTTTCAGAATTTAAGGACTCACCACCTTTTAGCAAAGCCCATGGGATTTCCTCATGAAGACTTACAGTTTTCAATATAATTTATTTTTTTGGTTCCTAGTTTGCTTGGTCATTTCCTTTGCAGTACTGGATGGAAAATTGGCTTCAATACTTAATCTAAAGCCTTTCCTCAAGAGGCCCAAATGGAACAAACTGAATTGCTTGATCTAAATTTCAAGTCTCAGAAGTGATTCTTGCATCAAATATTCAAGAAAAACAACAATCATTTCAATAGAAAATAGCACAGATTTAGGGATAAATAAAAATAATACAGTTGTATTGATAAAAAATAGAGGAAAATGTAAAGCAATCAATGCCTTTTGCTTGTAGATACATCTCAGAAATAAAAAAGCATAAATCACCCATAGACTTCAGCAACACACACACATCACCACATAGCTCACAAAGTAATTTGGCATTACATTTTTTTAACGGAAAAATCAATTTTCATATACTAAAGAAGGACATACTGAAGAATTAAAAGTAGCCATTTCCAGATAAATATTTGACTGCTACATACCTTCCAGCACCCACACTCACTGCATTTCTGAACATTGTGTGGGAGAAGAAGCTATAAATACTTCTTGACCCTCTGGTCTTGTCTACCTCAGAAATCTATTTTCTTTTAAACTAGGAAACAATAGTATAGCAGTTTTGAAAAACAGTAGTTTAAGCAAATTATTTCCAATAGCCCTTCATAATCTTTCAACATCAAAGAAGCTTTAAATAATATGCAACACACAAAACAGAAAAGTAGTAACTAGTCTCTAAAAGTAGTAACTAGTTCCTTGTGTTTGGGGCCTCTCTGATAACTGCCCACTGAAACCTATGCCTCTTATGAACATGAATTGTTGTTTTAACACAGTATCATGTAATGAGAGATATACTAATGGATGCTAAGGTCCATCCCAGGAAACAAACAGAAATTCTTAAACATTTTACTATGGCTTGCAGAGTATTAACAACTGTATTATTTGTAAACATGGAGATTTACCTAATTGAATAGGAAATTATAAACTTTCCTCAACCATTTGCTATAAAACTTTCCATTAAAGTCTTGAATTAAAGGGCAAAGTTAGGCAGATGGCCTCAACTAATATAGGTTGACTTCTGGAAAAGATATCTACTACAACAGTAAAACATTAACAACCCAGCAGCTATGGAAATCAAACTAATTTAATGACCAGCATAGTTGTTCATTTCCATCTCCATTCAGATTTTCTCAGCTGTCTTTGATTTGCTTAACTATTTACTTGGTGCACATAAAATAATTAGAAAAGCCGGGCGCCAATGGCTCACACCTGTAATCCTAGCTACTCAGGAGGCTGAGATCTGAGGATCGTAGTTCAAAGCCAGCCTGGGCAGGAAAGGCTGTGAGACTCTTATCTCCAATAAACTACCAGAAAATTGGAAGTGGCACTGTGGCTCAAGCAGTAGAGTGCTAGCCTTGAGCTGAAGAGCTGAGGGACAGCACCCAGGCCTGGAGTTCAAGCCCCAAGACCAATTATAATAATAATTATTATTATTAGAAAGACCTAGAGGATGAACATCATACCACTCTGAAAACATTAAAGAAGAGAATAAAGGCTGGGATGTGGCTGAAATGCTAGAGCATCTGCCTAGTCCAAACCCTAGTGCCATAGAAAGAGCTCACACATGGGCAAGAAGGAGAGTGAACTCAGGGCTTAGGAACTGTTTCTAAACTTTTTTGCTCAAGGCTAGCATTCTACCACTTGAACCACAGTTCTACTCCTACCTTTTTGGTGGTTAACTGGAGATGAGTCTCACAGACTTCCCCAGCCAAGCTGTCTTTAAACCACAATTCTCAGATCTCAGCCTCCTGAGTAGCTAGGATGACAGTCATGACTCACTGGTGCTTGGTTATGGTTTTTTGTTTTTTGTTTGTTTGTTTGTTTTTGTTTTTGTTTTTGTTTTTTTGGTTAGTCATGGGGCTTGAACTCTAAGCTTGGGCAATGTCCCTGCACTCATCAGCTCAAGGCGAGCGCTCTACCATTTGAGCCACAGCGCCACTGCTGGTTTTCTAGTGGTTTACTGGAGATAAGAGTCTCACCGACTTTCCTTACCCAGGCTGGCTTTGAACCGCAATCCTCAAATCTCAGCCTCCTAAGTAGCTAGGATTACAAGCATGAGCCACCGACCCAGCTCTGTACTTTTTTTATTATCATTATTATATCTGTCCTCCATATCCCTGCCTCCTGCCATCTCCAAAACATATTACTGGCTTAATTTCATCTACTTGTTACACTTCGCTCCAAACTCACACTTGTAATCTAGCCTCTTTTTGTTTCTCACGCTTCAAAGCAACTGAAGTATTTTTCTGGTCTACTGAAAATTTTCTCTAGCTTTTCCCTTCTTAAATAGATTATAAGGAGATCCTGAATTGCCAATCCTTCCCAAAAATTTTACCTTTAAAACATTTCCAATAAATATGTTTACTTTTTCTTAAATATGATTTAGGTTTGTACTTTGAATTTTTCCATCTTCTGTGTGCATTTTGCTTTATATTTTGAGCATGTTACATGTAAACTTTTGTATTCTCTTAGCAATAATGACATAAGCACTCCTTAACATTACTAAAATTTCCTTATAAACACAGTTTACTACAATTACATAATATCACATCGTACAGATGCATTATGCAGTTACCGTTATTTTGCTAGTATAAATAATGTTGAAATTATAATAGCCCACGATTTGTATTCTTTTCCTAGGCCATATTCCCAGAGATTCTTAGGCTAAAGCATAAGAAGACTGTGAAGCTTCTTGATCACCTGTCATATTCTGTAAAGAAAAAATATGCCAATCTACCTACCTATTAGTGCAGGCTCATACCTTGTTGCCATCAATGGAATGAGTGGGGACCTAGGGGTCTAATTTTTAATCTGCTACTTTTGTTTGAAATAAATAGTATCTCAATAGTTTTCAGGCTTTGCTAATGAACATACATATGTAAATATTTATAACATTTTATAAACATGGCTAACTTACAGAGCAAGAAATTTCCAGACTTAAATAAACAAAGACTATGATAGTCTCACCTCCTCCAGTCTTTTTCTGAAAAGTCTGAGGTAATGGCTCTCAAATATGGTCAGAATCTCCCCCCCAGAAGGGCTGTAAAGATCCATTTATGCTCCAGAAACTCAAATTCATTGACTCAATTGAGGTTCCATAATCCGCCTTTCCTAAAAATTCCAGTGCCATGGTATTAGGGTACTAAAGTGCCAGAGAAGACCACTGGCTGAGACCACATTTTGAGATTTCATGTCCATTGGAGAGATGAGCTGCTGCACAAAACCTAGGGCATGTGAAGGAGAGCCTTATTTTGTTCCACAGATCTGAACTCACATCCATGAAGCATCTTATTCATCCAGTGAAATCTTCTCCATGGTGACACAACATTGCTCATAGCTGTTAGACTCATTTCTAAGAATACTCTTGTTATATATGAAAAGGAAGCAATCTAAATACTGCTATACCTTTCATTTATATGCCCAGCACTTGGCAGAAGTGTTTATGCAGTAACAAGGACTAGCACCTGCTGTGAATTTCCAACAGGGTACTTCTTCCAACTCAAAGACAAGCACCTGTGTCCTATGGACCAGAGATTTGTGTTTGTGTTTTCAGTGATGTTAGGTGATGTTTACAAGAATAAAATGCCCCAGAAACCCCTTCAACCATGAGTTCTATTCCCATCTCCAACCTGCCACTTACACCCTATCCAGTGTTAAGTAAAGCACCATATGGAAGAGTCTAGGGCTATTGATAGTGTATCACATTTGGCTTATTTATCCACTTGACATGGTCAAAGGATATACCCTCAGCTCTCTCAGACTTTGGTTAGCTAACACTCCAACAGGGAAAAATATGGGGAGAGAAGGCCTGATGTTAGAGAGAAAAGTTTTCTGCATGGAGACTCTCATATGATCCCACTGGTTAGGCTGTACTAGCAGAAGTACAGCCCAGTGCAATCACTTTGCTAAGCACTGCTCTAGATGACATCCTACCTCCAGACTCATTGCTCACTGAGGGCCATGATTTGAGCTATTATAAATCATCAGCACAAACTCTTTGCAAGACTTGTTCCTGATATTGTTCCTTCTCCTCTCAGGTGCTTAATATGGTCATCCAATGCCACCATAGAGACCATTCTGAGAGAAGAGATGGATGGAGAACTCAAGCACTGACCATCAGCACTCACAAAACTGCTGGGTCAGACAGCATAAGTAAACTGACATCCAAGACAAAGCTTCTAGTGGACAAGGTAATCCAGTTTTCCAGCAAGAAAAGTAAGGGACAGGCTTTCAAAATTGAATAAACTAAGAATCCCAAGGAGTTATTTTATCTTTCCTGCAAATAATCTCTATAATGTATCAGCACAACCATGCCAACCACTTTGGACTTTTGGTACAAAATTGACAGTGATGGATAGGCTGTTTGAACTTCAAAAATTAAAACTTTATATGGCAATGAATATTCTTTATGGTACATGATTGCAGCTCAGGGGTGCTTCAACCTCTGGGCTTGGCTGAATGGAAAGACGCAAAGTGAACACTATTTCCCTCTGTTCATCTCTCTCCAGGGGCTATTTTGGCTGACTTTGAATTGTTTCTACCACAAACATCATCCTCAAAAAAAACACAACAAAAAATAAAAAAAAAACCTTAGGACAGAAAAGCCTAGATGTTACTAAACACAATAAAACTGTGATGATACATCCCAAAGCAAAGAACTTTGTTGATGCTTTGAACTAAGTGGAAGAAAAATGCTTTGAAAAGTCCACCAAAGCAGGAGACATACTCAAAATTGTTTTCACAAGGTCACACGTTCACACCTCAGCACAAGCTGTGTGTCACAGCAAATCACCATGCTAGCACTTTCTCCCCTCTTCACTTTTTTTCATTTTTCTAAATTTAGTGCCATTACAAATGCTGCTAACTCAGATAACTTAGTACCTAGGCTCAGGGAGAATGAATCACAGATTTGATGAGACCCACTAATGTAAAAGCCTTCCCTTTCTATTTCCAGGTCTAATGACAATGTCTCAGTCACTATGTGTCAGAATTTGTTGTTCATTCTTGAGAATTTGTACATCTGGATAAATTTGCGTCAAACAGTTCTTTACATATAGAAAGTAGACTTCTCTTGCTTCAAAAAAGTCTATTTTTTATTATATTAACTGTACGAAGATGCTTCATTGTGACATTTCCATACGAGCACATAATTTGATCATCTATCACCCTCTCTATTACAAACTCTTAAGTCTCCTCCCCAAACAGATTTTTAGAATTTTAATGGTTTCATTATTCTATTTTAAAATCACAATTCTACAAATTCATTTTACACATTTATTACCATGATGTTATCAACCTAAATGCACTTCTTTTAAATCCTGAAGAAGAGAATGCCAGGTTAAAATAATCTACAATCCAGAGTCAATTAAATCTTAATGGGAGTTGTTGTAATTGCCCACGTGTAAATTAACATTTCTGTCTAATTTTTCTCCAAACAAAAGTCACAGAGGACAATAGTAGCAAAGAAACAGATAAACCCAGAGAGACGAGTTCCTCTGCTTCTCCCTCTAAATGTCCCTCTCACTGTTCACATTCACCAAGTTCTCTACCCCATTAAGACCCCCAGGCCTGGACGGCCCCCAATTTTACCAAGTGTATCAGTTCTTCCTATGTTCATGTCCCCTACTTCCTGGGGAATCTAAACACCGTTTCCTATGAGGTGGGTAACACACTGAGAAAAATGTGGGATGTTACCTCAAAACTTTAGGCCCCCTTTGGGCTCTTAATAGTGCTGGAACTAGCTTGCGCTGCTATCAAAACAATACCATACACTAGATGGCTTTAAAAAAAAAAAACAAAAACTAAACTTGTAGGGTAAAACCTCTCGGTACAATCACTGCACACGTGCGCATACACATGCATGGCCTCAAAATAAAATAGGCTCTATTTCAGCCTAGTACCAGTGGGAGGGGCAAGAGCAAGAGGAGAGGGTAAATGAGGGTGAATACAGTTAATGTACTTTGTGTGCCTACATAAAAATAAAAACATAAAATGTCAGAACAGTCCTAAGAAGGAGAAAGGAAAGAAGATGAAAAGTGATTGAAAGGGTAAGGTTGGTTTTGGTATATTGTACCTTTTGTGGAACTGTTGCGGTGAATCCTTCCCCCTTGTATGCATGCTAATAAAAATCTTTAACACACATCCACAACACAACACACATGAAGACTTGTTCCTCTCATTTCTGGAGATGGGGAGATCAACATGAAGACACCAGCTTATTCAGTGTCTGCTGAGGACTTGCTTCCTGGCTGGCAAAGTTTGCCCACTTCATATGTCCTTACATGGCATGAAGAGGAGAGGAGAGGACAGTTTCTGTGCACTTTTCAAAGGGGCAGAGGCCCTCTGTTGAGGGGTCCATCATCATGACCTAATTGCCTTCCTAAGGCCCCAACTCCAGATGTCATCACATTGAACACACCACTTTCCAGGTAGACGCAAACATTCAGAAGAACTTTCCAGCACTCTATTCACATCTATTTTCAGGTTTTTCCCTCAGTCCACAAATTCACCAATCTCAAGACTCTACCCATCTCTCTTCTTTTGGCATTATCTAACTCTCCACAGAAAGTGAACAGGATAACTGATTTCCTGTCCTACCTTTAAATTAAACTTCTTGTGTCCATGTGCTCTCTTGAGTACATTTTTGAGACAGGGTTTTCCTAGGCAGCCCATGCAGGCCTCAAGTTCACCATTTTCCAGACTCAGGCTTCTGAATACTAGGATCATAGGTTATACACCACCACACCCAACTTTTAAATTTCAACCTACATATACCTCTCTTCTTGCTGTGACCCTTAACACATAAATGTGCTGAAGTCAGACTCCCTCCATTCCTTGGTCATGCCTTTTCCAGATACCAGCCTATTTCTAAGTCCTTCCCAGCCAACATTCAAATACTGTATCTGCCACCTAGTCTTCATTCTTCCATGTTCACTTCATTGTTCACTCTTCACAATCTGGCCTTTATTACCATCTCTAACATCAACTAGTCTTGTGAAAGTCACCAATGACCTCTATTACTATTATCCAGCAGGACCTCCCAAGACATTCTGACCTCCTTTCTGCTAGAAACTCATCTGTCCCTTGCTGCTAATGGCAGAGATCACCCTGGCTTTTCTCCTACCTCTCCATCATTCTTTCTCAGTTTCCTCTCTTTGTAAGTTCGACATGATCACACCACCCCCCAAATATCCCAGAGTTCCACCTCCCATTTTCTGACTCCCCATAAATAAATGCACACAAATACAGATCTGGAGCTCCACAATCACCTATTCCACCCATCAAAACCATCCCATTGCCTTCAAAACCAAGTCACCATTTGTACAAGAGAATGATACCTACCACTCACTCCATTGTCTGGTTTGGAAATATGGGGACCACCATTTATTCCATCCTTCTCCCTCACCATTGACTCTCATAACTTGTTACTATTATCCCTAACATTGTGTGGGTTATTTTTTTTACGTGATGGGGATTGAACGCAGGGCTTCATGTTTGCTAAGCAAGCACTCCACCCCTTAAGCCACACCCCCGTTTTCTTGGTTTCCAGTTTTTTGTTCTATTTTTCTTAACAATCTCCTATCTTTTCCCAGGCCAGCCTTAGGCTATGATCCAGTAACTACCTCTGCCTCCCGAGTAGCTGGTAGTGAACCACCATACCCAGCTTGCTCTGAGACAGGGTCTCAGGACAGGACCATGTGATGCCATTGGATCCTTCGTGGCCACCACTGGGTCTACTACACAAAAAGTGGTAACAATGAATCACACAGAGGTTTTTACTTTTTGTGCATTTTTTTCCCCTGTTTTTCCTCTTTCGTTGCTGTTTTTTATTTCTGTACCTTTTGTCTCGTATGTAAGTTTACCTGTTTTGGGAGGGGAAAGGGAAGCACAGAAATGGTGGGACAAAGGGTGAACTAATCTAATAGTGACAGTCACTATGTTGGAAATGAACTTTACAACTTGCAGGAGAGGGAAGTCGGAGGGAAAAAAACTGGGAGAAAATGAGGGAGGAGATGACACTGCTCAAAAAGAAATGTACTCATTACCTGATTTATTTAACTGTAACCCCTCTGTACATCATGTTTACAATAAAAATTAAATATATATAATCACATGGGTGCAAAATGAGGATTGATCAGAGGCAGCTAACCAATGGGAGTGAGGAGGGTTTTGAAAAAGGAGATAGTTACAGAACATGATCAGGATGAAAGAAACTAATGTGCAAGTATGAAAACTATGAATAATGAAATCTATTAAAAGGGTCTTAAAAGTGGGTTAAAGGGATAAGAGAAAAATAGAGAGAATTTGATTAAACTACACTATATTCATGTATGGAAATACCACAATGAAATCCTTTATACAATTAAGATACATTAATTATTTAAAAGGTATTCTGGTTGGGAGGTTGTGATTTGTGTATCTCTAGAAAAGTAACATTATCTAATAAGATAAATTTGCAACAAATAACTTCCGCAATACAAATCATGCCAAACATCTTTCAACAACAACCATGTATCTAGTGTATTTATCCTTAAGTCTTTGATTATGTGAGAACCTACTCACAGTAAAGCACAGATTGCCCCCAACATGTCACTGTCAAACTAGCAGTCATCAAGTCTTTTTTTTTTTTTTTTTTTTTTTTTTTTTTTTTGTCGGTCGTGGGGCTTGAACTCTGGGCCTGGGCACTGTCCCTCAGCTCTTCAGCTCAAGGCGAGCGCTCTACCACTTGAGCTACAGCGCCACTTCCAGTCATCAAGTCTTTTTAGAAAGATGGTGTTGGGGGCTGGGAAGGTGGCACAGTGGTAGAGTGCTTGCCTTGCATGCATGAGGCCCTGGGTTCGATTCCTCAGCACCACATAAGCAGAAAAAGCCAGAAGTGGTGCTGTGGCTCAAGTGGTACAGTGCTAGCCTTGAGCTGAAGAGCACAGGGACAACACCCAGGCCCAGAGTTTAGGCTCTATGACTGGCAAAAAAAAAAAAAAAAAAGGGCAAAAAGATGGCTTTAACTCTCAACATCCTTTCTAACTCAGAGTTCAGCCCTAGGACTTAAGAATATCACAGTTCCTTTTGGAAATCCAATATAACTTTTAAAATCAATAACAATTAATTAAAATGTAAAAACCAGATGACTGGGGCCTCATTGGGGGTGGTCTGCAGTTATGTCAAGCTGTCTGTCCATGGAAGGTCTTCTTATGCAGTCCCTAACAAGGCAACAGGGATGTGGATTTTACTCTCAACTGGCCTGAAGACAGACAGTGGTACAGATGACCTCGCATTGTCACCACTCCCGCAATTTTATATACTCAATTCTGAATTGGGAGTGGTTGTCAGGTACCAAATTCTAAAAAATATACCAAATGGCATGTCAATAACTGAAAATGCATCTTGACACTTCAAAGCAGGGCTTCTGAAAGTCTTTTTGTTGTTTTGGTTTGGTTTAGACATGACCACAACGAACAGTCCTCTGCTTCATCTTTTCATTTTTCTGGTGTCTGAACTAATATACATATATACATGAAGTTATCTTTCTGTGCAGGAAGTTCAAAGGAGGTACTGAAAAAGAAGCTTCTAATGATTTCCTCATCCTTCTGTGATCATAGTTATCTAATTTGCCTTCCACCAGGGCAGAATCCAAGAGAGGGACCTTAAGAGGGGATCTCAAGAAGCAGAAATGAGGGAGACAAGGAAAAGAAGCAGGGAAGAAGAAAAAGTGAATGATGACTGCACTACTGATTTGTTATCCTACTGCAGACTTCTGAGTAAGAGTGAAATTAGCCCCTGTGGTACAATGGAGTGGGGTACTTAACTACCAACATACTTGCCCCACTGGCAGAGAGGAAGTGGATTGCCCTATATATGAGGACAGGCTTGGCAGAGTAAACTCAAAAGAACCCAGAGGCCCAGGAGGTTAAGGTAAGTTGGCTGCACACACAGGCCCTGTCCACCATTGTTGCACATGAAACCCAAATTGAGCCAAGGAGAGGCGGCCTGAGGCCCACAGCAGCGCCAACTCTAGCTGGGTGTGAGTCAGAGTCTGTGCAGTGTGGCTAGTTATGTTCACTATTTGTTAAAAGCCCATTTCTCTTCAATTTATCCTATTTCTTGGGAATTTTAATTAATACATGGTACACCATTTTCTCCTTGCTTTATTAGTTTATGTTTTGAGAATGAAGAATGAAATGTAAGGACAACTATAGCTTCGGGAGCCTGTTAGTAAATAACTATGTGAGAGAAAATAAATATAATAACCATGGCAGGAAAAACTAAGTAGATACCTACTCTGGAGGGCTTTTACTTACCAACATAAAGATCTGGCTTTTTCTGTAAACAGCATGGTTGTTCCATGTGTGGTTACAACTGCTCTTGAAATACATGAATGCAAAGCAGCCCCTTGGGAAAGAGATTTTTAATTTCCAGGAAAGCTATAACCAGGCTACAGTGTTAAAGCCTCCACACTTAGTCCTAATTTATTCCAACTGGGACCCATTCTGTCACCCTGAGAAAAGTTGTAGGTAGGAACACTTAAGCAATGTAAGCTGAGCATTTCACACCGTTGGACTGACTTCTCCTCCTCCATGTCCAGATCAAGCTATGTCATAAACAAGTTTGGAAAACATTCTGCTCCCTAAATTGCACATGGTTTTGCAAGCAATGCAAACAGAAAACTTGGTGCTGTCAAGTGACACTTTCATCAGCTTCCTGATTCAGTAATGACTGTTTTCCTCACACCCACTGTCAGAAGAGAAATAGTAGATCTCACAAGGTTCTCAACTTTGGTACTTTTCTCAGTGTGAGAAGAACAACAAGAATTCATCTTGAACAAGGTCAGGGACAGAGATCATGAGCCAAATTTTAGCATCATTTTACTCTCAAGACTTTCCCCCAAAACTTTCCTCTTATTTGAAAACATTTCTGATCACTAAGTATATCTAGAAGCACTCTTGGAGGCAAAAACATTTGTAGATTCCATTTATGTTTAACCCAGGAAGCCCAGACCTAATTTCAGTGACAAGAAATGGGAGCTTTGAGGCCCAAGAGAGATGCTCTTCATGGTAGCTGGTGAAGGTTGAGTCAGACTAGAAAGTCCAGAAGGCAAATATAGAAAAGGAAAAAAAAAAAAAAAGGTGGGCCCTGGTGGCTCATGCCTGTAATCCTAGCTCCTCAGGAGGCTGAGATCTGAGGATCTTGGTTCAAAGCCAGCCCAGGCAGGAAAGTGCCTAAAACCCTTATCTCCAATTAACCACCAGAAAACCAGAAGTAGCCCTGTAGCTGAAAGTGGTAAAACACTATCCTTGAGTGAAAAAACTCAAGAAGACTGCCCAGGGCCTGAATTCAAGCCCCGTGATCAACGAAATATAAAAACAACAACAACAAAAACCCCCTACAGCATTGAAAAATCTGCAGGCCAGGAAAACTAATTGCATGAGGGACCAGGTAAGGAATCAGAAATGGAGGCTGGTTCCAGAAGCTCCTTCCTACACAAAGAGGCATAAAGCTGGAGACTACTTTTACAGGTGAAATGGATAAACCCCAAAAATGCATTTGGAGCAAGTCAGTCTAATATGCCAAACACTCTGGTACAGTAGTTTAAATTTCACTTCCTGTAAACTGGAAAGGAACTAGGATGCCTTTGAGACCCCTCAAGCAAGTGCTTGCCTTGTCTACAATAGCTGTATCATTTAGGCCAAGAGCCTCCACCCACTGATTCAGCCTTTCAAATTCCTCCATGATTGTGTCCACGTAAAAATAAAAAAACAAAATTAGATCTCATAGAGTCCCAATGAGGACTCCATAGGAATTACATCAAATAAGAATTTAGATAAATTTGCTGAATAACTTTGGCTTTTATGTTTTTCAAAGTTGATACACAAGTCCTATTATTACTACCCCACTGATCTGGCAAAGCAGCCACCAAAGTAACTCTCCCCTTAGATACACACCAGGAATATTACTGGATCCTTTATGTGACAAAGTGCACATGGAACACTCACACAAGGCAGTGACAATAAACCTCAAGCTGAGGTCGTTGTGAGGTCAAATGAGAAAGCATCACAGTTGAACTAGCTGAGTGTAAGATCGTGGATTGTGGTTGTTCAGCTATGTGCTCAGCAAAAAAGGAAAGATAATACACTAGATTTAGTCAGCATTAGCAAAAAGTAAGGCATTAAATTTAAATACAAATGATGCCAAGCACAACACCACGAACAGGTATGCTCCATTCAAATCTGTCTGCCATTGAGACAAATATGAAGTCTGGCAACACTACCTGGCAGAAACACCCACCAGTGTCTGGAAGTGCTATCATTGGATCATGAGAGGAAGGAAATTTTTCTTTGGACTGGGTGACTTCAATATTTACTCCAGCTCCCCAAATGGTTTTGAATCTACCAAACTGTTGGAGAGCTAACTTCACAAAGAAATCCAGGGCAGTTCGAAGTCTGCAAAGGGAACATTTGCTGTGAGTCAGGTGGTTGGAACAGATTCCTATTAAGAAGAAAGACTTTTCTGTGTTCTGTTTTGTTATTGCTTTTCTAATATAAATTTACATACTGACTTCAGCCACAGATATTTCCTAGGGTTCAAGGAAGGCATTGGCAGTGACAGATACTAAACAACTTGTCTCTCCCCTCTTGGCTCAATCTTTGTTATGTATCTAAAGATGGGATATGAAGAATTGACTCCCGCCTTATTCCCCCAGATCAAGCAAAACACAAAGTGCTTGTCACCTGCTTGTCCACAGGCAGGCCACTCCCAACTGGGCAATCAAAATCCCCATAACCCTAGGCAGGACATGTCACTCTGGACCTAACCCAAAATACCCATTTCTAGCCCCCTAGTAACTACAGCTTGATATTTACTCCTTTGTTTCATTAAGACCCATATAAGCCAGACCCCAATCCAGTCCCTAGCACAACCTCCATACCCATGGGAAGGTCT
Source organism: Dipodomys merriami (assembly GCF_024711535.1). Taxonomy (NCBI): domain Eukaryota; kingdom Metazoa; phylum Chordata; class Mammalia; order Rodentia; family Heteromyidae; genus Dipodomys; species Dipodomys merriami. Next base: position 61,090,305 of record NW_027202270.1, on the reverse strand, counting down.
GTGCCCCTTGCTGGCAATAAACAGCCCTAGCCTGTTGAGAATCAAGTTCAGTCTATTCCTTTTCCATTCTCCTCCATTTTCCCAGCAAATACTAGTCAGGCATGTAAAACCCCACTGGCTTTACAGGCACCACAGCACTGGGAAGCTTAAGAGATAGCCTGAACAATTCAATCACAGTATGGGTTTCTTTTACGCATCTCTTGAACAAAGATCAAACACAATAGTCAGGCTTAACTTCCCCCATGTGTTCATTTGGCTGTGAGTGTCAAGACCCTCATAGACTGCTCAGACAGCCAAGATTAATGGAGCAAGAGCCCAAGATGCACTGCGACTTGGAAGCTCCAAGTAGAGACCTCAGAGGCCCCGAGTGTTAATGCTAGGTCAGCCTAAGACTTGCCAAGTGACCTTACATAATCCTTCTAGCTTTCCATTGTTTCCATTTACAAACTAGAAAATGTGAGTGGCTGGAAAACAAATAGCCCAATATCCACTCCCACCCCAAGTGTTTTTACCTTTCCTTCCAACCTTAGTGCTGGGTAAGGCTGCTATTCCTTTCTATGACTAAAGAATATGAAAACCACAGAACTTTTTTTGTTACTGTCCATTTCTTGTGTCTTACCTTTTAAAAGACTGAAATCCAAACATCTTTCCCAGGAAGCTAAAGGAGGGAGAGATCAAGTCATAGAAAACATCATCACAAACAGGCCTGAGAAAGCAGCAAGAAAAGCTGCAGTTTCTACACTGGCAGCCGCTACCTGTAGGTACTCAAAGAAAAAATAACAAGGACTTAGTCCCTACAGATGAGATATTCAAATGCTTTACTGTTAAGAATAAATATTTAGGGCTGGGAAGGTGGCTCAGTGGTAGAGCGCTTGCCTTGCATGCATGAGGTTTGATTCCTCAGCACCACATAAGCAAAAACAGCTGGAAGTGGCGCTATGGCTCAAGTGGTAGAGCACTAGCTTTGAGCAGAAGAGCTGAGGGACAGGCCCAGGCCCAGAGTTCAGGCCCCACGACCGGCAAAAAATAATGAATGAATGAATGAATGAATAAAATAAATATTTATACCCTGTAATAGGTTGAATGTCTTCCTCCTCACTCCCCTTGTACACACACACACACACACACACACACACACACACACACACATACACACACACACACACACACACACACACACACACACTTTTCAAATTCCTGGAACCTCTGAATGTGACCTCATTTGAAAAGAGAGTCTTTGCAAATGTAATTAAATTCCAGATATTGAAGTGAGATCATCCTGGATCCCCTGGCTGGATCCTAAATGGAATGACCATGTCCTTAGGAGGGGAAAGAGAAGACAGGAGACACAGAGAAGATGGTGTGAAGATGGAAGCTAGAATGATGGAGGCACAAGCAAGAAGTGACAGAGTGCCAAGAGCCACTAGAAGCTGGAAGGGCAAGGAGAAGGCATCTCCCACACTGACGGCAGACTTCTGGCCTCTAGAAGTTTGAGAAGATAAACATGTACTGTTCACATCACCAAGTTTGTGACTCGTTTGTCTTACTATCTACCCATGATCAAATTTCTGTTGGTCCCTCCATACTTTACAAAACCATAGTTCATGATGAGAGTAAAGCTCAATAGTAAACAGTGTATGCTGTGCATGAACAAGAACCTGGGTTCACTCCCCAGCCACCCCTCTACCAAAAAAGTCCTGATTTTCATGACTGCTGTTTCTACGTAGACACATGTGTAATGCACATGATACATTTTACCCAAAGATCACTTTTGTTCTGTCTTCTAGATATGCATGTTTACTAATTAAAACTGGAATGTGATGTGGAAACACATAGTCTGATGTCTCAAAACCTAGTTTTATATCTTAACACTGCCACGTGTGACCCATATGATCTTGAACAAGTTCCCTAAACATCTTGCAACCTCCACTGTCTTATTTGTAACAGGGAATAGAAGGACTATTTAACTGTTGGAGTTCTCATCAGGTTCAGATTGTAGACCTGAGAGTGATTGAGGACTATATAGAAATCCACAGTGCCTGCTGTCCTTGCTGTCAGCAAACAGTCCACCCAGAAGAATCAGTGCTAGACATGGCTAAGAACTGACCGCCTGTGACAAATGTAGCCCATCAGGATGCAGGGACCAGAACACACCTCAATCTATTTTTCTAGCTGGCTGATTTCCAGTCATGTCTGTGGGACTCAGCATACAAGTAGACAGGCAGACAGACAGACAAGCTTTCTGCTGGGCAAATAAGTAAGAAATTGACAAACCTTCCCATTAAAGTAGGAAACCTGAGCTTCACTGCAATAAAAGCACAAAGGTTCCTTTTGCTTCTCTCTTGTCTCCATGCCAATGCTAGAAACTCTCACCCAAAGCAGAGTTCCAAATGTATTTCAAGTACAATTCTTGCAGCGTAAGCCTGGAGATAAATGCTGCCACCAGCTGCTTGGCATAAGGAAGCAGGTGAGAACAAGGCATCTTAATTAATTATTCTCGTAATCAATCACTCCAAGGTCTATTCCTTGGCTCCACTAGATGGTAGTAACTTGTTCCTGCCCACTTCCCACTCCAAGGAAAGGCGCTCATTTTAGGCAATGGGTGCCAGCTCCTTTTTGGTTTTCTGCCCTGTTTCTCTGAATTCAATCCTATCTTTTGACATCTTCTAGAAAATCTTTAAAAATTTCCTGTCAGTTGCCTTTGTCAATTTTGCTACTTCTGTTATGAATTCCTTTTTCTCTCTACCTTTAGAGGAAATCCTTTCAATGACATTGTGGAGTGAGAAAGAAAGAAATATTTGTGCCTTTCCAACAAAGAAATGCACCTCCAACAAGAAGTGCATCTTTTTTAAAAAAATGCATTAGTCAAAATATTTTAATAAATGAAAAAAGTCCCAGTCTGCTCTCTGTACTGAAATGTGCAGAGGTGGAACCTAAGTATGCAATTTCTTACAGCTCCTTGGAGAGGTTGATGCACAGCCAGAGCTGAGAGCCTCCACATTCAACCTCTTCTTATATAATTAAGGCAGCTTGCAGTATACAACATAAGTCATTAGCAGCCACTTCATTTTGTTTAGGTACCAGGCTATGCTGCCCTAAATGTTAATTAAAAATTACTAACCCAAGCTCAGGACATAACTAGTACTTTGCAATCTACACCCACTTTTAGGATATGCTTTGTTAAATAAAACTCTCGGCAGGGAGGGTCTAGCTAAGATTCTAGTCCCATACTCATTTCTTCCTATATGCCCTCCATAATAACACTTCCAATCTACTTACCTCACCAAACTGTTCATTGAAGGAATTCAAGAGCAATATGAAAAGCCAGGCACCAGTAGCTCACACCTGTAATCCTAGCTACTCAGGAGGCTGAGATATGAGGATCTGAGATCTGAGTTCAAGCCCCAAGACCAGCAAAAGAGAAAGAAAGAAAGAAAGAAAGAGAGAGAGAGAGACAGAGAGAGAGAGAGAGAGAGAGAGAGAGAGAGAGAGAGAGAGAGAGAGAGAGAGAGAGAGAGAGAGAGAGAGAACGATATGAAAAAACACTTCATATTGTCTGAAATAGACAACCTAAGCATTCTGTCAGATCAATGGATGGTCATTCCTGTGGCCTTTGCTCAGTTGGAGATTTTAAGAATACTACCCTCTCACTGAACCCTTTCTCTCAGTCATCTCTTGGGTTGATCCAACTCTTCAGTTGATCCTGCATCTTCAACAATGGTGTCCACTAACACCATCCATCTAATCATCCATCCTGAGGAGCCAGAAAGCATTCTGACTTCTCCACCAACTTCCCCTCAAGCTAATCTCCCACATGACCACAGAATTCTCTCAGCAACAGCATTCTGCACCTACTTCCTCCTCCTGGTGAGCCCCCACTCCTGGTGCTGAGTTGGGGTGAGACTGCAGCAGGGGCTGCAGGGGAGGAAGTGCAGAGAGGTGCTGGGTCCTTAAGCTAGCATAGAGAAGGCTCCTCTATGATCACTGCCCAGCTGCCTGGTCACCAGCTCTGCTCTTTCATCTGCAGATATTCCTAAAGAATAGAAATAGCTAAGGCTTCCTTGCTTTTCCTATGTACTAAGTACTAATCTAAGCACCTTTTCACACCATATCCCACTGAACTTTCTCTACAACTTATGAGATACTATCAGGATTTCCGTTAAGAATCTGGGCTTGGGGCTGGGAAGTTGGATCAGTGGTAGAGTGCTTGCCTTGCATGCATGAAGCGCTGGGTTCGATTCCTCAGCACCATATAAGCAGAAAAAGCTGGAAGTGATGCTTTGGCTCAAGAGGTAGGGCGCTAGCATTGAGCAGAAGAACTAAGGGACAGTGCTCAGGCCCAGAGTTCAGGCCCCATGACCGACAAAAAAAAAAAAAAAAAAGAATCTGGGCTTGCCAAGGGCACACTCAGCAGCAGCAGTCAGGATTCAAACATGATCTTAGTCCCAAAAAATGATGCCTGGCTCAGGGCTCAGTGTTAAGTAGAAGAGGAAGGAGGTGACAGCAAGAATAAAGCTAATACTCAGATTCTAAATTCCTGCCCTCCTTTGGATTACACTCAAGTAAGGGAGATGAGACATGAGGGAAAACTAAAAGAACACGTCAAGGAAGTCATTTCCTTATTAGCTAAGTGGTCATCACTTAGCTAATAAATTGGTCCTGACAGATAGCAACGTGGTTTTGGAGGATGAAGCTGACATCTCGAATGGTTGGCATTCAAGCAAGGCGTTTAGGAAGGGTGGATCTGGTAGGCTTATTGAACAGAATGTAAGAAAAAGTAGAGTCACAAGCTGGGTGGAATGACAATATAAAGCTACCACAGAGATACGTGTCACACTGTTTCTAGCCAAATGTAATGATACATGCATGTATAGTGCACTACTCAGGAGACTAAAGCATTTGATCCCAGGAAATTGGCTTCTATCATCCTGCCAGTGGTCTGTGGCAACCCAAAGCCTTCACACACAGTGCTGCACTGAAAGCAAAGCTGCACTCAACTCACCCTTCACTTCAGGCATGACCCCAGAAGGGAAAACGGTGCTGCACCTTTCCAAGCAAAACTGGTCCATGGCACATGTAGCAACATTTTCAATACAATGGTCTGAGGTTTCTCCCTCTTCTCTCTTCCCCTTGCTTTAATCACACACATGTTGGCACTTCCTAATTCAACAAATTAGGAATATACATTTTTTAGGAAGATGATTTTATTTGCTGGCTTTTCTTTCATATATATTTTTATTGTAAAAATACTGTACAGAGGGGTTACCGTTACAAGTAAGGCAATGAGTACATTTCCTATCAAGCATTGTTACCTCCTCCTTTGTTTTTCCCCTACCATCTTTCCCTCCCCACCTCCCCAACTCCTCTCCCTCCTTCCCCCACCCTGAAGTTGTAAAGCCATTTTCAGCATAGTGTCTTGTACATTTCATTGTTACAATGGGTCAACCTGTCTCCTTATTTCAGCATTTTGTTATTTCCCTTCCCCTCTCCAAACTAGAAAAATGTATATACAAGATGCAGGACACCAGAATAACATAGTGAAAACAGAGGTTATACCATGGGGGAAGAACATACAAAAGACACACAAAAAATCATATAGTATATTATAAGTATGTTAAAAAAAACAATAGCAAGAAAGAAAAAAACCACTTGTGTCCCTATCTTGGGGTTCATTTCACTTAACATCATCTTATCTGGTCATATGTATATAGCTTTTGACCTTTTCTGTTTGTCCTAAACATATACTAGTTATTACAAATAAGGGAAACCATGGGACCTATGTTTCTTTGGGCCTGGCTTACTTCGCTTAATATAATTTTTTCTAAGTCTTTCCATTTCCTAACAAATGAGGCAATGTCATTCTTTCTGATGGAGGCAGAGAATTCCATTGTATAAATATACCACATTTTCTTGACCATGTATCCACTGAGGGGCATCTGGGTTGGTTCCATATCTTACCTATGGTAAATAATGCTGCGATAAACATAGCTGTGCTGGTAGCTTTAGTATAGCCTTGTTTGTGATCCTTTGGGTAAATGCCCAAAAGTGGGATTGCTGGGTCATAGGGGAGCTCTATGTAGAGTCTTTTGAGGAACATCCATACTGCTTTCCAAAGTGGTTGAACAAGTTTACACTCCCACCAATGCAGTAGGGTTCCTTTTTGGCCACATCCCCTCCAGCATCTATTGTTATTAGAGTTCTTTATTCTAGACATTCGGGGTGAGATGGTATCTCAATGTTGTTTTGATTTGCATTTCTTTTATGGCTAGAGAGGTTGAGCATTTCTTCATGTGTCTATTGGCCATCCTTCTTTCCTCTTCAGTGAAATTTCTCTTTAAGTCTTTAGCCCACTTATTTATTGGGAAGTTGTTTCTTTGAGGATTTGTTGGGGGATTTAATTTTTTGAGTTCTAAGTATATTCGGATATGAGGCCCTTATCTGTTGTATAGCTAGTGAAGATCTTCTCCCAATCGTGGGGAAAAGATTGATCTTTCTATTGATCTTTCTAGCTATGTCCTTTGCCATGCAGAAGCTCTGCAGTTTCATGCAATCCCATTTGTCCAACCTTTCTTTGATTTGTTGTGTTTCTGGGTCTTTATTAAGAAATTTTTGGACCTGTGCCAAGGAGTCTTAGGGTTTCTCCTATTCCTTCCTGTAATGTTTTCAGGGTGTCTGCTTTGACATTGAGGTCTTGGATCCATTTGGATTTGATTATGATGCAGGGTGATATATATAAGGATCTAGCTTTAGTTTTCTACAGGTGTTTAACCAGTTTTGCCAGCACCATTACAAAAGAGGCTGTCTTTCTTCCATTCTATTTTTTTTAGCTCCCTTATTGAAGACTGGGTGGCTATACGTCTGTGGATTCATTTTTGTATCTTAAGTTCTATTCCACTAATCCTCAGGTCTGTTCTTGTGTAGCAACATTTTCAATGCAATGGGTCTGAGGTTTCTCCCTCTTCTCTCTTCCCCTTGCTTTAATCACACACATGTTGGCACTTCCTGATTCAGTGAATTAGGAATATAAATTTTTTAGGAAGATGATTTTTTTTCTTTTTTTCTTTTTGTTGGTCATGGGGCTTGAACTCTGGGCCTGCACGCTGTTCCTGAGCTCTTTAGCTCAAGTCTAGCTCTCTACCACTTGAGCTACAGCGCCACTTCCAGGAAGATGATTTTTAAGTGCCAAATATATTGTGCTAACTTAAATCAAAGATGTATTTGCTGGCTTTTTGTCTGCACGTCTATCTAACAAACATTGCCATGGCCTAGCTAACAAACACAAGGACTGTGGCTTCATAGCTTCAGGGGACGATACTGCAGACACTTCTCAACACAAAATGTCTATTTATGTCTACTTAGACATTATGTAATTAGAATTTGTCAGCAGGGCGCTGGTGGCTCATACCTAGAATCCTAGCTACTCAGGAGGCTGAGACTGAGCATCATTGTTCAAAGCCAGCCCGGGCCAGAAAGTCCGTGAGACTCTTGTCTCCAATTAACCACCAGAAAACCAGAAGTGGTGCTGGGGCTCCAAGTGGCAGAGCTCTAGCCTTAAGTAAAAATTGTTCAGGGACATTGCCCAGACTCCAAGTTCAAGCCCTACAACACACACACACACACACACACACACACACACACACACACACACACACACACACACACACACACAATTTGTCCAAGACCAAATATACAACTTACCTAACCAAGTAGTTGTATATAGCCTTGAGTAAGTTATTTGACCTCTCAGTGATGAACCCTGGTGCTTTCAACATTCTACCAACTGCCACATGTGATTAATAATACATACCTCACACCATTCAGAGGTGCTATAAGAATTCAATGTCATCACATACAATGTGCCATTGAAAAGTATAGCATGGCCATTGTAATTCTTACCCAATTACATACCAAGCATGAAAATGATCTCAATGCCATTCTATGTGATACTGATGATGACTCAAGACCAAATGGATGGACTGTTATTGTGATTCCATTCAGAAAAAAAAAATAGGTTAAGGTTGGAATAGCTTAGTATGTATTCAGATTAAGTGTTCAGCAAAATGTTTCCACTTAAGTTAATAAAAGTGTGAAGTTTCCTAAAGCACCAATTAATATAGTTCCTATTTCCAAATACATTCTAACAATGAACCTAAGGTCAAACATGCTTTCTACATTGGGGCAAATAAATTCATATCAACATGGCCCATATGAAAACAGAAAGTTCTACCTGATACTGACTTTGCCTTCCTATAATTTCAAGACCTTCATCTGTGCCATTCTTTTGATTTTCCAGGCTCTCTGAAGCTGTTCTCACAACATTTGTGAGAAAACAGCATCTTATCTATCAAAGTAGTTTTGCTTCCTTTCTGTTAATCTTGAGAGAATGATTTTTCTGAAGGATTCCTGCTCTGGCCCCTTGGCCAGGTGGCTTGGCCCTCGTTAATTACAGTTTAGTTACATACATCCTTTCTCTGTACATAGTTAAGACATCTGTTAGAAGCTTCTTACATTTTAATTGGATCCTGTTAATTAAGCCATGTCCTTTTGCAGACTGTGAACTTGAGCTCAGCCAATAGGACCAGAGGGGTGGGGCAGCTGGGTTAGGAATTATAAAAGGAGCAGCTTGCCTGCTCCTTGTGCTTGCTTGCCAGATTCTTGGCTGATGGCGCACCAGCCTGCAGAAGGAAATTCTGCCATGCCAAGTTCCTTTTGAGTTGGTGTCCTTATTCCTACGTGACACCTCAACATCCTGAGCTATTTCTAACACCTTCACAGCCCTGCTTTTCAAAACAGCGCCTGATGTGCTAGTTATACTTTGACCTCTCCAAAAGACACAAAGTGCATGTGGTAAAAGCTCTGTCTTTTTCCATCCCCACCCTCTGCTCTACTTTTGTATGGGATACAGTGCACCGTATCTTGGGGAACTTGCTCTTCATTTTTCTGCTTCAGGTGAACTGTGATTGAAAAAAACAAAAAAAGTAGTTCATCACTGTATTGATTGTATTTAACACAAATATAGAAGTCTCAAAAAGTGTAACAGTACAGGATTCATTTCAGGGATGCAAAGCTGGTTCAATATACGCAAATCAATTAATATTATTCATCACATCAACAGGAGCAAGAATAAGAACCACATGGTTATCTCAATAGATGCAGAAAAAGCATTTGACAAGATCCAACACCCCTTTATGATGAAGGTTCTGGAAAAATTAGGAATCCATGGAACATTCCTCAATACAATAAAGGCTGTATATGACAAACCTACAGCCAGCATTATACTCAATGGTGAAAAACTAAAGCCATTTCCTCTTAACTCAGGAACAAGACAAGGATGCCCACTCTCTCCACTTCTCTTCAATCTAGTATTAGAATGCCTAGCTACAGCAATAAGACAAGATGCAGACATAAAGGGGATCCAAATAGGGAAAGAAGAAATAAAACTCTCCCTTTTTGCAGATGACATGATCTTGTATTTAAAGAATCCCATAGACTCCACTCCCAAATTACTCAAGCTGATTCAAAACTTTGGCAAATTAGCAGGTTATAAAATTAACCCCCCAAAATCAATGGCTTTTCTATATGCCAACAATGAGAAAAGTGTGGCTGAAATTAGGAAAGCAACTCCATTTGTAATAGCCCCACAAAAAATAAAATACCTAGGAATTAACTTAACCAAAGAAGTGAAGGACCTCTATGATGAAAACTTTAAAATCTTGAAAAAGGAAATCAACACAGAACTTAAAAAATGGCAAAACCTCCCATGCTCCTGGATTGGCAAGATTAACATCGTGAAAATGGCAATACTTCCCAAGGCTATCTACAAATTCAACGCCATACCTATCAAAATTCCACCCTCATTCTTCAAGGAAATAGAGGAGGCAATCCAAAAATTCATATAGAACAATAAAAGACCCCGAATAGCAAAAACGCTCCTCAACGGAAAGAACACTGCTGGAGGAATATCAATACCAAATTTCAAACTCTACTATAAAGCCATAGTAATCAAAACAGCTTGGTATTGGCATAAGAACAGACCTCAGGACCAATGGAATAGAATTGAAAACCCAGAAATGAACCTACAGACCTATAGCCATCTAATCTTCGATAAGGAAGCTAAAACAATAGAATGGAAGAAAGACAGCCTCTTCAGTAAATGGTGCTGGCAAAATTGGTTAACTACATGTAGAAAACTAAAGCTAGATCCTTATATATCACCCTGTACCAGAATCAACTCCAAATGGATCAAAGACCTTGAACTCAAAGCAGACACTCTGAAAACATTACAGGATGGAATAGGAGAAACCCTAGGTCTCCTTGGCTCAGGTCGAAATTTTCTGAATAGAGACCCGGAAGCACAACAAATCAAAGAAAGGTTGGATAAATGGGATTGCATAAGATTGCAGAGCTTCTGCAGGGCAAATGACATAGCTGGCAAGATCAATAGAAAGCCCACCGATTGGGAGAAGATCTTTACTAGCCATACAACGGACAAGGGTCTCATATCTAAAATATACTTGGAACTCAAAAAATTAAACCACCCAACAACAAATCCTCAAAGAATCAACTGCCCAATAAATAAGTGGGCGAAAGACTTAAAGAGAAGCTTCTCTGAAGAAGAAACAAGGATGGCCAATAGACACATGAAGAAATGTTCAACATCCCTAGCCATAAAAGAAATGCAAATCAAAACAACATTGAGATATCACCTCACTCCAGTTAGAACAGCAAAAATCAAGAACTCTAACAACAACAGATGCTGGAGGGGATGTGGACAGAAAGGAACCTTACTTCATTGTTGGTGGGAATGTAAACTTGTTCAACCACTTTGGAAAGCAGTATGGAGGTTCCTCAGAAGACTTCACATAGATCTCCCCTATGATCCAGCAATCCCACTTTTGGGCATTTACCCAAATGTTTACAAACAAGACCACACTAAAGCTACCAGCACAACTATGTTTATTGCAGCATTATTTACCATAGCTAAGATATGGAACCAACCCAGATGCCCCTCAGTAGATGAATGGATCAAGAAAATGTGGTATATATACACAATGGAATTCTATGCCTCCATCAGAAAGAATGACATTTCCCCATTTGTTAGGAAATGGAAAGGTTTGGAAAAAATTATATTAAGTGAAGTAAGCCAGGCCCAAAGAAGCATAGGTCCCATGGTTTCCCTTATTTGCAATATCTAGTATAGGTATGAGTCAAGCGGAAAAGGTCAGATAATGTGATGTTAGGAAAATGAACCCTTAAATATGTATTTTAATGTTTTCGTTTCTTTCATGCATGTGTTTCTAACGCATTTATAAGATTATTTCTTTGTTGCTTTGTATGTCCCTCCCCCACAGTGTAACCCCCGCTTTCACTATATTTGATGTCAGTATAACATGTGGAGGAGATGGGGACAAACAAGTCGTTTAAGGATTCAGGTGGACCTGTTGCAACAATGAGAAGTACAAAATGTCATGTCAAAACCAGCTTTACAATGTCGGTGTGGGGTATAATTGGGTGGGGGGAGGGGGGTAAAATTGGGTGGGGGGAGGGGGGAGGCGGGGAAGGGAAGTGAAGGGTAAACAAAGGAGGAGGCTGCAATGCTTGGTAAGAAATGTATGCATTATCCTGCCCATGTAATTGTAGCCCCCCTGTACAGTATGTTCTCAAATAAAATAAAATACAATTAAAAAAAAAAGTGTAACAGTAGAGGGAGGAGGTTTTAAAATTAGTTGAATAATATTGGGATGAAAGAATACATATTTATAAATTTTTTTTAAAAAACCTTACATGAGTGATTTGCTCAATCTGGACAAATCTGCAGGCCCCTGCAAGAGAAGCTGTATGTTCTTCAGCTATGTCCTGAGTCAGTGGGTCCCCTGTAGAGAGGGGCCTGTAGGAGCTTCCTCTGTCCTCTATTTCCTTCTGAATGAAGCCATGGTACATACTACTCCACCACCTATGGTCTAACAGGCTCAAGACACTCTTCATTCTAAGTCTATTCTCAAATATTGCCATTTCCCTGACGCCCTGTGTGTGTCAATGCTATTTAGTTTGAGAATCTATTTATTTTACTTCCACCATGTGTGAGTTTTATGTCAGGGAAGTTCTCCACTAAAAGCACTGAGCAAATCTTCAAGTACATCTTAGTCAAACCTAGAGACAAACATCTTGCTGGGCACTGGTGGCTCATACCTATAATTGTAGTGGCTCAAGAGGCTGAGATCTGAGGATCCTGGTTCAAAGCCAGCCCGGGCAGGAAAGTCCATGAGACTTCTACCTTCAATTAACCACCCCAAAAGCCAGAAGTGTAGCTGTAGCTCATGTAGTACAGCACTAGCCTTGAGCCAAAGAAGCTCATAGACAAGGCCCAGGCCCTGCGTTCAAAACCCAGGGACAGCATCATAAAACAATAAACAAACAACAACAACAACAAAAAGACTCCTCAGACTCCTCCTCTCTCCCTCCTTCCCCCGACTCTCTCTCTCTCTCTGTCTCTCTCTCTGTCTCTCTCTCTCCTCACACACACACACACACACACACACACACACACACACACACACTTCTCTTTCACACACATGCACAAAACATCAACTCCCCCTAATCTCCTGACCAATGCCTCCTCTCCTGCTGCCTTCCTCCTCTCTCCTGCTGCCTTCAGAGGAGCTAGTATTTGCTGCCAAAGGGAGCTGACTTGAAATGACAGAGTTCCTTCTGGTTTCTGCGCGCACGCGCGTGTGCGCACACACACACGCATGCACGCAAACACACACACACACACACACACACACACACACATCACATAACTTGCAGCTGTTTTAGGCTTCAACAACACCAGCCAACTGAGCTGGATGAAAGAATGAGGAGGAGATGGGAGAAAACTATGGTCACAGGATCACATTTACAGACCAACAGGAAGCCTGCAGATATCAGTGATTACATAGTTGCTGTGTTTTCTTCAAGGTACTACAATTGCCTTCCTTGCTTGTGTTACTTTTTTAAGGACCACTGGGTAGTGACATCTAGTGGTCCCTTTTTAAATGACTCTTAAAAGTAGCTCATGAAAGCACATCCATTTCTCCCCACCACCTAGTGTCACTAATGCAACCAGGAAGATACGCTTGATATATTTGGCCTTTGATACCTTCGACATCACTTTACATACCTATGGTGATACAGTGACCTCGCTTCCTAAAGCTCACTATTACCCAAACCTTTCACAGTGGCCTAAACCAATTGTGTTTGCCATAAGAATGTAATAAGTGGAACAGGCTCTCTTCAGTTAACTACAGTCCACACCACTCCAGCTGCCATGCACCAAGCCACTTATGATGCCTATTTAAACACGAAAACACAGGTTCATCTGTATGTGTGTGTGTGTGTGTGTGTGTGTGTATGTGTGTGTGTGTGTGCACGCGCGCGCTTGTGTGAAGATCTTTGGTGGTCTGCCCTGTAATCATGCTTTAGTCCTAAATGCCTTGCCACTATTATGCCACTTGAATGGCTAGGTTCCCACCCAGCCTTCAGGTTTTCCCTTAGCCAGTTCCTATTGTTTATCTAAGATGCTTGCTCCTTCCACCAAAACCCTGTCTCTTGTTTCTCCTGTTTCTTGTTTGTCTCATTGTTACCCCTACTGGTCTCCATCTCCTGGCTCAAGCAGTCCTCCTCCTCCTTGTGATTATAGGTGTATGACTTGTGTGAAAAACTTTTGAGGAACTGTGTTCATTTTTTGGTTTAATTATTCCTAAGAAGTCTTGTGCATTTTCTAAAGTGGTTGTGCCTTTTTATATGCCCACCATCAATGTATAAGAATTCCAACTTCTGCTGGGCACCAGTGGCTCACCCCTGTAATCCTAGCTACTCAGGAGGCTGAGATCTTAGGATCCTGGTTCAAAGCCAGCCAAGGCAGGAATGTCCATGAGACCTTTATCCCCAGTTAAGCACCAGACAACCGGAAGTAGGAATGTAGCTCAACTGGTAGAGTGCTCCCCTTGAGCTGAAGAGCTCAGGGACAACACTCAGGTCCCACTGACAAAGAAAAAAAAAAGTGTGTTCCGATTTTTGCTAAACTTTGGTGGCTTATACCTGTAATCTTAGCTACTCAGGAGGCTGAGATCTGGGAATCACAGTTCAAATTCAACCCAAGCAGGAAAATCCAGAGACTATTATATACAATTAACCACACACACACACACACACACACACACACACACACACACACACACACACACACATACACACACAAAACAGAAGTAGAGCTGTGGTTCAAGTGGTAGAGCAACAGCATTGGGCAAAAAAGCTCAGGAACAGTACCTAGGCCTTCAGTTCAAGCCCCAGTACCAGCACCAAAAACAAAAACAAAAAGAGTTCCAACATCCCTACCTCCTGTCCAACACCTGTTACTTTCTGCTTGTTGTTTTAGTTAAAACAACAAACCTTCCCAACCTACCAGCTTGGTAGGTGTGAAGTACTGTCATCCACTGCCTCCATGCCCTATTCTGCACTTTACTTTTACTCTCTGTTCTGTTTCGTCTGTTTTCCTAATAGGACCATCACCTTCCTGATGGCAGATTGTCACATGCAAGTTTTCCCTCACCTTCCACACCAGCCCCCTTCCTCCATCCAGCATCTCTTACAGAGCTTCACACTAGCTGCGGGTCTTGACTTTGCTTGCAACATGGGTGTCTGTATTGTGGCTGCACATGGGAACTTGTAAAAAATGCAATCTCAACCCTGCCCTGGAACCTCTGCACAAGACTACATTTATTTTATTTTATTTGCCAGTCCTGAGGCTTGAACTCAAGGTCTGGGCGCTGTCTCTGAGGATTTTTGCTCAAGGCTAGCACTCTACCACTTGAGCACAGATGTACTTCTGGCTTTCTTTGCCAGGAGTGGGGGGTGTTAGTGAATTGGAGATAAGAATCCATGGACTTTTCTGTGCTTTTCAGACCTCAGCCTCCTTAGTAGCTAGGATTACAGGCATGAGCCACTGACACCAGACTAAGACTGGTCTCCAAAGGATCTGTGAACATCCTTTTAAAGGCTCTGTGGAACCAGTATGAGGTGGAGAAACAATGTATTGTGTCCTGTCCCCAGGTTCAGTTACCTGAATAGGTGAGCACTCTATGAATGTTGGCTGATGGGAAGATTAAGAAGGAAACCGAACAAGCCATTTACCAAAAATGTGAACAGTAGCTCAAACAAACTGAAAATAGACTAAAGAAAGCTGCCAAACCTTTTTTTTTTTTTTTTTTTTTGGTCGGTTGTAGGGCCTGAACTCTGGGCCTGGGCGCTGTTCCTCAGCTTCTGGCTTTTTCTGCCTATGTGGTGCTGAGGAATTGAACCCAGGGCCTCATGTATACAAGGCAAGCACTCTACCACTGAGCCACCTTTCCAGCCCCTGCTAAGCCTTTTGAAGCCTAGGAGATGAGATGAGTAAATACCACGTGGACTCCTGGATGGGATCCTAGACAGGCAAAGGCCATTAGGTGAAAAAACAAGGAAATCTGGATGAAACACAATAATGAATTGATATTGACTCAATGATTGGAATGAATGGAGTGGACTAAAAAAAAATACAGGAAATAAGGGACCCTCTGAACTGTCTTCCATTTTTCTGTAAATCTACAAGTACCCAAATCAAAAACTCACTTAAAATAAGAGGCATTGCACAGAAATGAAGGGACAAAGGGTGAACAAATGCAGCAATGGTACTCACTAGAGACACTATGTTGAAAATAGACTATACAACTTGTGGGTGGTGATGGGAGGGAAAAATTGGGAGAAAGCAAGGGAGTGACATTGTCAGAAAAGAAATGTACTCTTCATTTGACTTACGTAATTGTAACCCCTCTGTATATCCTCTTTATAATAGCGACTTAAAAAATTTTGAGGGAGGGGCTGGGAAGGTGGCCCAGTGGTAGAGTGCTTGCCTTGCATGCATGAGGCCCTGGGTTCGATTCCTCAGCACCACATAAGCAAAAAGCCGGAAGTGGCGCTGTGGCTCAAGTGGTAGAGCGCTAGCCTTGAGCTGAAGAGCTGAGGGACAGCGCCCAGGCCCAGAGTTCAGGCCCCACAACCAGACCCAAAAAAAAAAAAGAAAAAGAAAAAAAAAAAGCCAGAAGTGGTGCTGTGGCTCAAGTGGTAGAGCGTTAGCCTTGAGCTGAGGAGCTGAGGGACAGAGCCCAGGCCTAGAGTTCAGGCCCCACGACCAGACCCAAAAAAAAAAATTTTTTTAAGGGAGAGGCATTGCCAGTGCCAGTGGTTCACAATCGCCTTAGCTACTCAAGAGCCTTAGATCAGAGGATTACAGTCAAAGCCAGCCTGAGCAGGAAAGTCCATGAGACTTTATCTCCAACAAACTACCAAAAAGCCAGAAGAGGAGCTGTGTTAGAGCACTAGCCTTGAATAAAAAGCTCAGGAAAGCCAGGTGTTTGTTGGTGGCTCATGCCTGTAATCCTAGCTACTTAGGAGTCTGAGAGCTGAGAATCATGATTCAAAGCCAGCACGGGCAGGATAGTTCATGACACTCTTATCTCCAAAAAACCACTAGAAAACAATTGAAAGTAGCGCTGTGGCTCAAAGCGATAGAGTGCTAGCCTTGAGCAAAAGAGCTCAGGGACAGCGCCCAGGTCCTCAGTTCAAGCCTAAAAAGAGGGGATAGGGAAGGCCAATAATAGGCAGGCATTAAAATGACATGATTGCAAATGAGCATGAAGTAACATATGTGCTGTCAATTTCCTGCTGTGGACTAGGCTTTGCCTCTAGGACTCTGTATAGTCAAAAGACACAGGAAAAGGTGAGCAGAGACTCACTGTCTTTAAATCTAAGTCTACAGTCAGTTCAGACTCTCTTTGTTGGGTGTGCAGCAGGCCTCTGCTAGCTAATGACTCATCTAAAAGCCATCTAAAAATGGTTCTAGGTATTACACACTTGTAATCCCAGCATTCAGAGGCAGTGGAGAAGAGGGGGTGCGGGGGGATTGCAAGTTCAAGGCCAGCCTGGGCTATATAGTGAGACTGTCTCAAAAAAAAAAGCAAAAAGCTTTACGGTTAAGGAAATACCATAATATAATATTCCAGTACTATCTTATCTGATTTTCTTGGGTAGGAAATGTACTTTCTTACAATTAAATTTTCTAAGTTACATCAAATTTTTTAAAGAACATGAATACCAAGCCACAGCCCAAGCCGTGTCATAGGAAGTAACATTTATTGAGTAACTATTATGTCCAGGCACTGTGCATACCCTGCACTCTGCTTACTCTGCTTGTTCTCTTTAAATGAAATTATTTCTTTCTCTTTGACCTCTCCCATCATCTTTATTGATGACACTGTATTTTGTTTGTATCAAAATGCTGACCATGGGGAACTAAAACTTTAAAGTCAAGCTGATGCAAATCAAGATTGTACTTAGCATGGCTTCCTTCTACTGTCTTTTAGACATTGACAATTTCATTACAGGTGTGACTCAACGTATTCTGTGACTTCCCTATGAGACAGGTGCTATTACTCTTTCCATAAGATACTGCCAACCATTTTCAACAGGTTAACAGACACAGGCTGAACAGCCTAGGCCATGGGAAGACTAAAAGACTTGCGATCACTTCAACTCCAGTAGCACAGGAGTAGTCTGACTACCAAAAAAAGTGATATAATATGATCTTAAATTTGTCTAGCCCTGATGGTGGATACTCACGTGCTATCTCTTTGCTATCTAGGCACCCCTTGGGTAGAAGAACTCCTAGCATTCTACAAGAGGAATAAAATAAAACCTGAGACTCAAAGAACAGATAACATAGATCACCCAGCTGGCAGGTAGCAGAGCCCCAGAGCCCGAATCTATGGCAAAGCTTGTATCTCCTGCCAAGTTCCACTCTGTCAAAGCAAAGACAATGGCAGCTCACTCTGCTGGGCACTTGAGTCTGTCATTCCTGCCCTGAAAAGTGGGGCCAAGGATTCACAGGGCTGCACCTCCGGGACAGCATCCAGAGGGGAGGAGAAGAAAACGAAACTAAGAAATGGAGAGGAAAATCCCTAATTTCAGGGAGGTGATTACTTCTCACACTGAAGGGTCCCAAGTGGAATAAGGAACAGATACTGAATGGTCCAAGGAAGCAGAAAGAAGACAAAAGTAGGCCAGAGGCAGAAG
Organism: Dipodomys merriami; assembly: GCF_024711535.1. Taxonomy (NCBI): domain Eukaryota; kingdom Metazoa; phylum Chordata; class Mammalia; order Rodentia; family Heteromyidae; genus Dipodomys; species Dipodomys merriami. The sequence goes on along the minus strand of NW_027202270.1, from coordinate 61,072,161 downwards.
CCTGGTTGGGTTGATCAACAAATTCTTTCAGAAGGGAAACAGAGAGAGAGGTGAGAGGCCATGGGTTTATTTCCAGAGCTGGGGAGTGTCGGCCCACAGGCTGTTGTCAGTAAGGCCCATGAAGTCATTTCAGCACATGTTGGGACAGGCACGGATACAGCATGCTTCTCAGCAGCTGCATAACCATCTGCCTGCACTGATCACTGTATGGCTCACACGTTATAAATACCCAAATGGGCACTGGCAGAAAAGAATTTTCCCCACTCCTGAATGAACAGGCAACTAGCATTCTACATAAATGCTCAGATCTCTTCTAACAGAAATTATCAACTCCGTTGTCCTAGGGAGGCCTCCCCAGCTCCCCCATCCTGCCTCCTTCATCCTAACTGAGATGCCCAGAGGGCCTACATGACTCCATCCACTACCTGTCATCCTCTGAAGGCTTGAACTTAAGCTGGGGCTGTGACAAAGTTGCTTAGGCTACTGCTCAAAGCATTCAAAGATCAACCAAACCAGGTGCTGTTGGCTCACATCTGTAATTCTAGCTACTCAAGAGGCTAAGATCTATTTATGGTTTGAAGCCATCCCAGGTAGGAAAGACTACTAGACTCTTATCTCCAATTAACCTCTAGAAAACCAGAAGTGGCAGTGTGGCTCAAAGTGGTAGAGTGCTAACCTTCGGTGGAAAAGCTGAGACAGCACCCAGGCCCTGAGTTCAAGTCCCCATGATAAAGAAAAAAAATCAATCAAGCTGCTGTAAAAACATGCCCCAACCCTGAGGCAGATTCCTAAACCCTCCTTAATATAACTCCCACATTATACACATACCTGGAGAGAGTATTTGCTCTTTTGTTGCTCATCACAAGGACTCTAAGGCCAGGGAGACTCCCTGTGTGAACATTTTGGTCTAACCCCCCCTGGCCTTGCTACATCTTTCTTTGGAATCCAACTAGGCATGTCTCAAGATGGACTGAGACAGTCCCTTGAGGAAAATCTACTGCCTGCTTTCAGGGTGACTCCAGCTACAGGTTCAACCAAATAGAACATCCTAACACAGTTAAACAGCATATATACAGACCATATAGAGATGACATACTCTCAAGAGCTCAAATTACAAAGTATGTCTAAATTTACATCAGTCACTCTGAACTCCTTGTCAGTCCTTCCAGAACATCTTCATCAAGCAGTAGGTATACAGAACTGCCAGCAAAAGGGAGTATTAGACTGCGAAGATTAAGTTCCTGGGAAGTAGACGTCTTGGGGCCTGAGGAGATGTACTAGTGTATATCCTAGTGAGCTGCCATGATGGAATTCCTAGGGATCTACACAGGAGAAAAGCTTTCAAGAGAAACCAGAGAGAGCCAAATGCAGTACCAGGTCATACCAAAGCATGCCCTGTGCCTGAGACTCTACCCAAGCCTGTAAGGAAGTCATCTACAAAGATCTCCATGCAACTATGGCCAAGGAATCAGCAAGCATCTGGGCCTTCTCCTATCATGCCCTCAAGGCCCTGGCCACAGCAGTTAGGAGGCTCATTCTCCTATCTCTTGTTATGGGATGGTTTAATGCTTTCTTCTGAAGAACATTGCCTTCACAGCACTCCTTCTGCAGGTTTCATGACTGCCTTCCATAGTATGGAAAGTTTCTAGGACTCCAATGTCACTAGTCTCTTCTGCTTAGTCTCCTCCTCTGTTCTGGAGGTCAATTCCCTGGGTAAGCATGGCAGGCCTTTCCTAACTAGTTGGGGAAAGATTAGGGCTTCGCTGCAGACCACGGAATGTGGTGGGAGCTCACTCTTCAGCATAGACAATGAGCAGTTTCACCTAAAGTAGCAGGTGGTGGCTGGATGCTTAAGATTTCTCCCAGGGGAATGTCATACAAAGCAAATGGGTTCAGGCATATGTTCACAGAATTAGTGGTATACCTCCACTCTACCCCACGTTCATCAGTGCCCCTTGGGTACTCTATTGGAGGACACTTTTTCTGGATGGCCTTAGACTCCTAGGAAGAATGAAGGGATGTACAAGAACGCAGCGCATTATGAGGGAGGGAGTGGCTGGGATAGCCTGGGCTATCTTCCAGTAACTGCTCCCCAGAAACACAACTTCCTGCAGCACTGTTTCTCTCGGTCTTTCAGACACAGTACAAAGAGGATGTATGCAGACAAGACTCCAGCTGCCCTGGGAAGTTTTCTGAGACCTGAGGGACAGTTCACAATGAGTCCCAGGCTTTTCCTGTCTCTTGCCACCTGTCTGTAACTAACAAACTTGTTTCATGCACCCTCTGGCCTGTGTGTGTTCCATCTCACCAACTCAGAAGTAACCAGTATGCAGGAAGCTGTGGCTCACTGTACGCAGGGACAGTGCACGTGCACCAATGAGAAACACCCTCAGGCTCAATAAGTCCTTCCAGCTGGGTACAGGTGGCTCACATTCAACTCAGGAGGCTGAGATCTGAGGATCACAGTTTGAAGCCAGCATGGGCAGGAAAGTCCGTGAGATTCTTATCTCCAATTAACAACCAGAAAACTAGAAGTAGAGCTGTGGCTCGAGTGGCTGGGGTGCTAACTTTGAGTATAAAGGCTCAGGTACAGTGGCCTGGTCCTGAGTTCAAGCCCCAAGACTGGCACAGAAAAAACAAGGCCTTGATTAGTACGAGCCCATTTCTTAGCTTTGACTGGGTTTGAATTCAGTGTCTCGTTCTGAACGGCAAGTGCTCTACCACTTGAGTAGTTAACATCTTGCAGTTTTAGCCTAGGAGCAGCCTCACATTTCAGTCTTCTGAAACCTATCTTTTCCCAAGCATCTGGGATTATAGGTATGACCCCATTGCACTCAGCCTCTAAGCTTTCTCCTTACTGCTAACTTCAGTGAAATGCAAAGAATCATAATTTCAAATAAATACAGAAAAGATTCCATTAAAAATGTGTCTTACTGGTCATTGTCATCTCTTGAAAGTCCTGTACCTTACAGAACTAATTATAAAAGCATTTATGCACTCACCATGTTCCACCATCAGCAATCAACATGCTAGTTATTTATCCAAAGTAATGTTAATTAGGACAAAAACAAATGAGAGACAGAGTGCTTTTAAACTGAAGTTGAATATGCTGAAATCCTATGAAAAGAGCTCATTGATCAAAACTGTGAGATCAAGTTTCTTAATTCTATTGTAAAAGACACTAGACCTGGACTAAGAAATGTGAATGTGGGGCTGGGAAGGTGGCTCAGTGGTAGAGTGCTTGCCTTGCATGCATGAGGCCCTGGGTTCGATTCCTCAGCACCACATAAGCAAAAAAAAAAAGAAATGTGAATGTGTGGATGGGTGGGCGCATTTGCCTTCATGTGCCCATGTGTACCTATGTGTGTGCATGTGGAGTATGCTCATATGTGTGTGTCTGGGGATAAAACCCAGGGCCTTGCTTGTGTCTGACATGTGCTCTATTACAAAGCAACATCTCCAGCCTGAAATGAAGAGATTCACTGTCCATTTTACTGCTAATTGGCTACAGGTCCTAAACTAGTGGAAATCACCTCTAAAAATCCTGCAATTTGACCACTGTCTACCATCACAACTCTAAAAGAGACACACTGTCTACAAATTCCAATGTGCCCACCATGGCAGATTTTATTTATTTGGGCCACAGCGCCACTTCCACTTTTCTGGTGGTTTATTAGAGATAAGAGTCTCATCAACTTTCCTTCCCCAGGCCGACTTTGAACCATGATCCTCAGATCTCAGCCTCCTGTGTAGCTAGGATTACTAGCATGAGACACAAGGGCCTGGCCACCATGGCAGTTTTGTTACCACAGGAGGTAACAGAGTGATGCTATTTCCCCAGTCCATGGATTCAGGCCCCAAGTGACTTTTGAGCAAGCTTGTGTCACTTCTCACAATCCTTAAGAGCCAGCAGGTGCTTCACTGTATTCTTTCCTTGGCCACAAGGATGGACAACACTGCAAAGTTGTCTTTTTGTTGTTTTGGTATGGGCTTGTTTGCTTTCTCTCTCTCTCTCTCTCTCTCTCTCTCTCTCTCTCTCTCTCTCTCTCTCTCTCTCTCTCTCTCTCTCTCTCTCTCTCTCTCTCAATCTCTTTCTTTTGTTGGTCGTGGGGCTTGAACTCGCCCTGGGCACTGTCCCTGCACTCTTCAGCCCAAGGTGAGTGCTCTACCGCTTGAGCCACAGCGCCACTTCTGGTTTTATTAGTGGTTTATTAGAGATAAGGTCTCACAGAGTTTCCTGCCCGGGCTGGCTTTGAACCAAGATCCTCAGATCTCAGCTTCCTGAGTAGCTAGGATTACAGGTGTGAGCCACTGGCGCCCAGCTGGGTTTTCTTTTTGCATGTGTGTGTGTGTGTGTGCTGCGATTTTGAACTCAGGACTTGATTTCATGCTTTCTAGGCAAATATTCTATCACTCAAATAATTCCTCTGAGTCTTTTTTATTTTTCTTTTTTTTTTTTGTCAAATACGGTCTTCAGCTTTTCACTTAGACTAGCCTGGACAGCTATCTTCCTACCTCTACTTCCTGGGAGATAGCTGGTTTTGGAAGCATGTGATATCACATGTATCTTGCTTTTTGAGAAAGGGTCTCGCTAACTTTTTACCTGCATTGCCCTTAAATAATGATTTCCTGTCTCCCAAACAGCTGAGATCACAGGTATGAGTCACGATAAATGTCCTAGATGAGAGATGTCCCACCAGCCCCAGTGCCACAGTGTTCAAGAAGATAGTGGGAGGAACTACAAGAAATTTGCAATGGTCAGGAGGAAAAGGTGAGAAATAAGCTTTGGCTGCCATAAGTCGCTGCTGCTTTCAAATGTGTTTGTTTCAATGCCTGGATTCACCGACATAACTTATAATCACCAATCAGTCAACATGTACAAAAACGTCATGTTCATGATCGTGACATCCAACTTTGGATTCTTTTGGTCTCAAAAAAAATACATAGCAAATAAGACTTTTCAAAATGACACATTTGCTCAAACATTTTTCTTCAAGTTGCCTCTAATAACAGGCTGACTAGTTAACCTGGGAAATGTAGCAGTTACCCTCCTTACAAATTACTACACCGTTAGTCAGAAAAGTCAAAAATACATAATGCATCTGGGATGAACAGTAACATGAAACACTAGCTAGTCATAGCAACAGGAGTCCTTCCGAATGGCCTGCAATTCTCATCAGAAGTACAGGAAGAATAGAACAGTAAGGAGGTACGACTAACGAACTGGACCACAAAGGGTAAAATAAGGAAGAAGATGGAAGTTCCATTTAAAAAAAACAACAACAGTTTGCACTAACAATATATTCCATAGCTGTAAAAGGAAGGAAGCTTGCTTTCTCTACTCCGAAGAGACTTCTAAGATCCCATTTTACATTCAAGTTGTCATGGAAACTGGTGGAATTCTATATGGGATGCCATCAAAAAGACAGCATCATTCAGCACGCGCGGAGCTCTCTCCCTCACCGTCTCCACGTTCAAGTCACTACTCGTGTTGGAATTTTTTTTGTGAGTCTCACAATTTGATGCTAAAAGAACTATTAAAAAAATCAAGACTCCTAACAGTGATGTGCCTTCAAAAGTAGGCATTTTGCTTTCCAAGAGGGAGAAGATCTGTCAGCATGGGCTTGGTCCGCACTCACGCCGTGTCAAGCTAAAGCATGCGATGTCATTCATCGTGTCAGGCCCAGGCCTGAGGACATTGAGAAAGACATTCTTACAGATGTTGACAATAGCTGTGCTCTGGGAAGCCATGGCAATTATGACGCAGATATTATGCAAAAACACAACAGCAATTCAAGCTTAACTTTGAGAGCACCTGCCTTGCAAGTGTGAATCATGAGCTGAAACCCCATTAGTGTAAGGAAAAAAAAATAATAGCAACCAACCATTCATTGCATGCTTATTATTTAAATTTTTATTTTCTGTATCAAGGCAATAAGCCAATAGGATATAACTATTATCATCTCCATGTTATATATAGGTCAACAGAGGAACAAGGAGTTTCTTTCAGTCATATGGTAGCTAGAGGCAGAACTGGGATTTTGTGCCAGGCAGCATGATCTTTATTTGGTCTTTTTTTTGTGGGGGGAGCGGGGGTCTTCTTTCGTTTTGGGTATTGGGGATTGAATCCAGGACAGTACACTTTCTAGGTATACACTTTGCTACTAAGCTGTCACAATCTTAACTTTTAGCTTCTAAGTTTTCCGACTTCTCTGAGAATCTTTTTCCTCCCAGTGCTGGGGCTTCAACTCAGGGCCTAGATGCTGTCTCTGACCTTCTTTTGCTCAAGGCTAGTGCTCTACCACCTAAGACATAACTCTACTTCCAACCTTTTCTTGAGGTAGTTTATTGGAGATAAAGAGTCTCACAGATTTTCATGCTTTGGACTGTGATCCTCAGATCTCAGCCTGCTAAGTAGATAGCATTACTGGCATAAGGACTAGAACTGAGTTCTTTGAATATCTTAAGAGAATTGTGAACAGCTTGAGCAGCACTGATCTAAAAATTTTGCAATGTGCAATCCTCCAAAATGCAAAACTTTCTGAGTGCCAACATGACATCACAAGTGGAAAATGCTACACTTGACCTCATATGAGTCAGTCTAAACACAAAGTAAAAGTATTGAATAAAATTACATTCAGGCTTTATGTAAGGTTTATATTGAACATAAATGACTTTTTTCATTTAGATTTGGGTTCTAGTCTCATTATGACTATTCAAACACTCTAAAATATTGGAATATATTGTGGTTTTTTGTGGTATTCAGGCGTGAGCTCAGGGCTTTATTCCTCAGTCTTTTTGTTCTAGTTATTTTCCACATAGAGTCTCACACTTTCATGTCTGGCATGATCTTTCAACCTGTATCTCCCACATAGTTGGGATTACAGAACCACTTTGGAAAAGAGATACTGAACTGTGTCAATATACAATAAGCTTAGGTCAGATTAGGAAGACAGCACAGCACCCCTGCCAAGGTTCCCAAGATCTAGGGCATACAAATAACTGAGCGTGCTGTAGGAAGATGTGTATCCCTGGACCTTCCATGGAGAAATTCTGATTCAATATATCTGATTCAACATATCGGGCACTTGCATTTAACAGCATCCCTTGTGATTCTGATGCAGGTGACACAGGCCTCACTGAAAAATAATAACCTATTCAACCCCAGCCAATGAGCCTGATGAAGATAAACTATCTTCTGTCTAGAAAAAAAAAACTGAGAATAGAAAATAGCCTTAAAAAAAATACTCTAGGCATTGGTGGCCCACACCTGTAAACCTACCTACTCAGAAGGCTGAGATCTGAGGATCGAAGTTCAAAGCCAGCCTGAGGGGGAGAGGGGAGGCTGGGAAGGGATGTGAAGGGTAAACAAAGGAGGAGGCTGCAATGCTTGGTAAGAAATGTACTCATTATCCTGCCCATGTAATTGTAACTCCTCTGTACAGTATGTTCACAAATAAAATTAAATTAAAAAAAAAAAGAAATTAAAAAAAAAAAAAGCCAGCCTGAACAGAAAAGTTCTTGTGGGACTCTTATCACCAATTAATCACTCAAAACCCAGTGGCTCCAAGTAGTAGAGTGCAAACCTTGAGCAAAAAGAGCTCAGGGACAGCGCCCAGCCCCCAAGTTCAAGCTCCATGACTGAAACAAAGAAAAAAGTAAAATACACGGCCGAGCACTAGTGGCTCATACCTGTAATTCTAGCTACTTAGTAGGCTGAGATCAAAGCCAGCCCAAGCAGGAAGGTCCATGAAACTTTTATCTCCAATTAACCACCAAAAAGCTGAAGTAGAGCTATGACTTCAGTGATAGAGTACTAGCCTTGAAAGGAAAAAAAAAAAAGAAGAAGAAGAAGAAGAAAGGCCGACTGGGAAGGTGGCTCAGTGGTAGAGCGCTTGCCTTGCATGCATGAGGCCCTGGGTTCGATTCCTTAGCACCACATAAGCAAAAAAAGGCTGGAAGTGGCACTGTGGCTCAAGTGGTAGAACACTAGCCTTGAGCTCAAGTGGTAGAACACTAGCCTTGAGCTGAAGAGCTGAGGGACAGTGCCAGGCCCAGAGTTCAGGTCCCATGACTGACAAAAAGGCTCAGGGACAGCACCCAAGCCCTGAGGTCAAGCTCCAGGACCAACACTCATATACACAAAAGAAGAAATTGTTTACCAGAACACAGTGAATGGGAAATAACACAAAATGCTTTTAAAAACTGAACATCACTGGCTGGCAATGTGGCTTAGTGGTAAACTGTTTGCCTAGCATGTGTGAAGCCCTTGGTTCGATTCCTCAGTTCCACATAAACAGAAAAAACCACAAGTGGTGCTGTGGCTAAAGTGGAGAGCTAGCCTTGAGTAAAATAAGCTCAGAGACAGTCCCTAGGACCTAAGTTCAAGCTCAAGCAAAAATGAACAAATGAACATTATGTAGGCACTGGTTTTTTAATTACTATTTTTGATCTATTTATTTCATTTTTTTATCATTTTTATTCTCTTTAACAGTTGTACAAAGGGTCTTCATTTAAACCTGTCAGTCTATGTATATAGAACACTTATATCAGTATTGCCTGGTTCTTTTATACTTAACAGTTTCTATTAAAAAAAAAATCTTGGGCTGGGAAGGTGGCTCAGTGGTAGAGCGCTTGCCTTGCATGCCTGAGGCCCTGGGTTCGATTCCTCAGCACCACATAAGCAAAAAGAAAAAAGCCGGAAGTGGCACTGTGGCTCAAGTGGTAGAATGCTAGCCTTGAGCTGAAGAGCTGAGGGACAGTGCCCAGGCCCAGAGTTCAGGCCCCACGACTGAACCAAAAAAAAAAATATTTGCATAGATGACATTGTAAAGTTTCATTGGATAGTCATATAATGGTAATAAAAGACTGCATATTCCAGGCACTGATGGCTCACACCTGTAATTCTAGCTATTTAGATAGCTGAAATCTGAGAATGAAGGTTCAAAGCCAGCCTATACAAACAAATCCAGGAGACTCTATCTCCAACTGCCAGTCAAAAGCTCAAAATGCAGATGTGGCTCAAGTGGTAAAGTACCTGCCTTATGAGAGCATCTCTGAGTTCAAGCCCCAGTACCAGCACAAAAATAAATAAATTTTTAAAACCTTACCTGTTACAAGTATTAAACAATGAACTAAACAGTTGAGAAATACTTGTCTCAACTATTGCTTATTAATGTAGTACGCCAGCTCTGATTTAGATCATTGTATCTTTCCCCCAAAGCATTACACAACTGAAGGGCACTACAGCCTTAGTGACCTGTCATTGTTTCAATCATTGTAGTAGGCATGACTCACTTAAAAGTTATAAAACTAAGAAAAACAAATCATTTAAATAGGGATACAGGTAGACCCATTGCAACAATGAGATGTACAAATCCAAATCGTTATGTCGAAAAACGAACTTTACAACTTTGGCTGGGGGTGTGGAGGATGGGAAGGGATGGGAAGGAGAAACAAAGGAGGAGGCAACAATGCTTGATAAGAACTGTACTCATTATCTTGTCCATGTAATTGTAACCCTTCTGTACGGTATTTTCACAATAAAAAAAAAGTTATAAAACTAGAAATCCCAAAAGCTAAGTATTAATTTCTAAGTTGTTATTTTGGCTAAATCATTTGCAACTACCCAGTAACTTCTACATTGTTAGAGCAGTAAGTATACTGTATTCTTCTCTCAATCCTACCTTACCTCCACAACCTTCCCTTTTGTTTGGCTGTCTTTACTGAAAATAAAAATAAAAACTTAAGTCTTCCATTTTATGCCACAGAAAGTATAACTGCAAGCATTGGAGCTGAAAGCAGGTGGACAGTGGAGCAGGAACCAAGGGAGAGAAGGATATTTTCTCTAAACCTCTCAAGTTGTCTACAGCCATGTCCCTCACTCAGCTGTAATGGAACTGGATTCCTCATTAGTCTCCAGCATCTGCATCAAGCAAATGAAGAAGCAGAAAGTAAAATACATTTTGTGCACTAAATGTGCAGGAAGTGACTAGAGAAGTAAGTTATTACTCCAGGTCAGATTAGATTAAAATTCCAGGAGTCTGGATTTTTTTTTTCTGGTCGTGGGGTTTAAACTCTGGGCCTGGGCGCTGTCCCTCAGCTCTTCAGCTCAAGGCTAGCATTCTACCACTTGAGCCACAGAGCCACCTCTGGCTTTTTCTGCTTATGAGGTGCTGAGGAATCAAACCCAGGGCCTCATGCATGCAAGGCAAGCACTCTACCACTGAGCCACCTTCCCAGCCCGGGTCTGGAATATTTTAAATGGTCTAAAGTGCAAAAAAAAAATTCTCAATGTACCACAGAGCTTCTCATTTAAAAGAAAAATAGACTTCTGAGAACTACAAAGTCAAAGATGCTGTTTCAACCATCTAAATTGGATCACCGTCCTGTAGTTTTAAGGGAAGGGCGCCCCCGTGTGGTTTTGTACAAGATTTCAGAAAACATTTAGCACTTGTCACACTATGATGAAACAGTGCCTTTTCCTCATGGGCTGTGAGATAGCATTCAGGGCCAAGGCTTGAAATGCCTCTTACAAATTCTCTTGTTTGGGTTCACTTGAGAACAGAGGCTTAGATAAGGCTTGAGTGCAGGGAAATTATTTGGAACATGATCCCATTAATCAGAAATGATTCCTGATTTCAGCATCACTGTCATGGCAACTGAGGCTCAATTCTGCTGTACCTTCTGAAAAGTATACACAGCACCTGCCCCAAGGCACCAACACATTACCCACCTGATTCATCTCCTCTTGGAGGGAAGTATCCTGGCAGCATTAACTTCCTGGGCAACAAAGCTACAGTGAGCTTCAAAGATGTCTGTCAGCAAAAAATAAACAACAAAAACAAACAACAACAACAGCATGCACTTCACATGATTCTGAACTCACATCAATCTGCCCTTCCTGGCTATGGCAGGCAACAAAGGTAGGTCACCTAGCACCAGAGAGGTGTGCCACATATGATGGATTCAGAGTACACACAGCACCACCCCCCCCTCTTATCTATAGTTCCACATTCCAATCATTCTGTTACCCATATTTAACCTCAGCCCAAAAATAATAAATGGAAAATTCCAGAAACAATTCAATTAAGGTACTGTCTGGAGGGTTTATCATTGCATAACCAACAATTCAATCTTGATTAATTGACTTGTGCAGGTACTCAGGCTTGAACTCATAACCTGGGCACCCTTAAGGTTTTAGTTTGTTACACTCAATGCTAGTGCTCTACCACTTGAGCCACAGCATCACCTGGATTTTTGATGGTTAATTAGAGATAAAAAGTCTCACAGACTTTTCTGCCCTGGCTTAAAGTCTTGATCCTGAGATCTCAGCCTCCTGAATAATTAGGTTTAAAGGCATGAGCCACCAGTGCCCAGCAACAATTCTGTTTTAAATCACATATTTTTCTTAGTAATATGATAAAATCTCCATCCTGCTCTATCCTGGCCTGGACATAAACCATCTCCCTATCTAGTGTATCCATTCTGTCTGTACTCCTCTCCCATTGGTCACTTAGCAGCTGACTCTGTTATCAGACCAATTATCACAGTATCATTTGTCTTGTGCTCAAGTAACCCTTATTTTACTTAATAATGCTCCCAAATTCCAGGAGTGGTGATGCTGGCTTTTTTTATTTATTACAGCACGTTGATAAAATTGTTCTATCTATGAATCTCTCATTATGCCTAATTTATAAATTAAACCTTATACTGTGTATGTATGCTTAAGGAAACACACAGTATATATAGGGCCTGGTATACTACCAATGGTTTCAAGTATCTGCTGAAGGTCTTGAGTATATTTTCTAATCCCATATTTTACATGAATTCTAAATAATCATATCTAACTTTAATATTTAACAGGTATCTCAAACGTAACATGCCCAAAACAAAGTCCCTGAGTTATTCCATGTTCCCACCAAACCTATTCCTCTTTGTTCAAAGCCAGCCTGGGCAAGATATGGAAGGCTAAGCACAGGAGAATCATGGTTCCTGGTAATCTAGGTTCAACTTAGGCAGAAAAGTCCATAAGACATCATCTTAAAGGAAGAAGCTGGGGATGGTGGTTACATACCTGTCATATCAGATACCATAGAAAGTCTAAAATGTGCAGAACGTAGGCTAAGCATGAACCCAAGCAGAAAGTGAAATCCTGTCTCAAAAACAAAAGCACAAAAAAGGATGGAAGCTACTGGGCACTAATGGCTCAGACATGTAGTCCTAGATACTCAGGAGGCTAAGATCTGAGGATTGTGGTTGGAAGCCAGATCAGGCAGGAAAGTCTGTGAGACTCTTCTCTCTACTAAAAAACAACTGGAAAGGGAACTGTAGCTCAAGTGTTAGAGCACTAGTCTTTAGCACAAAAGCGCAGGGATAGAGCCCAGGTCCTGAGTTCAAGCTCCAGTACTGATTCACAAGGGGAAGGGAGGGGAAGGATGGGAGAATGACTCTGAAGTATAATATCAATTCCAAAAGTATAAGGCCTGAGTTGAAACTCCAGAACCACACACATACACAAAATGTAAATAGCAAAGCCATTGTTCCAGTTGCTCAGACCAAACGCCATCAAAGCCCTCCTTGAATCTTTATTTTTTCCCATCTCCAATATTCAATCCATCAGCAAATCCTCACTAGGCCTTCAAAATATGCCCAGAACTTAGTATGTCCCTCCCCTCCATTAGTCTGGTCCAAGACACTAGCATCTGTTGTCTGCATTCCCGAGAGGTATCTCCACCTCTACACTCCCTTGTCCCCTAGGATATGGGTCTCAATTCAGCAGCATCTGGTCCCATTAAAATATAAGGGGAAACAGCTAACCAATCAGCTCCAAACATCCCGAAAGACACCCTCCTCTCACACAGCACAAGTCAGGATGCGACATGACTTGCCCTGTGACCTCTTAGATGGCGTCTATTTACCCTTACTTGCTCCTCCATCCTGCCAGGCATGCTTGTGCAGGGGGCCTTCGCCCTTGTTATAACCTCTACTTACAACGCTTCCCTTGAACTATTTGCCTCCCTCCTTCATCTCCCTCAGCTCTTTACTTAAATGTCATTTCTCATTGAAGTCTTTCCCTGCCAGCCCTATTTAAAATTACACTTCTTTTCTGACTTGGCTTTATTTTTCTTCTTCTTCTTTTTTTTTTATTGTGAAAATACCATATGGAAGGGTTACAATTACATGGGCAAGATAATGAGTACATTTCTTATCAAGCATTGTTGCCTCCTCCTTTGTTTCCCCTTCCCATTCCTTCCCATCTCCCACTCGCCCTTTCCCCTCCTTCCCCTCCCCCCCGCCCAAAGTTGTAAAGTTCATTTTTTGACATAACGACTTGTACATCTCATTGTTGTAATGGGTCCACCTGTATCCCTATTTAAACGATTTGTTTTTTTCCCTTCCCCTCCACAAATTATACCAACATTATTACAGTGAAAGCAGGGGTTATACTGTGGAGGAGGGACATACAAAGCAACAAAGACATCATCTTATAAATATGTTAGAAACAATCACTAGACAGAGAAAACATTTGAATACTTATCTTGGGGTTCATTTTACCTAGCATCAACTTATCTGACCTTTTCTGCTTGTCTCAGACATATACTAGATATTGCAAATAAGGGAAGCCATGAGACCTATGTTTCTTTGGGGCTGGCTTACTTCACTTAATATGATTTTTTCCAAGTCTTTCCATTTCCTAACAAACGGGGCAATGTCATTCTTTCTGATGGAGGCATAGAATTCCATTGTGTATATATACCACATTTCCTTGATCCATTCATCTACTGAGGGGTATTTTTCTTCTTAACATGGATTATAGTCTGACATAGGACACACATCTCTTATTGGATTGTTGTCCTCACCCATTGGGCATTTAAATGTCATGATTGCATGGATTTTAGTCCATTTTGTGTGCCAGCACCTAGACTCGCTTCTGGAATATAGTAGCCACTCAACAAGTAGGAGTTGAATGAATGAACACATGAGAAGACTAATATAGTATTTGATGTTTATGGTTTATTTTCCATATACCAAACACCAAAGGCCCTTTTGTATGTTAATAGAACTCAGCTAAGAACTGAATTCTATTATTAGCTCCATGTTACATTGTTAAAAAAGATGTAGCTGGGTGCCAGTGGCTTATGCCTATAATCTTAACTACTCAGGAGGATGAGATCTGAGGATCACGGTTCAAAGCCAACCAGGGCAGGAAAATCCATAAGACTCTTATCTCCAATAAACTACCAGAAACCCAGAAGTGATGCTGTGGCTCGGTGGTAGAGTGCTAGCCTTGAGCTAAAGAGCTAAGGGACAGCACTCAGGCCCAGAGTTCAAGCCCCATGACTGGAAAAAAAAAAAAAAAAGATGTAATCACTGAGTAAATGATCAAAGTTAAGCAATGGTTAAACAGTCTGCATAAATCAATGCATATTACATTTTGAAGTATAGATTCTTGAACACTAGAAAAATACTGAGGATAATTAATAATCCCTAAGAGGAGTCACATCCTTAAATCAGGGAGGTGGACAAAAATGCCAGTCCAACAATGATGCCAATGTAGATGAACTCACGATGCTCCAAGACCTGGCAGCTAGGGAGGAGCAGAACTAGAGAAGACTGCCACAAAGAGGAAGGGTTGGAAACCTGGCCAGGCATCTGGACATCGAATCTGTTCATGGAAGAGCATTCTTTCAGCAAATACCTGCCAAAAACATAGTTACAGCCCTGGGAAATTGGGCAGTGGAGAAAACAACATTCTTATATGTGAAAAACAATCCGACACATCTTTAATAGAAAACCAGGTGGTAACAAACAGTGATCAGAGAAAGGTCTCCTGAGAATGAAAGCGATAAAGATGAGGGCTCCATGTTTAATGATGGCTAGTGACATTTGTCAAGCCCCTTCCTCTTTTCTTCTTTACTCACACCAGAGGAAGTGACAGGAATGCCCATGTACCACCTCCTTGGCTTCCATTCAGGAACAAGCCACAGCCCTAACCCAAAGCAGTAACCTCCATGAAAGCTAAAGCCCTTATTCCCTTAGGCTATTTTCCAACTTGCATGGTGCCTGTCTACCTCTCACTAATTGCCTCAGGAGGGGACTGGTAAACTTCCTTACACCCTCTCAGAGTTGGCTTAACATGAGAACCAAATTTCCAGTGACAAGCTGACTTCGCATCTGCAGAGGGCAACCACAAGACAAAGGCCACTGAGCTAAGACCCAAGCGAAGGGACAGCATGAGATGAGAACAAATGAAGATACAGCCCGCAACCTCCTTCTAAATGAAAGAAATAAATGAGGACTGGGAATTCCAGGGATCTGAATGCTGAATACTGAGCCAGGGATTACTGATTGCTTACAGTTCTGGTAACCTCTAGACCAGTAAAGCTCACACCTGGGAAGAGCTATACAAACAAAACTGAAACTATCGTAAACACGCGACAGGAGCCAGCATTTCACCATGGCCCCATTTCCACGTACTCTGCAGAAGCTTGCGTTCTCCTGATGCCCAGTGATGCCTGTTTTTTAATAACACTGAACAGCACAAGCCTGATTGTTCTTCACCTAACCAGTTCCACTGCAGCTTGCAGAGAGATCACTCATAACTGCACCTTTCAACAGCCAGCCTCTGTAGTTTCCAAACAATGATGAAATCATTTGACAACAATGATGCAATGTATATTAGCACAGCATTTGTGCTAATTCATTCATCTTCCTGAGAAGGAAGCAGAAGAGAGTATTAATTTTCCCCTTGGCATCTGACCAAAATTGACTAAATGAGCAATCTGTTGGTCAAAAACATTTCATGTGTAACCACATAGTGAACAGCTTGCACAGAGCCTTGGGGAAGTCATAGGAAGAAAATGAGGAAGAAAACCTTGAACCTTGTGCTTAAAACCTAATAAGGAGCTCACGCAAGTGGATACCAGCAAAAAATAAATAATTTTAAAGCCATGCATAAAAATACTACAGCTATTCTTTTATGAAAGGAATATGAAGGAAAAAATGTGTGGTAAGAATTCACATAGGATGGTGCTTCTAAGTAACTGTGAAGAAAAAAGAAACTATTTTTTCTGTACTGTGTTCACACACACACACACACACACACACACACACACACACACACCACAATTCATATGTTAACCCCTAACCTCCAATGTGATGGTATGTAGAAGTGCGCCCTTTGTGCGGTAACTGGGTTTAGATGAGTTCATGAAGATGTAGCCTCTTGAATTAATGACCTCATAGGAAGAGAAAGGGTCTACAGCTAATTCATCTGCCATGTGGTGACAAAGCAAAAAAGGAAGATGCCAGCAAGAGTGTTTGTGTCCCTCAAAAGCCCACATGTTGAAATCCTAACCCCAAGGGCATGATACTAAGAAGTAGGATCTAAGACCTGAGAGCCCAACCCTCATGATGGATTCACTGTCTTTCTAAATGATGCCCCAGGGCCTCGTGATTTCACCTCAGTTTGTTTCCTCCTAGCTGGTGCTCTACCACTTGAGCCACACTTCCAGTCTAATGTTTTGTTTATTAATTAGAGATAGTGTCTTTCACACTTTTCTAACCAGGCTGGCTTCAAACTTCAATCCTCAGGTCTCAGCCCTCTGAGTAGCTGGAATTACAAGTATGAGCCACCAATGCCCAGCCCTCTATCCCATTTTGACAAGTTTAAAGGGTTTGACCACTTTTTTTTGTCGTCTGGAACCTTGCTGAATAAACCTCTATTTGAATTAAATTGGCTTAGACAGTTTTTAAGTCATTTGGCAATTTTTCCCCCCCTGGAATCAGACCTGTACGCTCATTCCCTTTGTATAACTAGGACTCTGCTGCATGAGTAATTAGCATAACTAAAACAGGTTGCATGGTCTTCTGTAATAGAAAGTCCCTGGAAAATAAATTAAACATAATGATTTTTTAAATCAGTCTCACTTGTATAGAGCCTTTATTTGTAATTATTCATTTGGTATTTAAATGGCCTCAAACCTTTCCCACCTACATATTAAGACTGTAAACTCCTGAAAGAAGGGTTATGTCTCCTATTTATTATATTTGGTCCTTCGCCCCCTCCTCAACTCTCTTCCCCTCTGGCCCAAGGGCAGTCTATGGTTCAATAAATTCTAGAGACTGACTGAGGTTCTTAAAGCTTATTATTCCTAAAGAGATGTAAGGATTCAATCGCTGCATTTATTACTGCTAGGAGTCCAAGAGGTACTGTTATTAAGTAAATGACACTGGAAGAGGATATTGAAAGTGATTCTCTCAAAATCTATAATCTGATTTTTCAAAGGATAAAAACACATTTCACCCACTAAAAACAGGACAGTGCATGTAGTAGGCTATAAGCTGTATTTCCAAACTAATTTCAGGTAAAAATATTCACTAGGTAAGTATAATATTATGGAACCTTACATCAGTGCAAAAATACATTCCTAGTATCAAAAGAATTCTTACAAAGTACATTATTTCTGGACTGATGGATTTAGATTAAGCCCCAAGAAGAAACCTGTTCATCTAAGTGCTTGCTTTTAATTTTATTTTTAATTTTATTTTTCCAAGGAGGAAAACATAGATTAAAATCTTTAAAAATCATAGAACTTAAGAAACATTTCTAGTAAATTAAAAATTAACAAATTCAAAATTCCTAGGGTTGCTGGCACCATGGATCATACCTGTAATCCTAGCTACTCAGGAGGCTGAGAGCTGAGGATCATGGTTCAAAGCCAACCCCAGGCAAAAAAGTCTGTAAGACTCTTATCTCCAACACACTACTCAAAAAAGCTAGAAGTAGCACTGTGGCTCAAGTGGTAGAGGACTCACCTTAAACAAAATAAGTTTAGGAAGCCGGGCGCTGGTGGCTCACGCCTGTAATGCTAGCTTCTCAGGAGGCTGAGATCTGAGGATCACAGTTCAAAGCCAGCCCTGGCAGGCACATCCATGAGACTTTTAACTCCAATAACCACTCAGAAAACCAGAAGTGGTGCTGTGGCTCAAGTGGTAGAGTGCTAACCTTGACCTGAAGAGCTCATGGACAGTACCCAGGCCCAGAGTTCAAGCCCCATGTCCAGCAAGGGAGTGGGGGGTGAAAATTTTAGGGCCTGGCATGCCAGTGGCTCAAACCTGTAATCCTAGCTTCACTGAGATCTGAAGATCTCGGTTCAAAGCCAGCCCAGGCAGGAAAGTCTATGAGACTCTTATCTCCAATTAACTACCACAAAACAGGAAGTGGTGCTGTGGCTCAAGTGGTAGAGTGCTTGCCTTGAGCTAAAGAGCTGAGGGACAGCGCCTAGGCCCATAGTTCAAGCCCCATGACCAACAGAAGAAGAAAGAAGGAAGAGGAGGAGGAGGAGGAGGAAGAGGAGGAGGAGCACTTCAGAACAGCACCCAGGCCCAAAGTTCAAGCCCAGGACCAGCAAAAAAAATAAAATAAAATAAAAATACTAGGGTTGACTTAGTATTTATTTAAGTTAAACTCATTTTAATATTGACTCTAATAAAAATCCACTGTTAATAAATAAATTGCTCTTACAATAAAATTTGAAACAATATTTGTTGAACTGAATATGGACAATATGGACTAATACAAGGATCTCTCTCCATATACATATATGTATGTATATATATATATATAATATATATAATTTTTTTTGGTCAGTTGTGGGGCTTGAACTCTGGGCTTGGGTGCTGTTCCTATGCTCTACAGCTCAAGGCAAGCGCTCTACCACTTGAGCCACAGTGCCACTTCCAGTTTTCTAGTGGTTTACTGGAGATTAGAGCCTCACTGACTTTCCTACCCAGGCTGGCTTTGAGCTGTGGTCCTCAGATTTTAGCCTCCTGAGTAGCTAGGATTACAGGCGTGAGCCACCAGCACCCGGCCAAAATATATTATACAGATATAATGTTTAGCATACTCATGAAGTGTATTTTACAGAGTTCACTTCCATTTCTCTGAAATATGTAAGGATAGCCATATATATATATATATATATATATATATATATATATATATATATATATATATTAATTTGGAAAACACTTCATAATTTGGAAGCATGTAGTTTGTCACAGTTTTATTTACAACATGGAAACTTTTAACCAGCATTTTCAAACTACCTATTTGCTAGAGAATGGTCTCTGTCTACAGGCTGACCTCTGGTTTAAATCTTGCTGGTTGAAATTTCAAGTTCCCCTCCTTGGCTGGCCTCTCCTTTTAGCTAGTGGGTCTGTGCTTCTCATGAGATATCCAACAAGAGCAGCAAAACCTCACATAAAACATTCTCATGAGTTCTGTGTGGCAGTGCAGGCCTGTAATCTGAGCCAATCAAGTGGCAGAGGGAGGATGATCTCTGGTTCAAATCCAGCCCCAATAAAGTCAAAGACTGTGTCTCCAGAACAAAATACAATCCAAAGGGCTGAAGTATGTGGCTCATGTGACAGTTACTTAACATACACAAGGCCCTGGCATCAATCCCCAATTCTGCAAAAAACATTCAAATGCACGACATGATATGTGACTAGGAGGCAGCAAAGTCCTGACAGGGATTCTAGCCGCCTGGCTCGGGCTGGTTCTGGAGGGCCTGGAGCGGTCTCAGGCCAGAGTGCTACAGCCAGCCCCAGGCACCACAGCCAAGTCCTGACAGATGAGGAGAAAGTTTGAAGTTAGAAGAGTTGGGGAGGGCAAGAAGAACGGAGTTGAACCCCTTCCAGTCTGGAGGTAATCTCTGCAGTGGGTTGACATTAGTTCTTCTAGGTACCTCTAAAAATGTCTCAGCTGTAAGGACAGGCAGTAAGGCATGCAGAGGACCAAGATGCCATTCAACACAATGATGGAAATCTAAAACGCATAGGCACATTGATCAGTACATGTATTGCTCAATAAATGTATTTACTGGTCATTTCATCTCATACTTTTTTATGAACATAGGAGAAGGGCTTAAGGAACCAAATGGGAAGTAATAAAACCCAGGGGCACCCCAGCTCCAGCAGGCAAGGAGATGGTGTGGGTACAAGCAGGAGAGGGTGGCAGTATGGACAGGGTGACACCGATGAAGAGAAAGCCCGGTGCTGGGAGAAGGCTGAAGTCCAGCACTGACCACAGCTCCTCTCCTGCTCTCCTCTCCCAACCTCACTAGAAGCAGAAGCCAGAGGCATGGATGTCCATTGATAGTTCCCCCCACCCCCAAGGTGGAAGGGAAATGGGCAAAGGCTAGGGGTCTAATGCAGTGACAGAGCACTCGTCAAGTATGCCCAAGGCCCTGGGCTCCATCTCCAACACTTCAAACAAAGTGAGAATGGAAAGAAAGAAGATAGGAGAGAAGGAGGGAGGGAATGAGACTCTGGACAGGAAAGGGTAAACACGAAATACTCTGCAAGGAAGTTAGGGAGGCCTAAGGCTAAGGAATGGCACTCTAAAGGCTCTGCTATTAAGGAATATCTCAGGTGCTTTCTGATACTGACGACTGGAGCTTGGGAAGAGAGGAAAAAGGAACAGGGAAATAAGCAAGCTGCTGTGGAAAAGCCCTCTGCCCTGGTTGCACTTCTGTTTAGGCCGGAATGAGAAGAAGGCAGCCAGACAAAAATCGAGAGAACAGCATGCCAAACAGGAGGAACAGACTGGGGAAATGCCCTGAAGTGGGCATGCACTTGGCATATTTGAGGGACAGGAAGAAGGCCGACACGGCTGGTTAAATAAGAGAGGAGCATGGAGGAGGGTAGAGGATTGAGAAGGATGCTGACAACTGCTTTTTGCAAAAGACCAGATTTCTCTTTGCTGGTTCAAAATGGAACCCACTGATTCAACCATCTCCCAAGTGTGGTCCATGAGCTGCTGAGAACAAGAGGAAGGGCAATGGGGCTTGAGCGCAGCATTCTAGAAGAACAAATTAGTTTCTTTGGCCCAGCAGCCACAGTTGCCTGGATACCTTGCAGTGCAGTCTCCCAGGGTGTCATGGTGGTACCCAGCTGCCCTTGCAGCATGAGAAGTTTCTAACCTATCATTGGCTGCCATTTCCAGAAGGAAAGAGGCAGACTCACTGTGATCTGGAAAATACCATCTCCAAGAAAGAAACAGGCACCCAAGTCCTATACCATATTTTTATACATCTTCCTGCACAGATGGTATATTCTCAAATGACCAAAGAGCCCAACTTGAGGGGAATAAAACATTCCTCGCCCATTTAGAAGTTCTGAACCACCTGGAACATTTAGCTAGTGGGGACAGGAGGAAGTGGAGAAGGGCTACGGGACAAGTGACATGAAACAGAGGAAAAGGAACTGTGAGCTTTTGCCCTTCGGCAAAGTACTCTTCTACTGCCCTCATATCTCACGTTTCCCTGAATAGAATCATTCACTCGTTTAGTTCTTAGGTAATAGATATTTCCCTTGCTTGTTAAAAGGATACAGGTAATCAGCAATGATACAGACAGGAGCTTTTTTTTTCCCTCCATGTGTCTGGGTCACATACTATTTTTAATCCCTGTTTCCTATCACCTGGGAACAAAAATAAAGTTTAGCAGCTCCTTATGCATGAGGGTAAAAGAGAGAGAGAGAGAGAGAGAGAGAGAGAGAGAGAGAGAGAGAGAGAGAGCCTTGCTCCTTCACTAACAGACAAATCTTGCAAATAAAACCTGTCAGACTAAAAGCAAGATGGACTCAGCGTGACTTTTGCTTTATTACTTGTCTCCCAATAGGGCTGCTAAGTTATCAGATACCCTGGGTTGGTCCATTTAAACTTCATTTTAAATTAAACCCCCAAAGGAAGTGATGTATTGCAAGCAAAGCAGGTCTTAAAAAATGCTCTCCTGCTGGGCAGCAGAGATCTACAGGGAAAGGAGGGGTGGAGACAGGGCTGGCAAACACTTAATGGACTGAAGGCTCCGGAAGCCTCCATTAGGGCCATCCACTGGCAGGCACAGCCACATGTCAGGGGAATTAAGAGCATGGGCTACGTGGAGTGCGCAGGAGCAAGCTAACTTCACTGGCTGCTCCTGCCTTCATTTTAAGCCATCTTATCATAGGAAGGGCAGATACACTTCACTGTCTTTTGTTTGGTTGGCTTGTTTTGTTTTGTTTTTTTTAAGGACCCCTGTCTGGCAAACAATCAACAGAAATGTCAGTTTTCACTCAATGCTTTCATGTGAATTAATAGGTAGGCCAGTTTGTGTGTTTGTTTATACACTGGGCCTTGAACCTAGGGCTTCACAATATGCTAAGCTTATGCTCTGCCCCTGAGCTACACCTCCAGCTCCTTGTTATAAAACAATGTGGTTAACTGGCACCAGTGGCTCAGGCCTATAATCTGAGCTATTCAAGAGGCTGAGATCTAAGAATCAAGGTTCAAAGCCACATGGGACAAGCAAGTCCATGAGACTCCTAAGTAACCACAGAAAACCAGAAGTGGAGCTGTGGCTCAAGTAATAAAAATCAGCAGCCTTGAGCGGGGAAAAAAAAAAAAGCAAAAGGACATTGTCCTGGTCCTGAGTTCAAATCCCAGTCCTGGGGGAAGAAAAGTGTGGGGCTTTTGAAGAAAAGGGCTAGCACTTTAACAGGAGCTGTCCTCTAGAACACTTCCAAACACAGCTAACCTTCAGGGCAAGGAAAAGAAGTGATGAGAAAGAGAATTTCCCTTTGGCTCTCTTTTTCTTTAATATACACTGTTGTGAACCAGGCACCATGGTGCTCACCTATAATCTCAACCACTCTGGAGGCAAAAACAGGAAGATTGCTAGCTCAAGGTACAAGTAGCAAGAATCTTCTTCAAAATCAAAATGCAAAGGACTACGACATAGGAAATTTATTCAATGAACAGCAAGGGCGACTTTATTCACTGCCAACATTTTGCCACCTTGTTTCCAGGACTGCCACTACCTTCTAGGTATCCTAAGTCTGTTGCCAGTCCCACTAAAAATGAAACTGGTTAAACGAAACTGTGTGTGCGCACACGTGCATGTGCCTCAAGCATGCTAGACAATGCTCTACCAATTGAGTTATGTCCCTAGTCCTTTGTATTTTGTTTTGAGGTAGGTTCTTACTACTTTTACCTGGACCTCTCTCAAACTAGCCATCTTTCTGCACCAGGGCTGAAAGATTGATGTTAAAGTTTTAGCTTAACTTTCTAGAGGGTAAATTATCCTCTGCTATAACTCTTCAGCTGGGTGCCGATGGCTCACACCTGTAATCCTAGCTACTCAGGAGGATGAGACCTGAGGATTATGGTTCAAAGCCAGACTGAGCAGGAACGTCTGTGAGACGCTTATCTCCAATAAACTACTCAGAAAAAGCCGGAAGTGACAGTGTGGTTCAAGTGGTAGAGTGCTAGCTCTGAGTAGAAAGAGGCTAGGGAACAGTGCCAAGGCCCCTAGGACTAGCAAAAAAAAAAAAAAAAAAAAGTCTTCAAAAGTTAAACCTAACTAAAACTGAGCATGTCAGGAACTAAAAGCAGAAAACTCAGCTTCAAAAAACTTGTTACTCCTCTGTACGGTATTCTCACAATAAAAAAAAATAAAAAAGGAAAAGAAAAGAAAAAGTAAAAACTTAAAAAAAAAAAAGTTGTTTCTAGCTCAAAACATTTGTCAACTTTAGCCACCAGATGGCGTATGTGGACCACACTGCACACTTGTGGCTGGACAGTATTAACCTAAGAACACAGGCAGGCTCCCAATGCTTACATGGGGTCTTATTCCCTCCACTTCTGATTTGTTACCATCTTGGACAGATCTATAAGTCTTGGTTTGGACAGAAATAACACCTACTCATCTCCTTTAAAGAGCGCTCAAAAATTATGATAGCACACCTATTCTAACCCCTAATAAGAAACAAAGGTTCTTTCTCTTCTGTGGGAATCCAAGATCATGCCCAGATAGCATCCTGCTTCCTACTGACTTAAAAATTTGAGTCTTTAAAACACTCCTGCCTAGGCTAAACCTTAATCTTGCCCAATGCAATGTCTTTGGACATCACAGAAGAACTGTGCTGTTCTTGAGTCTATGACAGTCTTATTAGCTCCTCACATGCTAAGTATTTGACTTTTTAAAATATTTTTTATTTTTATTTTTATTTTTGCCAGTCCTGGGGCTTGAACTCAGGGCGTGGGCACTGAGCTTCTTTTTGCTCAAGGCTAGCACTCTACCACTTGAGCCACAGCGCCACTTCCAGCTTTTTCTGTGTATATGGTACTGAGGAATTGAACCCAGAGCTTCATGCATGCAAGGCAATCATTCTACCACTAAGCCACCTTCCCAGGCCCACATGCGAAGCATCTGACTTCTTATTTTATAATACTTCAAGGCAAGAGACAAGAAGTATTCTGAAGATTCCATCAACAACTAAATGATGTAACCCTCTGACTCCTTTGGCTGTTTATCCTTCCCACTTTGGCTCAAAAGCTCCTGCTCCCTGTGCTAAAGGTCCTGCCTCAAAGATGGCACATGCCTCATCCTGGAGATGCTTATAAGAGAGAAATGTAACAGGGCAGCCAGGGTTTCCCTGAGACCTAAAGGGACACACTGCCTCAGCAGAGCAACCTCTCTCCTCTCAGCTGGTTGAAAGTGAGCCACGGTAGCCATTCTACCACAGAGACGTGAGCAGGCCTGCAGATCTCCTGCCTATTCCCTTCCATGGAGCTGCCTGCCAAATGCTACAGCAGGGTGCTGGCAGAGCCCCAGCCTGCAGGGAGACAGAGTCAGGCTTTAACAGCCTGATGCCAAAGGCAAAAACCCTGGCAGAGGTCATGACAAAATGTAGGGCCCGGGAAATTGGCTCGACATTCACAGTAGCCCTGTCCCAGAAGAAATCCATGTCAAAAACCTACTGTGTTGTACTTATTCTTCAGAGCATCAAGGATGTTAGCCTGCAATGAAAATGCATCTTCAAGTGTGGTAAGCTTGTAATTCTGAGGTGAGCTAAATCACACACCAAAGTCTGCCTATGTTACTGGGAACAGAAGAACAACTCTCCCAGCTCCTTTCCAAGGTCTGTAGCTTGCTTGAGCCCCATGGACCAAATTTAGACTGCAGTTCCCCAATTCCTGTCTGACTGATGGCTGGCAAGTAGTCGCAATGGCCTGATTGCACATAATGAATGTGTTCAGCAGAGATGATGAGCACTCAGGTGGGAGGCATGTGCCTCAGCCCAGATCAGCTCAGAGATCTAAGTAGATAGGTGTAAGGGAACAGCTGGAGGTAAAAAAAGAACAAGGCTCTCCTCTCGCCCAGCTGGTCATTTACCATGGTCCGGACATCTCCATTAACAGCTCATTAACAGTAAATCCCAGCTTGGGTTCCTTCTCAAATTTCTCTCTTCAAAAGACTCAAGGCAGGATGTGCTATTCAAGCCATTCTCAAAGATTCCTGAAACAGGATACAAGGGGGAACAGAAGAGGTCAGAGGCCCTAGTGTGTGGCTCAAGTCACACAGTGTAGAAGGAGAGTGAGGTCCTGACTCCTGTCTCCCAACCCAGAGCACTCTGAGCAGAAAAGAAGCCCTCCTGCTCTTCCCCCTTCTGAGCGAATGAGCACTCCAGCTGCTCCCACAGGTGACACTGCCACTTGCTGTCCAGAGCTCTGAACAGATACAAAAGGAAAAGAATACTTCAGAACTTAGGTTACTCTTTGTTTCATTTATATGGGATTAATTAAACATTCATTCTTAGTAACTCAGTTCTATAAGCTAACATTTCCTTGTATTGCTTTTTTAAAATGAGAAGCTTTCTGATACAGCTATTGCAGATTGTATGGTCCATACCCAATTTCCTTAATCAGCCTTGCAAAAAGCCTATACTGCTCCTTCCTCCTCTCTCCCTTTATTAGTGTCTATTGATTGTACAAAGGGGCTTCACTGAAATAGTTCCACACATGCACATAATGTATTTTGTTCAACATTAGCACCTCTATCACTTTCTTATCTCTTCTACATACGCTTAACAAATAATTTTAACGAATTTCATTATTCTATTTTCATATGTAAGTATAGATACCCTTTTTGTTTTGTTTTGTTGGTTGTGGGGCTTGAACTCTGGCCCTGGGCGCTGTCCCTCAGCTCTTCAGCTCAAGGCTAGTTCTCTACCACTTGAGCCACAGTGCCACTTCCAGCTTTTTCTGATTATGTGGTGCTGAGAAATTGAATCCAGAGCCTCATGCATGCAAGGCAAGCGCTCTACCACTGAGCCACCTTCCCAGCCCCACTTTTTGTTTTGTTGAGATAGGATCTCATTATACAGCCCAGGCTGGCCTCGAACTTGTGAGCTTCCAGCCCTCAGCCTCCTGAGGGCCAGGATTATACTCGTGCAGCAACCACACTTAGCTCCTACTCTGTTCACTTGCCAAAAATATGTAAGGAGACAGAGTGCTCTAATTTTGCTTTCCATCTATATTGCTGACTCTGTGAGGATAAAGAACCTTGTTTTCTGATTCCTTGTCTCTTAATGAAATCATCTAGTTGATCGCTGTGAGAGAGTACTACAGTTTGGACCGCAATGCCCCTTGAAAACCCAGGTGGGAAACACTGGAGGGCACTATTAGTGGGTGATAGAACCTTCAAGAGGTGAGGCTTAGGGAGAGTTCCTTAGAACACTGGAAACATGCTCTCAGGGGAAACTGTGAACATCTGGCCCCTTCCTCCTCTTCTTTTTTTTTTTTTTTTGTCAGTCGTGGGGCTTGAACTCTGGGCCTGGGCGCTGTCCCTCAGCTCTTCAGCTCAAGGCGAGCGCTCTACCACTTGAGCTACAGCACCACTTCCGGTTTTTTGGTGGTTTATTTGAGATAGGAGTCTCATGGTCTTTCTTGCCCAGGCTGGCTTTGAACCGAGATCCTCAGATCTCAGCCTCCTGAGTAGCTAGGATTACAGGCGTGAGCCACCAGCGCCCGGCTCCTCCTCTTCTTTTATACTTTGGCTTCTGATGTAATCAGTTTTCCTCCTACCTTAATTCCAGCCCCAAAGCAATGGGGACAATCAGTGTCAGACTGGAACTTCCAAAACTGTGTGCCAAAATAAACCTTTTCTCCCTATAGGTTAAGTATGCCATGTGCTTTGTTACAGCAAGTGGAAGCTGACTAGCAAAGTATGGCAGGCAGGCAGAGCAAGGGAGCAGGGCGGGACCAAAGTGACTACAGAAATGCAGGATTTCCTTCTGATCCTGGACAAGCTGAGAAAAGCTCTGAGAAAACTACTGAAGTCTTAAGAAACATAATCAAAGACATGAACTCAGCACTGGACCAGGATATGTAAAAAGAATATGTATACTCACTATCTTGCCCATGTAATTGTAACCCCTCTCTATGGTATTTTCACAATTATATAAAGAACATGTAGTTATCAAAACCACTTGAAATAAAAAACTTTAGAACAAATGATAATACTTCAACAATATGCATGTTTTGCACATTTAGGCCAGAATGAGTTTACAAAGATCAAAAGTTTCTCAATTATCTTAGTACAATTAATATACTACATGTTCAAATGAACTATAAATTCTAATTCTACACTCTATTTCTACAAAAACTCTCCCAACTGGCAAAGTTATGGTTTCCAGTTTCAATTGCAGCTAAAATAAAATATCTTATGAATGATTTATTCTGAATTAATCAGGTAGGTTTTTTTTTGGGGGGGAGGGGGGTCTGGTCATAGGCCTGAACTCTGGGCCTGGGCGCTGTCCCTCAGCTCTTCAGCTCAAGGCTAAAGCTCTACCACTTGAGCCACAGCGCCACTTCCGGCTTTTTTCTTTTTGCTTATGTGGTGCTGAGGAATCGAACCCAAGGCTTCATGCATGCAAGGCAAGCGCTCTGCCACTGAGCCACCTTCCCAGCCCCCCAGGTATTTTTTTAAGTATCAAAGACAGCAAAAGTTCTAACCCAAATCTATATATAAAATGTTACATATGACATTATATTACATATAATACTATTATATTATAGTATGATGTTATATGTTATATATCAGATTGTTATATAGTATAATATTGATATGTTAATATTGTATTATTTGCAATATTTTTATTATATATACTATAATAGATATTAACTTAAGAGCATGATTTTATACACCTGTGTGATAAATTTTTTATTCTTCTATCTCATAACATCTGCCTCCTGCGTCTTAAAAACAAATAACACCAGCAACCTTTAAATATAGAAATCTCTATGATCAAATCAAAACTGACTCAGATGAGAACTACATCAAAGGATATGAGGCCATGTCTACCTGAGCCTTTATACTTCACTGATTTTTCCCTTCTGCTCATTAAATTCACAGAGAATATTTCATGCCTAGTGAAACACTGAGATCTTACCTAAAAACATAACCCTTTGTTCCCATGCAAATGTGTGTGCTGTCAGTGCCACATGATGATAATTATTAACCCTCGGGGACATTTCCACGGAAACAAATTGGCACTCTCATGACAATTTCCTAGTGAGAAAATGTTCACATAAACACAATTATATTATGATCCAGTCCCGATGTGGGTCATCTTAGCAAAGCCCTCAACAACCCGGGCAGTTCAGCCAGTTTGTAATCCTTTCACATGGCCTTTCAGAGACCTCAGGTGAGTCAGAACAGAGTCTGTACTCCAGGAAAGGAGCACAGCAAGGATGTCAGGCTCACATAGAGCCCTTCATCTGTGCTCATCCAGCACAGATGTGATGCTTCCAAGACAATAAGAAAGACAGATGATTTCCTCCTCTCCCATTAGCTAATCCCAAGCACCACCGGTTTCCCCTTCAGAATTTTTCACTGAAGATTCCTTTGCATAGAGATAGGACTTTATTCTTAGGCTCAAGGATCTGTTTAATAAAGCACGAATGTATAAGTCATCATCGTATTTTTGTTGCATAAACTGAGTACTCAAGGGAAAGATTTCAGGAATAAAATAAAGACCAATCTGTAATGCAGCTATAAATTTCCACTTAAATTTGCCACAAGTGATTAAATCCAGTGGAAAATAATGATGAGATGACAACAAGAAGAAACAAAGAAGGTAGGGAATGGGCTAGCACTAGGTCTGGAGGGAAGTGATTGCTGGTTATGAATTAGAGTTGAATAAAATCACCACTGTGAAAGCCTGTAGGAGACCAGGCTAATGGAGAGTTTGTAGGAAGACACAGGATCTGAAAATGAGTCCACAGACAAATGACCTGCAGAGTATACTGCTAGAATCCTCCCTTCAGTAATCCTGATTTTCTGAACAAGACTGAATCTAGAATCTGCTTTGAATTTGACTCCTCTTTGTTCTTTCAAAACAGGGAAAGATTTTTCCTAGAGATTAAAAGATACTTTTTCCCCCAGCATTACTGGAAGGAATCGACACCTCAAAGCTGGAAGAGCACTATTAACACTAATCCCTATTCATTCCATCAGAGCATAGATTCCATGAGGCCAGAGCCTTCATCTTGCCCACATTCTCGGCGGTTGGCAGATGCCTGGCACATGGGAGACGCTCCGTAAATATTAGCTGAAGGTGTGAGAGAGTAAATCTTTCCACAATCTGTTCCATCTTCTACTCTTCCCTCCAGAGCTTACCAGAGAGATGGGGCTAGGAAGGGCCAGCTCCTGCTTCCAAAGGAAAGCTCTGCTCCCCCAGCCCCAATGCCTAGGTCAATGGCTTTACAAAGGACAAGCTCCTTTGTTAAATCACTTGCTACTAGGATGGTGAGTCACCTACTAATGCCTCTGGCTGGGGTCATCAGCAAGGATTCATGCAGGATCCCTAAGCGTGCTTTCCAGCTTCCAAGTCTATCACCACCTGCTCCTCCCAGTTCCATTCTCATGTTTGTGGTTTCTAGGGGCTGGACTATACTTCTTTGAGCTCTGTTTCTTTAGGCTCCTGATTAAGACAAGACCTGGACCTCTCAGCCCTCTGAGGCTTCCTTTGAGAGCCCAGCAGACTAAGCTTCATCATCTCTGATGTTAGACTGAGGTAAAAAGAGCCAGACTGGCAGTACCATTGACTTGAAGCATTAGCTAAGTTTACTACATTATTTACTGCTCAGATGTGTGGCCATCTGCTAATAGCAGATAATCAGAGTGATCAAGATCCCCCTTGTAGAAGAAAGTTGTGTTAATTATTCTATCTTCACATTTATAATGACAAACATATGGGCTGGTGATGTAGCTCAGTGATCAAGTGCTTGCCTAGCATGTGTGAGGCCCTGGATTCAATACAAAATAACATAGAAAAAGAAGCAGAAAAAAGAAAATGAATATACACACATATGTACACATTTGAGATACTTTACATATTTTGCAAAGATATCTAGAATTTGCTTGTTTCTTTTGTTTAGTCAACAAAATGTACCCATAGTTCAAACACTAAACTTTTCAATTAAGCAATAACCATTCTTCAACTATGAAACTGTTAAGAAGTTGTCTTCTTTTCCAGCCAGGATTCACAAACACTTGAGTTAATCAGAATTAATTAATTTAAAAGAATGACTTAGAAAAATCATAATCAATTACTGACATAAAAGTATTCTAACTTATTTCTGAACTATGTACTATTATCTAAGATTACATCAAACAAAAATGTACTTCTTTTAAAAACAAATCTTTTTTTTTTGGGGGGGGGAGGTCCCATCGTGGGGCCTGAACTCTGGGCCTGGCTCTGTCCCTCAGCTCTTCAGCTCAAGGCTAGCGCTCTACCACTTGAGCCACAGCGCCACTTCCGGCTTTTTTTCTTTTTGCTTATGTGGTGCTAAGGAATCAAACCCAGAACCTCATGCATGCTAGGCAAGTGCTCTACCACTGAGCCATCTTCCCAGCCCCTTAAAACAAATCTTTAAGGTGAAATTTCTTTTATAAAATCTACAACAGGGGCTAGGAAGGTGGTTCAGTGGTAGAGTGCATGAGGCCCTGGGTTCGATTCCTCAGCACCACATAAGCAGAAAAAGCCAAAAGTGGCACTGTGGCTCAAGTGGTAGAGTGCTAGCCTTGAGCGACAGAGCTGTGGAACAGTGCCCGGGCCCAGAGTTCAGGCTCCACGACTGACAAAAAAAGAAAAAATCTGCAACATATACTATAGAAACAAAATCCCAGTTGTTCTCAGGGAGAGAGCTTATCAACAACATTTTAATAACAGAAAAGAAAATAATAAAAATCAACTTAAAAACTGAACATTCCAACTGGGTGCCTATAACACTAGGTACTCAGGAAGGTGAGATCTAAGGATCAAGATTCAAAGCCACCTGGAACAGGAAAGACCACAAGACTCTCCAAGACTCTCCAATAGCCAGCAAAAAGCCAGAAGTGGAGCTGTGGCTCATGTGCTAAAGTGTCAGGCTCAAATAAAGAAGCTAAGGGACACTACCAGGTCTTGGGTTCAAGTTCTAGTACTAACACACACACACACACACACACACACACACACACACTAGCATTCCCAGCGTCTCCTATCCAAACTCCTTTGCTTGGGCCATTTTCTCTGACAGAAATGAATTTTCTCTCATCTTTATTAGCCTTAGAAAGCCTGGTGGCCACAGGAGGCTCCCAGCCTGGCTCACCTAGCTGGCATCATGGGTTCTGTCTCTTAATAAGACAACCCAGGGCCATTTTCTTCTAAATTGAAAAAATGTCTTGCACCTCAAAATAATAATAAAAAGTTTGCTCAAGTGAACTGAACTAAGTCAGAAGAGAAGGAGAAGAAACGGTCTTGGGGCCAAGACAGTAGGTAGAGTAAAAGAAAGATGTAAAGCAAAGGTATGAAATGATATTTAAAAAAATTACAAGTCAGGATAAATGGGTGTGAACTTGCACACTTTTGTTCACTGCAGCACTATTCATCATAGCTAAATTATGGAGACTATCTATATGCCCTACAACAGGGTGATACACCACACCCACACAAGTGCACACACGTGCACCCACGCACACACTGTATTTTATTCAGTCATCAGGATGAATAAGGTTATATCCTTTGCAGAGAAATGGATGGCTCTGGGGGAAAAAAATCATACTGAGTAAAGTAAGCCAGGCCCAGAAAAGACAAAGAATGCCTGATTTCTCTCATACGTAGATCTTAGATCAAAAATATAACTTCCCATGTTGATATACTTAGAGAAAAATGCATATATTGTATGACCATGCTGACTGAAGTATAGTATATGCAGGAATGAAACTCCATAGGGTAAACTCTTTGAACAATTAACAGAGAATTTAGCAAAGCAAATACCAGGAAGCTGAAACATGTTTTGAAGGGGTGGCAGGGTGGGGTGAGGATTTGTGGAGGTGGGGTAGGTGGATGGTAAAGGAAAAGTCAAAATACTCAATGTACGAATGTGAAAACGCAAGTGGGAAACTTGATCTGACTAGTAGGGGAGGGCAGTAGGTGGGAGTCAGAAGAATGATGGAATGGGTGGCCCTGATCAAGATACATTGTGTACATAATGAACATGTTACATTGTAATCCCTTGTACAATGATAGCAACAAGGCAGACAAGCAGACAGACAGACAAGCAGACAGAGAGACAGAGAGACAGAGACAGGCAGGCAGGCAGGCAGGCAGACCGGCAGACAGACAGACAGACAGACAGACAGACAGACAGACAGACAGGCAGACAGGCAGACAGGCAGGCAGGCAGGCAGGCAGGCAGACAGACAGACAGGCAGACAGGCAGACAGGCAGGCAGGCAGGCAGGCAGGCAGGCAGACAGGCAGGCAGGCAAGCAGGCAGACAGACAGACAGACAGACAGGCAGACAGGCAGACAGGCAGGCAGGCAGGCAGGCAGGCAGGCAGACAAGCAGACAGACATTATTCTGGCTCAGAATTTCAGCTGAATATCACTTGCTACACCATGTAACTATTCCCAGTGCATACAACTAGTAAATGCATGGATATATGAATATATGTAGAGATACAGAAGGCAACACTGGCCAACTTTTTCTTCAGTGCTTCACAAAGCAGATGAGGATTTTTAATGTGCTTTTAAAGATAAGGGTATTGGAAATAAGTATGGGGATCTGTACTGGGCACACAGTATTCATAGCACCCATTTTCCCTTTTAATCACAGTGACAATCATCCATGTCCATTTCTCAGATGAATGAATAAAGAACATGTGGAATATGTAGAGAGATTTGAAATACCATTTAGCCTTTAACAGGAAGGATATCTTGTCAGATGGTAGGTATAACATGGATGAACCTTGAAGACATAATCCAGACATAAAAGGACAAATGCTGCATGATTCCACTTATATGTAATACTTAGAAAAGTCCAATTTAGGGCTGGGAATGTGGCTTAGTGGTAGAGTGCTTGCCCAGCATGCATGAAGCCCAGGGTTCAATTCCTCAGTACCACATAAATAGGAAAGATCAGAAGTAGTGTTGAGGCTCAAGTGGTAGAATGAGCAGAGAGACTCAGGGACAGAGCCCAGGCCCTGATTTCAAACCCCAGGACCTGGAGGGGAAAATTTATAGAGTTTGTTTAACATAGCATTTCTGCTAGGAAGAATGAAAGGTTCTGGAGATTGGAGGCAGTGCTAGCTTTACAACAATGCGAATATACTCAGTGCTACTGCATTGCACAATTTAAAATGGTAAACTTAATGTTGTGTATTTTTTTACACTTCTTACTAGGAAAGTATTGAGAAAGAAGATCCAGAGTATGCCTTATAGACTGGTTAAAGAAAGAAAAAAAAAACCCTCCCCTTCTGTCCTATACACACAGAATTTTTAGTCCTGTGGGAATTTCTAGTACAGCTGGGAACAGCTATACAACTCACAACTCCAAATGCAGGGCCTGCAACTAGCAGGCATTCATTGATCACCTGAAGACTTACTGGAGAGGTAAAAAACAGAACAAACAGTTTAGAAGTGTGTTTATTGTTCTTCTTGTTGTTGTTGTTGTTTGGGGAAACAGTTTCAAATGTAGGGAATAAAATTTCTCATAAATGAAGGCAAATTAGAAATCAACAGGTCTTGATTTCAGAGTAATTGAGAATCAATAAAAGAAGAGGAAATTTTTCTTTAAAAACAACTTCTGAGTTGGGCACAAGTGGCTCATGCCTGTAATCCTAGCTGCTCAGGAGGGTGACAAGTGAGGATTACCTTTCAAAGCCAGTTCAAGGCAGGAAAGTCTATGAGACTCTCATCTCCAATTCACCACAAATAGCCAGAAGTGGAGTCGTGGTTCAATGATAGTGTTAGCCTGGTTGTACCTAGGGCCCCAGCCCAAGTTGGGTGGAGGGGGAAAGGTGGCGCGGGGAGGGGCAGGTGCAGACAGATCACAACATAAAGAAATAAGATGAACCCAAGTCTGCTTTTTTTCATAGACTACAAGTGAAATGAGTTAGAAGGAAGGAAATCTCAATTCTTATGCCTAGAGACTGAGATTATATAACAGTGTGCTTTTAATACCACAGGGACTGTCCATTCATGGGAAGCTAGAATATCTCAGAACAGAGAGCACCCATTTTCTCAGACATGAGCAGAAGCAGCAACAGCATCAAGAACTCCCTACTGGACAAAGACGATGTGTTAGAAACACAAACAAATGCCAAGACTCAACCAAGTTAAAAGAGGTTAAATCATTAAAATGTTAAAGCAAACACCTTTAGCCTACAGCAATTTCACAAAATAATCAGTATGATGGTAATCTTCTCTCAGTTCATTTTTTTCCCTGCAGCCTGTGGCTGGTTTTGACTTGGCAGCTACAAATAGGACAATCTATTTTATCCTCTTAAAAATCTATTTCTTGAGCCAGGTTAGTGGTGTTGGCTAGTAACCCCAGCTGCTCAGGAGGTAGGAAGATCATAATCCAAGCTACCCCAGGCAAAAGCATGAGATCTTATCTGAAACACAAAACAACTCAAAGCACAAAGGGCTTTCAATAGTGGCTCACAGCACAGAACTTAGTAAGCAAGCATGAGACCAAGTTCAATCCCCAGTACAAGCACCAATAATAATAACAACAACAACTTTGTCTCTTCCCCTTAAATCTCATACTCCCTTCTTTCGTATTTAATCCTCCATGACCTGCAGAGTTCTATCTATTCAGCACCACATTTCATCTCCTGGAGTCCTACATCTAAGACAGTCCTTATTTTTGTCTTGTTAGCAGGCCCCCTAAGCATAAGCTTCCATGGAGCCGCGGGTAAGACATGCTTCCTGGGAGACAATTCCTGCTTTTCATGAAACCTCGCTTTTAAAGATTAAGTTAATTAAACCCCAAATCCTGGGTTATCATTTCAGGCAGCTTACCTAGATCTTCATTATGGTGTCCTCAGGTGTTACAGTTAGAAAACCCTGACTGGCTTGGACTTCAGGTACTGAACTTCTGTTGTGAGGAAATTAAAAGAGTAAGGTTATTTAGAGTTGTGTGTGTGTGTGTGTGTGTGTGTGTGTGTGTGTGTGTGTGTGTGTGTGTGTGTGTGTGTGTGTGTGTGTGTGTGTGTGTTTGATCCTCAGATTGGAACCTCCTGAGCAGCTAGGATTACAGGCATGAGCCACCTGCGCCCATTTTATACAGAATTTCTTAATCTCAACCCTCCTGATATAATGGGCCAGCTGCCAGCTGGCTCTGTGTTTGGGGAGACTGGCTGGACATTGGAGAATGGGTAGCAGCATCCCTGTCTCTACCCACTAATGTGCCAGTATCCCTGGCACTAAGAACTATCTCCAGATACTCCTAAAACTCTCAACCCCAGTGAAAAATTAGTGGAGTGCCCACTGCCCACAACCATGAGAAACCATCTGAATGCTCTTCCCTACCCAACTCACCACTCCTCAGGATGGCCGAGGTTGGATCCCTATTAGATCTAGGAGGAGCAAGACCTTCATTAGAAAGCATGATAATCTGTCCCAGGAAAGCCAACCAGCCTCCACTGCAATATCCAGGCTAAAAGGAAACAAAAAGTGTGGAATGCCTGTCGCACAACTCTGGAGGAAGCCAGCAGAACGGGCACTTCACGAGCTATCTGCCCTGATTTCCCCAGGGTCCGACAGCAGGAGGCTAGCTAGAGCACTAGAGAGAGGAGTGGATCCATCAGACCCTGACCTGTCCCCAGCGGACAGAAGTCCAGTCTTTCAACCACTGGTTACAGGATCTGAAGTCACACATTTTAATTTCTCTGGATTCCTTTTCATCACCTGTAACGTGAAAAAGGAAAATCTAAGACCTCTGAGGCTGCTTCTAGATCTATTACTCTCCCAGGAGTCAACTGCTTGAAGAAGATAAAGGAAAGAAGGGAGATTGAGGCAGAGGAACAAGGAGAGTGACCGACACTCTCCGTGGTGAGCAGGAGGGAGGACATGAACTAGGTTTTTAAGGGAAGCCTGGAAGGCTCAACAATCAAGTGCAATCTCTAGGACACAAAGGAGGAAGAAGACTTTTGTAAGAGGCAGCCTCTTGTGCTGTGTACTACTCCCTACATTCTTCCTCCATCATACCTCATTCTGCTTTTGCCTCCATTCCACTCTCCTCTATTCCACTCTCCTAGCTGTGAGCTATCTTAATCTATAGTGTTTCTCCTTCCTTCTGCACTGTCCCTTTCTCAAATCCTTTCACTTCTTTTTATTCATTATGATTCTTTCTGTGGCCTCTTGCTTACTTGCTTTCTATTGCTTTTCTTTTCCCTTTCCTTTCTCGTTTCCTTCCCTCTTTTTTTCTCTGACCTTCTCCATCATAGGAGGGAAGGTCCCAGATTCTACCTCCTCACCATACTCAGACCTACAGAAAGCAAGACAGGCTGAGTTCTGAAGGATTTCCAACAATGCCCAGACAAGATACTATGATCCTTCTTTAGAAAATGAATGATAAAGGGAACTATCACATTCCAGGTAGAGAACTCTGTTGGCTAGACAAATGACTGCCATGCACTGGAGCAGCCTTCAAAGTCCTACTGAGCACCTGATGTGTTGGCCTGTTTGCAAGGCACCTGCATCTGGAACCAGCAGGCCACTGTAGAGAGATGGGGCCCACAGATGTCAACACAACCTGCAGAAGCCCCGCCTGAGGCTGCCTTGCTGCGTGAGAGCTTCCCAGCCCAGTTGGCACCACTTCACCATGTAGACATTTGGATGAAGGCCAAGGCTTCCCCAGCTGTGCCGGGCAAATAAATGCCTCCCTTAAGTTGTTTTGTGCTGAGTCCACTTAGAGAGCAAGACAGAACACTTTGGGGTTCTCTCATGGCCAGGTCCAGCCCTCACTTTGCCCTTCATCCTCATCCCATGCTGGCCCATCAAAAACGTTAGCACTTAAGCTGGGCATTGGCAGCTCAATCCTGTAATACTAGCTACCTACTCAGGAGGCTGAGATCTGAGGGTCAAGGTTCAAAGCCAACCCAGGTAGATAAATATGGAAGAATCTTAGCTTCAATTAACTGGGGGAAAAAAAATAACATAACTACAGGTGTGGCTCAAGTGACAAAGTACCATCCTTGAGTGAAAAAGCCAAGCAAGACCATGAGGTCTTGAGTTCAAACTCCAGTACTGGCACAAAAGAGGGGTGGGCAGAGAAGAAAGGGAAGGGAAGGGAAGGGAAAGAATGGATCAGGGAGGGAGGAAAGAATGAAGGGAGGCTAGAAGAAAGAAAAGCAAGGAAAAGGAAAGGAAGAGCACTTACTACCTTGCAGAAAACACAGCCTGCAAAAGAGGGCTGTTTGGAATGCTAGACAGTGGAAGCAAATCACAAAGTAGATTTACTCTAAACAGCCAAATCAGCACAAATGGAACATGAACAAAACCGCTAATCAGTCACAATCAAATAAAAAGAGCCTCCCAGAGAGCAACAGCCAGATGGGAAGTTAATGTAGTTCAGACCATTAACATTCCGCTAATGCTCACTGTTGTCTTAGCTAGCAAATGGGGCCAGATCTGGGAGAGTGAGGAGAGAAAAATGCAGACACATCCACTTCCTCTAAAACAACAACAACTACTACTACTACAACAAAAAACCCACACAGGATGACCTAACATAACAATAACTGAAAAAAATTACCTGCTGGCTACCTCCCATCCTTGGCCAGAAGTCTAACTTTCTCTGTGGGATTTTACTATCAAAATCTTTTTATTGAGGGGGTAAGAGCGCAGGGTAGAGGAACAATTTTATTGATACATGATTGATCCTACATTGGATTCATGTATTTAAACAATTTAATGTTTTTTTTTAATATTTTCTAAGTTATACAACCATTAAAATCCATTTTATTACCCCCAAAGATAACATTTTTATCATTGCAGAGGGGAAAACCATCCTTATCACTACTGATGAGTGCCCCCAAATTCATACAGTGAGTAGTGATTAGGTCGCAGCACTCTTAAAAGAGACAGGAGACCTTGGCTTCTGCTGCTGTCTGACCTGTGCCACCAGAAAGAATTTCTGATATTTAAACCACCTAGCTACAATGATGTGTTATCACAGCCTAAGCACAAGGCATTAGCAGCCCTTCTCTACTCCCTGAAAACCCTCCATCCCAGACAATTCACTAATCTACTTTCTGTCTCTAGATTTTCCATCCACTTAGAAATGTGCCAGACGTGGGTTTTGTGTTTCTGACTTCTTAATTTTAACATAATGTTCTCAAAGTTCATCCATGTTACAACATACATCAGCATGTCATTTCTTTTTGTTGTCAAATAACATTCCATTATATCTGTAACGTAAATGATATGAAGTATGTATGTGATGGATTTGGTTGCTAATCCTTATTCCCTGCACACAACTCCTCAAACTCTTAAAATCTCTAGAGCTATGAATGTTTCCTACATGTCAGCAAGGGCTGGGGATGTGGCTTAGTGGTAGAGTACTTGCCTAGCATGCATTCCACAATACTATATACACAGAAGTGGTGCTGTTGTTCAAGTGGTAGAGTGCCAGCTTCGAGCAAATGAAGCTTAGGGACAGTGCCCAGGCCCTGCGTTCACGCCCCAGGAATAGCAAAAAAAAAATATTTGGTATGTCAGCAAGATGCCTGGTGGCTCCTTACTAGTTACCAGAAAGGCGAGGCATAACTAGAGGGTTGGAACTTTCAGCAGCATTCCATAAGCTTCAAGGAAGGAGAAAGGACCCATTTTGAGTTGCTCAGCCATTGCCAAGGATGTGACCAATCCTGTCTATTTAATATAGACTCCATTTAAAATGCCAAGGGAGCTGAGTGTAATGACTAATACTTGTATTCCCAGCTACCTGAGAAGCTATCAAGAGGATCATTGTATGAAGCCAGTCCAAGCAAAAATTCAAGTCCTTATACAAAACATAACTAAAAAAAAAAAAGGGCTAGATGTGTGGCTCAAGTGGTTGAGTGCCTGCCTGAAAGTGGGAAGCTTCTACGCTTCTAGTTCAAACACCAGCGCTGAAGAAGAAGGGGAAAAAGGTTTAGGGAGAGGGTACAGAGAGTTTCTGCTCTACTAGACACATTGAAAATTCCTATAGGGTGGTGGACAGAAGATGTCCACATCTCCATCCCCGTTCTGGTGTCATTTGTACTTTCTTTTTTCACATTCTTCATAATTGATTAGTAAATATAAGTATTCCCCTGAGTTCTGTGACCACTCTAGTAAATTAAGGAATGTGAGGACGAGATGTGGGAACCCCTAATTTATTGCCAATCAGAAATATAAAGAGTGGGGCTGGGAAGGTGGCTCAGTGGTCGAGCGCTTGCCTTGCATGCATGAGGCCCTGGGTTCGATTCCTCAGCACCACATAAGCAAAAAGAAAAAAAAGCCGGAAGTGTCGCTATGGCTCAAGTGGTAGAGTGCTAGCCTTGAGCTGAAGAACTGAGGGACAGCGCCCAGGCCCAGAGTTCAGGCCCCACAACTGGACCCCCCCCAAAAAAGTTATGGGGCTGGGAAGGTGGCTCAGTGGTAGAGCACTTGCCTTGCATGCTCCAGGCCCTGGGTTCAATTCCTCAGCACCATATAAGCAAAAAGAAAAAAGCCGGAAGTGGCACTGTGGCTCAAGTGGTAGAGCACTAGCCTTGAGCTGAAGAGCTGAGGGACAGCGCCCAGGCCCAGAGTTTAGGCCCCACGACCGGACCCAAAAAAACAAAAAAACAAAAAAAGCTAAATATAAAGAGTGAACTACTGCTTGCATCTGGCATCTGAAGTGAGAGTCGGCAGGCTGCTGTTGGGATGAGACCCTCAGCCTATGGGATCTGACACTGCCTTCAGGGAGACAGCATTAAAAGGGAGGTAAATGCTAAGATACCCACATGGGACCCACTGAAGAACCACTTGATATCTGGGGAGAACCAAGTTGATGGCAGGAAAGCATTGACCGACAGGTTAGGCCATTTATCTGTTTATCAGTTGATGGCCATTTAGGTTGTTTCCATTTGTTGTCTGTGGTGAATAGTACTGCAATAAACATTCTTATAAAGGTTTGGAGTGGGCAGAAATTTTAGTTTCTCCTGTATACCTACTTAGAAGTAGAAAGGCTTGGTCATTAGGTCATACTACAACCTTCTGGAAACTACCAAACTCTTCCCAGGTAACTGCACCATCTTATGTGCCTATTCTCAATGTGAAGATTCTAATTTCTCCACATCCATCCCCCAAATTATCTTTGCAATTACTGCCATTGTAATGGCAGAAAGCTGTCTTTCATTGTGGGTTTGGTTTGCATTTCCTTGATGACTCATGAGACTAAGCATCTTTTCATGGGATTTGAAATCTGGTATATCTTCCTTTGAGAAATATGTATTTAGATCTCTCTATTTTGGAAATGTTACCTGTCTTACTGATACTGTATTCTAAGAGTTGATCATATGTCTTAGACAAAAGTCTCCCAGCAGGTATATGATTTGCAAATATTTTCACCCGTTCTATAGGTTGTCTTTTCACTTTCTTGATAGTGACCTTTGAAACACAAAACCTTTTCATTTTTATTTCTTTAATATATTTGATGCTGAAGATTGAACCCAGGGCCCTCTGAATGCCAAACATGTTCTCTACCCCTGAGCTACATCCCTAGTCCAAGTTTTGAATTTTGATGAAATCCAAATTATCTTTTTTTTGAGAACCTTATTATAAGACACGTTCTTTTTTAACCATCCTCCTTCAGTTTGCATTTGCATGTGTGCTAGGTCCTGCCTAGATTCCTTCCTGTCCCACTATAGCAACAGGGCTTCCCTTTCGCCAGCCTCTCACACTGTGGAAACAAAACCCACACAGCCCACAGGCCATGTGGGGCAGGGATGGACTGTCACACCCTGCTCAGACCTGCTGCTCT
This sequence comes from Dipodomys merriami, assembly GCF_024711535.1. Taxonomy (NCBI): domain Eukaryota; kingdom Metazoa; phylum Chordata; class Mammalia; order Rodentia; family Heteromyidae; genus Dipodomys; species Dipodomys merriami. The sequence goes on along the minus strand of NW_027202270.1, from coordinate 61,031,010 downwards.
CTGAAGATCGCTGTGATTCTTATTGAACACTTGTAAGTCTAAGAAAGGCTTTTAAGCTTCAATGCTTTTAGATTTATTATTTAATCCTCAAAATAGTTTGAAGGTGATATTTGTCTTGATTTGTTAATATCAAGACAAATACCTTTGTCTTCAGAGTATCCCTACCCTCTAAAACTCTCTAACTTTGACAATAAAGAAGGAAGGAGACAGAAACTGGGCATTGTGAGGAAACACAGTCAAGACCCAGAGCAAATGAGGGCGGACAGAAGCTAACGAGATCTATTATCACACACCTGAATTACTACATAAGCAGCTGCTAATGTAGTTTCTCCCATCACCATCTCTGTCAGAAATCTGATGATACCAACTGACTCCTCAATATGTGCATGATTATTTAGATATTAGTGCTTTTCAGAAATTCCAAGGCCCCAAGTGCTACCCTTGGTTCAGTTGCTGCAATCCTTTCCTGTCTTTCACACACTCACGCCTCATCAAATTTTTCTTAATTGACAAAACCATGCATGGCTGTAACTCCCTGGTCTCTAGAAAGCATTTCCCTCCTCACAGAGCAGGCTGCTACTCCCACAGGAGAACTCAGGCAACACCTCTTCCCTAGCCAAGTCTTCCCAACTTCACGGAGCAGGGAAGACACGCTGGGCATTTTCTTCACAGTTCCCTCCTGCTCACAACCCAGCTGGTAACTAGAATCAATGCTCTCCTTCAGGCTCTGGTTCCCGCTGATTCACATCAGGTGGAAAATACAACGCTCATCCAAGATTTCTGAAGTTTCTAGAAGAGGGTAAGGAAAGAGTAGGGCTTCCTCCTTGCAGATGCTGTTGCTCTCACTGAGCTCTTGTTCTTCTTGACTTTGTGTCTTATGTCTATTTCTTACTGTCTCAAACAGGGGTCTCAACTCCTCATGCTAACCTCCACTGAAAGCTATGTTGGAACGGCTCTAAGATGTCCCCAGTGATCCCGCCTTCTGTTATTCCCGGTCTTAGACAGTCTTCTCCCCATGAGTAAAGTGCTCCTAAACAATAGGACACAGCAGTGAAAAGAAATAGAATATTTGTGATCACATAAAAGAAATTACTAACCTCTGAGAGTTAATGGCTCTCCCTCTCACTGGCTGGCTGCAAACATGACCAGGAACTGGAGGGTCTCCAGCCATGACCCACGCAAGTGAGCTTGGAAGAGATGCTTCCCTGCACCAGTCTTCAGATACCACCCCACCCTAGTGGATACTCTCCCCAATTGCAGCCCCTTACTGCGGGTAACCCAGGGGACCCAGCTCAGCCATGCTCAGCTTCCTGAGCCACAACACCATGAGATGATACATGTATTGTCCATGTTACAATGACAACTAATATAAAAACCAACTAGTAAACTAACAGCCCCCTTCACTTGGGACTTCTGATTATAAAAAGTCTTTACTCATAGTGTTGGGAGACATAGAGGCTTTGAAATCACGGAAATACTAAAAATGAATAGTAGTCATTTCATTGATGAGAATCCTTTGACCACTACATTACTACATTATGCTACTCAGTCTCTGTCAGTCTCTTTCTCTCTCTCCTTCTCGTGTGTGTGTGTGTGTGTGTGTGTGTGTGTGTGTGTGTGTGTGTGTGTGTGTGTGTGTGTGTGCTTGAACCACAGCTCCATTTGTGGCTTTTTGGTGGTAATTTGAGGTAAGAGTATCACTTTCCTGCCTAAGCTGGGTTTGAACCATGATCCTCAGATCTCAGCCTCCTGAATAGCTAGGGCAGGCATGAGCTACTGCCAACTTCTCTCCCTCTTATAAGACATATTTTACTTCAGACTAAATCTCTTTTTCTTTTTATTTCTTTCTCTTTCTCCCCCCCCCCCCCACAAACACAGCACAGTTACAAATCTTCAGCACAGATACATAACTGTGCTGATCCTTGGGGGTTTAATCTGCCTAGAGCCAGAAATAGGAGGATGACCCAGCATAATAGAATATAACTTACCATGATGTTTTTATAATTATTTGTTTACATGTCAATCTCTCCCAGTAGACTATGTTGTCAGGAAAAATTACTGTGTTCCACTCATCTGTACAGCCTTAGTACTACACAGCAAAGAGTTGATTAAACAGTCAGGATTTAGCAAATATTCCTGAATGTTTATTCACTACATATCATTACACTAAAAGATCTCCACTGAAAATTAATTATTCATATATAACTAATTCACAGGAGAACCACTGTACAGGCTACAAGGAAAACTATATTAGTCCTTAGGTATTTCAAGTAACTATAACTCCTCTGAATAGATTCAAGAAAAACTACTGCTCTGATAATCCCAATATTGTACATTGCTGTGCATCTCAAAATGTATTCACTGCATACTCTTAAAAAAAAAAATCAGCAGCCGGTGGGGGCCTGGTGGAGTGGAGGGGTAACAAGATGGCAGTGGAGATGGTGGCGCTCCACTAGCTGAAGCTTCTGAACTAAAGCAAGAATGTCTTGCTCATGGTTTGGAGACTAAAGGAATAAAACAAGATCTCATCAACAGGCTCCAGGTTTATCCTGAGGAACATGTTGAAGAAGAAGCAAATGAAGAAGATGTTGGCAGCAGAGAAGACGGTAGTGAAAATTATATCTGCAACATCACAGACTGAGAAAATGCAGAAGAGGGCTGTATGATTCAATGTGCCTGTGATTTTTTTATGTTCCAACAAAAGGTCTGTCATCTGACATGACTATGGTTTAACTTAGATAAACTAAAGAGCATAAAGAGTTGGTTTGAAGGTCTCTTCAGTCTCTAGAAAGTCTGAACTTGATGAGAGGAAAAAAAGAGGAAAATATGATTTGGGATGTTTTGTATGAACATATATTTCTTTTTAATAAAAGAAATTAAACTCTTTAAAAATAGAGCGAAGGTGGCTCAGTGGTAGAGCGTTTGCCTTGCATGCATGAGGCCCTGGGTTCGATTCCTCAGCACCACATAAGCAAAAAGAAAAAAGCCGGAAGTGGCGCTGTGGCTCAAGTGGTAGAGCACTAGCCTTGAGCTGAGGTACAGCGCCCAGGCCCAGAGTTCAGGCCCCACAACTGGACCCCCCCCAAAAAAAATAGAGCGAAGGTCAATCCCTAGTACTGCCAAAACAAAAAAATAGTACAAAGAGGTAAGTCACACTTTTCTCAGTTTAGCAAACACAGATTACCAACTGAATATTTCCTAAATTAACAGCCTATAACATAAAAAATATTCACATAATGTATCACATTTTACTTCTAAAAGTAACTTTAAATAACTAGGCCTATTTAAATAACTATGTTTAAAAAACTATGTTTTTGAGCTTCCCCGAACGTTTTACAGATATTAAATGACCTGTTCATGTCCTATCCAAGTAATTGGAAACAAGTCAGATCAGGGTCTATGGTTTCTGACTTTCACAGCAGGGAATAGTAATGTTGTGAATGGTGCCAAATATTGGCTGGTGTATTAAATAGTGGAATAAGGAAGGACCACTTTTTTAAAAAAGGATTAAGAATATTTTATGAACTTCTTAATAGCAGGTATCATTCTTCTGCAACAAGTTCTTAAGATTACTAAAAAAATTCATTTTCTATCTATATTATTTGGAAAAATTTTCCCCAGATTCTCAGGTAACTATTCTTTTCAGTTGGCCCAACAAGTGTGCATGGGCCAATATAAGAAACTCCTAATGTATCATAAGGAAAAAAAAGGCAAAACATTTAACAAAAATAATACTAGGTAACAAAGATCCTTAATAACACTGAGTTGAAACAGGATAACACTTCAACACTTCACTAACAACTCTTTTAAATCATTTTTTAATCACTTCTTTTATATCACCACAAACCAGGAACTACCCAGAAAAGCAGTATTTGTTACATACAAGCCTTGTTACACCTAATCCTAGAAGGTACCCACACAGCCGGGCCTCAAGTAGGACCCTCGTGGGTAAACCGAACTGGACATGCTGAAGCATCGATCATCCTGTCTCTGAAGAGGGAGGAGGCACTTTAGGAGCACAAGACTCAGAGCTGCTCTTCCCTCACTCCTCATGGCCAGATAGGGAGGTTGAGCCGTGGCCAAAGACAGACTGCAGGCATTTGGCTGAGCACCCAGAGGACAGGCAACTTCCTTGAAGTCTGGCTTTGCCCAGATCTGCATAATGACAAATTAGGAAGGAAACAGAGCAGAAGACAAGATGTGAAGTGTGAGCTATGAGCAAATTTAGACAGAAAGTTAACACTTCTCTGAAATTAACATATCAGCTTTGGGACAAGGAAGTACCTTGGGACATGAGGGTGTGGGCTAGCAGATCATGCAGAAGAGAATCAGCAGATAAATTGAGAAGTAGCCAGATGGACCAGGACAGAGAGCTCCCTTGACACAAAGGAATTTACTAATCCCTTAGCAAGACGGGTTGATATCATCCCAAGCACAGCAGAAGGCTATTGGGAGTTTATTGCACACATATTTGTGATTAGTGAACTGTACACAGATCACTCCACATTGTAGGGTTTTTATTCACACCAGTTTAGATATTCTCTTAAGATGCAAGCCTATTCATAATGGTTATTAAATACCTAGTAAAAGGAATTGTTAAATTACAATAAATAATAAAATAGGTTTGCTGATCATGTGCCAGGCAATATTATCAGTCATTCAGTATTATCATCTCCATTTTGTAGATGAGGATACTGAGGCAGGGAATAACTAAATAATGTGCACAGGTCCCACAGTTAAAAAGTGATAGCGGAAGTGATACTGTGGCTCAAGTAGTAGAGTGCTCACGGTGAGCTAAAGAGCTCAGGGACAGTGCTCAGGCCCAGAGTTCAAGCCCCACAACCAAAAATAAAATCTAAACCCCAACAATGTCATTCCAGGGGCCACACAAGTCATCTGGAGCTAGTGCATGGATGATCAAGGTCTTGGGTCTCTGAGCAAATAAGCCAGGTAAGTAGCACTCCTCACACAGTGAGCTTAGAATAAGGTTTCTGCACATTATTTAATTTTTGAAAACTCTCTCAATATTAACCAGTGGCAAAACTGAGATCAAAGGAAAGAAAATTCCACAGAAGACACCAGGTAATATAAGTTAGGTGCAACATGCTGGCTGTGAGACACACAGAGAGGGAAGGTAAGACACAGGAAGGCTTGTTTAGAAAGATTATTTCTAAACAAAGTAGACACTGGGCACCTCCAGACTATTATCACCCTAGGGAAATGAAGAGCCAGATTTTCTAGTTGTGACAACTTTCCAGAAAAGTTGATTCTCATCCAAAAATCTCTTATTTTTCTGATCATTTCATTTTTTTTCTGAATGATGAACCAAACAAATCATATATGCACAGACAGCCTGTCACCTCTGTTCAAGATTTATTACAGTTCTCAGCAGATAGGGGAACAGTTGTCACTTGGAAGAGAAGTGCTAGAATTCAGTAGTTCTGAAATGTTAGGAAGACCATTTTCAATATACAACTATTCACAGAGGTCAGTTTCGGTTCAATGATGTCTAACTAAGAACCCAAACGTCACTCAAGAGTCACACCTGTTGCAGGATATGAGTGTAGTCATAGACATCTGAATTGTTTCCACCACAGACTCAGGCTCCCCATATGGTATGCAAAACCATCCATTGGAGTACAGGAAGAAAATATTCAAAACTATTAAATCTGTTTCCCATTCTTTCTCAAAATTCATTGGTTTACACACCAGAATTCTCATAATATACTTTAAACTAGTACTGATATTCTTTTTTTTGTACTTTTTTATTGTAAAAATGCTCTACAGAGGAGTTACAGTTACATGAGCAAGGTAATGAGTACATTTCCTACTGAGCATTGTTGCCTCCTCCTTTGTTTGATATTCATTCTATAAATAACAAATATACTTAACAGAGAAAATAAACTTCCTCATAACAGACAGTTCGGTATACCAATACGAATATCAACTAGATCAGAAAACTCAAGAAATCCTGTCTAGATGTCATATAGAGAATTTACCTGCAAGCTAGATACCCAATATTAAGTCAAGATGCTTCATCCTGCATTCCCCAATCAGGGCTGCACTGCAGTGCCCATGAAACCTCACACCAGCCTAATGAATCGCTCTTAGAATAAGGGCTGAGCCTTACTCACCTTTCTATGTCAGGTGACCAGCCCAGAGCATATTTAATGCATATGCTTTCCTGTATAGGAACTTGTAACTTGCATATAGGTCCCTCAACTCTAATTCCCAGTGAAGTTCCAATTGCAAGGCTATATACTTTTTCTCCCATGGAGTTTCACCTCCAGCAAGGGCCCTGACTGATAGATAACAGCACCCACTTTGAAGGTTTGATTTGAACGGTGGAAGACACACACTCACATTTCATCAATAAGAGGGGAAGGAATGGTGTCAAAAGGAATAATTTAGCTGTTCTAACCAAAACTTTCAAAACTTCACATAGTATAGATTCAGGCTCCTTGTTATAATGTTTCAATTCCCTGAATGGCCCTGGAAAGGAACAGCAAGTGGCAATTCAGTTACCTGGACATCTGATTTTCCTTTCCTCCAACAGTGCTACATCTCCTTGCTTTAAGCCTAAAATGTTTTTTTAAAAGAACAGAGTACTTAATATGCTTTTTACACAAATTAAATGTTCATTTTTATCAAAGAAATGGAAACTAAAAAGACGCATGCACTTAATAAGCATAATAACAGATCACATCCCACCAAAGGATTGAGTAGGATGCACTCCAGTGGTATCCAAAACCCCTTGAGCATTTCATGCCCCCTCAACCTCTCATCTTGCTCCAACCCCTGCTGAGGTGACCAAGCTCCAAAAAGCCTTTAACCAGATTTAAGCAGTTGTAATCAACAGCACCTTGCCTTTGCTTCCCCCAGCATTTCCACATACCTATCATCTCTAGCTCCAGAGCTTTCTAATTCCAACCAGGGTTTAGGAAATTCATGCATGAAGTTTTTGCAATTCAGAAGTGCAGGAAAATAAAAGCCTGTAGACCACTCTTTACCGATGAGGACTGAAGCCTACGGATGCATACTTCTACATTTCAGGTCCTGCATAGACAATTCTGAGATGCACTTTATATGGCTTCTCAAAAGTGCCTGAGATCAGATAGGTATTACTGTCAGCAGTGGTCAGTTGATAAATTATGCTTGCATTGGCTTTCCTTCCTTTGATTTTCTCATACTAGGTCCTTTGCTTCAATTAGCATTTGTTTCAGGGTCTGCTTTTGAAGGAACACAGCTAAGAAAGTTAATAAGCAATAATAATGAACGGGTAGCCTTAGAAAAGCAGACCCCCCTGAATCATATGATGAACTGAATTACCTACCTCCTCACTAGTACTCCATAGGAAGTTAATAATCCTTGACATAAAGTAGTATCACATTTACTGATCTTACCTGTGGTGAATTGGGATGAGGTATAGATGGAATGAGAGGCATTGAATTATATCGTAGTTTTAGTATTTGAATGACATGTCTGGTTTTTGTTAATAATTACTTTGTAAGACTCAAAAGATAAAACTAAAATTGCATGTTCAGGTCAGTCAACCATTAATTCAAAGAGTACATGAAAGACCTCTTTCACAACATTTTCGTTGACTCATTTTCGGTAGCCACAAGAACAACAGAGCTGAAAATCAGGCCCAAGCACTAACTGTAAAGCTGGAATAGCTGGAAAGAAGATTGAATAATGCAGTCTATGTCAGTCAGGGTCCAGACAGGAAAATGAGAGACTCTATAACCTGGGATTTGGGCATTTAAATGAATGAGAGAGTGAGAGAGAGAGACAGAGAGAGACAAAGAGAGAGAGTGTGTTACTGGGGCTTGAACTCCAGGCCAGGGCACTATCCCTAAGCTTTCTTTTAGCTCAAAGCTGGCATTCTACAACTTGAGCCACAGTTCCATTTCTAGCCTTTTGCTGGCTAATTGGAGGTAAGAGTCTCATAGACTTTTCTGAACTATAATCCTTTTTTGAAATATAGTCCTCAGTTCTTAGCCTCCTGATTAGCTAGGATTACAGAAGTGAGCCACCAATGCCCAGTTGACCCTAAGGATCTTACTCTCTGGTTTCCCTGAATTTTCAGGGCCATTAACAATTGTTCCTTCTTTCTTGCTAGAGACGAGTACTGGAGATTCTGACAAGTCCTCATACAAGTCAGGTGCCTGTGTTAGACCTTTTGTTGCTATCACAGATACTTGAGAGAAATAGTTTAAAGGGAGAAAGATTTATTTAGTTCACAGTTTCACAGGTTTCAGTCCACAGTGGCTGGAGCTATTGTTTCTGGCTGTGGTAAAGCATAATGTCATGGCAGAAAGGTGTAGTGGACCAGAGCTAGTAACCTCATGGCAGCCTGGAAGCACAAGAGGGGACAGAAAGGCACCAAGGGTAAGTTATATGCTCTCAGAGCATGCTCCCAGTTGCCTACGTCCTCCAACTAAATCCTACCTCCCAATAACATCATTTTGTCATGCATCCAACAAGGAATGAATCATTGCTTAAGTCAGAGTCTCCAGAATTCAATAACCTCTTAGTGATTGGGTCAACCTACTGGACACCAAATCTTTAACACAATTCCTAATGAGGAGGACTCTGTATTTAAACCATGTTTGTACCTAACAAGGTAATTCTTGTCCCTTGTACAATCACCCTTCACTTCATCTCTGTTTCTCAGGCAGTAACTAACTAGTTCAATCTTGGCATAGCCCAAAGCAAGAAAATACAGTTCCTACTACAGAATAAATTGCTTATTTATTGAAGGAATATCTATCAGCAGGAACCAACGTAAGATGATTCTGATGGTTTTAGACGAGGGTGTGTAAAAATAGTAAGATGGATAAAGAATAACTTATTGCAATGAGAGCACTGTCTGGCTCCTATCTCTGGTTCAAAGACCTGGAAAATCCTCCTGAAACTAGATCTCAACACCTAGCTGGACTGGGTCCAAGAAGCCTGGCTAGGATGGTGGCTTCCTGTTAATGAGATGAAGATGCTGGAATGGAAGAAGGGTTAGGATGGTGAGATCACAGGATGGAGAGAATAATGCTGCCTTCACTGAGGACATAAGAAGTGAACTGATGAAAGAGCTTTCATGTCTCTGATGTACACATTTACATCATGTGGGAACACTTCGCGTCTTCTAGGTCCCACCACTCCAGCCACTGCTGCAAAAAATCTTTTCCAAACAGTCCTCCATCAGCTTATGGGCATGTGGGCCTGGTTTTCCTGGCCATGAGCCTCTCTCTTGAGATTCATATATGTGCAACATGGCAGTCTGATGAGCTGACCCTCAGAGGGCTACCCTTCATCAATGTAGGACAGAAGTTAATGGATAAATGCATCATCTTTTCTCTGTCCAGGCTGATCATTCTTTTTAATTTCTTTGCTTGTGTGTGTGTGTGTGTGTGTGTGTGTGTGTGTGTGTGTGTGTGTGTGTGTGTTGTCTTCATTTTTTAACAAGTTTTTTATTGTGAGAATACTGTACAGAGGAGGGGTTACAGTTACATGAGCAAGGTAATGAGTGCATTCCTTATCAAGCATTGTTGTCTCCTCCTTTGTCTTCGTTTTGAAAGGTAGAGAGTTCTGACATGCATTTCACAGGGCTCGATGGAGAGCCATGGGTCATCCATCAGTTCTCTCAGAACTGACTGATTTGTTAACATATTCTAGCACTGACTTTCATATTTTTTTCACTCCTGCTCCTTGAAATCATTTCCCAAGTAAGCTACCCATGCCCAGACTTTCAGAGGAAAGCAGGATAAAACAAGGTCCAATAGTTTGGAGTAGTGAGGAAGAAGCACTTTAATGTGGGTCAAGAGCTTCCTAGGAAATTGGTCTTCCTACAGAAACAGCATTAGCTCATTCCCACCTACAACCAGCAGCCTGCCACACCTCATCATGAGCAGAAAAACAACACCTCTCTCCCAGCAGCAGGACTAAACACTGCTATCACACACATCTTCCATCCAAGGTCTTTTATAGTTCAGCCTGATCAGGTTATAGAAAAGTACAGGAATACAGAGAGAGATGAAGCAGAAGAAAACATGTATACCTAAACAAAACTCTCAAATAATCTTGTAATAGGGTTTTTGCTTCAAGATATACTAAAAAGATGCTCTCACAGCCTAGGCACTTCCCATATGCTGAATACATTTCTTCTGTTTACAGGAAAATGTCTCCTCTATTCCAGATCTTCCAATAGCATAACAACCCCTGCCAATATTTACAGCTAAACAAGCAAGAATTTCCTATGACATCACAGCAATAACCATGTAAAAGTAGATACAAGGGGTGAAGGGTATAGCTAAGCGCTAGAATTCATGCTTTGCATATGTGGGGTTCACCCAGCATCAAGAAAACTAAAAGACAGACTTTAAAATAAAGAGTAGCCCAGATATCCCATAATACCCCATAAGCAGGTACAAGTTTACATATCTATTAGTTTGAAATTTTTAATTAAAAAGCATAAGGATTTATTTATCTACATGAGGCCCAAGAATACTGAGGTTGGAAGGCACTTCCTAGGAAAAATACAAGAATTTTAGCAAACCATATACATCTTCCCCATAATTCACTGACTCATTCATTTACTTATTTATAGAGAAAGGCAAGCCCTATGAAAACACACACACACACACATCACTAAAACCAGAGTTCACACAAAAATAGGTATACACAAAAACTGCACAGAACAAGAGAGCCTTGGATTTTGTCTTCCATGTACATGATAAAAATGATAAGGCATTATTATGATGTTATTGACCCTGAAATGGATGGCCCTAAATAGAGTTGGGAAGTAGATGCCAAGTTAAGTAGGATATCCAATGTTAATAATTTCAACAAACTAAATACTGCATCCTAATCTGAACAAGTATTAAAACTGTTATTCATCTATGTCGCTTCGTAAGTGCTGTATCTCACAAGTGACTTTGGATTGAAAAACAAGTAATCAAAGACTGCATATTTAATAACTGTTGTTCACATTAAAATTTCTTAGGCTATTAATATCTAAGTTTCCTTCTGTGACTTTAGGCTATTTTTAAAAGGGGCGGAGAGTATAGAAACCTTGTTACCATGGAGACTATAAGCCGGTCAGCCCATCTGCTGAAGAGGATACAAAATTTTGCAAGTAGAATCTTAAAAACCTTACTATAAGAAAGACTTCCTCCAATAAAGCAAGCGGGAAAGAAAGCACAAGAAATATGGCAAGTGGCCATTTGAAACACTGGGGGTTATCATTACTTTAATAGTAACAAAAACTTATGACAACTTGCGATTAGGAGGAAACTATTAATATCTGTTAAGATGCTAAAGCTTGACACATCTTTGGCATATTCTACGCTAATGTTTTTTATTCCAATTTTAGGGAAAAATCAGAGCTTTTGTTAAAAATTCATCTGGGAAAAACTATGCGTTGGTTTGCTTGGTTTTGAAAAATTGCTCTAGATATTTATCATATTTTTTTTCTTTTCTGTGCCAGCTCTGGGGCTTGAATTCAGGGCCTGAGCACTGTCCCTGAGCTTCTTTTGCTCAAGGATAGCACTCTACCACTTGAGCCACAGGACCACTTCTGGCTTTTTCTGTTTATGTGGTACTGAGGAATCCAACTCAGGTCTTCATGCATGCACTCTACCACTAAGCCACATTTCTAGCTCATATCACATGTTTTATTTAAGATATCTTATAATAACCTAAAAATAAAATTAAAATTATGTGTTTCAAACAACTATGCTATGAAAGTGCAACAGTATCTTTCATGCTTTATGATAGCATACTTTTATTCTGTTTTCTAAATACATCAGTTCTTTGACTAGCATGTCCAAGGACCTTGGTTCAATTCCCAACACAACAACAGCAAAAGAAGTGTGTGTGTGTGTGTGTGAGAGAGAGAGAGAGAGAGAGAGAAGAGAGAGAGAGAGAGAGAGAGAGAGAGAGAGAGAGAGAGAGAGAGAGAGAGAGAGAGAGAGAGAGAGAGAGTACTAGGGCTTGAACTCAAGTTCTCTTGCTTTCCAGCAGGTTTTTTGACTTATAACTGGTATTCTAACTCTTGAGCCAAGCCTCTTTTTGCTGGCTAATTAGATATAAGGGTCTCACTGACTTTCCTTTCCTGCTAGATTACCCAAACTCCATCCTCAGATCTCAGTCTCTGGAGTAGCTAGGATTAGAAGCATAAGTCAGTGATGCCTGGCCAAAACAATTTTTTAAATAAATAAATACATGAGTTTTAAGTCCAGAAAATTATTCATTCAGCACACAGTGCAAACCTATTAGGCACAAATTAAAGACAAGAGAAATATCAATGTTTTTTCATTTAGGATCTTATCAGTAAATATCTTCGTTCATTTCTCTATTTAGTCATTATTTTAAGGATTACTGAGCACATGAGTATGTCAGGATAGGTTCAAGGCATTTGGAATTAGACAATGGCCTAAAAGGACTAAAAGTCAGTGCCCTAGATAACAAAGATGGAGAGAGGCAGCGTGGAGATAAGAACAGGAGCTTACAATGACAGAATGACTTCAGATAAAAGGCTCCTAAAGACATGATTTTTGAGTGGGGGCCTGAGAAATGAGCTACAGTATACAAGGTAAAAGTGGGGACCATTATCTCTGTGTAGTGGCACACTTCTATAATTCTAATACTTGGGAAGTGAGGCAAATGGGTCACAAGTTCAAGGCTAGCTTCAGTTCATAGTAAGACTCTATCTTTAAAAAACAACAACAAAAACTGGGACTATCTTTGTGGCACAGGAAACACAGTGTAGAGAAAACTGGGCTACCTTTTATTTCATGACTCCAAGATAACTTGAGAAAGTCAATGTGACTTTATGAATATTAAATTTTAGGGAATTATGTATATGTGAAGTGATTTAAGAGTATAGTTTTCCCAAATAACAAAATTCCTAATTAAAGAGCATTTGTGCTTCAAGATACTATCATAAGTCAAATTTTTATAATACTAGTAACCCTTTCATGTTATACACCTTTTTCATAGGTGACATATAAAGCATGACAATGGATTATCTCCATCTTATAAAGGTGCAATCTAAAATTCAAAGTAAATGACTAACTCCAGGTCTAGTAAATGGCTGAGCTAGACCTTGAACTTGAGCTGTTGCTGGAAACACCTTGCCCTTCCTAGTAGACAAAAATAACAGGAAAATGCTGTCGGAGAGCAATGTATCAGAGATGCCACTGGTCTGAAGAAGAAATCTATACAGATCCACTTTGTGTACTTGGCAGAGAGATTCAGGCCCAGGAAAGCTGAGGATAGCAGGCCATCAGGAAATTCAAATACCACAAGTTCAGCAGAATGATTTCTTTAACAAGGGAAACTGTCAAGAAGGACAAGACATCTTTCTTGCTCTCGAAGACCTAAAGAAGAGTCTCCTGTGCCAGCCTCCAGAGCAAAGTCAAGGCCTATACCTCAGAATGTCCCCGTCTTCGAATTGTCTGCTTAAGTTTAGTGTTGTATTGCTCAGAGAGTATCAGTTGCCAATCATGCTTTTGTTATGTTTACATGAGAATTTTAGCCACCGCCCCCAGATTCTAGTGCCATCGCCAAGGCTGGCATACATCAGCAGAAGAATGGAATGATTATGAAATTTTAGCAAGCTGAGACAGACATGTAAACAAATGAATTGCTAAGTATATAAATAAGCTAACAGGTTAAGTCACATTAAGAGAACTGGAACGTGGTGTAGAATAATGAAAAGAGTCTGAGAAAATAATTAGATACACATTATTTAAACAACAACAGAGATCGCTGTGAAGAAATCTGTCAGTTTGTTATCACTGCTTGAAAGAAAGTCAGTGCTCCACTGCAAGAGCTAGATTCTACAAGAAAGGGGCCTCTTAGGGGCTGGGAAGGTGGCTCAGTGGTAGAGCACTTGCCTTGCATGCATAAGGCCCTGGGTTCAATTCCTCAGCACCACATAAGCAAAAAGAAAAAAGCCAGAAGTGGCGCTGTGACTCAAGTGGTAGAGCGCTAGCCTTGAGCTGAAGAGCTGAGGGACAGTGCTCAGGCCCAGAGTTCAGGCCCCGAGACCGGACCCAAAAAAAAAAAAAGAAAAAAAAGAAAAAGAAAAAAGAAAAGGGCCTCTTAAAATATGGGACCTCCTTTAGGAGTACATGCAATCCCCTTGCCAGTAAAGTATAGTCATGTCTGATCAGGAACTAAAAGGACTAGTCTACTGGGGAAGCTTCCTCAGCTCCTAGGTGCATACAGGGGTCAAGGACCAGAAGAAGAAAGAATGTATGAAGTATAGGATACGGACAGGATGCTACACAGGATATCACAACCAGGTTAACATCCAAATCAAGTCAAAGGCAGAGAGTCAGGTAAAGAGCACATGAGAGGGGGAATGGGTTCAGAGCCAGGCAACCAGCGAGAAAAGGAAAGATAAAATGAAATAAATAAATAAAATGATATGTGAACATCAGTCTCAGAGTTGGAGGTTATGGTTCCCAATTAACAGGCTATGCAACCCAAAAAGGACTAAGTGCCAGAAACTAGCTTGTTCCCCAAAGCTTCACAGAAATTACCACCATCTCCACCCTCTCCTTATCATCTCCACCTCCAATGTTACTTTTATCATCATTATCACCCCTGTGATTACCACCTCTACCTGCACCTCCTCCCTTACTATTACTGCCATCACAACTATACCATCAGCACTACTAACAACATCACCTAACACTAACATTTTCTTCATTGCCACTACCACCACCACTACCACCACCACCATCAATACCACCGACATAATTATGATCACTATTACTACTCCACAATCACTACCATCACTTCTAACACCCCTCCCACATCTGTACAAACCACTTGACCACTATCACCTCCATCAACACCACCACTATCACCATCACCACCACCACTACCACCTCCAACCCTATGCTTACATCACACCTCCACTGTCACCACCACCACCACCTCCATCCCCCAGTATCACCAACTGTTACCACCATCACTGGCACTTACTAGAACTGTCATCACTCTAGGATGATCCCTTCACAGGCACAAAGTACCTAGAAGAGATTCTGATCTCACAGCCTTTCCACAGAGCTTTGAAAATGGAAAGCAACAGCACCATAAACACTATGGTCCACATAGTCTTAAAAGGGCATAGTGTGGGGCACTAGTGGTTCACACCTGTAATCTTAGCTACTCAGAAGGCTGAGATCTCAAGATTGAGATTAAAGGCATTTAGGGCAGACAATGCCAAGGGATTCTTATCTCCAATTAACTAGTAAAAAGTTGGAATGAGAAATGTGGCTCAAGTAACAGGGTGCCAGATATGAGTGGGAAAATGCTAAGCAAGAGCTTAAGTCTTTGAGTTCAAGCCCCAGTACACATTCTCTCTCTCTCTCCCTCCCTCTTCTCTCTCCCTCTTCTCTCTCTCTCTCTCTCTCTCTCTCTCTCTCTCTCTCTCTCTCTCTCTCTCTCTCTCTCTCTCTCTCTCTCTCTCTCTCTCACACACACACACACACACACACACACACTGAGGAAGAGGAAACAGCTACAGTGGATTATGTTTTCAAATAAAACAATCATCAGGTAGCTACACCGCTTTCTGAAGAAGGCATCATTATCTCATTTTCTGGGTGAGCTTCAGGGATATTGTTCCTCACCGAGGGTCACACCATAGAAAATGATGCACCCGAAAGTCACACTCCACCCCACTTGATTCTATGGCTGATTCTATCAGCCGCTCTGCTGTGCTGCCTGGGAAGGAAATGAAGATTTAGACAAGTACTTTGAGGGGGTCACTGTGAGTGGGGGAGACCTGTAAACATATCATGTCAAAGCAATGTGAGAAGTGGTCTCGGTGTATTATGGGAGAAAGAAACTAGTTCTGCTTGGGGTGTGGGGGGTGCTGGAGAAGACTGCTCAAGGGATGTGGCATGTGTGCAATCATGAAGAAAAGGAATAGTAGAAATTCCCCCAGCGGGGGTGGGGGGGGAGGGGGGAGACAGTGAAGGGAACAGCTTTCCAGGTGATCCAAAGGACATGAAGCAGGGTGGACTTCCTCCTGTTGGCTCTGTGTGTTTCCTACATTTCAGCTCTGACCAAGCTGTCTGACAGCCTCCCTCAGGTCTGACTGAGCTGACCCAAAACTTCTCCACCGTGCTTACAGACTCTTGTTTCCACCTTTGTTTTCTTCCAGCCCAAATTCCAGAGCTCAGGAAGCCTTTACATCCCAAACAAAGTCCGGGATGTATGCAAACTGGTCTGCAAAACCTCAGGTACCCAATACTGGGCACCAGATGAAAGCATTAGCCACAGGAGGATCAAGAACAGAGGCCAATCAGTGCTGTCCAGGGGGATTCTCCGACGCCCTTTCCCTGAATGGAGATAGCCCTGAAGCAGACCCAGGATGGACCTGTGAGTGCCCAAACAATACAAGCACGAGAGTTTAGTATTTCACCAAATGCCAGCAAATATTCCTGAAATCAAAATCCTCTAATGCAAGGCAGGGAGTGTGAACTTGGTAGGTCTTTTTTGAAAAGTAAGTTAGAAAGGAAATTGCCCAAACTAGGGGATAATAGAAGCAGCATGTGATTGATTACACAGCTTTTAGTACTTTCCATGCCAAGAAAAAAATCATTGTAGCTATGCCTTTGGGATTGACGATATGGGTCCAAGAATATTCATTTGCATGTTTCCAAGTAACTCCGAACAACGTTCTAAAAAGACGTCACTTTTCTGGTTACCTCTGAGGCACCTCATTTTTAAAGGAAATCCTCAACATTCACACACTGCCAGCACACCTTCTTAATTTCCTGACAATAAAGATAGCTCCTACCCAGATTCTTTACCCGGCTACCAAATCTCAGGATTCACTGTCAATCTCTTTGTCCACCAACCAGTATTTATCACATAATTACATTCCAGAGGCCTAATCTGTCAACTCAGAATGCACGGTGACATGGTCACATCAGCTGCCAACCTTTTGGGAGCTTACATTCCAATGAGGTATAACAGGACTGAATGTGTAAAACCACAGAAGAGAATCTCAGATGTAGTGGAACGTGATGCCAAGTAAGGCAGAGGGGTCAATCTTAGGCAGTCAGACAGGTCTCTCCATAAAAATGTGAGTGTGTGTTAAGAATGAGGAACCAGTCTTGTAAAGAGCTGGAGAAAGAACATCATGAAAAGAGCAGATATACAAAAAGGCTGAAGCAAGATTAATATTGGTTTATTGAAAGGACATAAAGAAGGCCAGGCACAGGAGAAGAAGGAGAGGAAGATAAAAGATGAAGATGAAAGAGGACAGTCTGGCAGGAGTTAAATTATTACAGAGCCTCATAAGCCACATTAAGAAATTTAGATTACATTTGAAATCCAATTGAAATCCACTGGAGGGTATGAAACAGGAGAAAGACATGATCTGATTTCCTTTTTAAAAGATATCTTTAGGTGGTTATAGGGAGAATGGGCCTGGTGGGCAAAGGGGGTGATTCAGCAGCTAGGGAAGGGGGGAGGGGGGTGAGGAGAGAGAGAGAGAGAGAGAGCACAGTAAATTAATCTAGGAATTCGGGTAGCAGAAGAAACATGGATTTGAGATTTTTTTATTTTTCCTATAGAACTGACTAAAAGGAACATTTAGTTCCAATAGTTCAATATCATTACAAGTTTCTTCTGTAAGCAACAATAGTTTTGGTGGGTACTCTACAGTGTATATAAATTTCCCATTCATTAACATCTGTGACTTTCATGGAGCTTTCAACGTCTTTAAAGATGCCTTTCAATGCTACAGAGAGCAGGAGAACACTGGGCAGTGGTCCCACATCATCAAAGCATCTCCACCCGTGATCATCAAGGATGGCATCTACAATTTCATTTGAACGAAGGATTTCTATGCTTAAACCACATGACTGCAGTGAGGTAGAGTCTGCCTAACTGTCCCCAACACTTATTCTCTCCTTCCTTCCAGAAATAGAACTGTCCCAATTTTTACCCTTCACGTGGCAACTCAGTCAGAGACCACATTTCTCAGCCTGCTTTGAAGATAGAAGAGGTGTTATGATAAAGTTCAGGGCAGTGGGTAGTAAAAAGAAATATACTTAACTCCTGGCCATCCCTTTACAAATGAAGCTGGTTATCATCCACGTTCCCCTTTGAACTGCCTACAACATGGTGACAACCATAGATGGACCCAAAAATGGACTTCAATTGAGGATAGCAGGAGCCACCCACAGCTGGATCCTTGGACCCCTGGTCTCTTGGAATAGATCTACCCACTGTCAAATGCTCACTTACCTATGGACTAAGTGACAGGGAAATAAATACTGTTTCCTTTGCTTTCAGTGGGACAGCATCTTAGCATTGACCTAGGCAAGTCTCAGGAGCCAGTGAGTGATCTGTCATGTCTCTTCTTCCTAATCTGCAGCAAACAGTAATAATGCTCTACTGGACATTACAGCAAGTAAACACATTATCTACAGGTGGTGTGTGAAAACTGAATAAAAAATAACCCTTTGTTGTTTTGGAGAAGTGTTGATTAATGCAGTATCACCTAACCTATCCTGAATGATAAACCTTGGTTGAAAAGAGCCATTCTAAAGCCTGGATTACATCAGACCAGAGAACTACATTCATCATCTGGGGTTCTGAAAAATATTGATGTTTAATTCTACCCGCCTGCACTCCTGGCAATCCTGATTTAATTAGGCTAAGATGTGGCCAGGCAGAAGGATCTGTGATTCTGAAAGTGCAGCCAAGGTTAAAATGTGCAGACCTTGTGAGCCATATAGCAATGGATCCTACATGGTTATTTTTACTAAACTGTATTGCAGTGTGATGAGAGATATCAATATATTAAAATGTTTAAGAAAAAACTTCAGAATTCAGAATTATTCATTAGTAGTAGTAGTAGGTCACCAATATTCAGATTCTAATGTATTATTTTGTACAGTTTCAACTTTATGAAAATGTGAGATAAATTTCTCTCTACTTTCAGCATAGGAAACATTAGCCAAAACAAACTTACTTTTACACTTGGACATTGTAAATCTTGCAAATGATCTTGCTTTCCCCTCTGAGTAGTGCCATTAAAAGGTCACAATCATGTCAGAGAACAAGATTTTAGTGCCACCAACTCTGTGTACTTGACACACTGTCTTACCCAGTTTTTCCCCTTAGTTCATGAGATTCATTTATGATATCATATAAGCTAACTGAAATCATTCCCAGAATAAGGCAGGATATAAATATATTTTTACATAATGGAGAAGAAGCATGTGCTACTAACTGGAAGAGGAATGAGAAGGAAAACAGTTGTCAAGTGCCCCAGCTTATATTTGTGTATCCATCATCTTGAGCCGCTATAACTAAATATCTCAGAATGGGGGACCTGGACAGCAGGGATCTATTTCTCACAATTCTGGAAGCTGAAAATTTCAAGATGGAGGTACTAGCCTATTTCGTAATTGGTGAAGGCTCTTTACCTGGCTTGTAGACAGAACCCCTCTTACTGTTTTCTCACATGACAAAGAGCAAATTCTGGTTCTCCTTTCCTTACAAGGGTCCCAGTTCCAACATGGAGCCTGACCCTAACAATCCCATCTGAACAAGACATTCCCAATCTCTGTTTCTTCAAATGACATCACTCTGGTTAGGGGTTCAGTACCTATGTTTCTTTGGGAAATACATTCAGTATAAAAACAGCCAGGCAGCCAGGTGCTGGTGGTTCACACCTGTAATCCTTAGCTATTCAGGAGGCTGTGACATGAAGATCACGGTTCAAAGCCAGCCCAGGCAGGAAAGTCTATGAGACTCTTATCTCCAATAAACCACTAGAAAACCGGAAATGGCGCTGTAGGTCAAGCAGTAGAGCACTCGCCTTGAACTGAAGAGCTCAGGGACAGTGCCCAGGCCCAGAGTTCAAGCCCTATGACTGACAAAAAAAAAAAAATAGCCAGGCAATTTAAAAATATGAGGCCTGTCTTACTGTTACTTAAAAGCAGAAATTCCTTCCTTCCTTATTAGAAAACAGGCAATCATGGCAGTCTGTTCACAAGTATCAGGCCCCTGAGAAATAAGAGAGATGCAAGAAAGTAGGTATTGAAAGCTCTCAATGCAGCATTTGCACATGGTGAGAATCAACCTTGTTGTTCCACTCACCTTCCGCAAAGTTCCAATATGGAAACTTTTGTTATTCTGTATTATAGATTGAAAGGCCCATTAGCTCCTTGCTCTTCCTGGAGCTGTAATAATTGAAATAGCAAGAGCTGCACTACTCACTCCTCAGCAGACTTCCTCTTAATAGCTTCCAGGATACATATCTGAGAACCATCTCACCACATTTCACAAATGCTTCATTCTTGACAACCCACTCTATGCTTTGTACATCCTTTTATGCCTCATGCATATGCCTGACTGGGTTATAAATTCCAGATCAATTACCCTTCCTCCTCTAGACTTGTCCACGTCATTTCTTCATTGCATTCTAAAAAAATGAACTCATCAAAGTTTTCCAAGCTGGGCACCAATGGCTCACACCTGTTACCCTAGTTTCTTAGGAGGCAGAGATTTGAGGTTCATTGATCAAAGCCAGCCCAGGCAGAAAAGTCCATAGGACTTTCATCTCCAATAAACTACTCAGAAAAAGCTGGAAGTGGCTCTGTGGTTCAAGTGGTAGACCATAAGTCTTGAGCACAAAGAGGCTAAGCACCCAGGCCATGAGTTCAAGCCCCAGGACCAGCAGGGAAAAAAAAAAGTTTTCCAGACATTGAATTATCCTAGCCTTTATGAATTCATCCCAGCAGCTAAGTGACATAGACTTTCCACAACAGCTACCATTCAGGCCCACAACATGATGCTCAAAAAGTAGGGTGCTTTGATACACTGAAGACTTGAAACAAGGAGACTGGAAGTTTCTCTCACCACCTCCTACCCACCTGTTGCCTGTCATCTTGCCTCCTCTAAAACAAGTCACAGAAACTAAAATTCTCCCACATCAAAACAGATCATAGAAACTAGAACTCTTCTATCCTAACACAAGCCACCCTAAGGACAAATTCTGTGCCCCATGCATAAGAAGGAATGCTACGCAGAGGGGGCAAGAAGAATCAGAATTGGGCTTGCTGGATTCCCACTCAGTCAGTCCGAGTAGATAAGGTTCTGTCCATAAGTTCCACACAGCTATCAATTCTTCACCAAACCCAAGCAGAAAAACTGTTTCCCCTGGGTCCTCAGGCCTTCGTTTATGAAGGTTCTTGTCCCATGTAAAAACACATCGATTAATTTGTTATGCTTTTCTTTTTTTTTTTTTTTTTTTTTTGTCGGTCATGGGGCTTGAACTCTGGGCCTGGGCGCTGTCCCTCAGCTCTTCAGCTCAAGGCGAGCGCTCTACCACTTGAGCTACAGCGCCACTTCCGGTTTTCTGGTGGTTTATTGGAGATAGGAGTCTCACGGTCTCTCCTGCCCGGGCTGGCTTTGAACCGCGATCCTCAGATCTCAGCCTCCTGAGTAGCTAGGATTACAGGCGTGAGCCACCAGCGCCCGGCTGTTATGCTTTTCTTTGTTGATCTTCCTCGAGCAAGTGTAGGTACTGAAGTTTTCTACATAGAATGTACCATTTTCTTTTTCTTTTTTTTTTTTTTGGGGGTCCGGTCGTGGGGCCTGAACTCTGGGCCTGGGCACTGTCCCTCAGCTCTTCAGCTCAAGGCTAGCGCTCTACCACTTGAGCCACAGCACCACTTCCGGCTTTTTTCTTTTTGCTTATGTGGTGCTGAGGAATCGAACCCAGGGCCTCATGCATGCAAGGCAAGCGCTCTACCACTGAGCCACCTTCCCAGCCCAGAATGTACCATTTTCTACCAAACAGAGTGAGGTGACCAGACCCTCTGCAGACATGCCTCACATAAACCTTACCATAGCAGAGCTTGATGCAACTGTAGGGGTCACCTCTTCCCCTCTTCTCAACCTTACTCTGCATAAAGGGAAGTGGAGCCTGAGAGACATTAATTCAAGCAGTCATCCTGTGTCAACTTGTGTTGTATTCCAGAAGGTCACTGCTTAGTCAGCTACTTTAAACTTCGTACATATTTCCTCATTGAAAAATATTGTTATGACAGAAATTCTGTGCTGGATTAGTGTATAAAATCTTGTCTAGGACTAATGCGATGGGTAGTACTGACGGTGGCTAAACCATCACACGAATGTACTTTAAAATTACTGAACTGTCTAAAACGTAGTGAGGATGGCAGTTTTACAATGTATATATTTTACACCATTTGTGGGGAGAAAATCTCTCACTTAACTCATCCCTGAAACACATGAGCAAGGAGGAAGAAAAGGAAGAATTTGCCAGAATTCCCTGAGGGAGTGGTTCCTCCTCTTCCTCAGCCAGAGTCAGCTTCCCTAGGAATGGCCAACTGCAGACTTAAGGCTGTGCCTTAGCCAAAGTATTGGTGCATAAGCTATGCCAAGCAATGAGATCCAAGACATATGTGTATTGTGTCTTCTAGGAAAGAAGGCATGCTTAAGAACACAGAATTGGCCGGGCGCTGGTGGCTCACGCCTGTAATCCTAGCTACTCAGGAGGCTGAGATCTGAGGATCGCGGTTCAAAGCCAGCCTGGGCAGGAGAGACCGTGAGACTCCTATCTCCAATAAACCACCAGAAAACCGGAAGTGGCGCTGTAGCTCAAGTTGTAGAGCTCTCGCCTTGAGCTGAAGAGCTGAGGGACAGCGCCCAGGCCGAGTTCAAGCCCCACGACCGACAAAAAAAAAAAAAAAAAGAACACAGAATTGTATGCAGATGAGCATGGTATGGCAGGTAGACAGAGGAAGAAGCAGCCCTGATGAAGTCATGAATATCTGGAACAAGCCACACCTGAGGTATGTAGTCTTCTGTATTTGCACTATGTGATTCAATAATTCTATACTTTATCCAATTTGTGCTGAGTTTCTCCTTCCTTAATAGACACAGTTCCAGCATATATACAGATATGTTTATATATGCACACATATATGCACACATATATTTATTTATACATATATATATATGTTTATAGTAGAGGGGGAGAGGGAGGGAGGGAGGGAAGGAGGGAGAGAGAGAGAGAGAGAGAAAGAGAGAGAGAGCTTGTGGTGGTGGTATATGCCTATAATCCCAGCTACATATATACCTAACTGATTTTCATATACTTCCTCTCTGAAACCATCTCCCACCAACCACTTTCTTTTTCCTCAGACAATGCTCTCCTTCTTCCAAAGTCTTCATTCTAAGGTTCATCCCAGCCATATATTCACCTTCTCTTACCCTCCCTCCTCTTCTACTATTCACCTGGATCCTCCACATGTTCAAGTGCACATAAGTGATTATGGATGTGTTTCAGCTGAGCCTAGGGTTACAAAGTTTGTGTTTATATCCATGTGTGCAGGTTGACAAGGAAGACATGCTGGCTGGAGAGGGCAGTTGTTACTAGCCACAAGTTCTGTGGTCAGTCTGAGCAAAGGCAGAATGATGTCTCTTCCCTAGGGGGACTCAACAGACAGATGCAGGCCAGAGCTGAAGAAGCTGATTGTGGACAGATATCTGGAGATACAAGGCCTAAGAAGTGCCTGAAGGCCTGAGGACAGAGTGACCAGAGTTGAGAAAGTCAGGAGACCAGCCTATCCAGACTGGGCTGAAGAAAGCAGCACTGTCCTCACAGAAGCACGAGGTACCAGTGCAGCAGAAGATGCCTTCATCCAGGCATAGTGGCAGATAACCACAAAGGGATAGTGCCACATGCCTGTGAAAGATGCCTTCTGGGCTTACAGAGGAGATGGTAGGAGCAAAGAGCTGGGGTACTACATCCCCACAGGGAGAAAGTGAACAGGGAGAAAGCATACTTAATGTGGATGTACTATATCTTCTCTGTTTCTCCTTCCTCTTGTTCCTCTTGGTCCATTAATGATTAAATCAAAGGTGTACAGGTGGGTGGGTTACAGGGTCATGCCTATCACACAAAGGAGAATTCAACAAATGAACCAGCAAAATAGTGATAGAGCAGAGCCAGAGGAGAGCTGGTGCACAAGAAACAGCTTCATGGAGAAGGTTCCAGTGGGGTTCTGACAGATGAAATGTTATTGTCCAGAGGAAAGAGCTTGGGGTGGTGATGCATGCCTATAACCCCAGCTATTTAGGAGGCAGAGGTAGGAGGATTGAGACCAGTCGCAGCCAGGAAGGATGAGACTCTATCTGGAAAATAAAGCAAAAGAAGTTGGAAGTATGGTTCAAGTACAGGTCCTGAGTTCAAACTCAGGAAACAAACAAACAAAGGGAAGGCAGAAAGGAAGAAAGGTGGGAAGGTAGGAGGGAGGGAGAAAGGGAGCGAGGGGAGAAAAGAAAGGAGAGGAGAGGGGAGGAGGGGAGGGGAAGGGAGGGGAAGGGGGAAGGGAGGCAAGGAAGCAAGCAAGCAAGCAGAGTCCATTTTTAAAAGATACAACATAGTTAGGCATCAGTGGCTCATGGCTGTAATCCTAATTACTCAGGAGGCTAAGATCTGACAATTGAGGATTCTCAGATCAATCCAAGAGATTCTTTTTTTTTTTTTTTGGTTGGTCGTGGGGCTTGAACTCTGGGCTCGAGCGCTGTTCCTGTGCTCTTCAGCTCAAGGTGAGCAGTCTACCCCTTAAGCCAAAGCACCACTTCCAGTTTTCTAGTGGTTTATTGGAGATAAGAGTCTCACGGACTTTCCTCTACAGGCTGGCTTTGAATCTGGATCCCCAGATCTCAGCCTCCTGAGTAGCTAGGATTACAGGTGTGAGCCACCAGCACCGGGCTACCAAGAGATTCTTATCTCCAATTAACCAGCAAAAAGCCAGAAGTGGAGGTATGACTCAAAATAGTAGGGGGGGGGGGAGGAGATGGGAACGGATGGGAAGGGGAAAAAAAATAGTAGAGCACCAGCTATAAGTGGAAAAAGCCAAACAAGAGCCAAGAGGCCAGGAATTCAAGCCCCAGTACCAGCATGAAGGAGGAAAGAGGAAGGAGGAAGGAAGAAGGAGGAGGAGGAGGAAGAGGAGGAGGAGGCAGCCTAGCATGAAGGAGGGATTGGCGTAAAGCCCACAGGGGTTAAGTGTAAACCGGGATATGTGTAGCCACAAAGGCTTAGGGCATCCAGGAGAAACCTGGTGACAAATGGACCCAGGAACATCAGGACCTGTGTTTGGTAGTGGGCTTGGTGGTGCTAGGCTTTTTTGGAGCTTTTCTGCTCAAGGCTAGAACTCTATCACTTTAAGCCACAGCTCCATTTCTGGTTTTCTGGTGGTCAGTTGGAGACAAAAGTCTCACAGACTGCCTGAACTGGCTCTGAACCATAATCCTCAGATCTCAACCTCCTGAGTAGCTAGGATTTGCACCAGCCACCCAGCTGTGGTATGTTTTTCTAAAGATGGTAAAATGTATGAATTCCTAAGGCTCCTGGGAACTTTTACATTTTTTAAATAGGCTGCTCGTTAACCCAAATCATCTTGAAATTGTTGGAACTTCAGGCAGAGAGAGAGAAAAGCAATCAAGTCTCCGAAAACAGGTATTTGGGGTCAAGGTTCCACTCCAAGCAGTTTCCCCTTTCATTCCTCCCTTCCTACCCCCTCCCTGAGGGGCTGGCTGGCTACTTTGGGACCTTTCTCCACTTAGAACCCAGCCTTGGTGAAGCATTCAAGTCTGCTGCTTTGTCGTTGTTGTTGTTTTACACAAGGCCAGGGGTATGATGAAGGTCTGGATAATGGCAGAGTGTTGTATAAATTCAATGTTTATTCTATCTGCCCAAAATATCTTTCCAGATCTCCTACTATGAAAGTATTTCATACTGTATTTGATTTACTGATCTATACTCTTAAAATTGTTAAAAATTGTGTTAAAAACACATCCAAGCCTTTGCTTTTAAAAAAAATTAACACCTTAGTCTTATGTAAAACTACTAGTTTAATAAATGCTTGGGAATATGGCATTTCCTGGGTATCTCTAGAAGTGTAGAAATACTAATATTAATGTAGAAATACTCTTAATACTCATAGTACACAAAACTCTTAATAGTGCCAATTTGTCATCATATTTTAAAGATACTATCTGGTTTAATATTCATTGTACACGACTAAAAGAAGTATTTATAGTGTGTTAAAGAAATACAACCACCAATGCCCAAAAAAAAAAAAAAAATCCCTACCACAGTTCTCAACACAAGAGACCACAGAATCAAATATCTCCCAAACTAAATCAGCCCTCAAGCTTTCTGAAATTAGCAAAGAATGTTTGCAGCTGACCTATTTCTCCCGCACACGACTGTGTTGATAATTGACTTTTGTCCCCCAGGGAAGTGCTCAAATATAATTGAGCAGCACCTGCCACATAGAGTACAGTTTTATATGCCCAATAATTCCCATAAATATTGTACTTAGCTTGGGACTGAGCACTCTACCTTCTCCCTAATCCTAGTTCTCAGAAAAAAATATATATATAATTATCAAAACTGCATTATTAGGAACATCTAGATAAAGCACAGGATGCATCTGAATTACAAATATCCAGGACATAAAAAAATAATAGAAATTGCCGTGTCTTTGTTGTGATGTTCTATTATATGCCCTCCCACCACGGACAGAGCCATTGATGACAACGTCAGGGTCAGAAGCCTGATTTCTATGCCGATCAAATGGTTTAACAAAAGAATCTATCCAGCTCTAAGACTTGAGAACTTGAGACCATAACCAAATAAATAAAAACGTGACCCCCCCCCCTACTGCTCCATTCAAAGGATGGAAAGCCAACTTCACTTCCAGCTGCAAGCCAATGTCTGCACCCTTAAACCAGGAGCTGCCACTGAACCCCTGGGGACCAGAAAAAATATAATACGAAATGTAAAGACCCTCAAAAATATTTTTTAAAAATGTAACAACAGTCACAAAATACCAGATATTGCTGCATGAGGCGATTTATATGACACATCCAGAATAGACAAACACACAGAGACAGAGTGGATTAGTGTCTGAGGAAGAGAATGGGGAATGGTAATAAAAGAGAATGGGGAATGGTTGATGGTAATAAACTTTTTGAGGGGGGATGAAAATGTTACACTATGATGACAACAGAAAACCTGTAAATTTCTGAAATATCACCTTCCCTTTTGCTGCTCAAGACACACACACACATGCATACACTTGAGACAAAATATGAACGCAGAGCTTATTGAGCATCTTAGCTATAACAATGCTCATTGTACCCATCTATATAGCTCTGAATCATAATTAACATTTGCATTGTTAACCTCAGCAGCAGCAGTAGGCCATTTGAAAAGATTACAGAAGGAATGATAAATTTATTGGCAGAAGGTACTGTATATTTCCATGACTGCTGAGCCCTCCGTGTATTAAAAAAGAAACTGCAAAATATTTTCCATAAGGAATAGCAAAATATCCTAATATATGGACACCGTCAACACTCAGAAGCGTCCCACTCCTAGTGATTCTGACAGCCCAGGAAAAAGTACATTCATTTCACGTTTATAAAATATTTCCTCTCAAAACAAATACTGCTTCAGCAATTAAACTGCAACCCTGGAGAAAGATTTATCCACCAACAGAAAAGAATATGAAAGAAAAAATAAAGCAGACACAATATGTCATCCAAATGATTAACAAAATGACTAGAAAGCTCCAGTATCTGTTGAACAAATTTTATAGCCACTTCATAATCAATGCTTTCCACATCTAAAACACAAATACTGGATGTCTTTCCTTCAGATTCAAGTAATGACCTCTACTCTGCTTATGTGTATAATAAGAAAAGTTATGTACAAGAAAGTAGGAAGAAAATGTGGTATATATACACAATGGAAGTCTATGCCTCCATCAGAAAGAATGACATTGCCCCATTTGTTAGGAAATGGAAAAACTTGGAAAAAATTATATTAAGTGAAGTAAGCCAGGCCCAAAGAAACATAGGTCCCATGGTTTCCCTTATTTGTAATATCTAGTATATGTATGAGTCAAGCGGAAAAGGTCAGATAATGTGATGTCAGGAAAATGAACCCTTAGATGTGTATTTTAATGTTTTTTTCTTTCATGCATGTGTTTCTAACTCATTTATAAGATTATCTCTTTGTTGCTTTGTATGTCCCTCCCCCACAGTATAACCCTTGCTTTCACTATATTTGATGTCAGTATAACTTGTAGAGGAGATGGGGAAAAACCAGTTGATTGAGGATACAGGTGGACCTGTTGCAACAATGAGAAGTACAAATTGTCATGTCCAAAACGAGCTTTGCAGCGTCGGTGGGGGGGGGGGGCGCGGGGGGAAGGGAGGGCGGGGGGAAGGGGGGGAGGGAGAAGGATTGGGATTGGGGGGGAGGGGGGAGGCTGGGAAGGGATGTGAAGGGTAAACAAAGGAGGAGGCTGCAATGCTTGGTAAGAAATGTACACATTATCCTGCCCATGTAATTGTAACTCCTCTGTACAGTATGTTCACAAATAAAATTAAATTAAATTTAAAAAAAAAAAGAAAGAAAGTAGGAAAGTTTCCAGAGGGACATGTTTAGTAAAAACAAGATCTGTCTTCAAAGAGTGACAAGGATATATGTGAATATATGCCAACCAAGTGCTGCTAATACACTAGTCTTGTCTGACTATCTCTACTATCTCTATCTCTCTCTCAGATTGCTCGTCACTATTCTTAGTTGAAACCAGTAAAATTAAATTTCCTTAAAATTGAATTGATAGTATAGAGTTGTCATAAATATACGCTTCTATTTCTGCTTTGCCATGATTTGGATAAGTGTCTTCCAAAGGTGCATGTGTGAAAGTCTTGTTCCCCATGGTGGCATTATTGGGAGATAGTAGACTCTTTGAGAGGTGGGCCCCATGGGAAGATCTGTAGGTCACTGGGAACATGGTCCTGAGAAGACAGTGGGACCCCATTCCCTTCTCATCTGGGTCAGGAGGTAAGCAGTTTTGCTCTACCACATGCTCCCACTATGATGGGCTGCTTAGCCACAGGCCCCAAAGCAATGAGGCCAACTGATGACAGACTGAAATTCTGAAACCATAAGCCAAACTAAACCTATTGTTTCCCCTTTGTTTTTGTTTTTGTGATGCTGAGG
The DNA here is from genome assembly GCF_024711535.1 of Dipodomys merriami. Classification (NCBI taxonomy): domain Eukaryota; kingdom Metazoa; phylum Chordata; class Mammalia; order Rodentia; family Heteromyidae; genus Dipodomys; species Dipodomys merriami. The sequence goes on along the minus strand of NW_027202270.1, from coordinate 61,001,909 downwards.
ATCAAAACCCAGGGCCTCGCCCATGCTAGGCAAATACTACCCACGAGCTGTTTCCAGCCCATCCTCTCTCTTTATAAGCTATGGAAAGCTGACTAACATAGGTCACTACCTTCCCATCACTATCCCCCCTCCATCCCTCTAGCACTCTAGTATGTATGATTAAAGCCATGTGAAATTCCTGGTGTGTTTCTGCAAAATCAAATTCAGAACTTCTCCTCTAGAATGAAGAGTACAACATGCTGTGCCTGGCTGTGGGTCTGGCTCATGAAGCATAGGGTATGTAGCTGTGTGAAGGAAGGAAAATGCCAACTGCTTAAACCAATGTGTTTTCCTGGGAGTTGCTTGGACACAATAACCTGCCTCTTTTTCAGACTTTTCAATGTGACACTTTCTAATCTGAAGAAGTAGTAGGTATGACTGAGGGTGGTACAAGCTGGCACCACCAGTGTGGTGTAACCCACTGGCTTTGATGACAAGAAGAGTCCCGAGGCTCCACACTCACCAGAAACACTTCACTGAAGGGTAATCTCTGAGAACGGATACTTTTGAAGCCTATGACTCAGACCCAGTGCACACACTGGGAAGAGAACTCCAGCAAAAAAGGGAACAAAGGAAGCACTCTGCAAAATGATGCTAACAACCAGGAAGGTGATGCACACCTGCAATCTCAGCACTCAGGAGGATAAGGCACTAGTCTGAGTCCAGCCTGTGCTACTCAGTGAGACGCTGTCAACAAGTTGCTAGAAAGAGTGCAAAAACTCAGAGAACTATAGAGCAGCATGACACCTACGTGGTCACTCTCCATTCATATGGAAACAGTGTCAGTCTATCCTCGATGATGCCTGCAGAGCTACAAACTGCTTACGCTGGTGGAGACTTGTGCTTTGAGTCTGAGCTTCAGAAATAAGACCACAAAGTACTGGCACAAAGATGAAACTGGACAATGGTATGAACACAGCCAGAAGATTATCATCCCCAGCTCTGATTGGCACAGATAAAATCGCTGAGTTAGCAGACTCACCAGTAATGGAAGACTAGTTTCCATACTTTGCTACACATGTGGCCCAGTAACCTGCTGGAATGTTCTCTCCAACTCTGCCTTTGCTTTTCTCCTTGTTGAAGGAGTAATATTTACTCCTTGAGACCCGGGGGCACCACTGGGGCAGCAAATAGAATAATGAAGGAGAGGCTAAAGGGCAAACCAAATTATTTTCAGATTAGGTTTCCATACATATTGCTGTAATTTCCTAGAAAGATTAAACCTTGAATCAAAGAATATATAAGTCTCAATAGAACCTTATCTTACTAAAGAATATATTGTTGTTTATTTAACATAAATTTAAGGAACTCTGCGTACCATGAACAGAGACTCAGAGATAAGCCACAATTACTGGTTAACTGGCAATTACCCAGTAATTAGATTTCTCAATCAGAAACTTCATAAATTCAGATCAATTTATTCAAGCCAAAAAGCAACAGTTTGCCAAGACAGGCAGAGTTCTTTCTTGCTCTGTCACATTTCGATTTGAGAAGACTCACACAGAAAAATTCAGGAAGAATAAATTTTTTTTGGGGGGGGGGTCCACTCGTGGGGCCTGAACTCTGGGCCTGGGCACTGTCCCTCAGCTCTTCAGCTCAAGGCTAGCGCTCTACCACTTGAGCCACAGTGCCACTTCCGGCTTTTTCTTTTCTGCTTATGTGGTGCTGAGGAATCGAACCCAGGGCCTCTTGCATGCAAGGCAAGCACTCTACCACTGAGCCACCTTCCCATCCCAGGAAGAATAAACTTTTTCTTCAAGTTCTTGGTAACTAAGCAAGGACTCTCAACTTACAACAACAACAACAATCTTCTGACTTTCCTGACAAAAATGACTCCTGTCTTCCAGGCAATAGCTAAAATATTAAAAGGGCTGTGCCCGGCCTAGCCTGTTTCTCACAGATGCTCCTGACCTTCCAGGGCTCTCATATCTCAGGAGACCCAAGGCCTGCAGGCTGCTATGTAGTCTCCTGGTTCAGCTGGCTGCCACCTGAGCTCAAGCAATGGCAAATGACGGGGGCGGGGGTGGGGGGGGGGGAGAGGGGGTAAGCCAGGGTGTATCTCTTACTGTTCTTTTTTCACAGAGGTGCTGTCTACTTTATGTTGAGTTTCATTGTGTTTATTTTCCTTGGTGGTACTGCGGATTGAATTTAGGATCTCATGCTTGCTAGACAAGCACTCCACCGTGGAGCCATGTCCCCAATCCTTCTCAGGTAAGGCCTTCTACTTTTGACTGTGTGGCCTCCGACAGCCATCTTCCTACATCCATATTTGCTTCCTAAGTAGATGAGATTACAAGCTACATCCTTCCTCCTTTGTCTCTCTCCTTCTCAGAGGGATTCCTAGATTTTAGCTCCTGCCAGATGACTCCAGGCATTGAACTTTAGTAGCATTCTCCTCCCTAGTCTTCTAGCATAAGGTGACTGTGGCTTCCTGCTGTGGCCAAATTCTAGGCCTAGTTTCTGAGCTCTCTCATCACCTGTTTGGCCATGCCTTTATGTCACATTTCCTCCACTGTAAAAATACAATACAATAAAGTGAATAACTCAAGTAGTTTTGATAGATCAACAGTTTTGATAGACTCTGGCTTATACAGTGTCTAAGTAAATAAACATATAAATTACTCTGCATGAACTATGAACCATGCAAGCAAAACATGCCATCCTAGATGGAACTGGCAAAGAACCCAAGGCTCTAGACTGTCCCATTGATACTTGTTCCTCCACAATCACCCAGTTCAAGAACACTTCTGGAGCCAGGCACATCTCTGTGCTACCACTCAGAGGCTGAGACAAGAAGAACTCAAGTTCAAGACTAGCCTGGGCTATATAGCAAGACCTTGCCTCAAAAATGAAAAATAAACTGGGCACTGGCAGCTCATGCCTGTAATCCTAGCTACTCAGGAGGCTGAGATCTGAGGATCACGGTTCAAAGCCAGCCCGGGCAGGAAAGACCATGTAAGACTCTTATCTCCAATTAAGCACTAGAAAACTAGAAGTGGTGCTGTGGCTCAAGTTGTAGAGCTCTCGCCTTGAGCTGAAGAGCTGAGGGACAGTGCCCTGGTGCAGAGTTCAAGCCCCACAACTGACAAAAAAAAAAGGGAAGAGAGAGAGAAAGAGAGAGAGTGAGAGAGAGAGAGAGAGAAAGAGAGAAGGGGGGGCAAGCATATCATTTCTAGGACTTCAGAGGAATGAGCGCCACATGCCCTTTCATGCACCCATATCCCACTGACCCTCTATGTCTGTCTTGATTACTCAGAGATAAAGAGAGTTGTAGTTAAAAACAAAAGAAAACAGTAGCCCAAATCCATGTGTACTGTTTTCCTTCTGTCACTGTCTATTACTGTGACCTTTATATCCTTGGGCCTATGTTGTATTTATCTGAAAATGAGGAATTGAAGTTTTTTCCATCTGCAATCTCTTCCTGTTCTAAAATACTGTGATTCTCTAAGTTTATGGATAAATTTGGCATATCTACCCGCCTCTAGGCATATGATTATTCTTAGCTATGTAGAAAGCCCCAATACCTTCTGCTGCTGAGTTCGCATTTCATCAGAGAAACACGTCTATAACCAGTACTCAAATTATAATGCAAAGAATTTGTCTGCCAACTTGTATTATTATAGTATCAACTCAGAATCTGAATATGTTTTAGATCTCTAAATACGATGTAGGTTCACTAGATTATTGTGAGGATCCTCTGATTAACATACCTTAAAACACACTCAGTTGCCTCCTCTGAGTCAGATGATTCTAAAGATGGCTAAGCCCTGTCTTCTATCCACAAGCTCTATTTTTTAATGAAATTTTATTAGATATCATTCTAGGTCTTACTTTTCTCACTTGAATGTATTAATGTACTTCCAAATCATTTCATACAGATTTACTTTACTTGTTCTTTAATGGCTGAATAGTACTCTGCCAATATCTTGTTATTCAATCCTTCTCTGACTGCTAAACATGTTGTATGTTGTTTTTGGGGTTTTTTTGGGTCCAGTTGTGGGGCCTGAACTCTGGGCCTGGGCACTGTCCCTCAGCTCTTCAGCTCAAGGCTAGTGCTCTACCACTTGAGCCACAGAGCCACTTCCGGCTTTTTTCTTTTTGCTTATATAGTGCTGAGGAATTGAACCCAGGGCCTCAGGCTTGCAAGGCAAACGCTCTACCACTGAGCCACCTTCCCAGCCCCTGTTGTATGTTTTTTGGGAAGGGTCGTATTTGTTGCCTAAGCTGGCCCCAAACTCCTAGGCTCAAGCCATCCTCCTGTCTTGGCCCCTTGAGAAGCTGGGGCCACAGACACTCACCACCACTCCCAGCTATGACTAATCTTAAATTATAATTGGTTTAAAAATTATCAAATACAGGGCTGTGTTCTAGGCAGAATACCTGACTAGAAAGCGTGTAATTCTGGGTTCAATCTCCAGCATGATAAATTCACACATGTATGTATTATGTATGTACACTTGTATGTGTGTGTGTGTATATATTCAAATGCTTTTGGTCCCTATTACATATATATTTTTATTTAATATATGGGTGTATATATATACATATTGTGTATATTTTTAAATACTTTTTTCTAGCACCTATTGAATATAATCTTCCTTTAATTTTTCATATAACCTTTTTTTTGTGTGATAGAAATCAGGGCCTTGCATATCCTAGACCATCCTTCCATCTAGACTGAATGATCTTTAACTTAATTTGAATAGTAGTTAACACTGAATTTGATTTACTATTTTTGTGCTTCCTTTTACGCATACTTCTTTTGGCAATATGACCTTGTCACACTCCATCAGAAGACTGTCTCTTTTCTCTCCCCTTGTAAAGGGTCAGGCTCTCAGCAAATGCAAACGGAGTGACATCGTACTTCCTGTGGAACTGAGGGTGAGGAGAACAGCGGCTTCCACTGTGCCTATGGGGATGCTGCTGCTTGAACCCAGCCACCACATTGTCAGGAAGCATAAACGCCTACGCCCACTCTCAGGTGGAAGGAAGCTCCGCCCTCTGCCAGCAGCTCTACCTGAGTTCTCAGCTGGCAGCCAGCACCAACTGCCAGCCACACATGTGAGGCAGTCTTGGACCTTCCAGCCAACTCACTGTCCACAGACCATCACATGAAGTAGAGCTGTCTGCCCAGTGCACAGAAATGAATTGTTGTTATTTTAAGCAGGAGGCATGCCCTTTAAATGACGCATTTATTGTTGGAGTAGAACCTCAAACCTAATGCATATCAAGTTAGCCCTCCATTCATCTATTCCTTTATTTGTCCAAATGAGAATTACTGAACAGCTGTTCTGCTAGGTGCACAAAGATCAAATGCAGACATATCTCGCATTATGGAACTCAGTACCTGGACAGGGAGATAGACAGTAACAGAACATCATATTTTGAATCTTAATGGTTGCTGTGCTATTGAAACAGGGCATTAGGCCCTGGCTCTGGAAGCCTCCGGATAGGGAACTGGCCTCCTCAGAGAGGTTAAAAAAGGAAGTGAGTACTAAACTCATAAATGCAAAGGAAGGTTCAAAGCCACCTAGGTAGAGAGGATAGCAAGAGTCCTTCACATAAATGGCCCAGCATATGCAAAGCCTGTGTGGCAGGAGGAAAAGTAATATACTCAAGCTCTGTATCTAGATCTACATCATGGCTCAAGATAAGGCTGAGGCCCAGCACCAGTGGCTCACACCTGTAATCCTAGCTACTCAGGAGGCTGAGATCTGAGGATCACAGTTCAAAGTCAGCCCAGGCAGAAAAGGCCATGAAACTCTTATCTCCAATAAACAACAAGAAAACCGGAAGTATCGCCGTGGCTCAAGAGGTAGAGCACTAACCTTGAACTGAAGAACACAGGGACAGCACCCAGGCCCAGAGTTCAAGCCCCATGACCGACAAAAACAAAAACAAAAACAAAAACAGATAAGCAGGTAGGAGTCAGGCCTGTAAGACTCTTGCAATCATCCTAAGAGTGGACCTAACAAGAAGAGGTGAAAAAACTAATTTCATTCTGAGCAGATTTTTCTCTTCTATCCCCAATGTGAAGAGGAATAACAGATTACTCTGTGCAAACTGTATATGCAGTGACACCCATGGGTATTCAGAACTCAATGAGGAAGGTCCTTATTACATTTCACTGTATTATTTGCATACACCTCTATTTCTCAAACCAGACTACACAATCTTTTCAGCACAAAAGCTGTACCTCAATTATCTTTTCTTTTTTTTCCCCTTAAAATAGCTAACACAGTGCTGGACCCACAGCAAAGACCACTAAAGTGCTACCTAGAAATGAAAAACACATATAAATAATCCGTTCATACTAGCCTGTAGAATGCAATCTCCTGGGAGAAAATTCTATGGCCACACTTGGAAAGCCTTTGCAATGATAGCGATATTTTTAAGGAAACCTTGCTTGCTGTAAAAATATCATTGTCTTATTTTAGACACTCTTGAATGTCATCCTCAATGAAGAGCAAAAACGGTACATCACCTTTCCATAAAGTGTCTGGCTTTGTATACACTTTGAAGATCATTTCTGGGTCACTCATATATTTCTCTCCTTTCAGTGACAAAAATATTTAATCTTCTCACCTTTCCTCAAAGAAGCCCTCTAGCTGCTCCCTGGATTTATTCCAAAACCTTCTAAATTGTGGAGGCCAGCAATCCAATAGACCAGGAAACAAGGTAAAAGATGCCTGTAGGACTTTGTGAGCAATCCTTAATGTAGCAGCAGGCTCTCTTTCCTTTGTCTTCTTGTTTTCAAGCTAATTCCATGTGTGCATATGTGTATGTATGTATATGTGTATGTGTGTTGTCACATACACATAAATACCCATAATGACACTCTTCAAAGAACAAAGAAAGTTTCATTAAGTTCGCAAATGCCCTATCCTTCACCCTGGTCTTCACTGTCTAATATATCACATTACTTTTTTAAAAAATTTTAGTGAAAGCTTTTCCCCCATATATGTTAATAATGTGAACAAGAAAATAAGCAGCAGATTGTATTGGTGTTATAATTTGGATATGAAATGTCCCCCAAAGATTCCTATGTTGAAAGCTAAGTGTTCAGAGGTGTTAGGTGTTAATCCAATCACACATGAGGGTGGCCTTAAAGGGCATATCTTGTCCAGTGTTCTATCTCTCCTCCTCCTGCTCCCTTCCCTCTTGCTTTTCTTCAGCTGACTGGAAGAGAGCAAGACCACAAAAACAAAGCCAAGTGACCATGGTCTGATACCTGTGAAATGAGCCAAACTCCACCTTTGTGTTCTTTTGAGTTAATTTTCTCCAATACTTGTCATAGGGATAGAAATCTAACAACACAATTAACATCTCCAGAATCTTCTTCCTGTACACAGGCAGCAACCAGATAGAAATATCACCAAGAAACCCCATCACTTGCTCTACCATATCAAGCACTCTGATATCAATAAATCACTGACCATTTTAGAAAAACACAGCTTTACTAACTTAAACAATCATTGTTCTTTTTTTACAAAAAGGTTTTGGCATTTGGGTAAAAACTGTCCAATTTCATTGCAAAGATACTTTTAAGTCGCATGTGTGATCTTCTCAAAGAAATATAAATATTTTGATTTGTTTTGAAATCCTTATAGAAGTCTGTATGACACTACTTAAATTCCATCCTGTGTAGGGTACTCACAAACAAAAGAGCTCAAAAACAAGGGTATTCTTTTTTTGCACCAAACTAGAAAGATTATGTATAATAGTATTATAATGAACTCCTGAATTTATACCAATTTTTTGTACCAGTGAATCCCAGTTTCAGAAAATTTTATGGACTATATTTATTCAAGACTTGTACTGATCCAAATAACTCTGTAGATAACTTTTACAATACTTGTGTGTGTGCACACACGTGTGTGTGTCCATATCAAGGCTTGAACTAGGGCCTCATGCTCTTATTATTGTGCTTTCTAGCTCAAAACTGGCACCTTACCACTTGAAACATGCCTCCACTTCCAGCCTTTTGCTGGTTAAATGGAGATAAGAGTCTCACATAGGGCTGGGAAGGTGGCTCAGTGGTAGAGCACTTGCCTTGCATGCCTGAGGCCCTGGGTTCGATTCCTTAGCACCACATAAGCAAAAAGAAAAAAAAAGCCGGAAGTGGTGCTGTGGCTCAAGTGGTAGAGCGTTACCCTTGAGCTGAAGAGCTGAGGGACAGTCCCAGGCCCAGAGTTCAGGCCCCATGGCCAGACCCAAAAAAAAAAAAAAGAGTCTCACAGACTTTTCTACCTAGGTTGGTTTCGAATCTTGACCTTCAGCTCTAGAATTACAGGCATGAGCCACCTGCACTCAATTTACTTTTTACATTTAAAGCCAGCACACTTGACAAGAGCTTACACATATATTATTCAATCATTTACTGGCACAAATAAAGGAAATGCAAATATTAGAAAGAATATTATTTGTGCTCTGAAGACTAAAGCATTAGGTTAGTGCTGGTTGGTGGAGATAATCTCCAAAGCTTTAGTCAAACAGCTCAGAGAACACACTGCTATATAATTAGTATTTCCAAGAATTTGCAAAAAGAAAACACTACCCAAAATAAGCATCCACAAAATAAACATTTGCAAGATGGTAAACTTTGAACGATGAACGATGGCTTTACCTTAACTAAACATACATAATCTAAGTGCAGCAAAGAAAGTAGAATACTTTTAGAATAAATCCAGCGTCCAAAATGCATTTAAGTGGCGTACATGCTTAAGTGCTCACTGAATTAAAGAACACTTAACAATTCCTGTGTGTACACAAAGTAAAATTGTGCACAGTAAGCATTATGCAAATAGGCTTTATAGCCCATTTAGGAGAGGTGTGTGTCCCATTGTGAGTCCGGAGCCCATTCTGCAACTCAAAATCTGTTTAAACTGGCTGATCATCACAAAAGGAACAGCAGCACCCCTGCCCTGCCACTCACAGGTTGGAAACCCATTATGCGATGTTCTGAGCAACCTACAGAGAAAAGTACTCCTCAAGGTCACTCCAGCAGTCCACGGCAGAACCTGGTACAAAAAAGCTTCCCGCTGCACCACCACAATCTTCCCAAGTCACCCAGAACGCGCACACCCAACAGTTTCTGCTCCAAAGAGAACCGCAGCAGGTGAACCACGCTCGCGTGATCGCCCTGACGCCGGCAGCTGGGGGGTAGTTTCCCCCGGAGCATGCGGGCAGGAGTTTGAAAAGGAAGGACCCGATTCCCGGTGCCAAGGTGAAAAGGCATCTGAGCATCACCGGCGATGCTCGGGCCGTTGCCACCCGCACCAGGCAGCAAGAAGTCCGGAGAGTATTCGCCGAATTATGGTAAAGTTAGGGGAGCCCTCCAATGGCGTGATTCCTTCAGAACGCCAAGAAGTAGAGCGCCCGGCATCCAGCGCTTCACCCCAGCTTTCCTCCAAATCCGCGCTCAATCTGCGCCCTAAGCAGGGGGGAGCCAACCACAGAAGCGCTCCCGAAGTGAGCGCAAACTTCCAGCTCTCAGCGCCTTCCTTTTGCCCAGAGCTTGGAGATCTCTCCCCAGCCCCAGACCACGAGGCGGGGCGCCGGGGAGCGTGTTCCAAAACGGGGACACATACCCGGAGCCCCGGATCCAACCAGGTCTCCAGCCTCCTCGAAATCAGGTTACACACACCATTTCGGGACGCTTCTCCACGCGCGCAAGGTACGGCCGGGGAAACGCCGCCACATTCGGGGTCCCCACCGACCGGTGTCCACAAAACACAAACTTCCCGGAGCGGTGCGGAGACACCGGGACCGCAACACCAGGAGTCCGGGCCACCGAGACCGGCACGGGGGGGAAGGGGTGGCGGCGTGGGGGGGGGAGACTGGGATGACTGGGACGACCCCGGACCCGAAATCTTTGGGCGCCCCAGACGTGCGCGCGGGGACGGGGGCGCGCTCGGCCCCCTCCCGCCTCCTACCTGTCTGAGGATGAAACTGGTGGAAGTGGTGCTGCCATCGGATCTCTTCAACCTGCTCCTCCGGGTCGTGGTGCCGCGGGCCACCTGCACGCGACACGCGGGGCCAGAGAGAGAAGGCAGTGAGGACCGCAGCGGGGAGCCGCGCGGCCGCCCCGGGGCGCGCGTCCCCCCGGGGTGTGGGGGGGGAGACCGCTCCCCGGAGAGGGAAGGGAGGTTCCCCCTCCAGCCCGCACCCGCGTCTCCCGGAGTCTCCCTAACGCAGCGCCCACCCCCACCCCCACCCCCCACCCCCGCCCACCCACTCTAAGCCTCGACGGCCGAAAAGATTCCCGAGCAAGAGCGGCCCGCCGCCAGCACCCACCACATCCATTAACAAAGACTGTCGGGGTGCGGGGTCCGAGTCCCCGGCATCGGCTGGGGGAAGCTGCGGGCTCGGGAGCCGGAGCGCAGCGGCCCGGGAGAGGAGGGGTGGGAGGCGCCGAGCCGAGGAGGGTGGGGGAGCCGGGCCGCCGACTCCGGGACTGGGGGCGCCCGGCGCTCCCCGCACAAAGGCGGGGCGCTGGGACGGCGGGGGCGGGAGGAGGAAGAGAGGGCGGTACCTGCGCGGTGGGGGAGGGCGGCCCGTCCGCGGTCCCGTTCTTGGCGTAGGAGGAGGACATGGTTCAGAGGCGCGGCATGGCCCGCTGGGGCGCCGGGGGCGCGAGGCCGGGCTGCGGGCGGGGAGGGGCGCGGGAGGGCGCGCACGCGGGACCTCCCCACCCGGCTCCGGGCCCCGCGCCGCCTCCCGGGCCGCCTGCCCGCACTTCGGGTGAGCGCGCCGCACCTTAAAGGGCCCGCAGCGGGGTCGCCCCCCTCCCCCAGCGGGGGTCCCAGGGAGGGGGCTTCTCCAGATCTCCGGCGCCCGCCCGGGTGGATCCGGAGACGCGCTCTCCCACCCCGCGAGCGCACTCCCTCGGAGCTTGCCAGAGGATGAAGGGAGGGGAAAAAAAAAATCTGGGATGGGGGTGGTGGGAGGATTAAAATAGTCTGCACAGTTTAAAATGAGACAAAGGTGGCACGGTTCATGAATCAGGACTTGGGGAGGGAAGCTGGTGCAGTGTGGCGGGGAGTGGGAAGGTGTGTGTGTGTGTGTGTGTGTGTGTGTGTGTGTGTGCGCGCGTGTGCGCGCGCGTGTGTGTTGCTGCAACGGAATTTTAAAAGGGCAGAAGCTGAACCTTCCCTTCCGGACTTCACTCCTCAGCCCACTGTGCTAAGATGAGGGGTTTTCGGGTTTGCTTTCTTTTTTTTTCTTTCTTTCTTCTTTGTTAAGTCCCCTGTGTTTTTGTGTCTACCACGCAACTCTGGCCTCGAGCCGCGAGCGAGTGACACACGCCCAGGCAGCCTGGAGACCCCTGGCCACAGGACTCTGACTGCAGATGCAGCCCCACCAGAGACCCACGTGTCCTAAGGAGTTTTGAAGGTCACATTAGACCTGCTAAATAGCAGGAGTTGGCCACGCGCCTCCCGTGTGACACAGAGCTGTTTCCAGGGGAGGCAACTCATCTCTGAAACCAAGACCCTTTCTTTTCCTCCTGCAGATTACCTATGGAGCTCCATTTGAGATCTACTTAAAAGGAAGGGATCATGGAAATGAGGAATTTAAAGAAATAGGAAAGGGGGAAGAGAATAATATGTAAATTTACGAAGCAGACTCCGTTTTACTATCGTTACTGCAGGAGAAAGTCCTCATTAGAATATAAGTTACATTCTAATGTATATATTTCTTAATATATACATTGGCATTCGAGTGTCTGTTTATCCGTTTATCTGTGGGACGAGCTGCCATGTTCAACAATCGCGTTGCCTTATCACAATCCTGCTTGTATTTTATTGTCCACCTTACACTTCCTTACAATTCTCCCCCTTTCACCTAATCCAGACTTTTTGCAAGTCTCAAAACTAGTCTCCTGGCCTCTACGTTCCCTAGTGTCCATGTGTATGTATGTGTACACACATGTCACACAATTCATTCCTACACACTACAGGCCCAGCCATTTTCCTAACACCTCTTCTGTCCAAATAACTCTTCACTAAGATACAGTCCAATTCCATATTCCAATGCCTGCTGGCATTTCTGGACATCTACAGCCTTGGGTTTCCAGATAAATCTTTCTGTAGAAACAGTCCAGTGTGGTGGAAGCAGTTATTTCTGTACACTGCTGCTACCAAAACATATCAAACACCACCTCACTTCAGTACCTCTTGCTTTCCTTTGTTTTTTTGGAATACACCCTTCACCCACCCCACATATCAGGCTGGATCCTAGCTTCTCCAAATGTACCTGAGCTCTCCACTGAATCCTCAAGCCCACTGCAACCCTGCATAGATCTACTGCCTCTGAAAAACTAGAGCATTTATTCTCTGGGCACTTGGCATAGACTGCTTTGGTTTTATTAGTTCTCTCTCTCTCTCTGTGTATGTGTGTGTGTGTGTGTGTGTAAATCTAATTTCCAAAATGATTGTTAGTTCTTTGCCTCTTAAAATGCCCATATCTTTCACATAGTAGATAACCCATAAAGTTTATGGGGTAAAGATTTGTCTAATAACACAGAACTCTGTGCTTTAGTTACCATTAACCCAATCCATTTTTAGTTGTGAGTCATTTTCATAGTTGGCACCTAATCAATATACATAGAATGAATTATGATGTGGGCACTGGCACTTGAATTTTCTGCGTTTCTGCTGCCCATAGTCTGGCTGAGTTTTCCAGATTCCATAGCAGGGCACTAGCAAGAGGAACTCTGTTTACCTGCCTCACAGCCCAACGAGTAGAAATGATCAATATGAGCACTCGTGACTATTTAAATCTTTGGACATGGTCCTAAGTGTACATAGCAATGAAAAACACTTGTTCAAAAAGAATAGTGTGAGAGTCTGTTGTATATGAGCCAAGGCCTGTCCCCTCCCTCCTTGCTTCCAGTTCAGTGAGGAAAGCCCACCTCACACAGGTGCAGCCAAAGACTCTAGGAGACCTGGGAGGAGCAGGACATCAGAATTCATCTTCCTGTCCCCAACTACCTGTTGCTAAGACTTAAGTTGTCAGCAAGTGTGGAAGAGAGGAGCAGAAGCTACCTTCATTCCAGCCCCACACATGTAACAGAGGTTTGGCTCAATACCACAGAGAATACTGAGGCCCTGAGGGACCTTGCTCCTGGCTCATAGAGTGGCAATCAGGGGATGTGGGATTCCAGTGTGGAAGGGGCCTATCTACCAAGAACTCAGCTGCTAAAATGGTAATGTTACCATTGTGAACCTACCCTAAGCCCAAGTGAGAATGAAGTTGGGCGTTTCATATTATATATTTTTAAAAAACTCAACATGGAACCAAAATCTAAATGAGACTTATAGATAAAAATTGTTAGAAGAGATGAGAAGGGCAAGTCATGACCTTAGACTTGAAAGTAGATTCTTAGACTTGATACCAAAAGCACAAACAATGATCACAAAAAAAGTAAGTTAGATTTCATCAGAATTTAAAACTTTGAGTTTATAAGAGTACCACCAAAAATATGAACAGACAACCTACAGACTAGGTGAAAAAAATTTAATAAGCAAAGGATTTAGATGGATATTTCTCCTAGGAAGCTATATCAATGGACCAGTATGTGAAAAAAAAAAAAAAGCTCAACATCATAGTCATCAGAAAAAAATACAAAACAACACTGCAACAAGCTATTTAAGACAGTTTGATTGTTCCTTCTAAAACTCCTGTTGGAAATGAATTGCTATTTTAACAGTATTACAACATGGAATTTTAAAGAGGTAATTAGTCTATAAGGGCTACATTCTCACTGTGGTGATTGGTGCCACTACAGATGGGCGACTTTTAGCTCCCTTTTGCTCTCTCTGAGCACATCTGCCTTCTGCCATGAGATGACACAGCAGGAAGACACTTATCCGAGGTTGGCACCATCATCTTGAACTTTCCCTTCTAGACCTATGAGAAAACTTGCTCATTATAAATCATCCAGCATAATATATTCTGTTATAGCATCACAAGGCAAACTGAGACCACTACCATTTTGCGTGAACTGAAAGAAATGTAAGTGGCAATAATAAGTGTGGGCAATGATGTGGAGAACTTAAAATCATATAACACACTGCTAAGGGGAATATAGAATAATAACTCTGCATTGAGTCTGGTAGTTACTCAAATGGTTAAATATAGAGTTATCATATGATTCAGCAATTCTACCTCTCAGTATGTACCTAAGATAAAAGAATGTATACATCCAAAACTGTGCAAGAATGCTCATTGCAGCATAAGAGTAGCCAAAAAGTAGAAACAATCCAAATGTCCACCAACTGATAAAATATAAATAAATAACATCTGGTATATCCACAGAATAGAATATTGTTCATCCATAAAAAAGAAATACAGTGATATATGTTACAATGTGAATGAGCCTTTAAAAATAAGGTTAAATTTTGAAAGAAGTCACTCATAAAAGGATATAGATTTTGTATGACTTTTTTGTCTGAAATGTCCAGAGTAGGCACATGTACAGAGGAAGAAAATGGGTTAAGTGCTGCTTACGTCAGGAAAGCTCAGGAAATATCTCAGGGATAACTAAAGGGTATAAAGACTTCTTGACGTAAACGCTCTGAAAACTGAAAGTAGTGATGGCATTACTACCTGTACAGATACTAAAAACAACATTGGGTACAGTGGTTCATGTCTGCTGACCTAGTTACTAGGAAAGCTTAGGTTCCATTGGGCCTATGAGCTCAGGACCAGCCTGGATAACACAGCAAGATCTTGTCTTAAAATAAAGTAAAATGTTAAAACATTGAATTGTAGCTCGGTGCCAGTGGCTCAGAACTATAATCCTAGCTCGTTAGAAGACTGAGTGAGGTCTGAGGGTCAAAGTTTAATGCCAGCCAGGACAGGAAAATCCACAGGACTCTTCTCTCCAGCTAACCAGCAAAAAAGACAGAAGTAGAAGTGTGGCACAAATGGTAGTATACCAACTAAAAAGGTCTGTGAGAGTACAATGTCCTGAGTTTAAGACCAATTACTGGCACCAAACAAACAGACAAAAACAAACAAACAAACCTAGACTTTAAAATCTAATCTAATGTGGTTTCTTAGAACTTGCTTCCCTTCCTTTTGTTTCTCCCTTCTGTTAATTCCCAGCACCACAGTGTAGTACATACCTTTGATATATAATATGATGGTCTTCTTCCTCAAAGTCCATAACCTAAGTTGAATAGTGAGGAAAGCTACAGACAAATCTCAATAGATAACTGATGGGCTTCAGAACTCTAAAAGTCCTCAAGAAGGAAAGTCTGAAAATTTGTGAGAGTAGTAGAGGCCTAAGGAGACAGAATGATTAAGTGTAATGTGTGTCTTGGATGGGAATCTGGAATAGGAAAACACTGAAAATGTGAATAAACTAGAAACTTAGTTAATAACATGTGTCAATAAGAGCTAAGTAAGTATGCAAAATGTACTATATTAAGGTAAGCTGTTCATAGTACAGGACATTTGGTGCGGATTCTCTGTATTGCCATCACAATTTTTGAGGGAGATGGGAGTAGTCCTGGGGTTTGAAGTAAAGGCCTTATGCTTGTGAGGTAAGTGTTGTACTATTTGAATGATATTCAGTACTTTTTGCTTTAATTTCCTTTGTTTTTGCCCAGGGTTAGCCCCAAACCTTGAACCTTAGAATGTCTAAATCTTGAGTAGCTGGAATCAGCTACCATTCATAGCCCTACAATCTTTCTTTAACTCTAAACTACTTGAAAATAAAATTTATTTTTTAAAATCGTACCATTTTTAGAGCTGAAAGAGAATTGATAACCTTTTAGAATTAACCTCACACTTAGCAAATGAGGAAACTGAAGACTGGATGCTTGTGTGACTAGCTTTGACTTCACAGTCTATAAGCATTACCACCTCCCATTACCCAGTACCTTTGTGTAGAATAAAAAATACACCCATGCACATTGCTGGCCCATGCACAATATATACTTAGAAGGAGACATGGGAAATCAATCACATTGTTCATTTTTTTTAAAAAAGCTAGTTACACAGAAAACCACAGTACTGGCACATGAGTGTAACTGCATATTTTAGGTTTGCCTAACTCTGTGTGTGTGTATATATATTTGTGTGTGTGTGTGTGTGTGTGCACACGCACACACACACACACACACACTGGTACAGGGGTTTGAATTCAGGACCTTTTGCTTTGGCCTGTTTTGGGTTTTTTTTGTTGTTGTTGTTGATGTTTTTTCCTGCTTATGATTATCTCTCTACCACTGCTATTTCAACTTTTTACTAATCAATTGGAGATTTCCCCTTTTAGGTAGTTGTCCCGATAACTGTTACATACATTTTCTGAGTTTCAGTCTTCCTCTTGGCTCTAGAGAATGTCTTCAGAGATACCCTCCCTTACAGCTCTAATGCAAACACAAAAGCTACAGAACTTCAGGTTGTTAAAAATTATCATTATAACCAAGTGGAAATTCTTTCATGTGAAGACATTATTTTCTGGATATAATTCTGAAGAGTGTAAATAATTCAAATGGAAGTGGAAACAGAATGTAAGATCTGACTTTAAAGTCTAAGTACACTCACTGTGAAGACAAATCAGATTTTTTTTTCTGGTACTGAGGTTTGAATTCAAAGCCTCATGCTCACTTAGCTTACTTGCTCGTGGCCGATGACACTTGGCTAGGCTGGCTTTGAGATGAATTTTGTTGGTTAATTAAGAGATGAAATCTCACAGACTTTTCTGCCTGGGGCGGCTTCAAATCAGGATCCTGGAGGTTTCGGCTTCTTGAGTAGCTAGGAATTTTTAAAGGGATGACGCATCAGTGCCTAGCCACACAGATCTTTTTAATGGTGAATTACATTGAGATGTTACTTTTAGCTAATTAAACTTTCTAAAATTTCCCATTTCTTCCTTCCTTCTTCCCTCCCTTCCTCCAACTTTTTCTTTTGTCTTTCTCTTTCTTTCTTTCTTTCCTTTCTTTCTTTCTTTTTCTTTCTTTTTTCTTCCTTTCTTTTCTCTCTCTCTCTCTTTCTTTCTTTCTTTCTTTTTCTTTTTTTTTGTCAGTTGTAGGGCTTGAACTCAGGGCTTGGGCACTGTTCCCGGGCTTTTCAGCTGAAGGTTAGCACTCTGCCATTTGAAGCCACAGCTCTACTTCTGGTTTTCTTGTGGAGATAAGAGTCTCACAGACTTTCCTTCCCAGGCTGGCTTTGAACTACGATCCTCAGATAGATCTCAGCCTCCTGAGTAGCTAGAATTATAAGCATGAGCCACTAGCACCTGGCCTATCTCTTTTACCAGGCATACTTGCCATCTTGGTAACAATTTGAAAATCTCAATGTGATATGACACTATGTAGCCTGTGTTCTAGGTAGTGGCTCTGGTCGCCAGTACCTCTCATTCCCAGGCCCAGGCCCAGGCTGAAGCAGCAGCCACAAGCTGGTATGTGTCTCCTGAGGACAGATGTCAGAGAGCTACAGGAAGTTCACAATGCCTGTTAAGTTTCTGTTCCCTGTGGGCATCAGAGACTTTGGCTCCTATTTTTGTCCTAAACATGAGATTCAATCCCTAATTGCTAAGTGGGGAATAGTACACCAGGAGTCAATAGCACAGGAAGGTTGGAGTACACAGCCCTTTTATAGTAAGGAAGAAGTTAAAAAACAAAAACAAAACAAAACAAAAAAACAAGGATAACCTGCTTAATCTGTTGTGAAATCTGATTACCTCCTCTCTTCATCACCTTCATTCTGGCATTTGAAGTCCTTGTCATGAATTATGAAAATTATTCCTATAGAATAGAAAATATTCTTCTAAAAGTTTAAATTAAGACACAATGATTAAAACCTTGCTTTTCTGGTCTGGGAAGGTAGCTCAGTGGTAGAGTGCTTGCCTTGCATGTGTGAGGTCCTAGGTTCGATTCCTCAGCCCCACAAGCAGAAAAAGCTGGAAGTGGTGCTGTGGCTCAAGTGGTAGAGCAATAGCCTTGAGCTGAAGAGCTGAGGGACAGCGCCCAGGCCCAGAGTTCAGGCCCCATGACTAGCAAAAAAACAAAACAAAAAACCCTGTTTTTCTCTGTGATATATTTTCCCTCTACTGATCAGAAAAAATAAAGTACACCACTCTGCTTTCTACCCTTGTGGCAGAGTGGGCTTAGAATGAAGCAATGGGCATTATTTGATGAGTGCCACAGACAACACAGAGCAATACAAAGGAGCCATTAGCTTCTTGACACCGTACTGAATCACGGCCCTGTCTCTCAGTTAGTGACAGCAAGCTACAGGTACCTCATGCCTGTAATCCTAGCTACTCAGGAGGCTGAGACCTGGAGGTTTTTGGGTTGAAGCTAGCCAGGGTAGAAAAATCTACAAGACTCCATCTCCAGATAACCAGCAAAATGCCAGACTGGAGGAGTGGCTGAAGTGATAAGTGTCCAATATGGTAGAGCACCAAGCTGAGTAGGAGTTTGAAACCAAGTTCAAACCCTCATACTTGAAACCACACATGTGCATGCATGCACACATACACTCATTTCTAAGTCAATGTAAATGTTAAGACATGTCATAGATTTGCTTTAAGAATAATGAAATTCTACAATAATTTTTCATCCACTGCAAGATACACTGTTAAAATGGAGTGATAATAAGTAATGATGGGTACAATGAAAGGTCAAAGAAGACTTAATTTATTGAATTCCAGGCACTGTGAAGTGCTGCACAGTTCTCTGCTAAATCTACTGTCATTGTTCTGAGACTAGAATAAATAAAATGCAGCTCTAAGTTCTGAAGGATTTTATACATCTTGTCAGGATAGCATAACTTTAAGATGACTGTCTAAATATTTTCAAATATCAAACCTGATGCAACAGAGGCTTAAACAAGGTTGAAAACAGATTTTGTTTTCTCCCTCATATAAAACCCAAAAGATAATCTAGAACTTGTACAGCCACTCAAAGGTGCTATCAAGGAATGAGCTACCTCCAGTCTTAATAAGCTATCCTAACTTTATCCCTCATAATCACAATATGGTAGCTTTCTAAACCAGAATTGGCAAGAGCTTTGTCTTTCACATATTTCTCTCCTCCCCTCCCCCCCTCTGCTCTCTCTTTCAGGAAGCCCTTCCTAAGAACTTGGATTAAAATCTCATTGGCAAAAACCATGTCATGTCTCCCACTTTCTTGCTGCAAAAGAATCTGGGAAGGCACACACTACTAGCTTGTTTATTGACTTATATAGAGAGGAATTTAGACAAGGAGATGGTTGGAAATGCATGTTGAGTGAACCAAAGTATAGTGTCTGATATAGACAGAACCACGAGATGAATCCGATACAACATGGCCTAGCACCACTATACCATACTCACAAGATGCTTTGAAGGAGCAGAATGGTTTGGAAGCCAGTGCCAGTGGGCTGACACTTGAAAGAATGATTTATTAGATAGCTAGAAACATTTTCTCTGGAACAAATAAAGAGTTGTTCAAAAATTTGAAACAGTGACACCTGGGGAATTGAGTGTAGTTTATGTGAAAGAGGACTTAGAAAGGTTAACAAGGTCAAACAACCATAAAATGTTTGCCCTGGACCCGAAGTGCCAGTACCATAAGCCCAGTCTGCATCTTTTTGTTGTCGTTGTTCTCAGCAGCCTTGGTTCAAGTATGACCCTAGGTCAGAGGCCTCCATTCAGAATCTTGCTTCTCAAAACCATGAACCACCTCAACTTGATGTCATCTGTTGCTTCTTTATAGAAGTTTCTTGGATTTAACTCATGCTCAGAAAACTCAGCATTCTGTAAACTTATTAAACCTCATCCGGTATGACAATGCCACAGAGGTTCTCAGAAAAAAGCCTGTCCAGTTATATCAAACTCAGGCCCATTAGCCCATCACAGGTACACATAGAGTAGATGCATCCACTATTATGTGCTTTGTTAGCTTTCTTGTATCTGAAGGCATTTTATATCCAGTTCCCTGTGAAGTATGGGAAAGGAGGAGGCAGAGAATATGATCTGACAACCTTAATACATACATCATTCTGTAGCAAGGAGAAGCAAGTGCTTTGTAATCCTAGCGTTACCACTTACTATGCAGCTCTATGTCACTTAATCCCCTCATGTACTTTCTAACAAGCACTATGAGAATTTACTGTCACTATAATGAAAAATGGTTTGTCTATGGCCATATCATTCTACATGTGCCCATCTGATCTTGTTTGAGCTTGGCAGTTAAGCAGGCTTGGGCTCGGGTAGTCCTTGAAGAGGACAACTAGAGTTTTAATGAACATACAATGCCTCATAGGTCAGTTTGTGCTGTGAAGCCATAAATACAATTCAGGTTTGGAAATGCACCCTTGGTATAGAATGATAATGAATGTATTAATCAATGATCAGCAATCTTAGGCAATATCAGTATCTTTTACTCCTACTTTCTCTTTGCAGGCCTTTTCCATCTCCAGGTTTGACTTTTTTAAGGTGTCCCAGTTCTAACAACCAGGTCAGATGTAAATATATTAATTCTAGCTTTGCCTGACTAAAAGCTATGGTATACTTGCATTAGAGAAACTTAGTAATTAGACCATGGAATTGTAAAAGTCCAATTCAATTTCAATTTACAACATACACAAATAAATCAGGCTGTAGACACACTTGGAGAGGGATTTTTTTTTGTTGCTGATCCTAGAGCTTGAACTCAGGGCCTTGTCCCTGAGCTGCTTCTGGATTAAAGCTAGCACACCCACTTGAGCCACAGCTCCACTTCCAGCTTTTGATGTATAGTTGGAGATAAGACTCTCAGGGACTTTCCTGACTGGGATGGCTTAGAGCTCAGCTTCCTGAGTAGCTAGAATTATAGATGAGAACCACCAGTACCAGATGAGGTTTGATTTTGTGGCAGATATTAAAAAAAAAAAAAAAATCCAGTACATTTCTACAATCACACAGGCTCCTTTGCAAATGTAGGCAACTGTAGTTTGGCACAGTTCTAACCAATGACATGTACATAAAGAATCTCGCAGGTTTCCCAGAAGAAAAATATGATCACTTTTGGCTACAGCACAGTCTCATTTTTCTATGTAGACAATGCACTCTTCCCTATGCTGTATGTCTGCAGTTGCTTAAATAAATACATATGCATTTTCCCAATAATTTTTTATCTCCCCATGGACATCACTCAGACCTATATGTTAACAGGACAGCATTGTCTCTTCTTTAGATATGACAGAAGGGATTAAATGAAAACAAAGCTGTCAGCTCTTGGAACTTCAAGTTATATAGCTACGGGTTTAATGTATCAAACTGGACAACGGAGATCCTAGAACTGGTACATAGTAGTGTCAAAAAGGAGCCTGAAAAAGAAGCCTCTTTAAGAAATAGTCCTGGAACTCCATGATACAGAATGAAGGTAGGTCAGGTGGCAGTGGTTCATCCCTATAATCCTAGCTACTCAAGAGGCTGAGATTTGAGGATCAAGGTTTGAAAGTCACACCAGGCAGAAAACCCCATGAGACTTATCTCCAATTAACCCCCAAAAAGCCAGAAGTAGAGCTGTGACTGATAGAGTGCTAGGTTTAAACAAAAAAGCTCAAGGACAGCTCCCAGGCCCTGAGTTCCCATTACCAGCAAAAAGAAAAAGAAAGCAGGGTTGGAATGTGGTTCAACTTGTAGTCAGCCCAGGAAGCAAGTCAAGCTAAATCAAGAACCTGAGTTCAAGCGCCAATATCAGCAAAAGAAAAACAAAACAAAACAAAGCTAGTTCCCTATAGCTCCTACCATGTACAAAGTTAACTCAATAATTATCAATACATTAGTTATAGGAGCTAAACACGGGAAAAATATAATCTTCAACTTTATAATGGATTTAAAAAAAATTTTTTTTATTGTAAAGATACTATACAGAGGGTTACAGTTACATGAGTGAGGTAATGAGTACACTTCCTCTTGAACATTGTTACCCCCTCCATTGTTTTCCCCCTACCATCCCCTCCCTCCCTCCCTTCCCCAAGGTTTTTTTTTTTTTTGATTGTGATTAAGTGATTACTTAATTTCCGGAAATTCACAGTATTGTGGAATAATGATGCTCATTTAAAGTCACAAGTTCATTCTAACTTTCCTGGAGCAAATTGTCTATCACAGTCTGTAATATATAACGGTGCTCACATGTTATATACCATATATGTGATCAGCAGCATGGGGATATTTGGTAGTGGTTCAACCAGATGAGTGGGAGTTCTTTGTTTCTTAAGTCCTGTTAGTTTTGTCATATCACCTAACATTTTGGATTTATCATCCACTTATCAGGGAGACCATGTACTGTTTGTCTCTTCGTTCTTGGCTTACCTCGCTCAACATGATTCCTTCTAGCTCCATCCATTTCCCTGCAAATGCCATTATTTTGTCATTTCTAATGGCTGCATAATATTCCATTGTGTATAAGATACCACAATTTTTGGATCCATTCATCTGTGGTGGGGCATCTAGGTTGTTTCCATATCCTAGCTATTATAATGGATTCTTATAATAGTGAAATCAATAACAATAAAGGAAAAATAGATTTGCTTTAAATTTTTAAACTTTTATTTTCACAAAAGCTTTTTTAAAAAAAAACTGCCAGAGAATAACATACCTTTCTCAGAATCCTGCACCAATTTTTTTTTGGTCCGGTCATGGGGCCTGAACTCTGGGCCTGGGTGCTGTCCCTCAGCTCTTCAGCTCAAGGCTAGTGCTCTACCACTTGAGCCAGCGTGCCACTTCTGGCTTTTTTCCTTTTTGCGTATGTGGTGCTGAGAATCGAACCCAGGGCCTCATGCATGCAAGGCAAGCGCTGGAATACTGAGCAACCTTCCCAGCCCTCCTGCACCAATTTAAAACAATCTTATACATTTAAATTGAAAGTTGATATCAAAATTTACAACTCTGGTGGGCCAGGCCTGGGGGCACATGCTTGGAAATCCCAGCATTTGGAAGGCCAAGGATGATCTTGAGATGAAGGCCAGCCTGGGCCAGAGACCATCTCCAAAAACACAGAAGCAAGAATGATAAACAAATTGTATACAAATACACAGTAATATTATTCAGCCACAAAAAGATGCTACAAAAGGTATGACCAAACACATGCTAAGTAAAAGAAGCCACACCAAAAGAAGGTCTAATTCTCAAGCTAGAGGTGATGAGTGTACCCAATGTGCCTATAGGTAATGACGGCATTGTTTTCAGTGGTTTGTTATGTTAATTTCCTGCTCAATTAAAGAAAAAATAGGTAGCTGGCTCAAAGATCAAATGTATTTGGTAGAGGTATTTGCTTGCTATAAATGTATTGGAAAGCCTTTATTTTCCACATTAGGATATACAATGGTGTAAAATAGAACAGATTTCTAATTCTGAGTAGCCTTTGTGGACATTCACCCAGTTTTCTTGTTTCTTCTCTGTTCCTTTCTGCCTTTGAATATTCTTTCCACCCTAAAATACCCACCATGGGTAGGTAGTAAATGCAGAATGTCACCTTGATAACTATGAATGGCTTTGGCATGAAGAAATCAGTAATTAAAATGTAGATATTGGATAAAAATAATTAAAATGGCACTATGGGATTAGGAGGTATCTTAGTTTCATCCGTCCATGCAATTCCTGCCATTGAACATCTTTTCAGCACTTTTGTGCCAACTGTCACTTTTTTTTTGGGGGGGGGGGGAAGGTCCAGTCATGGGGCTTGAACTCTGGGCCCTCAGCTGTTCAGCTCAAGGCTAGCACTCTACCACTTGAGCCACAGCGCCACTTCCAGCTTAATTCCTGTCATTGAACATCTTTTCAGCACTTTTGTGCCAACTATCACCACTTTTTTTGGGGGCGGGGAGAGGGAGTCCGGTCGTGGGGCTTGAACTCTGGGCCCTCAGCTCTTCAGCTCAAGGCTAGCACTCTACCACTTGAGCCACAGTGCCACTTCCAGCTGTTTTCTTTTTGCTTATGTGGTGCTGAGGAATCGAACCCAGGACCTCATGCATGCAAGGCAAGCGCTCTACCACTGAGCCACCTTCCCAGCCCCGTAACCAACTTATTTATAGAAGTACCCAGTGCTTAGTATTCAGACAAGTTATGTAGTTTTACCCATGTATTCATTAATATAATGATATGATAAAAACATTTTCTCAGAGTTCTACAGGCTAGAAGTCTATGTGGCCACACTTCTTTCTGAAGACTCTAAGGAAGACTATCCTCCCTTTATCAGGTTGTGGTGGACCCAGTCTCAGTACAAACTCCAACTTCAACCTCCATCTTCATGGAGTTCACTATGACTTAGTATTTTCTTCTGTTCTTAATGGGAACATGATTGGATTCAGAGCAATTCTAAATCCAGGAAGATTTCTACTTAAAGTCTTAACTAATTACATCTGCAAAGAGTCTTACTTTCCAAATCAGGTCACATTCTGACATTCTAGCTGCACTTGAACTTGAGGGTGAACTATTATATGAGCCACAGGATTTCCCATTTAGACCCAGTAATGTTTATAAAACAAAGAACAATAAAACCCAAACACTCTCAAATTCAAATTTAGCTTGATAAAATTAAAAATAATTTCCCCTCTCTGGAAAAATTTAAAACTTACACATGGACCATGGGATTAGGAGAAGTCTTAATCTTCAGAAGAAAACTAAATGAAACAAATCAAGTTGAGTTCTCCCTTTTATTTGACAAAAACTGATGTAAATAAAGACTACCTTTTGATCAAAACAAATCCTGTCACTGCTACATTATTTATGAATAATTAAAAAAATAATTCCAGCTTTGCATCATGACAATTCAACAAATCTTCTAGAATTCAGAAGCCTTCATATTTATGGTTCCTAATAGAAAAGTCTTTTTAAAATTATATGCTTAAGCCCATGTTTTTTTGTTTTTTGTTTTTGTTTTTTGCAGTGCTGGAGACAGAACTCGGGGCCTTGCGTATGCTAACTATATGCTCTGCCACTGCATTATATCTTCATCCAGGCCACATTATTTTTAAAGCATTTGCAATAACTTTTCAAAATTTAGAAAGTGAAACTTCATAACCATTTTAGTGTTCAGTACAATATGTAAAATAGTCCTGTGTCAACTACTTGAAATGTATAAGTCGATAAGATCTTCAAATCCCAAATCATAAATATAAATCCTTAGTATTTAGGTAATTTTGTAAATAAATTACCAAATGAGAGGACATGTTGGTTATATTATATTTTTCAAACTATTTGAACACATTGCTTAATATATTTTAACACAGTGTATTTTTCTATATTAATAGTTAATTCTATTATAAATTTTAGGGAATTGTTTCTAATGCATTGAAATTCCATATGAAAACTAAGTACTTACTTAAAAAATTTATATAAGACAATAAATATGAATCCAATGTAGAACCTGAAGTTAGACTGTTCCTTTGGAACATAAACATCTAACTTTGATCATAAACATCTTAACATAAATACAAGTCATCAAATAATAGAGAAGAAAAATAACCTTGCATTTCTTATTAATACTAAAAATACCAGATCAAAACAGATATATCATTTTATACTATCAACAACCTGCAACACAAAATTTCTTATAAATGGCACAAACAAAAAGTGATGAAGAAATACAGATATAAAGTTTCAAAGATAAATGCCAACATACACAATTTACATACACATCACGTTTTATTATGCCAAAACTACATTACTTGAACTTAACTGGACGGTCCCAATTTACTGTGTGTGCAGTATTTATACTGGCTCCAAGACTGAGGATGACTTACGCTTTTACAATTGACATCACAATTAAACATGAACTATTTACATAAACATTAAAATAAATTTATTAAATATAGCTTGGGTGAAAAATGTAAGATTTTTCCATATATGAAAACATTATAAGAGCAGCTTTAGATACTTTTATTTTTTAAAGAACAGAAGATCTGTTTTCAAAAAAGTAAGGTGCCATTTTAGAAAAAAATTTATATATAACTGAATTCTCATGGAAGAATACTGGATGAAAAACAAAACATGTTAGAGGTTAAGACTTACTTTCCAGTTACTTGGATCTGAAAATAAGGCCAAAACTAGGCTTGGAAATACTGCTTGCTTTTCCTTTAAATGTAGACCAAATATTATATACAATTATTTTGTTTTGGAATAATTTCTTTGAAAAAGGAATATACTTGTAACCAAATTTGCATAAATAAATGACAAAATTTTCAGAACTAGCTTTTTGAACACTATCTTCAAATGGATTCTTAGTAGAAAGATTAAGTGCTTTCTTTAAAAAACAAACATACAAACCTTGCACCCATGCAAAAAGTTTAACTTTTAAAAAAAATCAAACTATGCTCATTATTTTTCCCAGTCTAAATATGTATTTTTCTATTTTGAGCTATGTAAAAAGTTGGTAGAATAAAGTAGTGTGCAAATTTTTGAAGAAAGTTTACTACCAACCTCTACAGTATATGGAATCTAGTAATGCTATAAACTAATGTAAAACACACAGACTTCAGAAAAAATTGCCTTGACCATTTTTTTAACCAGTCCATTGTCTTCTTTCAAATCATTACCTGCTAGTACTCCAAAAGTACAGAACTATTTCTGAAAGGAATGGGCAATTTATTTAAAATAACTTGGCACAATGACAGCTTAACAAAGGTTCTGAATCACTTCTTAAAAAAAAACAACCCAAACCCCACCAATAAAAACACTTATCCATTCTTGGTTCATATACCACCTAATTATTAGGAATGTCTCCAAGCTCAAATTCACATATAATCCCTAAAAAGGAAATGCAGCATCTCTGCACACTACATGGCAGGAAAGAAAACAAATGGACTGTATGTTCATTACATAATGGCCAAAGTCATTTGAAAAGGTCATTAGTGGCAATTCTAAATACCAGGGACCTTTATACAAAAGGAAGTGTTTTTCCTCAGGGACTAGAAATGTTTTGTGGGACATTTCTTAGCCCACTGTTGGCACTGTTGTTAAGGACATTGCTGGCTAAAAGCTTTATCACACATCTGCATTTGCATGGTCTCACTGTTGATAACATAAAACATTTTTGTTCCTTCTAAATTGCTCTTGATTCCGTAGACAACTATATGCTAATTATTACTCAACCTAACACAGGGAGCAAAACTGACAGGACTGCAAACACAACTGCAATTTAAGAAGCCAAAAGGAAATATGTTGGCAAGCTAAATGCTTACACAAAAAGATGCTTGCCTTTTAAGATAATAGTGTGAGGGAAACTGAAAAAAATATTTAAAGGTCTTTAGTACTCTTAAAACCACATTTTTGTGGGAAAAGAATGGTTTCTTCACAGTAAAAATTTTACTTTCCTATCTCATACTATTTAGTGTCCAGATTTATACAGAGACTTGAAAATAGAGCTACCTGGAAGCATATATGTTTTTCTTTCCTTCTTTCCTTTATTTATTTATTTATTATTATGGTGGTACTCAGGGTGTCTTGCTTGCTAGATAGGTCTTCTTTGAGCCATGCTCCCAGCCCATGGAAGCATCTTTAGACTGCCTCTTAAAGAGGCTAACTTTTAATAAACTGGACTGAAAAAAAAAAACCAAAAACCTTTTATGCCCTTCAGAATAAGACAGGTTTTTGTGCTTTATTTATTCATGGTCCTTTTGAGTTGAGAGAACAGCTTTTTTGATATTTTCAGATTAGACCTACAAGGACTGAGTGAATACCCATATGAAGATCACTTTTAAGAAGACGATTTTGTGTCTCTAAAGGAGCGGCTGCTGATGGTAACTTGTGGGCTGCTGTGCAACTGAATGAGCAGGCACGGCTACTGGAAAGCCTGCTAGCTGTGGCAAATTAGAAGCGGTATTCTGGTAAGATGACATGTCCACAGACATCCCCATCTGCTGTGTGTAAGCAGCTGTACCAGTAACTGATTGAAGATTAGAGTTCAGGCTCAGGTAAGCAGGATTGGAAACAGTGTCTTGTCCAGTGCTACAAACAAAATTTTAAAAAGAAAATCACATTTACTTTATATTATCTATTATGGTCAGAAATCAGTCATCATGACAAAAATGCCTTCTCAGCCAGGCCAGCCCCAGTAGCACATGCCTGTAATCCTAGCTACTCAGTTGGCTGAGATCTGAGGATCCTGATTCAAAGACAGCCCAGGTAGGAAAGCCTCTGATCTTCACTAAATGACTAAACTACCAAAAAAGCTGGAAGTGGAGCTTGGCTCAAGTGGTAGAGTGCTAGCCTTGAGCAAAAGGCAGCTCAGAAACAGTGTAGGGGCCCTGAGTTCAAGCCCCGGGGACTGGCGCCCCCTCCCGCAAAAAAATCCTTCTCTTTTTAAAAAGTTTATATACCTCAAATATTGTTTATATATGTGCTAATACATACATATATCTTTTAAAAAAAGGAATGCTCAAAATTCAACAAAATGTAGATTATCAGGTCCATTTAACTTGCTTTCTCCAAAATCTCTTAGTGAAAATATTTAAAAACTGAGGAGATGCTAACTATTCCTGACTGTGGTCATCTTGGCCAGTTCTAAAGAAAATAGAGGGCCAGGCGCCAGTGGCTCAAGCCTGTAATCCTAGCTACTCAGGAGGCTGAGATCTGAGGGTCGAGGTTCAAAGCCAGCCTGGGCAGGAAAGACTCTGAGACTGCTGTCTCCAATAAACCACCAGAAAACCGGAAATGGCGCTGTAGCTCAAGTGGTAATGCACTGGCCTTGAACTGAAGAGCTGAGGGACAGAGCCCAGGCCGAGTTCAAGCCCCACAACTGACCAAAAAAAAAAAAAAAAAAAAGAAAGAAAGAAAGAAAGAAAAAGAAAATAGAGGCCAAATTCAAGGGCACCTATAGCACATACACTCTACTTCCCACTCCTAACCTGGCAAGCTCTTCAAACTTTCCACTTCTCACTTTCAAAAAGAGAATAGTGGCCTCTGTAAGTCCACAATCTGCCCTCAGGAAAATATAAAACAACAGTTCACTTATTGATACTACCCACATACACATGGACACAACTCAGGGAAAAACAATGCTCGACAGGAAATGTACTCATTCATTACCTACTTATGTAACTGTAACCCTTCTGTACAGTATTTTTACAATAAAAAACATAAAAACAATTCACACCTGTGGCTTAATGGTAGAATTCAAGACCCAGGACTGGCAAAAAAAAAAAAAAAATCACACCGAATGGAAGAATTTTTGGGGTGATTTTTTTTCTGTAACTACTATGAGAAAGCTTTCTTTTACAACATATAATTTTAAATTATACAAAATACTGCTTGCAATGGACAAGCATTAAAGCCAGTACTATATTCATTTTTCCTCCTAAATCCTATTGGAGTAACAAAATTTTATGTCTTAATTTAGTCAAAAGTCAATATAAAAAGGCTATTTACTCTTCAGATAAGACCTAAAATTCATAACATGGTATTTAAGAATGAAAAAGGATCAATATGATATACTGAATGAGTATTTTCTGTACAGAAGTAAAAGATTTCCAAAATATGAATGTCAGAGAAGTGTTTGTGTTAAAAAAATTAAACTGAAAAATGCAGTTCAATTCTTTTCTTTTCCTTTCTTTCTTTCTTTCTGTTTTTGTCAGTCATAGGGTTTGAATCCAGGCCTGGGCACTGTCCCTCAGCTTTTCAGTTCAAGGCTAGAGCTCTACCACTTGAGCCACAATACAACTTCTAGTTTTCTGGTAGTTTATTGGAAATAAGAGTCTCACAGACTTTCCTGCCCAGGCTGGCTTTGAACCATGATCTTCAGATCTCAGCCTCCTGAGGAGCTAGAATTACAGGCATGAGCCACGGTGCCCAGCTCAACACTTACTTTTTAATGGTCAAAGTAACAGATTTTTTAATACTTAGGGGCATATGCAGATACATGTCTGGGACTTCACTAGGCTAATTTTACAGCATCTCACTAAAAGCACATGATGGGCTTAGTCTCTACAAAGGATCATTACTGTGTCCTTAGGGACTGAAACTGTAGGTCTAAGTCTTGGTGACCATCACACTACGGTTAGCAAAGCTAATGAATAGATACTTCAATAACTCATTTTAGGAGTAAAATTGGAACTATTCTTATAAAAAGAAAGGTCTACATAGTCTCATTCTGAAAGACTTTGAAAAATTCACACAGCACTCCTAAACTTACCTTAAATATGGAGTTGGCGCAGGATGGATTGTTACTGAAGAATTTACATGTGGAGGAAGGGATCTGAGTGAACCAATATGATCTGGTCCTAGGCCATAGCTTACTTGGTGAGTGCTCTGACCCATATAGTTTCCACCATGTGATTGAACTGGATATGTCTATCAATGAAAGAGAAAAAAATCGACTCACTGTTCTCTCAGACATTTACCTAATAGATCTAAAACTTTAAAGGAAAGAAAATGTTAAAATTTCTTTGGCGAGCAATCTGATTCCACCAACCTATCCACCTAAGAACAAAAAGCAGAGCAAGAGAAATGTATTATTTGAATTGTGAGATGGCAATCCCTCTAAGAGTACAACTTAATGACAATAAAATATTTTTTTTTTTTTTGTCGGTTGTGGGCTTGAACTCTGGGCCTGGGCGCTGTCCCTTAGCTCTTCAGCTCAAGGCGAGCGCTCTACCACTTGAGCTACAGCGCCACTTCCGGTTTTCTGGTGGTTTATTGGAGATAGGAGTCTCACGGTCTCTCCTGCCCAGGCTGGCTTTGAACCGCGATCCTCAGATCTCAGCCTCCTGAGTAGCTAGGATTACAGGCGTGAGCCACCAGCGCCCGGCCAATAAAATATTTTTTAAAAAGCAGAGCACTTCCAATTCGGTGTCAGATATATGAAAAGTCATGGCTTGTTTGGTTATTCCTTTGTTTCGTAAGAGTGAAGAAAGACAAAAAGAAAAGAGGTAGTATATTTTTGAGTAGTGGGTTGGAATCTAATCTACAGTACCTGTGCCTTTGAAGCAAAGTCCATCATCATTTCAAGATGAATGGCTTTCTTTACTTTCATTCCAGAATGACTCATTTAACTCCTTTATCTAAGCCAGGCACTGGTGGCACTCCTATAATCCTAGCTACTCAGGAGGCTGAGATCTGAGGATTGCAGTTCAAAGCCAGCCCAGGCAGGAAAGTCCATGAGACTCTTATCTCCAATAATACCACCAAAAAACTGGAAGTGGCACAGTGGCTCAAGTGGTAGAGCATTAGCCTTAAGCTGAAGAGCTCAGGGACAGAGCCCAGTCCCAGAGTTCAAGGCCCATGACCAAAGAAGAAACAAAAAACATTAAAAAAAAAATATTCCTTTCTATAGAAGAAGGGTTGAAAAAGAGTGTTATCAAAATGTTAAACCTTCTCTGGCAACTTCTATATGGCCTGCCTTTATATCAGATAGAACAGAGGTAACTGTGGGTAAACCAGAAGATGTATCCTCATTAAAAAAAAAAAAAAGGACTAAGTAACTAGATCCTTATATGTGCCTGGCTTAATATTCATGAAAACAATTCTTAAGAGTAGAGTCTACTTATACATAGTCAATTGTGCCCATGTTCAACAAATTATTTTAAGTTAATGATTTTTAAGCAATCACCATTCACATTAAAATTTAAGATAGTAGGAATGCCAAAAAAACGTACATTAAGTACAATCACATTACCTCTTCAGCAAACATGTAACAACCCACTAGCAAGAGGCTAAGATTGTAGAAAGAAAACTCTCGGTGTTTTACTGTTTCTGAGTGACTTTCACAGACACAACACAACTAAATATATATTACCCTCTTAGCTTCTAGTTGAGATATTTTTCAAATTAAAATAGAATTTTTGAATATCTCAAAATACTCATGTGTAAAGAGAACAGATAGGGTGGATAGTGTTATGCAAAGAAACAAACAAAATTAGCTTTTAAAAAATTAGTTGTGCTTAGCAAGACAGATTATGGAACACAACTAAACACAAAAGCCTGACACAGGAACAATCACAATAACCATTTTCAGACACATAAAGAAGCAAACACAGTTCTATCATAAAATGTGTAGTGATTTTTTTGTTTCATTTTCATAGAAGCAACAAACAATTCTTTGTAAACACAAGTAATAATGGATAAACTCTACGAGTGTTTTTGTTCCTCAAATCCTATATAATTTTCAAAGTTCAGACATGGCATATTTGATAACTGCATCTTGTCTGATGTGACAGTTACCACAGTAACCATTTTTTTTTGGTCGGCCGTGGGGCTTGAACTCTGGGCCTGGGCGCTGTCCCTCTGCTCTTCAGCTCAAGGCGAGCGTTCTACCACTTGAGCTACAGCACCACTTCCGGTTTTCTGGTGGTTTATTGGAGATAGGAGTCTCACGGTCTCTCTTGCCCGGGCTGGCTTTGAACCGCGATCCTCAGATCTCAGCCTCCTGAGTAGCTAGGATTACAGGCGTGAGCCACCAGCGCCCGGCCCAGTAACGATTTTTTTTTAGCTAAACAATTTCATTATGTTCAGTCATCTAATTTATGCACCTACATTCTACCTATCCTCCTTGGTGTTTCCTTCACACATTTCTTTACATACCAGTTTTCAAAAATTTAACACAAATTTTCCCATCCAAGCTTGTTTTGAATTTCATTGCAAATTGGGTAAAATGTAAACAACTTCTCAATGGCAATACTGGCATTCATTTCAGCTGTCAAGCACAAAAAGGGGAATATGAAAAAAGGTTTTGAGCCAGGCGCTGGTGGCTCACGCCTGTAATCCTAGCTACTCAGGAGGCTGAGATCTGAGGATCGCGGTTCAAAGCCAGCCTGGGCAGGAGAGACCGTGAGACTCCTATCTCCAATAAACCACCAGAAAAACCAGAAATGGCGCTGTAGCTCAAGTGGTAGAGCGCTCTCCTTGAGCTGAAGAGCAGAGGGACAGCGCCCAGGCCCAGAGTTCAAGCCCCACAACCGAAAAAAAAAAAAAAAAGAAAAAAAGGTTTTGCATCTCATAGACCTCCATATATCTTCATTATAAATGAATTTCTAAAAATAATATGTCATGCATCTACGGAAATAAAAAGCATCCTCTGAGGACAAAGGAAGTTTATTAACTTATAATCATGGAAGTAAAAAAAATCTTGAAAGTTATCTTTAAAGAAATATTCGAGTTTCTTGTTTAACAGCACCAGTACTTCATCCAGAGGTCAGGAAATCAAAGGACATGTGTTCTATACTTAGAAAAAGGATTTTATATGTATGTAAAGATTTATACTTCATATTTACAAAGGCAAACAAAAAAGAATATCCCTAATACACTTAATGGTATTTCACTATCAAAAAATATATGTATCTGTCTAATATTATCTAACTTTTCTGGGGAACACTGTTTAGCTAATACTTTTGTTGGAACTCAGGGTCTTAAGCAGCTAAAGCTGAATAATGCCTCTAATTATTTTTGCTTTAGTTATTTTTCAGATAGTCTCTCACACTTTTTTGATTCTACTAAGACCTCTCATGTAGCTGAAGGAGAGTCTTATGCCACTATGTTCATCCTAGATAAGACTTCTTGAAACTATCAAAGATAAATGGTTTGGATATGCAATGCCCCATATCTAAACTACAGTACTTATTATTCAGTTATTTGTGAATACTTCCTTGAAAAGAAATCCCTCATAACACTTCAGTCACACTTGCAATGATGAACTTCTTGACTCACATCCCAGGATGACTCATCCAAATCCTTCTAGGAACAAAGGTTGAAAAATAATGGTATCCAGGTGTCAAGCCCTCTCTGCCAACTTCTATTGTATCACCAGATAGTGCAGAAGGAGCTATGAATAAACCAAAAGATGTATCCTCATTTAAAATATGTACTTTTTGTAAAAAAGGCCAGACACCATTGCCTCATAACTCTAATCCTAGCTACTCAGGAAGCTTGAAGATTGCAGTTCGAAGCCAGACTGGGTGAGAAAGTCTGTGACTCTTATCTCCAATTAACCACCAAAAAGCCAAAAGTGGTGCAACTGTGGTTCAAGTGGCAGAGCACTAGCCTTGAACAAAAGAGCAAAGAGAGCACCCAGGCTGAGTTCAAGCTTTAGGACCGGCATGTGCGCACACACTTACATACCTGTGTAAGCATGCACACACATGGCTTACATAGTTAGATCACACTTAATACTTAATGTTCTTAAGTTTTCTTAATATGAAGTATTCTTAGTACTTAATATTTTACCTGCCTACTTATACATAGCCAATGGTGACATGTTTAGTATTTTTAAGCAACAACCATTCACCTTAAAAAAAATCCATTCATAAAAGATCATGTGTTGAAGGTTTGGTGCCCTGATGATGGCGATACCAAGAAGTGACTGGATCGTAAGTGTATCAACTTCACCAATGGATTAATCCACTGATGAATTCACGGCTAAATAAATTCATTACTGAATGAAGGAGGTAAGGCCTTGTTGGTGAAAGCAGACACGCCTCTGAAGCTTTATCTGGTCCTCAGACCACCTTCTCTTCCCTACAGCTGTGGTGCCATGGGTCTCTGCAGCTTCCCACCATGTCTCAGTCTCACCTGGATTTTAACATCTGAAACTTTGAACCAAAATAAATCTCTTTATGTTGACTTTTTTTCAGGTATTTTGTTGCAGTAATGGAGAACTAACACAGTAAGCCTTACACTTTTATTCATGGGCCATACAAATTTTAATACTATGCTCTTAACCATTTTTAACCTTTTTTTTTTTTTAATAATTGTGAAAGTGTTCTCAAAAACATCTTACCTGCACTGGAACCCCCGCTGATACAGATGGGTAATGTGTTGAAGGATGGAGCTTTGAATAAACAGAATAGACCGGGGCTTCGTTCACCAACTTGTTATACAGTTCTAGGGCTTCTAAGACTTTTACATTCAACTCAGACAGTTCTGAATGCTTCCTGATATAGAAGAAAAGGATTTTCACACTCTTCCAGTTTTTAAGCATGTTACTTAGAAATGTAAATTGCTTTTTAAATTTAGCATTCTTCTATTCATATTTTAAGACATTTTATATACAAGGCAAGGAAAGAATTAGTCACAAAGGGAAACAGGAGGAAAAATTAATCATTAGAATAGCTAGACTGATATGACTTTTTAATATTATCGAAAAATTGGTTCCACACCTCACAAAATACAATCAATTCATAATTTTGATGCTAAGAGAATTTCATTTAATACTTTATAGATTTCTCTTGAAAATTCATTTATAAAGAAAAATAGTTTCATAATTTAAGTAAGACTCTAAGTTATAATGATAATTCTCAGTAAAGAAATAGCATGCAGGCAAGGCCCAGAGCCCCTATGAAGTACAACATTCAATATGAAGAGAAGTAAGCAAAAAAAGACAACAGTTTCATTTGTTTATTTCATTATGTTTTTATCCCTGGAAGAACTAAAAAATAATTATCCTTGAAAATGCAAGGAATACCATATGTTCACAAGCTAGCCTTTATTATTCTTGTTTGTTGACTGATCAATACTTGAGAAAACAAATGAAGTCAGGTACTTTACTTATAATAATAAGTACAAATAGACATTTACACATTTGTTCATGGACTCTGAGAAAATCGTTGACTTGTACAATTTTGTTTGTTATCCAGGAGTGATAAATTGACAAATTTATAAAAGTTAAATGGTCACTTTTTGCCTGGCTTAAGCACCCATAAGCCTGATTACTGAATGCAGTTCACACAAGCAGAGGCAGGAAAACAGATACAGGGCTACTATAAGTAAATGACCAGAACTGAGTCATTTCAAATTTTATCACTTGTCCTCTAGTAGAATCGGTTACCTGTAATGTAATGTCTAAACCAAACAACAATAAAAAAGAATGACTATATTAGCTTAACCTCCATCTAGAAATAGAACCAATAGCTACAGAAATTAAGAATATATGTTTACAAGTGTGTGACTAAAAACTAGCCATAAAAATTTGGCCCACATAATATACGGTTGATGAAACACCA
Organism: Dipodomys merriami; assembly: GCF_024711535.1. NCBI lineage: Eukaryota > Metazoa > Chordata > Mammalia > Rodentia > Heteromyidae > Dipodomys > Dipodomys merriami. Next base: position 60,965,957 of record NW_027202270.1, on the reverse strand, counting down.
AGAGAGCACAGTAGAAAGCCATCATTATTGTGTTTGAAATCATCTTTAAGGATCTGGGACACAAGCCCAAAAGCATTAACAACATTTTACTGAATGGCGATGAAAACCATACTAGAAGATTTGGATACTCTAATTCTAGCTTCTTGGGAAGTTGAAATACATAAGATCACAGTTCAAAGCCAGTCTGGGTAGAAAGATCCATGAGACTGCACCTCCAAAATAACAAAAAGCTGAGTTGGAAGTATATGGCTCTAGTGTTAACACCAAGCAAGCAAGCAAGGCACGCCAGCTCAAAACCCTGAGTTCAAATCCTGGTACTGGCAAAAAGCAAATGTTATACTAAAATAAAGAGAAAGTTTAGGAACAAGCAAGGTCCACAGTGGAAGAATTTAAATAGCAACTTAATGGCTGAAAATAATTTGGGAGGATAGCAGATCAGATTACAACAGACTGGAACATATAATTATCTCCAGCAGCAGATTGCTCATCAATAAATCTATTTGCATTTTTTGTATTTAACCTACATGTTTATTCATTTAGTGTTTTCAACGTTCCAAAATCGTATTCTCCACTATGATAGGCATGAAATGTACAACTTAATTTTGACAGTTTTTCTAAGTATATGGAATAAGGAATTGATGACCCATTCGAAGGAAAATATACTCACTCTCCATACATAACGTAAATATTTCTATTGTACTCTTGAGTCCCCAGTAGGCATGAACAGTCAATGAAGCTCTTTGAATATGAAGCATTTTCTAGTACAGGCACTGCTTCTGCCACCAGTGGCCACAGAATAAGAGACTAACAGCTTTCCACAAATTGAAAATGAGGAAACTTAACTCTTACCAGTAATGATTACTCTGAGGTTTTTTTTGTTTTGTTTTGTTTTGTTTTGGGGGGGTCCGGTCATGGGGCCTGAACTCTGGGCCTGGGTGCTGTCCCTCAGCTCTTCAGCTCAAGGCTAGCGCTCGACCACTTGAGCCACAGCGCCACTTCTGGCTTTTTTCTTTTTGCTTATGTAGTGCTGAGGAATTGAACCCAGGACCTCTAGCCACCTTCCCAGCCCTACTCAGTTTTATTGTTCTAAACACTTCTTTTCTTGAATGATAATCTTTTTATTAACAAAACTGAGATTACAAGTCTCTACTTTTTGCCTCATATATTAAGACATCTTTCTGTATGAATAACTAATTCACCAATGACACTGATTTCTAATGGCAGAATGTGTGGATATTTTAGCTACTTCCAAGTTTGTTGTCATGAATAGCATCGTGATGAGCACCTTAACAGCTCTCTGTCTATCAGTATGGACTTGGAATTGCTATATTAAAGGAAACGAATCTTTAGGTCCAAGAAAATTTAAACTTACACCAGCCTCACCTATAATAATTGTGATCATTTTCTCTGTTAATCTTCTCTAGTTTGATCATTAACATTCCTTCACTAAAACAAAGTAGATGTATGAATACATATTTAATACTTCCTCTAAAATATGTCTAAACTACCACTGTTGTTTTATTAATTGCAGTAGGGATTTGCTTTTCACTTTTTGCAAAAAAAAAATTATGTAAAAACCACTCAATGGAATGAAGATGATAATATATAATGGCCTGAAAGCCTCCTGTAAAAGCACTTCATTTCCCTGGTAGAGGGGAAAAGTAGTTCCTGCTCTCCTTAATACTTTGGTGGTGATAATCCTTTTTTTTCTTGTGTTGTTTATAAAATTGGGCATGCAAGGGATAGTCATGTTAGTTAGGGCTCGTCCTTGTCTTCCACCCAGTATGACTTTGTTCTCTCATGCCAGACATAAAACACTGAGGACTGAGAGAAGGACACAGAACCAAGTTGCAAGCTTAGGCCTCTGAGGGCCTATCCTCAAGTGTTGCTGCTATTTCTGAAGAACAGTACAACTAGGTAGGATAGCAAAAATTAAAAGAAGAGAAAAATCTGGGTACTGGTGGCTCATGCTTATAATCTTAGCTACTCAGGAGACTGAAATTTGAGGATCATGGTTCCAAACCAACCCAAGCAGGAAGGTTGGTAAGCCTCTTACCTCTAATTAAGCACCAAAAAGCTGCAGTTCAAGTGGTAGAACATTAGCCTTGAGCACAAATCTATGCAGGGGAGGGGAGGGGAGGGATACAAAGATGTGGGGGGTGGGGAGGAAGAAGAAGAAATTCTGTTGTATTGGATTTCTTCCCAAATTAGGGAAATTTCCCTTGAGGCTGTTAGCAACATCACTACTCACTGCACTATAAGACAATGCTTGGCTAGGATGAAGCTCTGATTTCACTTTGTTCTCAATGGACTTTATTCTTCATTATTCAGTATCCCTTCAATTTCAGCCTATGTAAGAAAATGACTGGCATGCAAAAGGAAAAGTCATCAATTCTACTCATACTCTAATACTGATTATTAGAAAAAAACTGCTAACAAAATTTAAAAAAAAAACACCACCTAGGCCATAATTTAACTATCAGAAGGCAGAGAAAGGAGGACTGAGGCTAGCCAGGAAAAAAAAATCAGTGAGACACTACTTTAAAAAGAAGCCAGTGTGAGGGTACGTGCCTGTATTCCAGCTACTCAGGAGGTAGAGGTAAGAGGATTGAAGTATAAGACCTGTCCAGACATAAGACACTATCTGAAAAACACATTAAATATGAAAGGACTTCAGGTATGGAGCAGGTGATAAGAGTATTCTTGAGTTTAATCCTCAGTACTGAGGAGAAAGCAAAAACAAACAAACAAAAAAAAAAAGCACTGCTTTTAGCTCATAAGAATTTGGGAAACTGAAAAATATTTTCAACAGACAATATAGTTTCACAAAATTTTTCATTACTTCTAAGTCAAAAAAGAAAACCCAAAACAAAAACAAGTGAACACTAATATTTGTTTTTTGTATGAAAAATCTTACCTGTCAATCTCTTCAAGTTTTTCATCTATTATTGGACCCATCTGTTGACAGATATCTGTAAATACAAAAATACTTTCAAATCTAGAAACTTAACCAAGTTTAAGCTAATTTCACTAACTTTTAACAAGACAGTATCCATATCCAACAGCAACCATAATACAGTAAAAATGAAGTTTATGCTAGTGATGATAAAGGACAGACTTTTAATATGATTTAGTACCATTCTATTATTACTGTCATATAACCAATGAACAGGTCACAGTTGATTAAATATAAATATTTTAACTATTTTCAAATTAAACATTGTACATATTTCAAAATGTAAAAGCATATACAATAAATATCACAACATTCTATATTCCAAAAGCAGACTTTTTTTAATTTCTAGATTTTTTTCTTCCTTTTTAAAAAATATATATCTTTAATTGTAAAGATACTGTACAGAGAAGTTACAGTTACATGAGCAAGGTAATGAGTCCATTTCATATTGAGCATTGCTACCCCCTCCTTTGTTTTTCCCTACCATCCCTTTCCTTCTCCCCAGCTCCCACAAGGTTGTAAAGTTCATAGTGTCTTGTACTTCTAATTGTTACAATGGATCATCCTGTATCCTTATTTCATCATTTTTTTTATTTCCCAAAAGCAGACTATCTTCAACAAAAAGATTTAAAATTTATCCATTTACATTTTTCTCTCAAAGGACTATTAAAAAGCATAAGAAATTTGGTTTTGCTTCAGATTTCTTAGAGACTAGAAAATGTCATGCATCAAATGACTACATTACAAAGTTAATATTGAGCATGTAAAATGAAGACCTTTGAAGTCATAGAAGACAATTAAATAAGAATAAGAAAACAGAACATCTGACTTTAAATTAATTTAGTATGCTGTTATTGCCAACTGTGTCCTTCATTTTTGTTGGACTGAAGATTTCCTTAGCCTATTTCATTAGTGGGCTTATAGGAACACAGATTTCCCTTCCTGAAAAGGATATGTGACTGGGTTCTTAAGAGTCATGCCTATAATCTTAGCAATTTGGGATTTTAAGATCCAAGGATCATGGTTAGAAGCCAACCTGGGGAGGTAAGTCTGTGAGACTCCTATTTCCAATTAACCACCAAAAAGCTGGAAGTGAAGTTGTGGCTCAGTAGTAAGGATGCTAACCTTGAGCAAAAGAGCTGAGACATTGCTCAGACCCTGAGTTCAAGTCCCAAGATAGGAATCCAAAAAAAAAAAAAGGATATGTGAAAAAAATTGTATTTTCTATCAAAGTATGTTGCTAAAAAGTTCCTGCTTTGGCCTGGTGGCTAGGCTCTGGTTAAGGAAAAGAGGAACTGCTTTTAGATAAGAAAGAGTTTTTGAAATGTAAGATTTTGTCTTAAACTGGTTTTTCCTCAACATGGAATTAAGACATGTTTCAAACTAGTCAAAAAACAGCAGGGGTGTGGGTATATTTTGAGATTACTTTCATACTGTTAATCTTATGTCAAACTCCCCTATGTAAAAACATTGTATGCTATTCAAACTAGCCAATCATGAGCAGATTGTAGACCTCAGCTCAACCAATCTGAGTAAAGGGGCAGGGTCTGCTGCATTAGGGATAAATAGGGGGACAGCTTGCTGCTCTGTGTGCTTGCTTACCAGATTGTTGGCTGATGGCAACACCTTTCTGCAGAAGTAAATTTTGCCTTGCTGACGCAATACTTTATTTTCACATCTATTGTTGTGATTCCAGTGTTTCTTGGAGAGTATATTTATAACAAATATGTAAGTATGATAATGCCTTTTAAGTGAACATTATACTATTATAGAAATATCTGCCTATTTTCCATGAGATTTCAAATCTCAAAAATCAAACACAAAGCGGAAAAACATAATGCTAGCAGTAACCTTAAAGTAATCTCTAATATTAATTAAAATACCTTCTAACTCCAAGAGGTCTTGAGAGTCTGGCTTGGAATCAGTTGGATCTATACTCTGGAGAACTTGTAGGGCTCTATCCATTTTATCCTTAAAAAAAATTAAGAAACTTTACTTGGTGAATAGAAAATAACTCTTTCCAGGCATTCTCAAAGAAAATACATATTAAAAGTCTTGACAGATTAACTATTAGACAAAAGAAAAACTCTACCTCATCTATATAAATGGACTCAGCCTCTGAATCCTCAGTTTCCTCATCATCATCATCAATTACATTCAATTTGTCCACAGCTGCTATGGAAACAAAGTAAATTTCAATTCTTCAGCATTTAGTCAATTAAGTCATTAATTTTAAAATGGCCTATGACTGTCCATAAGAAAAAAAAAAGGAAGCTCTTTAGTCATCACATTTTATAACCGTGTATTTCATATATTTATACATTTGTGTCATGGTATTTGTTTAGTACTTATGGAGTCAAATATAATCATAGGTATTTACACGTATACCAGGGAGCAAGGCACATAGGAATACTGTGTTCACCGAGCTTCTGCTCTAGCGGAATCACCAAGGTAAAACATGGGTAAAAACTACAAGCATATTATTATCTAACAGGTCAAACCCTAGGACTGGCACAGACCACCAAAAAAACAAAACAAAATAGACTCCAATATTTCTATCTACTATAAATGTTAAGACTACGAAGAAAGCATAAGTAGTGACAATGTACCTACTAGTATTCAAGTGAGTACCACCATCTCACAACTTGATTTTCTGGTATTATCACTCCACATACAAAGACAAGACTAAACATAATGTAGGCTTTTTTTTTTCATTTTACATTTCTTTTCAAAACCTGATAAGGATTAGCATTAATATGTGCCTCAGTAAGTAGACTAAGCATACTCTTAAGGACAGACTGCAGAACTTAAGTCCTGGCTCTATCACATACCTCTGCCTCAGTTTCCTTACCTGTAAATAAGAGTAACAAAAGAATCTATCTCACAAAATTGTGGAAATCAAGTGAAGCATTTCAAAGGATTCAACACAGTGACTATCATCATTAATACTGCTTCACTGAGATTTCACACTTCCTACTTGCAGATAAAGCCATGCTTTCTCAGCAAGGGTGATAGGGTCTGAAGTACCACATGTGGCTACAGGTAAAGTTCTAAGCACATGATGCAGAACCCTCAGTATCTTGTTTATAATTTAGGGCACTCCTACTCAGGTCATCATGCTGACACTTCCCAACAAGGGTTTCCAGAGCTGGTGCCACTAGGCCTATGAAGTATTATTTTTATAGAGAAAACACAAACCACATCTCACAGTATAAGGTTGATTTAAACATTTATTTGTATGGTTACTATACACATTATGTCTCATGAAATATGTAAGGCAACTCCCCTAAGATTGACATGGAGATAAATGAATCACTTCACTTGATTAACGATGTTAAATTGTAATACTTATCATTTAAAACACAGGTAGAATCTATTCTTAAATGCCAATAATAAAACTCAAGTGACAAACTTAAACTTACCTGCTTCTGTCTCAAGGTACAAATTAGCTGTTACAAAATTAGATGGGAAGAGTCCTGTTCCTCTGTGATTCTCTCCTTTCCACCAATTGGCATCGCTGAAAACAAAAGGCAAAGTAGCCTTTAGGCAAAGTAGCCTTTATTCCTCTACTTTTTAGTGTGTTAGTATCAAGAGGAATTACATAAAAATGTAATTTACCCTACTCTGAAGTATCTAGTTATACAAAAGAAATCTGTTTTTCCTAAGTTTAATAAAAGAAATTGAGGCAGGCAATGGTGGCCCATACCTGTAAATCCTAGCTACACATGAGACTAAGATCTGACGATTTAAGCTCAAAGAGCCTGGGTAGAAATGACTGTAAGGCTCCAATTAACAAGTAAAAAGCAGGGCCTGTGATGTGGCTCAATTGCTAACAGTGCTGGCTGAGCAAGCAAGCCCTCCAAACACAAGGCTCTGAGTTTTAAAACAGAAAACAACAACAAAAGACACTGAAAAGTACAAACATTCAAGTATGTATCATTAAGTTGTTTCTAGCCTTTTACCACTAAAAAGACATGAGCCCCGGTGTGGTGGTACACATTTGCAATCCTATTTACTTGAGAGGCAAACAGCAGGAGAATCATAATTCTAAGCCAGTCATGGCAAAAAGTCAGCAAGACTCCATATCTCAGTAAAGAAGCTGAGGATAGTGAGGTCTACCTGTTGTTGAAGCTACATGGGAGGTATTGGTAGGAGATCAAAGTCCAAAGCTGGTCCCAGATATTTGAAAAGTAATAAAAAGCAAAAAGAGATGCAAGTGTGGCCCAAGTGCTAGAGCACCTGCCTACAAGTGTTCTAGGCACTAACTTCAACAAATTCCTTCTTACCTGACTTTTACCATGTTGATGATTTTATCTTTTTTTTAGTCCATGTATTCATGGATTAAAATCATGATGAAGCATGAAACTAGGCAAGACAAGCAAACACCAATTTAAAGTGTGATGATTCTTTCCTAGTCTCAATCCACTCTGTTTTCTCTACCAGCTGATTTTATGGGATGCTGACAGGAAAAAAACTGCTCAATTTTTATCTCCTAAATTAAAGCACTATAATTTGATCATTTAAGATTTAAAATATGATATTTGTATCTATAACATATTAAGAAAGGATAAATCACAACTAAGTGAAAAATGATGTAAACATAAGGGACAAATTTTACCATCAACAAATTTATTTACTAACATTTGTGAAAATCTAACAAAGACAGAATAATACTTCCACACTAAGCAAAATAAAAGTAAAATATAAAGTAAAATAGTAATGAATGAAGTAAAATAGTAAGACACCATTTTTCATCCTCAAGAAATACTAAATTCAGTGCAGTGCTTTTTAGCCTTTTGCTCTCCTTTCTGGGATTTGGTTTCTCATTCTTCTTTCTTTCCATCCAGGGAATTGCTGAGACTGTTCAGAATCCACTTAAAATATACTAAGAGGAATGCTGGTATCTGTGTCCAGGAGTACAGCAGCAGGGGACAAAAAAAAAAAAAGGGGGGGGGACTCCAAACTCTACAGGGTGCTAAAAGCAGAGAAGGGCTAAAAGGCTTTCTAGATGATGTTACATCTTACTTGTTTTGAAGATTGAGTAGGAATTCACCAGGAAGAGAAAAAAAAAGGGGGGGGATGGCCGAAATAAAACTATCTGCCTACTGTTATTACACATAAGCCAGAAAATAAGGCACAGATTTAAAAAAGAAAAAAAAGAAGGGAAAAAAACCCTCTGATCACACAAAAAAGATTATCCTATGTAGTTTCTGGTGTCAAAATAAAGGACACTCTGAACCTAAAGCTGACTCACCTGGCAGCATTTGCATGAGTGCTGCAAGGACGGACGGCCACAACAATAAAAAATTACAGCAATAACCGTGTAAGAAAATGCCACGTCTACCACTAACACAGAAAGCAAACCCGGAAATTCTGATATTTCCTTAAAATAGCATTTTGTATTTACCCAATTGTCGAACCAAGCCTTCCACTGCTTGCACTCCCTTGCAAGTAAAGTTCCTTTTCTTTGCTAAATGCTTTTGTGTCCCCAAAAAGGGCTTTCCAGGCAGAGAACCAAACATAAAAGGCTACAGAGGTCTAATCCCAACATGACATTTTGGAAACTGCACAAACTGCACTCAATTATTTGAAATGCCTACAGAGAACATAACAGAGAGTGCTAGGGAAGGCTTTAAAATGTAGAAAGTGAAAGGATTTTGGTATACCTGTTAATAAGAAATGTACATGCTATCAGCATTTTTAAAATGTGATTCAAGAATGGTATATGTTTAAAGTACTTTAAATTCCGTACGTGAAAATGTTTAACTTTTATGCTTTTAACTTTACAGTAATATAAAACCAATAAAAAGAATCACTTCTGGAGCATCTGGAAGTTTCTTTTTTTTGGGGGGGGGCAATACTGGGTATGAACTCAGGTGCTCATGCTTGTTAGGCTGGCTGGTGTTCCATTGCTGAGTCCTGCTTTTTTCTGGTTATTTTAAAGAGGGAAGTCTAACGAACTCTTCTATCTGGGCCAAGATCCTCTAATAGAGGATAGTTTTTTTGGTGGATTTTTTTTTTTTTTTGAGACAAGGTTTTGTTCAAAAACTTACAGTCCTGCTTCTTCTTCCTGAGTGCTGAGTACAAGCGGGCATGTACCATACTATATGAAACAACTTCCCTCTAAACTCTATCTTTAGCAATCAAGTTGCATCTGTGTTGAAATCCTGCCAGTGGTTATGAATTAACAATGACAACATTTACCTCAATGTATAATGATAAGCATGTCTACAGTAACCAAGAGTGGGATGTCCTGTTATCAAAATGACAGAAAGTGGTCTACATACTACATTCTACTTCTGTTGAATTCTCTTAACAGTTACAAAGAGTTTTTTGCATAACTCTCAACTGAAAATAGTTAACAAGAGTCTAAATTAACTAATTTGTGAAAAAAAAAACATAGTATAGCACAGGAATATACTATAAGAACTATGGAATGCTACATGAAATCTAAATACAAAACTGATACTGTATGAAAGATTCAGAGCAGTTACAAGGGAGGGAAGGGGAGAACTAAGTTATTGCATAGCATAGGATAATATGTTTCTGCAGAAGTATACCTATGCCTTAGTCACTATTACATGAACATTGAGCATGGAAATTCAGACAGTTTTATATATAAAGTAAGTTTTAATGTTGGCAAAACCCACTTAACTTGTAATTTTGTTTCTATTTGTATGACTTTAAATTTATACTTGTATAAGAGTATTACACATGTAAACTCTTTGATAAGTTATAACTAAAAGCTATTGAAGCTAGACATCTCAGAGTTTTGGTGTTTGTTAACATAAATTTTTGCCTTTCTATTTTTTTGTTTGCACTGAGGTTTGAACTCAGGGTCTGTACTTGCTTAGGCAGACATCTCCATCTTTCTACTAACTCTCCTTTTAGGGATCATATACATCACTTTAAACAATTATTCCTTAAAAAATTTAAAAGCATTCAGGAACCGGTGGCTCAGGCCTATAATCCCATCTACTCAGGAGGCTGAGATCTGAGGATCACAGTTTGAAGCCAGACCATGCAGAAAACTCCATGAGACTCTCATCTCCAAAAAATCAGGAAGTGGAGCTGTGGCTCAAGTGGTAGAATACCAGCCTTGAGCAAAAAAGCTCAGGGACAGCACTCAGGTCCAGAGTTCAAGCTCCAGGACTGACACTATCTATCTATCTATCTATCTATCTATCTATCTATCTATCTATCTATCTATCTATCTATCTATCTATTTTAAAGGATTTTCAATGAATACAACACTATCTTGCTCTTAAATTTTCTTACTCTCAATTTCTTGCAGTTGTCCTCATTTTATTTTAGTTTATCTATTAAATAACGTTTCCAATAAATATTTGCTTCAGCAAAGCAAAACCATTATCTACCCATTTAAGAACTATACTAAGCTAGCCAAGCACCAGTGACTCATGGCTGTAATCCTAGCTACTTGGGAGGCTGACATCTGAAGATCATGGCTCAAAGCCAGCCTGGGCAGAAAAGTCTCCATGAGACTCTTATTTCCAATTAACCACTTACAAACTGGAAGTGGCATTGTGGCTTAAAATGATAGAGCATTAGCCTTGAGTATAAAAGCTCAGGGACAGTGCCCAAGCCCTGAGTTCAAGACCCACAATTAACAAAAAAAAAAGAAAAAAAAGAAGAAAAAAAAACCCATATATACTAAACTAGTATATGCTCACAGGGTTATTTGTAATGGAAACCAAATACTTATGTTCTATTCACAGCAACAAGCTATCAACAGACATGGTAGTGAATATATGTCATCCTAGCTATCCAATAGGTGAAAACAGGAGGATCACAGCCAGCCAAGGCCAAAAATGAAAAGCCAGCAAGAACTATCTCAATAAACAAACTAGAGCAGTGGTTCATAGTTGTAATCTCAGCCACCTGGAACTCAAGAGTAGGAGCATCGTAGTATGAGGCTAGTCTGGGTGAAAGTGAGACACTATTTGAAAAATACACTAAAGCAAAGGCATTGGAAGATATGACACACTAAAGCAATGGCATTGGAAGATATGACTTAATAGTACAGGCCCAAAGAGACCAAAACAAAAACAAAAAAACAAAAACCTAAAGCTAGGCCTAGTGGCTCATGCATAAAATTCCAGCACTTAAGAGGGTGAGACACAAGGATTACAAATTCAAGTTCAGCATAGGCTACACAGCAAGGTCCTGACACACACATACAAAAAGCACAGAACAAAATTAGATTCAATATATATCAAACTATTTTTTCTTACAACTTTAAAGAAAGAGAAACTGTGAAGAGAATACAGTAGTTGATTAAGAATTAAAGAGAAGTCAAGTCTTTAGGTTACTTTGATCAAGGGAAAGTACAGTAACTATTTTTCCCTCAATTTTTTCTGCCTATAATTTTTATATTTTTCCCTCCCAAGGTAAATGCATTCAAATGAGTGAATTATTTATGTGTTCCCCAACTACAGTAAACAATATTATTTAACAAATCTTTTATCCAGGACATAAAGGAAACTTTACCATCAGATTTTAAAGTATATAAAACTCCCATTATCTAATCTTTACCACAGGAAAGGTATTAGAAAGTTCTACTGATGCAAATACACTCAAAGGTTAAAATAACAAACATTAGGGAATCTCACTTAAGATTACTGAATTTTAAAATATCAGAATATTTTATAAATACAAATTTGAAACATACCTGTCATCCAAAACAATAATAATTTCTCCACGTTTAAAGGTGAGCTCATTGTCCTCAACAGCTTCAAAATCATATAAAGCTCTCACAATCCGTGCAACCTTAGTATTTAGTGGAATTTCGGCAGTTGGATATAAGGATTTTGTCTCAGTATATTGCTGTTTCTGCTCTTGCAATGATAATTCAATAGCTGGTTTGAGAAATTTAAACACAAAATAACAAGATAGCCAGGATTAATTTTGATTTTTAAAAAGGAAACATTAGTTCTTATTAGAGTTCTTGATTATAGCCATTCTTGTTAGGGAAATGAACCCTAAGATATGTATTCAAATGTTTTTTTTCTTTCATGCGATTGTTTCTAACACATTTATAAGATTATTTCTTTGTTGCTTTGTATGTCCTTCCCCTACGGTATAACCCCTGCTTTCACTGTATTTGATGTTATTATAATTTGTGGAGAGGAAGGGAAAAAACAAATCGTTTAAATTGCAACAATGAGACGTACAAGTCCTATGTCAAAAACGAACTTTACAACTTTGGTGGGGGGAGGGGGTGGGGGGGCAGGGAGAGATGGGATGGGAAGGGGAAACAAAAGAGGCTACAATGCTTGATAAGAAATGTACTCATGAAATACAAGTTGTCATGTCCAAAACGAGCTTTATAACATTGGTGCGGGGGGGGGGGGGGGGGGGGGAGGCTGGGAAGGGATGTGAAGGGTAAACCAAAGGAGGAGGCTGCAATGCTTGGTAAGAAATGTACGCATTATCCTGCCCATGTAATTGTAACCCCTCTGTACAGTATGTTCACAAATAAAATAAAATAAAATAAAATAAAAGAAATGTACTCATTATCTTGCCCATGTAATTGTAACCCCTCTGTACAGTATTTTCACAATAAAAAAAAAAAAAGGAAACATTAGGTGACAGTTTAACAATAAACCAGGTGGTTTGTCCAAATAAATGTTAAATGGTTGACTCAAGCAAGGCAGGGAAACACAGCGTTTTTTTGTTTTGTTTTTTTTTTGGGTCCAGTCATGGGGCCTGAACTCTGGGCCTGGGCACTGTCCCTCAACTCTTCAGCTCAAGGCTAGCGCTCTACCACTTGAGCCACAGCGCCACTTCTGGCTTTTTGCTTTTTGCTTATGTGGTGCTGAGGAATTGAACCCAGGGCCTCAGACATGCAAGGCAAGCACTCTACCACTGAGCCACCTTCCCAGCCCCAAACACAGCATTTTTTAAAAATAAAGTTCTTGCTCATTCCTTATTACCACAGTCTGGCATATATAGCTATTATTTTTATAGCAAACAGATTGTGACATTATAATATGGGTAGCTTTCCATATAGGAGAGCCATGAACATATTTCTGTGCTTGACTCATAACTCTGGCATTAAAGAAAAGGTAAAATGTAGTCTCTCCCAAAGTAGGGCATAAAATATATATCATACAAAAGGAAAATGAATTAAGTTCATCTCATGTCATTTGTTTTCCTGACTTTAAGACTCTATTAGTTTTTGGAACTGAGGCAGAACTAATGTACATACAAGTTTATTACAATTTCAATAAACTTCTGGTGAGGATATTTTAAGTGCTACCAAATTATACATGTTTCATTCCTTACCTTTAGCTATGTCTTCATCTTCTTTGTTTTTGCTTGATGATGTACCATTCTTGGCAGTGGCTGATAAAGTCTGCAATGTATGAATAAAATGAACACAACCATCCTTTCAAGGAAAACATAAGCACTATAATTACTTTCTGATGCTAATTTAAAAACACTTTGATAAGTGAATTCCACTTAGAAGTTCTTTATGATTTTAAGTAGTTACTTTTTAATATTAAAATAAAACAGCAACCAAGGCTCCAGCAGTAGAGCATTTGCCTAGTAAGTACAGGCCCTGAGTTCAAACCTAGTAACACAACCTCCTCCCAAAAAGTGTTTTCAAGAAAACAATATAAATGTTCAAAGTCATGAATCGGCTTATGTTACAAATTGTACATATCTGACATAGAACCTGGCACATAGAATGTACTGAAATACTTAGAGAATGAATACTTATAATTTTACTGATTTCACTGCCTGATCTCTACTATCCAGGGTCTCTTATTCTGAAAGATGCCCTATTGCTATTAGCACACATGTCTGTAGAAGTGCCAGCCCAAAGTCAAGAGGAACTACTGAAGGGGAGTAGACAAAGGACAGAGAGCCATTTGAAGTACTCCTCTAGTATGCATTGGGTTGGATAGTGTTGGCTTTTCAAGCATAGCAGAGGACTAAGAAAAGGTCATGCTTAAATAAAATAGGTAAGACATGACTTAGATACCTAGCATATGTGCCCAGCGCTCTGAACCATCTTCCAATTTTGTAACATGGATTTTTGAAAATGATATGCAGAAAAGACAGAGCAGTTTTTGTTTTATTACTTATGGGACTTTACTCCCAAAACTCTTCCTTGTATTTTTAGACCTGGACTACTATAAAACCCTTTGTGTCTTTAGTCTGTAGTCTAAAATAAAAGAATATACAGTACTAGCTTTCTTTTGCTTTCCCTATCACAACAGTAACTGAAGAACAGAAAACAGAGCAAAAACCCAAGAGAGCCTCTCCAACAAATAATTCTTCATGTTACTCTTCCCTTTCTTCCATCACCTCCTTACTCCATTCTACCTCATGAAATATATTGTTTCAAAATTCTTCCTCTTCACTTCCTCACCATCTCAATTTGTAGTTCCCTTTCTTTAATACTAGATGGATAGATACATCTAGTATGTACCCTTCATCCACTGAAACTTTCAATTCAAATTAGTTTTATCTTACATTTATATGGCTACCATTCAAATTTACCATAAGATTCTTCAACGTAAGAGCTGTCTTATACATGTAAACCTTTTACATAATTCCAGACAAAGAGTAACATTAAAATACATTTTACATCTGAGTTACTTTTCAATGATTTGATTTGTCAAAGAAAAACACTCAAAAATCAAAATGTCTACTAATGTAAGATACTACAATAGACCCTTGGGTATATAGTTCCAAAAAGTCTGCTGCTGAGGAAAAACTATAAATGCTCAGGGTTCAGTACTCTAAAATTACTCAGATTTATCTAACACATCAGGAATTATAAGTGTCCATAACTTCAAACTGCTTAGAGTAGGCTACAAAACTGAGGTAAACTTTACTGTTGTAACCACTGACACTGTCTTCCAAAAGCAAGGCCTTATTTTCAACTACTGGATTTTGACTCACTTTCTCATTAACACCACCCAAGCTCCGCAAAAACATGTTGCCTTTCAACACATCTAAAAATTTCACTTTAGCAATTAGATTAAGCACACTTTTGGTGTAGGAGGATTAGTGTAACTTTTACCTCACTTTTGGGAGGCTAATTATCACAAAATTAAGAGCAGGGAAATGACAGATCACACAATGTTTCAAACAACTTAGAACTTCTCTGTATCAACTGAACTGTGCAATGCACACAGGCAGAGGAGCTTTTTGTTCAAGGCTAGTGCTCTATCACTGAGCCACAGCTTCACTTCCAGCTTTTTGGTGATTAATTTGGAGCTAAGAGTCTTATGGACTCTTCTCCCTGGGCTGGCTTCAAGCCCCAATCCTGATTTCAATCTCTTCAGTAGGATTCAGCACATAATTTTTGTTTTGGGAATGTCTTTCGATTTTTTAAATTTATTTACTTTTTGGCAGTATTTGGTCGAAAACCCATGGTGTGCGTGTGCATGTGTGCGTGCGTGTGTGTGTCCAAATAAAAAGTATGGGTCCAACCATGGTCTGAATGAATCTCTCACCTGAGAACCTGCTGGAGGAAAAGTAATTCCTTCTTCCTTCATAGATTTAATAGTTGCAGCTATTAGACTAAACTGAGGGTCCTTCTGAAATTCTTCTGACCATTCTACCATTAAAGACTTCAGCTTTTCGCATACTTTAGGATGAGCCTTAAAAATGGGGACAAAAAACCCAAAATGTAGTTCATTATTTAATAGAATTACCACCAAAACGGTCTTTAATTATATGAATATCAATGATTCCTGCATGAGAAATGGATACATGCCTATATACACCTAAAAATAGTTGCTTCTTATAAAAGTAGCCTTTCAGAACACCAACTTCAGTCTTACATAATCACTATCTTTTATATTCACAGATTCTGTCCTCTATTTTACTTAACAGTCCTAATAGTCAACTGATTTTGATATCAACTTTACTAAAAGCATGAGACTATCAAAGATATCAGTAGCAACGTCATGAAGGTCCCTTCCTCTCTGTTCTATGCTTACCAAATCTATTAGAAGCCAGTAGAGAATGGTAGTTACAGTCAGAAAACTAAATCTGAATCTCAACTATACCACATACTTGCTACATGAGCTTAGAAAACATTCCCTAGCTTCTAAAACAGGAAGAGAATCTATGTTCAAGTATGGTTAAGAATAAAGCAGACTACTACCTAGACTTCAATAGCTTTAGCTCTTACATATGTTTTGGTGCAATACTCATTAAAAATCAAATTCTGGAATAAGAAGCTTCATTTCAATTTATTTAAAAAGGATTTCATTTATAATACAACTCTGTTATTATGTATAATTAAAATTATGCATATTTTTAATGATTTAAAAATTCACTTTCTTTAAAAATTTACCTTATTTTTTATCACAGCACGTACTTCTGTTGCAAAATCACGGGAACATACTTCTAAATGAAATATCTTTCCACAGTTTGCCACACAAGCCCCAAGAAGCTATTAATTAAAATAAAAATTAATGCACAAATGTTGACAGTCTTATTAAAATAAATGTTCTTTTAATTAAAAATTGGGTCAATAAGAAGGAAGAATTTGGTGTGTGAAAACATAAGGAAACTCCTTTGTACAATTAATACATGCCAATAAAAACAGAAAGAACTAAATTTGGATAAAATAACATAACTTGTACTCACAGTTAGTGCCTGTAGTGCAACATGAGGAACTTTATGATTTACCCTTTTCATTATGGCTTTTAG
The DNA here is from genome assembly GCF_024711535.1 of Dipodomys merriami. Classification (NCBI taxonomy): domain Eukaryota; kingdom Metazoa; phylum Chordata; class Mammalia; order Rodentia; family Heteromyidae; genus Dipodomys; species Dipodomys merriami. Next base: position 60,949,303 of record NW_027202270.1, on the reverse strand, counting down.
GCAATCTTTTGCTCTTAAAAAAAAAAAGAAGTATATTTTGAGAATTTAAACTCAAAATGCTAAAAATATAATCAAACACCTTTAAAGATAAAATCCTAGACACTACTTGGTTATAGTTAATAGTTTATAAAATAATTTTACACAATCTTTCATTCATAGAGTCCTACATCTTAAAACAATTCTTTAAAATATTACTTATTCCTACATCAAAAGACAAATAATTTTAGAAATCAATATGAAGAACTGTATCATAGGAATTTTTTTGATATCTTCAGACAATAAATACTATCTTGAAAAACCAGTAGCAAGGTATGTAACAAAGGCTCCCTTAAAACATGAATGCATGTACTGTGAGAAACCTTGTGTATATGTCAGAGTAGAAGCAGACCAGTTCACCGCTACTGCCACTTCAAAATCACTCATCTTTATAATCACTGCTCACATTACCTATTGTTACAGCAGATTCTCATACATGTGTAAGCCATAAGCAAATTCCTCAAATAGCTAATCTATTCATGGTTAATATGCAGCTCTGTGAGTCAAGACTATTAAAGTATGGAGCAGGTTTTCCATTTGTTCTCTCAGGATAAGGTACTCACGTAACTGGCCTACTGGATCTCTTTACTTCTACCTCCCAAAATGAAATAATAAGTAGTTTAAATAATAATTTAGTTATTATACATTGAAAACTAACATCTTGCCAGATATGGTGGTGCACACTTGTAATCCTAGCACATGCGAATGTGAGGAAGGAGAATCATGAGTTTGAGGCCAACCTAAGGTCCATAGCAAGACTACTTCAAAAAATAAAACAGTAAAACACATATACACAAACAAACAAAAAAAAAACTTTAGCGTATCAACTTCCTTTCAAAGTTTTATCACATAAGGAAACAGGGAAACCACGCTACTAGACATTCACTGAGCATCTTACCCATTAGGAGTGCTTCCAACTTTGTCACATATATCCATAATAAGACTCCAATCTTCTGTGGTGTTGTACTCATTTGTAGCTTTTTCTGTAAAACATATTAACATATACAAAAGACATATAAATATGTCTTCTAAATACTAAAACACCAATAAAGGGCCGACAACAGTGGCTTATGTCTATAACTGTAGTTTCTGAGAAGGTTTGAAGCCAGCCTGGGCAGAAAAGTCTGTAATAATTCATCTCTAAAATAACCAGCCAAAAGCAGGACTGGAGGTATGGCTCAAGTAGTAGAGCACTAGCAGTGCAAAGAAGCACACTGAGAAAGTGTGAGGCCCTAAATTCAAACTCCAATACCACAAAAACAACTTTATCTGTATCTGTATCTATCTCCCTCCCACCCACCCACCCATCTATCCATCCATCCTAATTTTTAAACATTTTATCATCCTCACAAGAGACTTGTACTCACGGGCACTCACTGCCCACTCTCCCCTTTATCACATTTACCTATGTGGCCTTTTCATATAAACAGAATCATACAGTATAGATTTTTGTAACTGGCTTGTTATTTAACATAATGTTTTCAAATTCATTTATTTTACTGCCAGCATTCCACTGAGTATATATACAATATATTCATCTATTTGTAAGTTTATGACCATTTGACTTCCTTTTATACTTTGGTCATATTCAACCCCCGTTACTCTCTCTTAATCTCCTGCCATTTTTACAATTTTTAATGGATTTTCTTCTTTTTTTTTTTTTTTTTGGTGGGGGTGGGGGACAATACTGAGATTTAAGTCAGAGTCTGGAGCCTGATAGCAAGCCACCCTCTAGCCCCTTTTTTGCCTTGGTTATTTTTGAAGTAAGGTATTGCTTTTTGCCCAGGTAGGTCTGGACTATAATTCTTCTGCTTTGAATATTCTTTGAATCACTGGGTGTGACTGACAGGTGTGTGCCAGTGAGCCCAGCCATTGTCTTCCCCTTAGCTGAGATAAAAACATATACCACAAGACCCAACCATTGGTTGAGACATAGTCCCATGAACTTCTTTTTGCCTGCACTGGCCTCAAATTGTGACACTCTTAATCTCCATCTCTGTAACAGCTAAAATTACACGCCTGAACCAAGGCACCTGACTTCATTATTCTCTTTTTTATACATTCATATATTGTACTTTAATCATATTTATCCTCCATCACTTCATCCAGTCTCCCTTTTTGGCTAATATAAAGAATACCTCTCTGCTATGAACATCCATGTATAAGTTTTTCCTTTTTTTGTGTTAACACTGGGGCTTGAACTCAGGGTCTCATACTCTTGCATATCTCTTCACTCTAGGCTAAAGCTCTACCACTTGAGCCACACTTCTACTGCTGGCTGTTTGCTAGTTAATTGCAAATAACTGTCTCATGGATTTTCTGCTCCAGCTGACTCTGAATTTTGATCCTCAGATCTTAACCCTGGGGGGTACTGGGGAGGCACAGCCCTGACTAAAAGCAAAAAGAGCTGGAAGCATAACTCGAGTGGTAGAACAGTTGTATAGCAAGCACAAGGTCCTAAATTTGGAACACTAGTATGCCCTTCCACAGAATATATGTTCTTTAGTAATACATAGTATTTATTATTTAGTAATATTTAGTAAAAACATTAAACATGCTAGGTGCCAGTGGCTCTTGCCTGTAATCCTACCTACTCAGGAAGCTGAGATTCTGAGGATCATGGTTCAAAGTCAGTCCAGGCAGGAAAATCTGTGAGACCCTTACAACCAATTAACCAGCAAAAAGTCAGAGGTGGAGCTGTGGCTTAAGTGGCAGAACACTAGCTCAAAGTAAAAAAAAAAAAACAAAAACAGGCCCAGGCCCTGAGTTCAAGACTCAGGATTGGCAAAAGAAAAGAAAAGAAAAAAATTAAACATGTTTAAGAATGGTAAACATTGGCTGGGAAGGTGGCTCAGTTGTAGAGTGCTTGCCTTGCATGCATGAGGCCCTGGGTTCGATTCCTCAGCACCACATAAAGCTGGAAGTGACACTGTGGCTCAAGTGGTAGAGCGCTAGCCTTGAGCTGAGGAACAGGGCCAAACCCAGAGTTCAGGCTCCATGATCAACAACAACAACAAAAAGATTGGCAAACATTAAACCAGAGGTGGAAGACTCATTATGGGTATTGTTTTCTACTTGTACAATGTGTATCCAGAAATTCTTTTTGTTTGTGCTGGTTCTGGGACTTGAACTCAGGGCCTGGGTCGTGACCCTGACTGAGCTTTTGTATTCAACACTAGCACTCTTAACACTTCAGCCACAGCTTCATTGCTGGTTTTTCTGGTGGTTAATTGGAGATGAGAGTCTCTCGGACATTCCTGCCTGGGATGACTTTAATTTACAACCTCAGATCTCAGCTTCCTGAGTAGCTAGGATAAAGGTGTGAGCCACTCAGCGCCATTCCAGAAGTTCTTTAATATCAAAAGTCTCTTTGTGGCCACAAATATTAAATAGCAAAATATTTTTAAAGTATTATCATGCTTTTTTTTTGAGACAAGGTCTCACTATGTAGCCTAGTTACCCTCACAATGCCTCAGCCTCTAAAGTGCTAGCATTACAGGTGTGTGCCAGCATGGCTAGGTTGTATTAACCTATATAAAATTCAATTTGAAGGCAAACACTTTTTTCCCTCATAGTATAAAGTATTAAACATTTTTTTAAGTAAAACTTTAAATACTATATGAGGGCCATGAATAGTGGCTTTTTACTATAATCCCTGCACTAGAGAAAAAGAGGCAAGAGAATTGCCAATGGAGGCAGTCTGGGCTATGTTGGAGAGCTTGTTGCACAAAAGCAGAGAAATAAGAAAAAGGGAAAAAGAAAACAGTCGGCTGGCAGCACAGGCCAGTGAAAGAGCATTTGGCTAGCGCATCTGAGGCCTGGGTGTCATCCTAGTGGGAAGAAAATGAGAGAGGTAGAGAAGTTTTTATGTCGATTTCTTTTTAATTAATGTATCCTATCATTTCAAATTTAACAAAGTATATAAGACAGATGATAAGCATATATGACAGGTGATAAGCAGGAAAGATAGTAGGAATACAGTAGTTTCCTTTACATTTGACAAGGAATTATTTTTAAAAGGCATTAAGAGAAATCAGGTTTGAGGACAGCTATAATTTTCAACAAAAGACAAATAACATGCCAGATGCCAGCGGCTCACATCTATAATCCTAGCTACTTAGGAGGCTGAGACCTGAAGATAGAAGATCCAAGTCAGTCAAAACAGACAAACCAGAGATTCTTATCTTCAATTAACCAGCAAATAGCAGAACTGGAGGTATGGCTCAAATGGCAGGGTGACAGTTCTCAGTAAAAACGTTGAACAAGAGCATAAAGCCTTGTGTTCAAGTGTCAGTACAGTTATAGATAAATAAACAAACCATTACCAAGCACAGTACGTCCAGCACTCAGGAAACAGAAGAAAGAATATTGTGAGTTTGAGGCCACCACAGGCTACACAGAGTTCAAGGACAACTTGAGCTACATGGTGAGACTGTCTCAAAAACTGAGGATGTAGCTCTGTGGTAGAGCACTTGGGCTAGTATGTACAAAGCCCCAGCTTACTCCCCATGAGGAAAATGAAAAATAAGAGAAAGAAAAGAGAGGCAAATTGTCTAATGTTAGTTTGAAATACATGATGAAATTATAAACCACAGATTTTAGAAAAGTAATGTATTTTGCCTACTGTAAGTTCTGTACCTAAATACCAAACTATCCAGGTAAAAACAAGTCTACTTAGGTCCAGATACTTTTGTTATACAAATAAGGCTAATTCTTCTAGAAATTCAGACCTGACCATATTTGTTAAAGGACTAAAATGGTTATTTCTTCATTACATACCTAATGTGAATTTTCAAGGAGCAGAGAAAAAAGAAACCTAATTTTACCAGTCCCTCTTACAACTATGATGTGTATCTTTTCAGACCTTTTTCTACATAGGTACATGAAAAAAAAGTCTATCTATAAAATATTTTTATGGATTTTTGTTTTGTTTTGTTTTTGCCAGTACTGGCCTTGAGCTTCTTTTGCTCAAGATATCACACTCTACCACTTAAGCCACAGTACCCCTTTCAGCTTTTTCTGTGTATGTGGTACTGAGGAATTGAACCCAGGGCTTCATGCATGCAAGGCAAGTACTCTACCACTAAGCCACATTCCCAGTCCAATTTTTAAAGATTTTTAATCTATAAAATAGGTTCATGGTATGAAGCGTCCAAGGTGTCCAATCATTCCAATAGCCAAGTTATGAACAAGCCATGAAACAAAGAAGAAAATATCAGCTTCTTACTGGGAGCTTGAGGTATACTGGCCAAATTGGCTTGCTATTGGGAACCCCAGACATGTGCATGCTTAGCACTAAACAGAGGCAGGCCTCTCCCTGCACAACTTACCCACGAGCATCAAATGAAAAACCACTCAATAGCATGGGAAAGACTAGCTAGTCTTACATGGAATAAGGGCAAAAGTTTGGTTAATTAACTTTACTAGTTAGGTAAATCATTACACCAGTGATGAAGTGAATAAAAGAGGAAAAGGGACAAAGTAGTAGTGTGGAACTGTCTTCTCAGAAGGAAAACTCAAAGGTAGAGAAGAAGTATTAATTACCCACGAATACAGTGATCACATGAAATGTACTCTATTTCTTTATGTTCATAAATAGAATTTTAACAGCTGCTAATACATGACGTGTGTGTGTGTGTGCGCATGTGTGTGTGTGCACGTGCACACGTGTGAGTGACAAGGGGGACACAAAGTCTCCACACAAGCTGGTTAGAAGTTATCAATAAAGCTGGGTGCCGGTGGCTCACGCCTATAATCCTAGCTACTCAGGAGGCTGAGATCTGAGGATCAAGGTTCAAAACCAGCCCAGGCAGGAAAGCCTGTGAGACGCTTACCTCCAATTAACCACCAGAAAACAAGAAGTGGTGCTGTGGCTTAAGTGGTAGAGCACTAGCCTTGAGCTGAAGAGCTCAGGGACAGTGTCCAGGCCCAGAGTTCAAGCCCCAAGACTGACACACACACAAAAAAGAAGTTATCAATAAACTATGCTTTAAAATACATCAAGTGTTCAGTCTTTTTTCTTTGTTAGGGGTATTGTTGATGAAATATTAACACTAAAATAGGGTGAGATTTGTGGAGTGTGGGTTTCACTGAATGTTGTTGCACATGCTTGTAGTCCTAACATTTAAGAGCCTGAGACAGGAGAATTATGAATTTGAGGACAGCCTGGTCTACGCAGTGAAATTGTTAAAATAATTTTTTTAAAAGAAAAGGCAACAAAAAGGGCAGGATTTCATACATAGGTCATTCTGTACATATCATCTACCTCATTTATTGTCTTAGAATGAAGATAAGCTTTATTTATTGGCAGAAGTTTTGGTTCATAGGTATAATGTATAAATAGGATCTAAGTAAGGCACATAATAGATATCAATAAATATCTGTCTAATAAATGAGTAATGATACTGTTTTTCTCATTCATATCCTATTATTCAGGTGCAATGGTTTTACTATGGAAAACAACAGGAAGGTTTCTAAGCAACAGGAACGTTTCTAAATGTATTTAAAAACAAAAACAAAAACCTCTAACTATAATGCCCAGTATGGCCCCATGAATTCTGTACACAATTCTTTTTTATCTTTGAATAATTATACAAGGGGGTTTCAATTTAACATGTCCTTTTATACATACAATGCATTTTGACCAGTGTTACCCCTTCATCATTTATTTTCTCCTTCTTATCTAACCCTTCCCCAACCAGGCTCATCAAGTTTCCTACTTGCTTTTTCACATATATCCCTTAGTATTATGACTGCCATCTACACACCATTCCTCTTTCCATTTGTCTCCCCCTCTCCTTTTAGCCCTGACACTTGTTTCAGCTTCCTAATACTAATTTTGTTAAACTGTTAATTGTTCGAAAAGGAATCTCATTCCTATATAATTTGGTCAGTTTGATTATATGTGTGTTCACATAAATATAGGTATATATGTATTTACATATGTGTAATCTGCATACAATTCCACACTAGCCTGAGCTTCATTGTGGAGCTCACAACCAAAAGGCCAAAGATCAAGCTTCAACAGCAGCACCATGTGACAACAAAAGGCAACAACAGTTGTTACTGGAGAATGACACTGCCTTTGGAAGTTCAACTAGGAGAAAGGGGGAAGGCAAGGCCTCAGAGTGAGGGAAAGGCTTTCTAATATTCCTAAGTGACTAGCTTTATATTCTGAGTGTGAAGAGTAAATCAAACGTAATACGTGTAATTTGCTGGCTTCATAGCTATCTTTTCTCTTTGCTTATGAGGTTTCGCTTGTTTTTACTCTAATAGAATCCACTGTATCTATCTACCTTTCATACTGGGGCTTGAAATCAGGGCCAGGTACTTGCCAGGAAAGAACTGTATCACTTGAGCCACACCCACAACCCATTTGCTTTAATTATTTTTTAAATTCAGGCAAATATTTTTTGTCAGGAAAGGTCTGAACTTCAATCTTCTATTCTGTGTAGCTGTGATGAAGGTGTGTGCTACTATAATCATCTTTTTTTCTGAGATGGCTTCTGGCTTTCTTTTGCTCAGGCCAGCCTCAGACCACAATCCTTCCCACTGCCACCTCCCAAGTAACTGGGATTACAGCCATGAGCAACCTTCCTTCTTCCTCCTTCCTTCCCTCTCTTCCTTCCCTTGTGCTGGGGCTGGAGCTTGAACTCACAAACTGGGCACTGTCCCTGAGCTTTGTGCTCAAAGCGAGCACTCTACCATGTAAGCCACAGTTTTACTTTCAGCATTTTGGTGGTTAATTTGAGGTAGGAGTCTTATGGGCTATTTTAACAATTCTCAGATCTCAGCCTCCTGTAACTAAGATTATAGGGGTGAGCCACTGGAATCTGACCATTCTTTAGTTTTCATAGTATCAGACCACATAGTGTTCCAATTACTACTGAAAATTTTAGTATTGACTAACTCAGTAATTTAATGTTGACTAGTTTAATATTGAAAATTAATCATTCTCTTTTTCCAAATATATTACTTCCTTTTTAAATGTATATATTTAATATAGCTGAGCATCATTTAGCATACCAGGGACCTCATATATGGTGTGAGTCAGGAATATAAAATATTTTTAGGAAGTTTTTATTAATGGTTACAAAATTTAAGAATCTACCCTTTCCTTGCTAATCTGAAAAACTAATAATCAATTATCAAATTTCAAGAATACCTATGTAAATGGGTACAATTCTTTCTCTGATTTTGAACCATCTTAATAACCTCCTTATGTTCTGCTACAACTCAGTTTTTGATTATGTTATTCTATTTTAGTCATGTGATACAATAAAATAGGAAGTCTATGATGGTATCACCAAAAGCCAACAATCTTAAAATTACAGAAAAAGAATATAGCTACTTGGTTTTTCATAGAAAATGGAAAAATCCTGATCTGAATACTCCATCAAGCTAGTACTCCATCAAGCCTAGTTTAGTTTGTATAAATATAGGAGTCACAATTACTCTTTTAAAAAGTATTAAAAAAAAAAATCTCAAGACTTTATAATGGCCTGCCAAAGAGGACTTCAGGTTTCAAACGAACTAAATAACAGCTAAATTATGTACTTAGGAGTATTTTAAACTCCTGGAAAATTTTAAATATTATAATTAAGAAACCATTCTTTTATAGCATGTCACTCTGCCCAGTGTTGGGAGCTGTATCTTATATTATCCATTGTCAAATACATAGAGAGGGAGAGAGCTATGAGAGCCCGCCTGGGGCCTTAAATGCTAAATTGCCAGGGCTTTGGTGGGTGTAAATCATAACATTTTATCCCAGGCTTTGATTACTGTATATAGAGAGCCTTAAATACACAGAGAAATAGTTGAGAAAGATTCTAACAATATCCTAAGAATCATTCCATCAGTACCTACAAGGAACAAAAAGGTTCTCCTCTAAAAAGTCCATTATGTTCAAAAAACAGTTCTACAAAGAATGCAAGTCTCCATAAAACTTGAAGTAAAATAGGCTCTACTAGTAACAAACATCTTTAACTATGTAAGAATTTCAGGGTTTGGAGGTAAAGCGCCAGCCAGTGAACAAAGCAGCAAGTGCCAAGTTCAAGTCCCAGTCTCAGAATAAGAATTTCAGCAAGCATGAAGGGCTGAGGGACAGCGCCCAGGCCCAGAGTTCAGGCCCCACTACCGACCAAAAAAAGAATTTCAGCAAGCAATCTTTAAAATTCCTTCTATGTTTGGAAAGCTTATAACTGGTCTTATGCTTCCATGCATAACAAAGTATCTGGTGTCAAACTTGCTATTCTACCAAAACCAACTATAAAACAAAACAAATGAGGCAACTGTTTTCAGGAAACAAGTAAAAGGAAGCCCTTTTCTTCAAAGGAAAAGAAATAGGAAGTGAGACTCCTGATGATCCCAGCTTTCTGCCTGGAAATGCTAGCCCAAGCCTAGCCCAGGGAGAGAAGCCAACAGATAAAGACAGAAAACAGACTTCTATGCACAGGGATTCACCACAGGTCCTTGGTCAAGGGCTAAGTTACACAGTGCTTGCAGTACTGGGGTCATCTTACCTGTTAAAAGATTAAATGTTTGTGTCCCTCCCAAAATTCACAATGTGAATTCCAAGCTGATTCAGTTTGCAGATGGGACCATTCGGGAAGCTAAAGGAGGTCATATAAATGGGGTCCTGACGCCACAAAATTAATGTCCTTTTAAGAAGAGCTATTAGAAAGCTAAAAACTTGGCTGTCTGCAAGCAAGAACAGATTTCTCACCAGACATTAACCCTACAGCACCCTGAACTGTGAGAAAATAAATGTCTGCTATGAAAGCCACTCTCTAGCATTTTGCTATGGCAGCAAGAGCAGACTTTTGGAACCCCCAAAAGATCACACCTTAGGAGTAATGGTCTTCTAGAATTTAAAATTAAAATCTCAGAATGGAAGTAGGCAACATAAGCTTTATTATGACTAAAGGACATGTGTATTGGGGCATGACTAAAATAATGCTTAGATCTTTGTCTTCATACATTTTGTGTTGTTACGACATTTATAAAGAGTAGAAACTTGTTTCCTAAAGCTCTAGAGGCTGGGAAGCCCATGAGCAAGGTACCACCATCCCCCTTTTACAGGAGGCAAGCCTTATGCTGGAAATACTTCCTAAAGGCCCTGCCTTCCAATACTGTTGCAATCCTGCAACGGTTGCTATCTGTAAATCTCCTCCTACCTCTGACTAGAGAGGGGATTGCAGGTGTGCACAAAATACCTGGTTTGTTCTTTGTGATAATGTTGTGGTAACTTTTTGCCTCAAAGCACAATCCTATCTCCTCTTCTCAAGTAGCTGAGATCCATCATGCCTCCTTTGTGTTGGTAAATTTCTACTGATGGAATTCTTTAGTCTACTCTGGGAAAGGTACTACCTTAAAATATGTTGAACACACCTTCAGAAAAGGAAATCCACCTCGTTTTGAATACTCAGTAACAGACAGTAGCAATTAAGTAACAGCTTCTGGCCATTTTATATATGCTAAAGCACTTACTCCTCAGCCAGATGAAGGATGGATCCTCATTTTATAGCTACAGAAAGGGAGAAACAGAAAAGCAACCAGAACAAGGCTAGACAGCTAGTAAATAACAAATAGATTTCAATCTGGCAGTTTGGTTATGAGTGCCATTTTTGTTCAAAATTGCCAAACTAACTCTTCCCAACAAGTTAATTCAGTTCTTCTATATATGTACATCTTTAAAGTGCTGAAACTTCCTGCTCTGGTAGAATATGGAGCAGTGACTGCCACACTTTTTCATCGTTCACGTTACCACCATTTCTTACAAGGACTAAGGATTGGGAGGGTTAAGCAAACAAGGGGGAGAAAACATTATTATTGCCCCCCTTCTCTTTCTTAGGTGTGTGTGTGTGTGTGTAGGGGTGTGTGTGTGTGTGTAGGGGTGTGTGTGTCTGTGTGTGTGTGTGTGTGTGTGTGTGTGCCCCATGCATATATGTGCTGGTTCTGGCTTGAATTCAGGTCTGGGTGCTGTCCCTGAGCTTTTTCAACTCAAGGCTAACTAGCTACCATTTGAGCTCCACTTCTGGCTTTTTGGTGACTAACAGGAGTTAAGAATCTCATTGACTTTTCGGCCCAGCTTGGTTTCAAACTGCAATCCTCAGATCTTAGTAGCTAGGATTATGGATATAAGCTATCTGTGCCTGGCCTTATTAGCTTTTACCTTACATAGGGTGTGAACATGTACACCAAAGTGGCCTTGAACTCTTCAGCCTCCAGCCTCAGCCTTCCAAGTACTGGACTTATTGACATGCATCAACATGCTCAAATCCAAAAATAAACATGACCAAAGACTGAATAGATGCTTTGGGGAAAAAATATTCATTTAGCAAACAAATATATGATAACCTGCCCAACATCAATACTCATCAGTTAATACATATTAAAACCACAGGCCTGGGAAGGTGGCTCAGTTGTAGAGCACTTGCCTTGCATGCATGAGGCCCTGAGTTCGATTCCTCAGCACCACATAAGCAGGAAAAAAAAAAAAGCTAAGTGGCACTGTGGCTCAAGTGGTAGAGTGCTAACCTTGAGCTGAAGAGCTGAGGGACAGGCCCATACCCAGAGTTCAGGCCCCACGATCGGACCCAAAAAAATAAATAAAACCACAGTAAGATACCTACCTGAATGTCTAAAGAAACTCTGAAATAACCACCTTGCCAAGTGCTGGTGGCTCATATCTATATTCCTAGATGCTCAGGAGGCTGAGACCCAGAAAAAAATCACAATTCAAGGTCAATAGGGAAAAAAGTTCAGTAGACTCCAAAATAACCAGCAAAAAGCTAGGCTGGAAGTGGAGAAGAATAAAAGGGCTAAATATTATTAAAATACATTATTTGTAACAATGAAAATGTAACAAAGGCTGGGCACTTGTAGCTCATGACTGTAATCCTAGCTACTCAGGAGGCTGAAATCTAAGAATTACAATTCGAAGCCAGCCTGACCAAGAAAAGTCCAGAGATTCTTATCTCTAATTAACCACCAGAAAATCAGAAGTGAAGTGTTAGAGCGCTAGCCTTGAGCAAAAGAGCTCAGGGACAGTGCCCAAACACTGTTTTCAAGCCTCCACAACCAATAAAGAAAAAAAGAAAAGAAAACAAAGAAACCTGTTGGGGACATTATTTCTTAGAAGGAAATGTGAAAGATTAAGTTGGTTGGAATTCAGCTGTAACATGTATGGAGACCTAACAGTGAAGTTCTCCCATATAACTAATATAAACCAATTTTTTTTTACAGGCTAGAGGTATTACTTAAGTGGTAGAGTAGCCAAGCCAATGAGCTGAGCAAGTAAAATGCCCTGAATTCAAATTCTAATGCTGAAAAACAAAATAAAAACCTAAAACTACACTATCATGTACTAATAAACTTCTGGTATCCAACTGAAATAATATGAGCTAAAACAGAAGATGATCACTTCAAAATGCCAATAATTTTCAGGGAGTAATGAACCACTCCATTTTCTGACACACTGACCTTCAATCCTACATCAAATACACTTATTCATTCTCAGGTAATGGAGCGGAGCTTAAAATGATGATAATGTATTTTTTAAAAAACTTTCCCCTTTTTGGGCTGGGAAGATGGCTCAGTGGTAGAGCGCTTGCCTTGCATGCCTGAGGCCCTAGGTTCGATTCTTCAGCACCAAATAAGAAAAAAGAAAAAAGCCAGAAGCGGTGCTGTGGCTCAAGTGGTAGAGTGCTAGCCTTGAGCTGAAGAGCTGAGGGACAGCGCTCAGGCCCAGAGTTCAGGCCCCCCCCCCAAAAAAAAAAAACTTTCCCCTTTAGTCTCCAATTACTAGGAAAATCAAAATGTTGTACATGCTAAAAGTGCAGCTTTTACAAGAGAATATTAATTTACCTTATGATATAGAAAGGCAAAAGAAGCCTTTCCAAGTAAGAATAAAATATCCCTTTTAATCCACTAAAATCCTCATTTTGAGAATGAAAATTCATAAACAAGTGCTTCCTATGGAACTACCTACTCACCAAGAAAAAAAAAGCTATGAATTTTTAGATCCAATAAAATTATTCACTAATTTTTTATCCTTTGTTACTAGAAAGGCAGAAACTAGAGAAAAGTTTGAGGCTAGACTGGGTAAAAAAATTAGCAAGACCCAACCTCAAAAAACAAGCCAGTGTTTGCCTATAATCCCAGAGCCTAACTCTGGCAAAAGCACAAGACAATATCTGAAAAACAAATTATCTGGGAATGTTGGTATACACCTATAACCCCAGCATTTGAGAAGATGAAGCAGGAGGAGCACAAGTTTAAGACCAGCTAGGGTTATATAATAGGACTTTGTCTCAAAAAAAAGAAAGAAAGAAAGAGAGAGAGAGAGAGAGAGAAAAGAAAAATTGTAAGTGGAGTAAGAGATGAAACTCTGTCAGTGGCTCATGCCTATAGTCCCAGCTACTTGACAGTGTGAAGCAGGATCCTTGAGTGCAAAGATTCCAAGAGACTTCATTTCTAAAAAAGAAAAAGAAAAAAATGGGGAGGAAAAAAAAGGAAGAAAAATCAAATGAAGAAAGAAGGTCATATTTGAGGACAGAAAGCCAAAAAGAGGGTTAGGGATGCACCATAATGGAAAGAGTTCTTACTTAGCATGTTTGAGACCCTAAGTTCAATCCAAGGGAAGGAAGAAAGAAAAAAAGGGAATGGAGAGAGGGAAGAAGGGAAGGAGACCAGCCAGCCAAGGAAGGAAAAAGCAATATGATAATATCCTTAAGCTTTATTTCAATATGTAGGTAATGGATGGTCAGACCATCAACTGTTCATTAATCAGAGTTTGACCAGTATACTATATATCTGTATACAAAGTCTATATACTAAAAAACACCTCTAAGGGCTTACGTTTGGTTTTTGTGTGAGTGTGTGTGTGTGTGTGTGTGTGTGTGTGTGTGTGTGTGTGTGTGTGTGTGTGTGTGTGTGTGTGTGTGTGTGTGTGTGTGTGTGTGTGTGTGTGTGTGTGTGTGTGTGTGTGTGTGTGTGTGTGTGTGTTTCGGTCGGTCGTGGGGCCTGGGCGCTGTCCCTCAGCTCTTCAGCTCAAGGTTAGCACTCTACCACTTGGGCCACAGCCACTTCCAGCTTTTTTTGCTTATGTGGTACTGAGGAATTGAACCCAGGGCCTCAAGCATGCAAGGCAAGCACTCTACCACTGAGCAACCTTCCCAGCCCAGGCTTACATTTTTTTTAAAAAACAGTGCTAGAGACAAGTCCACCTAACAACACTATTATTGTACTGCATTATATATTCACTATAAAAAAGTCATTGGCCTTGGTTTTCTTTTAAAGAGCTGTGGAACAATCTTTATTAGACTACATTGATTATATAAAAGGATATTTCCATACATGCACACAATGTACTTTGATCAAATTCATTCCCTCTGTTATTCTTTTTCTTTTTTCCCGTTTTAAACAATTTTAGTGGTCATTATTTGTAAGTGTGCGCACACACATGCATGCATGTGTACACATGCATAGGTGGCCAGAACAGAAGTTTGATCTCATGGCCTTGCAGTCTCATTGGGCTAGAAGCTTGAACTTAAGGCCTTGCAGTCTCATTGGCTTTCCTGCTCACTGTTGGTACTCTACCTTTTGAGCCATGCCCAGCACTTAGCTAGTGTAACAATCTCATACTTTTCTGTCCAGATTAGCTTCAAATGATTGAGCCTCAACTTCCTTGATTATCTAAGATTACAAGTGTGGCATCTATTGGCATCTAAATTTTCTTTATCAATTGATTAGCTAATGGGCAATGCAGGCTGATTTCATAGCTTGATTATTGTAAATAATGCTATTCTAAACATGAGTGTGCACATATCTCTATTGTAGGCTGAATACATTCCTTCAGATATACACCCAAGAGTTATGTAACAAGATCATAGGGTAATTATATTTTTAGTTTTGTAAAGCACTTCCATACTGATTTCCACTCCCCAAAACACTGTATAAGACTCCCATTCCAGGGCCCTCATTCCCCCATATTTGTATCATACCAGCATTTGCTTTCTTGATGACAACCATTATGAGGGAGGTGACATGGAATCTACGAGTCACTGTGCACTTCCTTTATGGCTAAGGAAACTGAACATTTCTTAGTGCATTTAGCATTTGTACTTCTTTTAAGAACTGTCTATTCAATTTGCCTTGTAAAGGCTAAAATGTGTTTGTGACCTTAACTGTCACTATCCCACAATACTGTGGAATTTGTGAAATTTATGTAATCACTTAATCTCAATAAAAAATATTTTTTTAAAAAAAGAACTGTCTATTCGATTTATAGGCCTATTTTTTACTTGGTTTATTCATTCTTTTGATGTTTAACTTTTGAGCTCATTATGTATTCTAGATATTAGTCCTCTGAATAAGAGCTGGCAAAGATTTCTCCCATCTGTGGCTTATATTTTGACTCTAGTAATTGTTTGCCATGAATAAGCTTATTTTAATATGATGCAATCTCATTTGTCAATTCCCACTCTTATTCCGAACTATGACAGTCCTAAAGTTTTTGTCTGTGCCTATATCTTCAAGTGTTTTCCCTATATTTTTTTTCCTTACTTCCAAACTACAATATAAGCATGTCCATAATTAAGTGATTGGATAAAAATGTGATATAATATGATGGACTTTCATGTAGCCAAAACATCACTAAGTCAACATGAATAACTCTGGCAAAAAGAGGTGACAAAAAAGAAAGATACTTTTATGGCAAACAGGCAGAACCCCACCTCCCCCCATCACACACATATAGATGTGTGGAATATCTATACATCAAATTCTTATGTAAAAAAGGAAGATAAAATGGAATCAACTTGCTGGAAATAAATTCAACTGTATTTCACCGACCTTACAAGTGTTCTCTTCTTAAAAGTATGTCCAAATATTAGGAACTGAAAGAGTTAGCTAGGAGGAATGGAAGTTTATGTTGTGTCTTGCACTCAAAATATTTCGCTTTTTAAAAAATACTTCAAAATATATTCATTAAATTTGTGGCCAGATGGGTGTAGTGGCAAAACTGTCATTTACCTATGGTGCTGGAGATAGAAAGATTGAGAGTCAAGGCCAGTCCAGGTATAAAAGTTTGAGATTCCATCTCAACCAATGTCTGAGCATGGTAGCACATGCCTGTCATCCTAGCAACAAAGGGAAGCACAAATAGAAGGAACAAAGTCCAGGCTGGCTCAGGTATAAAAAGAGCTCCATCAAGAAAATAATCTAGCCCAGCACTAGTGGCTCACATCTGTAATCCTAGCTACTTAGAAGGCTAAGAACAGAGAATCTGTGTTTCAAAGCCAGCCTGGGAGGAAAACCTGTGAGATTCTTAACCACCAGAAAACCAGAAGTGGCAGAGGGCTACCCTTTAGCTAAAAGAGCTCAGGGACAGTGCCCAAGCCTTGAGTTCAAGCCCCAAGAACAAGACAAAAACAAAGGAAAGAAAGAAAAGGAGCTGAAGGAATGTCTCATGTGGATGACTCCCTAAATAGCAAGCATCTGGTCCTAAGTTCAAATCCTTACTTCAAATACTGGTTGTGGTAACACAGGCCTGTTATCCTAGCTACTTGGAAGGCAGAAATCAGGCTAGCCAGAAAAGTATGCAAGAATGCATCTCAACCAACAAGCCATTATGGTGGCACATGCTTATATTCCCATCTATACAAAGGTATAAATAGGAGGAGGATATTTTAAAGCTGGTCTTTGGGCCAAAAAAAAAAGTGACTTATTGGCTGAAAAATAACTAAATTAAAAAGGACCAAGGGTGTGACTCAAGTAGTTTAGCCTTTGCCTAGCAAGCACAAGGCCCTGAGTTTAAATGCTAGTACTGCCTCCTCCCTGAATTGTTAACTATCTGCTCCTTTTACTACAGTAGTACTAAACTCTGGTTTCAGGGCTGTAGGAGCCACCCAGGCAGGTCTATTTCAGGCAGAGCGATTCTACTTCTACCAGACAAGTTTTCCATCAGAAAACAGTGGGTTTTCCAAGAAAGTTATTCATTTCTGAATAATCTGAGTCTTACTCTGTTTTGCCTCTTCTGTAACATTTCAATACAACAAAACACAAGCCTTTACAATATCAAGAGAAAGGGCAAAAGCCTGGTGTGGTGGTCCAGACTTGGAATCCTAGCACACTGGAGCCTGAGGCAAGGAGATCAAAAGTCGAAGGTCAGCCTCAGCTACTAGGTGAGACTGTTACCAAAAAGTCTTAAAAGGGTCCTGTAATAAGACAGAACGAAATACTTGTTCCTAGAGCAGAGACAGCCACAGCATGAAGTTTCCTTGACTCCTGCCAGTCATGTTATTTGCCCACCAAGAAAAATTTAAATGTAACAGGAGAAACACATACTTGAAGGTGAATACTACAAACATTTACATATATAAGACTAACAGGTAGCTTTTGAACATAATTTATTTTGAGATTACAAAACATAAAAAATAGGACAATTTCTAGACTCTTCCTTAAGACTTTGCAACTACCAAACAGGTGGGTAAGATGTACCGTACTTTAAAAAAACCTTCCCAGGGTTCTACTAACCAGTGCTACTAAAATGTCTTAGTAGCCTTTACTGCAAATCTAATGCCCCAAGTATTTCTATTCCGCCCATATTGCATTATTATTATTATTATCATTTTTTATTATCATACAGTTTCTAAGACCGATGCTATTTGACTCCCCCCCCCCCGGTACATTATTCCTTGTTCTGTACTGTCTGGATATTCTAGCGTTTTCCTTTTCTCTAGGGAAGAACATTTCCATTTCGTAGCACTTCCATGATTGTGAATAAATCCTGACGCTGCCCTGCCCGGCTGGAGTGTAAAGCAGCAAGAAGGAAGTTCGCACTGCTCCGTGTGCAAGTGGGGTCGGGGTCTCCAGCTTTGGGCGGCCCTAAACGGTGCCCACCCTCGGTGGCAGGGTCCCCCAGGCTGCGACGTCAGGGGAAGGGGTGGGAGGGAGACGAGGGGTGGGATCAACCGGCTTTGGAAGGAAGGGGAAGTCGGTGCCGTCAACTCCGCAAGGATTACATCCTCTGCGAACCACAGGTTCTGCCCCCATCCGGGTGCTAGGCCAGAGTCCCCGAGCTCCGGCGAGCAGCCGGCGGGGTCCTCCGCGACCGCCGCTCCCCGACCCCGGCCACCGACCCGGAGCCGAGCGGGTGCCCGGCGTCCCGGCGGCGGCACCGCCCCTTCGCGCTCAGCCCAGTCGTCGCCGCCCACTTTCCAGGCGGACAAGCAGCAGCGCCGGAGCGCGCCCCGCACTCACCCACGTCTTGCTCGAACGGGTTGTTGTTGAACAGAGGCATCTCGCCGGCGCCCGGGCCCCGCTGGCTGAGGTCTGGAGACGGCTCGGCAGCTGCTTCCCGCCAGGCGGCCCGCCGTGGCTTCCTTGACGGCTGGGATCGGGCTGCCGAACCCGCACTTCCGCCCACGAGCTGCCCAGCTCGTGCCTGCTGAGACGGCTCCCCGGCCTCCATCCGCCCGCACGATCTGCCCCAGCTCCCCTGCCACGGAGAGCTCCGACTCTCCTCAAGCTCTCTCCAACGCAGTTGTCGCTGCCATCCTCCGGGAGGACGCCGCAACCCCGAACTGCATGTCCTCAGGCGTCAGGCGCCTGCTGCGGCCACCTATATCCACCGCTAGGACCCCGGCGAGCTATAGAACGGAGGACCTTCGGGCCCGGAAGTTGCCTCTCCTAGACCTGGAAGCCACTAGAGGCCCGGAAACTGCAGCGCTGGCGGCGGCGCGGCAGGGGGCGCAGTCTCCTGAGACTCTTCTCTCGGGGGCCGCCGATGGTGGTAGCCGCTGTCTCTTCACCCTCTGACACCCATCCGAATGGCAAGTCTTCTCCCAGGATGCATTTCGCGTCATTGTCCCGTCGCCCTGGAGACGGAGCTGCCTCCCTGCAACTGGGTGGGTTTGAGAATCGGCGGGAGATCGGCCTCCCTCGGGGCGCTCGGCGGGCTGCGCCTTGCTCGGTGCCCAGCTACGCGCCGCTGTGGCTCTCTCTGCAGACTCGTCGCTGTTGTCATCCCACTGCTGTCCTCCATAAGAACGACAGGAGGAGCCGGGCCTAGTTTTCTGCCTTGTCATCTAGCTGATCAGGAGGCTGAGATCCGAAGATCGTGGTTCGAAGCCACCCCCCCCAACCCTGGAGAAAAGTGCAGGAGATGCTGGTCTCCACCTAACCAGCAAAAGCACTGTTGTGAGGGGAAACACTGTGCTGACTTGGGAAGGACAGGAACGGAAGGCACACATTGTCTCCCACAGGGCAGCATGTAACATAGGTGACATGCAGATGTTGCTATGCGTTGTAAGCCCAGATTCCATGGGATCCAGTCAGGGATGTAAATGAGTACAAAAGTGCAAGCTCCCTTCCCACCCACACGTGCTCCATCCCGTCTTAACATTTTTTTTTTCCCATAGCATCTACTTATTCTCTTCTAGGCTATAACTAATTACTAGGTTAGCTGCCGCCCTTCTTTTTTTTTTTTTTGTCGGTTGTGGGGCTTGAACTCTGGGCCTGGACGCTGTCCCTCAGCTCTTCAGCTAAGGCGAGCACTCTACCACTTGATCCACAAAGCCACTTCCAGTTTTCTAGTGGTTTATTGGAGATAAGAGTCTCACGGACTTTCCTGCCTGCTCTGGCTTTGAACCGCGATCCTCAGACCTCAGCCTCATGAGTAGCTAGGATGACAGGTGTGAGCCACTGGCGCCCGGCTACATTGGGCACTTTCTTGAGCCACCATCCACATTAGGCTTTCTTAGTTGCTGGGATTACCAGCTTCTTCTATTGGGAGAATCTGATAGACTTTTCTGCTAGCCTAGCATGACACCAATCTCAGCCTCTCATGTGGCTTGGAATGACAAACACTGGCAACTGTGCCCATTTATGGATTGAGAAAAGATGTCTTCTGAATCTTTTCTGCTCAGGCTGGCCTCAAACTGGAATCCTCCTGTTCTCAGCTACCTAAGTAGTTAAGATTACAGATGTGAACCACCAGCACCAGGCTTTAAATAGTTTTTTTTGTTTTTTTAATTTATTTATTTATTTATTTATTTATTTATTTATTTATTATTTTAGTTTTTGACTTAAACCCTGACATTGAGTTGAACAACATATATATCTAAAGCTGTCAGCTACTGGTGAATATCAGCCATGTTGAAGTGAAGGCCCCAGAATAACTTACTGGTTTCTTGGTTGGTTGGTTGGTTGGTTGGGGTTGGGGGAAGGTTCCCCCAGTATTGGGATTTGAAGTCAGGTCCTAGCACTTGCTAGATAAGCACTCTACTACTCCAGGCACACCTCACCCCTTTTAAGTTTTTTTTAAAATCAAATACAATCTCTTTTTGCCTACCAGCTTCTAACAGTTCTACTTCTGCCACTTAGCTGGGCTTATTTATTGAGATGAAGTCTAGCTTTTTTCCTAAGCTGACTTCTAACCCCCATTCTTTAAATCTCTTACTCCCCAATAATGAGGCTTGCAGGCATCAGCCTGTCAAGCTTCTGATTTTTAAATGTTTTAAGTTTTAAGAATTACTTACTAAGCCAACCTTAGTACAGGGAGTTGATATTGTAGAAGAGAACACATGCAATGAACTAATTCTGAATGGTAAATTTTATACTTTTAAGTTAGATGCACAGATGGGAAGGAAGCATTTGCAGGTGAAGAAGCTAGTTTTCAAAAAAGCATATCCAGGATAAAACCCTAGGATGTTCTAGATATATTTGGAGACTTGCAAGATGGGCTTGTTTAGTTTGAAGCCTCAGTGTTAGAATGGAAAACAAGTTAACTAAAGGGAAGAATACAGAGAAGCCCTAATGAACAAGCTAAGAAATTGTAATTTTCCACATCAGACACCAGATAGTTACTTGAAAATATTAAACAATGGAATAATATTTAAATGGTTTGGGAATATAATCTGACATCAATTTTCACTGTGCATGTTGATGAACATACCAGGCATTTTAGGAGGCATTACAGCTCTTAGAAGAGGAGACATTTCTGAGTTTATATTGAGCATAGAGGGTTGCATCACTTTCAGAAAACATTCACATTTCTTTCCTACCTACCTTCCTTCCTTCCTTCCTTCCTTCCTTCCTTTCTCTTTCTCCCTTTCTCTCTCTTCCTTCCTTCCTTCCTTCCTTCCTTCCTTCCTTCCTTTCTTTCTTTCTCTCTCTTTCTCTCTCTCTTCCTTTCTGGCTTTCTTTCCTTCTTTCTTTCTTTCTTTCTTTCATCTTTCATCTTTCTTTCTGTCTTTCTTTCTTTTTCTTTCTTTCTTTCTTTTTCTTTCTTTCTTTCTTTTTCTTTCTTTCTTTCGCTTGTCTTAGAGCTTGAACTTTGGGCCTGGGTGCTGTCCCTTAGCTGCTTTTGCTCAAGGCTAGTACTCTAGCACTTCAGCCACAGCACCATTTCCAGAATTTTCAGAGTAGTTGATTGGAGACAAGAGTCTCATAGACTTTCCTGCCCAGGCTGGGTTTGAACTAGGATCCTCAGAAGATCCCAGCCTCCTAAGTAGCTAAGATTACAGGAGTGAGCCATTAGTACTTCGCATAAGTACTTCACTTAAGTCCTAAGCTTCTGTTCTCTATGGCAAGCATGTGCATATATCAGCATTTAGCCAGTTGTGTGTGCACTCTATTTTCAGTGAGTTCCTCCAATTAACTATGTTTTTATAGTTACTAGAGCTAGCTCCTGCAGGATACATAAATTACTTGTTGATACCTCACTTGTTGATCTACCACTGGCAACATACCAACTAGAGTATGAAGACTTTCAACTTCTCTTAACACAGCCTCCTTTTTTTTTTTTTAACAGTCCTGGGGCTTATGCTCTGGGCCTGGGTGCTGTCACTGAGCTCCTTTTGTGCTAAAGGGTAGCACTCTACCACCTGAACCACAGTTCCATTTCCAATTGTTTTTTTTTTTTCTGTGATTAATTGGAGGTAAGAGTTTCAGGGACTTTCCTATATGGGCTGGCTTCAAACTGTGATCCTCAGATCTCAGGATTAACAGGAGTGAGTCCCTGGCATCTAGCTTAATACAACCTCTTTAAACCTTGACTTCCTGATGACAGGAAATAATTTTAACAATTTAAATTGAATTTGATCTCTTTAAGGTTTCTCTGGTCATTTAAGGTGTTTTCTCTTCAGACCACTTCCCCCAGCCATGCACTTCCTGCATGTGTGTGCTTCTCTGCAGTATATATAACCCTGCCAGTAGATATATAACCCATCTTCCAAAACAGGCATGGTGCTTCACCTGATATGCTTGATGAAACTCGATTCCACTCGAGTTATTAGTTCTGTAGAAACACTGAAGGGGTTCTGTGAGAAGAAAAAAAAACCATTGTAGAAGACACCTTCCTTAGGTGAGATTTCTGCATGGTCTTCAGGCAAGCAGAGGCCACTGTCCTGCCTGGCTGTGGGGGAGCAGATCACCCACGTTGTTTCACAGAATCAAGGAAATCTCATCAGTTCAAGGATATCCATCCAGGGCCTTGACTTTAGGAGATAAGCTGTGGGTTAAGAACCCTTATTTATTCAACCTAATTGACCCATTTATTCTAATTAATAACTAATTCTATCCTTCTTTTAAATTGTGTTACTCTCATCACAGGTCCTGGATCTGATTTTTTAAACCACAATCTGTGCCTTAGGTTATGGTAAATAAAGGCCTCACCTCAGTGTGTGCGCACATACCCGTTAGTAGGAATATGAATTTTTCATGAACTTCAAAATCCTTTGGCTTGAGTTCATAACAATCAAACCAAATGAACTTTTAAAATTTGGAATAGTTTTAGATTTACAGAAAAAGTAGTACAAAGTTCTCATATGCCCCTCACCCTTCTCCGATCATTAACATTCTTAAATTTCAATTGTACACTTGCCAAAACTAAAAAACTGACAATAATTCATTATGATTAACTAAATTCCAGGCCTTATTTGGGCCTTACTAGTGTTTATACGAATGCTCTCTTTCTTTGCCAGGATCCAATCCAGGTTAGTCAGGGGTGTCCAGGTTTTGTGATTCCCCACAAGCCATACGGTTTTCAGCATATTGTTGTACTCATAGCTATAAATTATTAAAATGCAAGGATATAAAACAGAATCATTAAAAAAGAAAGGCAAGTGTGGAAAAGTCTGAAGGAAGTTAAACCCAAGTTGTAGGCATCCTCTCATAGTGGAGTCCCATGGGCTGTATTTAATTCCCTCAGCAGTAAGTTACAACAACTCATAGGAAATGAATAGACCCAGTACCCAGGTTCTTTTTTGAAAGCCAGCACTTTCTAACACATCCACAAACTACAGACTTTCACGAATGAAGGCAGTTTTCCATAACATAATCCACCACATCTTTAGTACAAACAGTTGAGCTAGTCTTATCAGGAAATGGTGGAAACCTTTTGAAAATCTAAATTCACACTTGTCCACCAGGAGCAAACCTGGTAAGTATCAGTTCTAAGGATGGCAGTTCAAGCCCACTATGTTAACTCTTCTCTGCACACAAGTACCACATTTCAGTCAATTATCATGGCTCCCAAATCTTCCTCTGGTCTGTGACAGTTGCTCAGTTTTTTCCTTGTGTTTGCTAACTTTGATAATTTTGAGAAGTGCTGGTGAGCTATGCGGTAGATAGCTCCTAAATTTTGCCCTGTTTTTCACGTTTAGATGGAGGTTCTAGGTTTGAAAAGAACACTACTGTGGGGAATGCCCTTTTTGTCACAAATAGTACCTCATTGGTCAAGTTTCTGCACTTTGCTTTTGGGCTTTTGATCAAGCAGAACCTTGTGGCTGAAGCATGCAATGAAGCATACTCACCTTGTGGCCAGGAAGTCAAGGAAGGGACTGCCATGCCACTAACCAGTGCTGACATGCCACTAACTGGTTCATGGGCATGATACCAATGACATAGAAACCTCCCATGAGGCTCCACCCTCCACAGGTTCTGCCCCTCTGCCCCTCACCGTAATAATACAAGGGGGCCAAGTGTTTACAACATGGACTTTGGGAAACATTCCAGATCCAAACTATAGAAGTTGCTATTATCATCTGCTAGTTCAGTTAAAGAAACGAAAATGTTTATTTTGCCTATATTTATTCCTTCTTTAAGGCTGTTCTGTATTTTTTAAAAATGTAGACCCAGGTTTCTGACATGTCATTTTCCCTCTTCCTAAATATTATTTCCCAGTGTTTCTTAAAAGTTCCTGTAAGGCAATCTTATTGGGGACAGATTCCACCAAATTTTGTTTTACTCAAGAAATTCTTTATTTCTCCTTCCCTTCACTCTTTTTTTTTTTTTTTTTTTTTTTGTCTTTTTTTGGTTGGTCATGGGGCCTGGGCCTGGGTGCTCCCTCAGCTCTTCAGCTCAAGGCTAAGTGCTCTACCAGTTGAGCCACAGCGCCACTTCTGGATTTTTCTGCTTATGTGGTGCTGAGGAATTCGAACTCAGGGCCTCATGCTTGCAAGGCAAACACCCTACCACGGAGCCACCTTCCCAGCCCCTCTCCTTCAGTTTTGATGGGTGAATTCACTAGTTTCAGGCTTTCATGTTTGTTGATTCTTTTTTCTTTTAATACTTGAAGTATTTCACTTTTCTTCCATGCATGTCTATGAGAGCCAACGTAATTGTAACATGTATTTTTCTTTTCTCTAGTTGCCTTCAAGGTTTTCTTTTTATCTATTATCTATTTTCTTTATGTCTGTCTGTCTATCTATCTATCTATCTATCGATCGATCGATCTCTTTTTCAATATTGTGGTTTGAACTCAGGGTCTTTGTGCTTACTAGAGGCTGTCTGTACCACTTCAGTAGGTTCCTAGCCCCTGTATACCTTAACTAATTTTTCAGGTAGGGTCTCCATATATTTTTCCCTTGGGCTTTTCTATTTGGTGGTTTCATATTTATACCTCCTTTACAGCTAGGATGATAAATGTACACCACTATGTCCAGCTTATTGGCTTAAATGATATCTTGCTAACTCTTTTCCCTGATTTGCTTTAGACCTCTGCTTTGTGCATAGATAGATTTACAGGTGTGAACCACCATTTTGGCCTCAAGATTGTCTTTGTCTCTGATTTTTCTTCCAATTTGAGTATGGTATGCTTCAGTATAGATTTTTTTCCCTGTATTTATATTACTTAATTTCTCTGATGTTCCCAGATCTGTAGTTTGGTATCTACCAGTAATTCTGGAAATTCTGTCATTATTGTTTCAAATATCTTCCCATTCTTTTCTTCTTCTGGTATTTATATTATATGTACCTTGTGTTTTTATAATTCCCTTACAGTTCTTGAATATTTTGTTCTTTTCTATTTCTATGTGCATTTCAGTTGTTGAAGTTACTACTGACATTCTTGATGCACTCAGATTTTTTTGCTGCCTTTAAAGAGCCTATTAGAGACATTCTTCATTTCTGTTACGATACATTCTATTATTTCTAGCATTTTTTTCATTTTGTCTTATAAGTTCCCATTTCTCTCTTCACATTGCCTTTCTTACATGGGGTCTATTTTTTCATTACAGTCCTTAACATATTCATCATGACTAATTTCTAGTGTGAGATCATTCTAACATTTTCAACGTATCTGAATCTGGTTCTGATGCTTTCTCTGTCTCTAAGCTGTGTTGTCTTTTAATGTGCCTCGTAGTATTTTGTTGAATGGTGGACAAGATGTCCTAGGTAAAAGAAATAGGTAAAAGGGCTGGGAAGGTGGCTCAGTGACAGAGTGCTTGACTTGCATGCATGAGGCCCTGGGTTCGATTCCTCAGCACCACATAAGCAGAAAAAAAAGCCGGAAGTGGCACTGTGTAGAGCGCTAGCCTTGAGCTGAAGAGCTGAGGGATAGTGCCCAGGCCCAGAGTTCAGGCCCCAGGACTGGATCCCCCACCCCCCCCCAAAAAGAAATAGGTAGAAGTCAATGGGCATGTGGTGTGAGCTTTTATGTCATTAGATTAGGCATTTGGCTCTGTTTACTATTTGCTGTCAGAGACTAGAAATTCCTTTGCTTTCCTTGTTTTTGTCTCTGTTGTTTTGGGCTTCTTAAATAAGGTGTGAGCCGTGTGGTTCTTACTCTGTGGACTCCGGTTATTACAACCTGGGAGCCATATGATACAGTGACAGACTGGTGGGTCTACAGGTGTTCTGTACTCCCCTGATTCATTCCTTGAGCTGTCTCTTAGTAAACCTGTACCTTTACCCTGAGTGACTCCATGATGCTTCTCACTCCCTACCTTAGCCTGGAGGCTAAAGAGAGCTAGGAGTTGCTTTGGCTCTTAACCAACCCCAGTTGGTTAGGCTAAGGTTAAGCATTTCTCCTGAGGGTAGTCTGTTCTAAAAAGAGCAAGGTGCTCTGGCATAATCCCAAATGGTTTCTTTCCCCTCTACCTCCTAGTACTTTCACTGTAAGTACCAGGTCAAGCTCCTGGAGGTAAAACTCACAAGAGTGAGTCATTGCCTGTAACAGTACCTCCTGAAGTTTAAAATTCTTAGACCTGCCACCCAGAGCTTCCTGAACTGTCATTTACAGTGGGCCCTTGGTATCTGAGGGTACAAGGTTCTAAGGAGAACACCACTGAGGAAAAATCACAGATGTTCTATTCTGTACTGCATATGACTGTGAATAATTTATTTTTCCTACAACACCACCTAACATCTACTGAAGACAAGCCACGTTTCAACAAATGTAAAATTATCATATTACCACAAGCACTTTCACTTTTACCTTGTTTTTGGAATATCATTTGTTTGGGGGGGGGTGAGGTTGATTTTCACAAAACAAAGGACAGGAAACAGTTGATCACACAATTATTTAAACACTACTGACTGAGAACATCAACTGAGGTATATAAGATGCACACAGAATTTTAAATTTTTGCCTTTGAAATTGTTTTGATTATTCTTATTTTACCATACTTGGACAAACCCATGTGTGATAAGTATATATGATTAAGGCAGCTTACTGTACAATTCAGGTTTTCTTATCCCAGCCACTCATACTCCTGTGCTTGTAGATTTCTGCTCTAAGTTCTGATTCTGTCTTGCTAGCTATGTAGTCATGCTATGGGCTGGCCTGGCTTGAACATACAGCCCACTTGATTATCCCAGAACGTAACTTCATAGAGTTGTTTCTTTGACAACTTACTGGAACTTGCCTGCTACAAAAAGTGTAAGCCAGGGTATCACTGCCTCTTGTCCCTACCTAGAACCCTCCTTTTCCATGACTTAAAGCATAATTTTTGAAGTTTGATAAAAGTTCAAATCATAAGCCAGGTGCTGGTGCCTCATACCTGTAATCCTAGCTACTCAAGAGGCTGAGATCTGAGCATTATGGTTTGAAGCCAGCCCAGCCAGGAAACTCTGGGACTCTTATCTCCACTAAACTACTCAAAAAAAAAGGAGATGTAAGTGTTGCTGTGGCTCCAGTGGTAGAGCACTAGCCTTGGGCAAAAGAAGCTCAGGGACAGTGCCCATGCCCTGATTTCAAGCTCCAGGATCAGCGCGCACACACACACACACACACACACACACACACACACACACACACACACACACACACACATTTTATCATCCACCAATTACTAGCTTATGTGACTTTAGAATGATACTTATATTTTGGAAACTTACATTTCTTATCTGTAAGTATATACATTATAAAACAACTGACTATCGAGTGGGATATGAGAACTTCTCGTATAGTAAGTGCTCAGTGGTTATTACCATGGCACTTAAAATAGAGCCTTTTGTGAGAATGGATACATTTTCACTATCTCAAATAGCCATTAGCCACATGTTTACTATTAATCACTTGAAATGAGGTCATTGTAACTGAGAAGCTGAGATTTTATTTCATCTTAATTAAATAGCCACATGCATTTAGCAATGAGCATACTCGAGCAGTCCTACACAGCACTGTGGACATCACTGAAGGAGGAAGAGATGTTTTCTGCTGGTTATCTGGGTCTTATCTCAGAATGTTTCACTTCCTAGAAGTACACACTTGTTTTCTTCAACTTTTTTCATTTTTTACTCCATTCCATTTTTCACACTTAGAAACTACAAAACACAGTTCAACATGTCATCTTCTTGAGGAGAATGGTTCCAATCTACATGTCTTTCTCTTCTCTGAAACGTTTGATGAATGTGTGGTCGATATTGTACTGCATAGCATTTACTACTTCTCTAACTTATTTTGGGTGGATGTTGTAATATCTCAGAAACATAGTACTATCAGGATCCATTTCTTTCCTATGTCCCTCTTCCCCAAAACAACTAGATCCTGAAAACACTCTGTGTGGGGCTGGGAAGGTGGCTCAGTGGTAGAGGGCTTGCCTTGCATGCATGAGGCCCTGGCTTCGATTCCTCAGTACCACATAAGCAGAAAAAAACCCGGAAGTGGCGCTGTGGCTCAAGTGGTAGAGTGCAAGCCTTGAGCTGAAGAGCTGAGGGACAGCTCCCAGGCCCAGAGTTCAGGCCCCACAACCGGACCCAAAAAAAAAAAAAAAAAAAAAAAACCCAACACTCTATGTGCCCCATAATTCACATCTTGAAGTCCAGACTCCAGTGTGACAGGGCTCCCATGTATCCAGTTAACAGTGACTACCTTTGCTTTTCCACCCGTTACTACTACACAGTGAATAGAAGCAGATTTTTTGTTGTTGTTGCATTACTCTTTTCACATTTTATTTAGTAAACATTGGGTACCTACTGTGTGCAAAATACAAATACTGATGAGGGGGCTTGAAAATGACAGAATAACTGTGGTGAAGGACTTATGTCCACATGGAGAGAAAATAATTGATGAAAACAGAAGAGACTGAATAGGAAAAATACAAAGGGGTTCCATTGTATACTGAGTATACTGTAGACCAACATGATATTTTGATATATACCTATTTAAAATTATATATCAAAGCCAATGTGGTAGACCATGCATGCAATCCCAGCATAAATAAGGTAGAGGGGAAATACAAGTTTGATGTATAATCCTAGCTATAATCCTAGCTACTCAGGAAGCTGAGATCTACAGATTGCAGTCTGAAGCCAGCCCAGGTAGCAAAACCCCTGGAGCAAAGCTCTATTTAACCACCAAAAAGAAAAAAAATGCTGGAAATGGAGCTGTGGCTCAAGTGATAATATGCTAACCTTGAGCAAAGAAGCTAAGAGACACCACCTAGGCTCTGAGTTCAAGCCCCAGGACTGCTTCCTCCCTCAAAAAACCCACGAAAATGAATTAATAAAATTAAAAAGCCAGCCATTGATGGCTCACACCTGTAATTTTAGCTGTTTAGGAGGCTGAGATCTGAGGATTTGGGTTTGAAATCAGCCCAGAAAGAAAAGTATGTGAGTAGGCTGGGAAGGTGGCTCAGTGGTAGAGTGTTTGCCTTGCACGCATGAGGCCCTGGGATCAATTCCTCAGCACCACATAAGCAGAAAAAGCCGAAAGTGGTGGTGTGGCTCAAGTGGTAAAACACTTGAGCTGAAGAGCTGAGGGACAGTGCCCAGGCCCAGAGTTCAGGCACCATGACCCATCAAAAAAAAAGAAAGAAAAGGAAGGAAGGAAAGAGAGAGAGAAAAAGAAAGAAGGAAGGAAGGAAAGAGAAAAGAAAAAGAAAGAAAGGTATGTGAGACTCATATCTAATTAACAATCAAAAAACTAGAAATAGGGATGTGGCTCAATTGGTAGAGCACCAGCTTCAAGCAGAAAAAAATCAAGCAAGAGCACAAGGCCCTCCTTACATTTTGTACCAATACTGGCACAAAAATAAACATATGGACTGTCTAGAAAAAATACTTTGGAGATCAGCTTATGAAAAAGGTAATCTGGGAAAGTAAAGGATAAATAGCAGTGATAAAATACACTGGACATGTTACAACAGTGGGGAGAAGAAAAATATTGAAATCCATTGTGTGCATGGGCTCTTCTACGATATGGTTAAATGTATAGGATTCTTCATTAAAATTTCATACCCGATTCAATAGGGAATATGGTTTTGCCACTTCTCATGGTTCTGCTTCTGTTTTTGTCTATTTATGGATGCAATGCATCTTGATCATTGGTCCTCCATCTTTCCCCTTTCCTTTCCAAAACAAGTCTCATCTTTCCCTGTTCCGTTTTTATGCCTGTTGATTTATGTTTTAAAGAAAAATACTATGAGGCATGAACCAATGCAACAGCGAGCTTTACAACTTGGTGGGGGGAAGAGGGGAGTGTTAGGGGGAAGGGAAGTTCAAAAAAACAAGGAAGGAGGTAACACTGTTAAAAAAAGAAATGTGCTCATTACCTTATGTAACTGTAATCCCTCTGTACATCCATCACCTTTACGATAAAAAAATAGGGGGGAAAATACTATGAGGAAATTTACCGTAAAGCCCAATGTTCCAAAGGCCTACCTTCACAAGATTCTGGAAGAAGTGGTTGTTTCCATTTGGTAACTTTGTCTACTGGCCTCAGAATTCAAGAAGAGTTAATGTTTATGAATGGATTAGCTTAATATTTACTTCACTATTTTAAACTGGAGATTCACTTGTTCCTTTTCCTTTGTCATCATTACCAGGTTTTTCACAGAAGGGGGCGACATTGTTTCATTCCCAGAATCAACTGAATGTTAACTACAAAACAAATTTCAGGAACTTAACTGGGTCAAAATGAAAAGCATTGCCTTTTCTATATACCTTATAAAGTTGTATGAATAAAATTCTATTACTGTTTGCCAATCATATATCAAGTTTCTATTTATTGCTTAGAATAACTAAACTCAATTGTTGAAACTTCTGCCGTGTCAGTAAAGTAGGATGTGCTGTTTGAATTTTTGTGCCTAG
This sequence comes from Dipodomys merriami, assembly GCF_024711535.1. Classification (NCBI taxonomy): domain Eukaryota; kingdom Metazoa; phylum Chordata; class Mammalia; order Rodentia; family Heteromyidae; genus Dipodomys; species Dipodomys merriami. The sequence goes on along the minus strand of NW_027202270.1, from coordinate 60,918,448 downwards.
ATTTTATGCCTAGATTCTGTCCCCTAAGTTTTCCTCTCAAGGCCAGTGGCCACTTGGGCCATATCTCCACTTCTGGCTTCTTTGCTGGTTAACTGGAGATAATTGGTTAATTGGAATCTCATAGCCTTTTCTGCCTGGGCTAGCTTCAAACTAATCCTCATTATCTCAGCCTCCTGAGTAGCTAGGATTAGAGTCTTTGTTTTAAAGATCAATATGCACTTCATCTTCCTCACCAAAATGTAACAAATGCGAAAGTACGTGGACATGTATGCTTAACTTTATATATGATAGTCAATAAATATTTATATGTAGTGTGATAAGAACTCAATGAAACTCTTCATAATGAGAATAAACAAGTTTAGCTGGAGCTAGGTGCTGGTGGCTCACGCTTGTAATCCTAGCTACTCAGGAGGCTGAGATATGAAGATTACGGTTCAAAGCTAGCCCAGGCAGAAAAGTCTTTGAGACACTTATTCCAATAAACCACTCAGAAAACCAGAAGTGGCGCTGTGGCTCAAGTGGTACAATGCTAGCCTTGAGCTGAAGAGCTGAGGACAGTGCCAAGGGCCAGAGTTCAAGCCCCAGGACCGACAAAAAAAAAAAAAAAGTTAGCTGGGTGGGACATTAAAGAAAGATAATCCAAATCACATAGAATACAACTTGAAATTTAAAATTCTATTAAGGCAGTAGGGCAAGGTAGCTTAAGTCTGTAATTCTAGCTAATTGTGAGGTACAGATTGTGGGATCAAAGTTTGAGGCCAGCCTGAGCATTCAAGTTCATGAGACTTCGTCTTAACCCATGCCTGTGTGCAGTTGCACACAACTGTTGTCTCAAGCACACTAGGAAGCACAAGTAAGAGGACTGCAAAGGTCAAACTCACCTACACTTAAAGCAAGACCCTACCTTGAAAATAACCAACTCAATAGAGCACCCCTAGCAAACTCAAGGCCCTGAGCTCCATCTAGAAAACAAACTCCACACAGTCAAAACACAACTCTCAATTCAAGGAAATATTTAGCCACTGTTAAAATGCTATACAGAGTAACTTTTAGCTGGGAGCTGGTGGTTAATGCCTACAATCCTAGCTACTCAGGAGGCTGACATCTGAGGATTAAGGTTCAAAGCCAGCCAGAACAGGAAAGTCTGTGAGACTCTTATCTCCAATTAATTACTAGAAAACCAAAAATAGTGCTGTGGTGCAAGTGGTAGAGCACTAGCATTCAACACAAAGAGGCTCAGGGACAGCGCCCAAGCCCTGAGTTCATAGACCCACAACTGACCAAAAACAAACAAAAATATCTCTTTTCCATGATCATTGTAATCTTACTTGAAATATCACAAGGAGAGATGTAACATGTTTTTGTATCACATAGGATTTTATTTCTAATTTTGGCTTCCAGTATGTTTCTGAGGATACTGACTGTACAACAATAACTTTAGGAAACTGATTTCAAAACCCTAAAATCCTTTTCTAGGCCACAATTGACACATATCGTCTAACTCAGCATATTACACATACAGCTTAGTTTGCCCCAACCCCTGTACATGATCTTATCCTTACGCCTGTTAAAGTGCTTCTGTTCTTCTAGTCAAGAGAAATTGTCACAAAATGTTTCAGACTGGGGTTGAAACTCAGAGTGAAGCTCTTGCCTAGCATACAAGGGCCCTGGCTCCATCCTTAGTGAAGGGAGGGAAGACAAGACCGAAGGGAGGAAGGAAAGCCAAAAGACTTCAGGAGCTGGGCCATACGTGCCTGTAGTCCCAGGTAAAGGATAAGAAATCACACTTGTTTGGGAGATTCACCTTGTTTTCCACAAATGTGTTTACATTTTTAACAAATATTTTATAAGTATCAACTTCATTATGGAGGGAAAATGTTGTAAGGAACTTACATTTATATATACAATTCCCATAAAGTTAGATATATCAAGCAGTACTTCTCAAATATATCAAATATAAAACTTTGTTTTCTTGGTATTGCCTTTATCTGCCTCAATACATGGGCAAACAGTTCTCCACTGGCAAATGTATGTGAACATTCTTGGTTTTTGAACCAACTCAATCCCATCCTTTGAAAGGCCTGAAGCACTGTATTGTATGTCCTTGTGTATGTCCTCAGGCCTGATGAGGAATCTCCGATTCCAACAGGTTCGATAAATCATTTTCATCAGCTCACTCCCCATTCCAGCCTCCGCCTGGCTTGTTTGGGCTTTGCCCCTGTGGTTTTGCTCAGATCTTTCTGAGTGTCTATTTCTGTGATTCTGCTCCAACCTCCTCTAACCCAGCAGAGCTTCAGCATGCCCTCACTTAAACAGAGCCAGAAATCTAGGAAAAACGCACTAATGAGAGAATTAGCAAGTACATCTTAAACACTGAAGATTACTTACAAGTTCAATAGCTGCAGTAGTTAAAAGAAAGTAATAGAAGTAGAAATAAAATTTAGTAAAAAAAAATGTGTGGTCTTTATTTTAAAATAAACCAGGAAAAGAATCAATAAAATGATAATGCACTTTTAAACTGAATATATTACATATGAGGACAATTCCTACATAGTTTGTAAGTGGCACCTTTGAAAGAGTGAGTATAACTCACTAATAATATAGATGTTTTACAGTGAATAATAAACTTTAAAAAAATTCAGGCTGATATCCCTCAGTTTTTAAGAACTTTAGAAATCAATCTGGAGTTGGTATACACATAATGAGTTGTTAATAGAAAAAAATCCCTATGGCTTATGTTAAAGCCAAACCTTAGAAGCTAGAAACAAATGTCACATGAAATTAAATAAATTACTATGTTGGTCTAACTACCTTGTATGGCAATCTTGATCTGCTACCTAATTACTAGGTTAAGACTAACCTTTAATCATTAAGATTACATCTTCTATAACTCTACTTCATCAAAATGGGAACAATCTTTTTCTTTCAAACTCATTAGCACACTAACCAAATCTAAGACTGGTTAGAGAAATGAGAAAATGAACCCCTGAATGTACCAAATGAATTGAACTCCTAAATACACCAAATGAATGACTTGACCACACAAACACTCAATACATATGTTTCCTATTCTTTCTTCCTTTAGAAAATAAAATGCTCATAATCTTTGCATGCAGAAAAGGATCTGGGGTATAAAAGACAAATGAAAAGTATCTATTCTTTAGCTAGTTCTCACATGCTTAAAAAAAAAAAAAGCCCTAGTAACTATCTCTAGTAAAATCAGGCTGTGATATTGAGCCACAGCTAAAGAAAGGGTAGTTTCTAAATTACTCCATTGTGGTTAACACTTACTTCATAATTTTTGTGTAAAGTTCATTTAGCCAAATCAAAGAAAACTGAGACAGTTTTCAAGATTTGGTGGGGAGGGGCAGTATTGGGCAAGTGCTTTTCCAATGAGCCGCATCCTCATTCCATCAAGCTTTTTAAGGCAAAGAGTAATGTGACATGGTACACAAAAGTGTTTGGTTTTCATGCTGTATTTTAAAGTGCTTTGAGACATGTATGGAAGACTGGCCCTGGTAGTCAATTTATAATCCTAACTACTCAGGAGGCTGAGACCTGAGGAGTGAGGGGGTTTTTTTGGTTGTTTTGTTTGCTTCCAGTCCTGGGCTTGAACTCTGGGCCTGGGCACTGTCCCTCAGCTCTTCAGCTCAAGGCTAGCACTCTACCACTTGAGCCACAGTGCCACTTCTAGCTTTTTCTGCTTTTGGGGTGCTGAGGAGTTGAACCCAGGGCCTCATGCATGCAAGGCAAGCACTCTACCACTGAGCCACCTTTTCAGCCCCTGAGGATTGAGGTTTGAAGCCAGCCTTAACAGACAACTCTGAGAGACTCTTAATCTAGCAAAAAGCCAGCACCAGAGGTGAGGCTCAAAGGGTAGAACTCCATAAGTAAAAAAACTAAGCAAAAGTTGAAGCCATAGGGCTGGGAAGGTGGCTCAGTGGTAGAGTGCTTGCCTAGTATGCATGAGGGCCTGGATTCGATTCCTCAGCACCATATAAACAGAAAAGGCCAGAAGTGGCACTGTAGCTCAAGTGGTAGAGCACTAGCCTTGAGCTGAAGAGCTGAGGGACACTGCCCTGGCCCAGAGTTCAAGCCTTATGACCAACCAAAACAAACAACAAAAAAAACAAGCCCAGTTCTGGCACCAAAAACAAACAAACAAACAAAAAAACATGACACACTTGAGAGATGAGACAGAGGGAATTCCTTAAAGTATTGCTTTAATGAGCTATCATATATAAAAGTTTCCAATCACTGAAATTAATGTCACTCAAAGACTTAAAAGTCCTAATTTGACACAAACATTTTTTAAAATCTACAATAAATAGACCCTTGTGACCGTTTCATTCCTACAACTCAAAGGGAAGTTGAGGGTAGATCTTAGAAGATATGCCCCAGCCAGTGTGACCATAGCAAATACAAGTACAGACTCTAGCTGAGAAGTAGACACAAGGACAACACTAAAGGAACATTAATAAACACTCCTCGAGTCCAAGGAGAAAGACCACACAAAACGATACCCCGCTAAGAAGGAGCTGGAATAGGGTGGAATAGGGGGGCAAGAGGATTGTTCTGAGTGACAGCTGCAGATGTACATGCTGAAGGCAGACATTAAAGTGTATCAAGAGCTTAAACAGTATACAGTGAGGCTTCTGATCTCATAAAGCCAATCATCTATTTGGAGAGATAGCACCGAAAGTTACAATAATTTGAGTAGAGTTGCAAAGCAACTTATGATTGATTAAATACCAAATTAGTTTTCCAGGAGAGCTTCAAAGTAGAGAAGAACTTTGAACTCGGTTTTTGATGGATGAGAAGAGTTCAAAGGAATAAAACAACTGAAAAGATTAATAGAATTAAGGCAAATGAAAGGGTTACGAACATGTCTGGTATGCTCTGGGAAGGTAATTTAACTAACCTGATGAGTATATTAATTAATCTATTGTTTTCATTTTCAATATTGTGTGATGCTTTGCTCTCTTGGATCCTTGCAGACCCAGGAAGGGACTGCCTTTCTCAAGGGTAGCTAATTCCTAACGATGGCAAAAACCTTACCTGTGAACATGCCTTTGATAGTCAAACCACCCAGCCCAAGTCCCTATATATCCCATCTGCCTCCTCTATATCTGGATCCTGCATTTCAGAACAAATTCTTTTGTCTAAAATCACCTTTGATGTTTTCCCACCTTGGCCTTATAAGGAACTGAGCATCCTCTTCTCTGGGGAGCTGTGAGCGGTAAACCTATTTTTTTTTTCTTCAAGTTGGGATCTTGCTGTGTTACCCAAGCTTGCCTCCAATTCCTGAGTTCAAGCAATCTTGCCTCTGCCTCCTGAGTAGCTGGAACTACAGGTAAACACCACTATTCTTGGCATAAACTTTTTTTTTTTTTTTGCCAGTCCCGGGGCTTGAACTGTGGGACTAGGCATTGTCCCTGAGCTTATTTTGCTCAAAGCTAGCACTCTACCACTTGAGCCACAACGCCACTTCTGGCTTTTTCTGTGTATGTGGTACTGAGGAATCAAGCCCAGGTCTTCATGCATGTGAGGCAAGCACTCTACCACTGAGCCACATTCCTAGCCGGCATAAACTTTTTAATGGTAATCATCTCCTGACCAATTAGCCTTGTCATACCTGATTTTTTTAAAGTAGATTTTAAAACAAGAAATATAGAAGGTTTCTACAGAGCAATGATTCTTTAAGTACAGCTGAGTAGCCCTGGGGTTTCTGAGACCCATCAGGCAATCTGTAAACAACCTTTTTTGGGGGGGTCGGGGAGGTTCCGGTCGAGGGCCTGAACTCGGCCTGGGCGCTGTCCCTCAGCTCTTCAGCTCAAGGCTAGCACTCTACCACTTGAACCACAGCGCCACTTCCGGCTTTTTTTTTCCTGCTTATGTGGTGCTGAGGAATTGAACCCAGGGCCTCATGCATACAAGGCAAGCGCTCTACCACTGAGCCACCTTCCCAGCCCCACATCAAGCAATCTATGAGATCTGAACATGTGCTAGGAAAAGACTCTCTCCAAATGTCAAAGAGTTTTAATGAACTAGTATGAAAAGGAACGTCATTGGTATGATATTAGTTGTCAAGGCAACTAACTTTTGAGAGACTATTGCTTATTGAATATTGGTGGTGTATCACAGAAAAATATCTAGTTATTTGTAAGGTTTAGAGTACTTCTCCATCCAGGTATACATCTGTGAAAGGCCAGATATTCTTCATTTGCTTGAACCAAAATAATATATTTATAACATATTCAATGCAGAGGCAGATAAGAGAATGCAGCTGTCTTCTGTGAAGACAAAGATTTACAAAAATGTAAGACTATTCAATTAATTCTGTTAAGACAAAAATTTACAAAAATATAAAAGATTTTTCAGTTGGAAAAACTCTTCTTTAGGTTAGAAAAAGACTTTTTTTTTTTTTTTTTTTTGCCCCAGTCCTGGGGCTTGAACTCAGGGCCTATGCACTGTCCCTGAGCTCTTTTTGCTCAAGGATAATGCTCTACCATTTTGAGCCACGGCTTCACTTCTGTTTTTCTGGTGGTTAATTGAAGATGAGGGCTGGCTTTGAACTGTGATCCTCAGATCTCAGTCTGATCTTTTCTGAGTTGCTTACTGGTGTATGCCACCAGTATCCAGAAAAAGACTCATCTTTAGCTTACTTGAGAAAATGTCTATTGTTTGCACAACTCATAATAGCATATAACATGCTCATTTCTTTCTAACTGAATCATTATTTCTAAATAAATTCAATATTTCTCAGTTTTAATTTAAAATATGACCATATTCATAGATGTAACATATATAATTGCCTTTCAAAAGCTTCAGTTAAGAACAAATTGTTCCTGCCAGGTGCCAGTGGCTCATGCTTATAATCCTAACTACCCAGGAGGCTGAGATCTGAGGATTGAAGTTCGAAGTCATACTGGTCAGGAAAGTCTATTGAGACTCTTACATACAATTAACCACCAAAAGGTTGGAAGTAGAGCTGTGACTCAAATGGTACAGTGCTAATGTTGAGCAGAAAAAAAGTTCAGGTACAGCATCTAGGCCCTGTATTCAAGTTCCCGCGACCAAAATTTTGACCAAAAAGTTCCTATGACCAAAATTGTGAGGATATCTGATATAAAAGAATGACAGTAAATAACATGGAAAGACATTGAAGATCCAAGATTTGAAGGTTTTAAAACATTTATATCATAAAAAAATAAATAAAAATAAAACATTTATATCTTTTCTGTGTATTAGAGGTTGCACCTCATGCATGCTAAGCATATCCTTAGCCCTAAGAATGCAGTTTTGAGTAGAGAGATTAAAAGAACTTTTCAGGGCTGGGAAGGTGGCTCAGTGGTAGAGTGCTGGTCTAGCATGCATGAGACCCTGGGTTCGATTCCTCAGCACCACATAAGCAGAAAAAACAGGAAGTGGTGCTGTGGCTCAAGTGGTAGGGTGCTAGCTTTGAGCTGAAGAGCTAAGGGACAGCACCTAGGACCTGAATTCAGCCCCACAACTGGCAAAAAAAAAAAAAAAAAAAAAAAAGAACTTTTCAGGATGAGTCTATGTTTGCAGGATCATTTGAAAAATGTCATCTGTGTCTGTATAGTAGGTATTAGTAGAGAGATGATTTCTCAGGGAGAGAAACAAATAAAGAAGCTATTAGAAACCTGTAGGAACAGTTAATATGAGTTTGAATGAGGACTATCATAAGAGAATAAAGAAAATATTCAGTTTTTGCTAAAAATATTGTGTCAATAATTTGTCCAAAATATGTTCCCCATTAAGTATTAATTTATATCTTCCCCTCAGGGATAGGGAAGGAAAGGGAGGACAAGATGGAATTATAAAGAAAACAATGTTTTGAAATAGGATCTGGTTACGTAGTCCAGGTTGGCCTTGTACTCACCATCCTTCTGTCTCTGCAGTGCTGGGATTGTAAGTGTGAGCCACAACACCTAGCATCTTAATGTAAATTAATTTATTAGAAATTCTCTTCTAAAACAGGAAATAAGGTAGCACAAAGTCTAAAATAGAGTGGAGGTGAAGGAAGTGGAGGTAATAGGGATGAAATAGCAATCAGGGAGGAGAATGAACTGCAGCAGAGCGGTCATGCATCCTTAGCTACTGGTCACTTCTACTTTAGATATGCTAGGAATCTCCTAACACTGTAACCTTCCTGCAGACATTCCAGAGAATGAAGTTAAAAGACATTTAAGTAGTAACAGGAGTTGGGAAAATAGAGATGCATTGCCAGTGTAAAGATTTCTCTGGGGAAAAAAATACAGAATTCTCTAGATACTATTGTTTTGCAAACCTTTATTTTTGTACTAGTTCCGGGGCTTAAACTCAGAGTCAGGGCACACTCCCTTAAAGGTCATTTTGTTCAAGGCTGGCCCTCTACCTCGTGAGCCACAGCTCCACTCCCAGTTTTGCTGGTTAATTGGAGATAAGAATCTCACAGACTTTTCTGCTTGGGCCAGCTTCAAACTGTGAGTAGCTATGATTATAGGTGTGAGCCACCAGCACGCTCTGTATTGCAACCAATTAAAAAAAGTTTTTTTTGGTCCTGTGGCTTGAACTCAGAGCCTAGGCACTGTCCCTGGGCTTCTTTTGCTCAAGTGTAATTCTCTAACACTTGAGCCACAGTGCCACTTCCAGTTTTCTAGTGTTTAATTGGCAATAAGAGTCTCACAGTTGGGGGTAGGATGGGGGGAGCGTCAGGTGAGGGGACGGGGGAGTATGGGAAGGGATGGGATGGGGAAACAAAGAGGAGGCAGCAATGCTTGATAAGAAATGTATTCATTATCTTGCCCATGTAATTGTAACTCCTCTGTACGGTAGTCTCACAATAAAAAAATTAAAAATTAAAAAAAAAAGAGTCTCACAGACTTTCCAGCCCAGGCTGGCTTTGAATTGTGATCCTCAGATCTCAGCCTCCTGAGTAGCTAGGATTACAGGTGTGAGCCACCGGCGCATGGCTTGTCATAGTAATTTTATTTGGCAGCATGTATCAGTATTTCTTTTTATAGCCAAATTATACTTCATTTATATCATTGTATGGATACAATACATTTTGTTTATGCATTCACTAGCTGATGGACATTTGGGTTGTTTCTACCTTTCAGCTATTATAAAAAATACCGCTCTAAATGTTCAGGTAGAAGTTTTATGTGAACATGTGATTTATTTCTCTTGAACATGTGTGTAGAATGGAATTGTCCCATATTAATGTTTGAGTAATCACAAGATTATAACACAACTATTTCCACCAGCATTGTACATCCTAACCACCAGCTGCCATTCTGATGGGTATAAAGTGTGTGGCATTGTGCTTTGATTTACATGATGCTGAGCATTTTTATGTTTATTGGCCATTTGTTTATCTTCTTTGGAGAAGTTATTCAGTTCTTTTGCCTACTTTTAATTGAATTGTCATTTATTATCCAGGTTAACTTTATATATGTATCTATATATAATTATAGATATTTTATATTTTCATTTTTTCCAGTCCTGAGGCTTGAACGCAGGGCCTGGGCACTGTCCCTGAGCCCATTTGTGCTCAAGGTTAGCACTTGAGCCACAGCTACACTTCTGGCTTTTCAGAGTAGTTTATTGGAGTTAAGAGTCTCCTGGACTTTCCTGCCTGGGCTGACTTCAAACTGTGATCCTCATATCTCAGCCTCCTGAGTAGCTAATATTCCAGAGGTGAGCCTCCGGTACCTGGCTATCTTGATAGATAGATAGATAGATAGATATCATACAAAACTTTATTCAATGTTTGAATTGCTAATGTTTTCTCTCATTTTATCAGCGATCTCCTCTCTCCCCTCCCCCATTAAGGTCCTGACTCAGGACCTTAAGCTTGCTGTACCTCTTGAGCTACATTCTACCCACCTCCTTGGTGGTGCCCTTTAACATATGATTGTTTTTAACTGTGATGAAGAATCTGTCTATTGTTTTGTTACTCATGTTTCTGCTGAATGCCATAAAGATTTACTTCTATCTTTTTTTCTTAGAACAGGAGAAATTTAGCTGTTGCATTTTGGTTTTGAAAATTGTTTTGTATATGGTATGAGGCAGGAGTCCAAATTCCTTTACTTGTGCTTATGTCCTTGTCTCAACACCAGTGAATCGCTTTGGCATTCTTGCAGGAAATAAGTTAACTGTGAATGAAAGGGTATTGAATAGATTCTCAGTTCTTCTTCACTGGTCCAATGTCTAGCCTTTCAGTAGCACCAGTCTTCACTGCTCTTGTTTCAAAATTGAGAAGTCAGTCCTTTATTATTTTTAGAGATTATTTCAACTGTTGTAGATCCATTAAGTTTCTGTGTGAATTTTAGGATCAGCTCATTAATTGCTCCTAAGAAGCTAGCTTGGATCCTGAGAAGAATTATGCTAAATTCATAGATCAACTTGGAGATTATCACCCTCTTAGTCATATTAAGTCTCTTGATCCATGAGCACAACTTTTATTTCCATTTCTTTTTTTAAGTTTTTTAAAAAAGTTTTTGTTGTAAAAACACTGAACAGAGGAAGGTAATGAGTACATTTCCTATCAAGCATTGTTGCCTCTTCCTTTGTTTTTCCCCTATCATCCCTTCCTTCCCACCTCCACAACTACACTCCCACCTTTTATTTGCATTTCTTTTTTTTTGGGGGGGGGTCCGGTCGTGGGGCCTGAACTCTGGGCCTGGGCGCTGTCCCTCAGCTCTTCAGCTCAAGGCTAGCGCTCTACCACTTGAACCACAGAGCCACTTCCGGCTTTTTTCTTTTTGCTTATGTGGTGCTGAGGAATCGAACCCAGGGCCTCAGGCATGCAAGGCAAGCGCTCTACCACTGAGCCAGCTTCCCAGCCCCTTATTTCCATTTTTTAAGCTCTTAATTTCTTTTAACAAAATTTTGTAGTTTTCAGGATAGAAGTTTTTCTGTTTTTAACTTCATTCCCAAGTATGTCTATATGTATGTATGTATATAGAGAGAGACAGACAGTAGGGGGAGATCTGGCTGTGTAACCCAGGATAACCTTGAATTCCTCATCCTCTTGCCTTTGACTCTGAAGGCTGAAATTACAGATGTGTAGCACCATCCCTGGCTTTGTGTGTGTGTGTGTACAGATCATGAGGGTTGAACTCAAGGCCTAAGTGCTGGCCCTGAGCTTTTATGCTCAAGGCTAGCACTCTACTACTTGAGAAACAGCTCCACTTCCACCTTTCTGATGGTTAATTGAAGGATCTCATGGATTTTCTGTTTGAACTGGCTTCGAACTGTGATCCTTAGCTCTCAGCCTCCTGAACAGTTAGGATTACAGCACTTGGGTCTTTCTTTCTTTCTTTCTTTCTTTCTTTCTTTCTTTCTTTCTTTCTTTCTTTCTTTCTTTCTTTCTTTCTTTCTTTTTCTTTTCTTTCTTTCTTTCCATGCTATTATAAATGGGATTTTTTTTTTTTGGGGTCCGGTCATGGGGCCTGAACTCTGGGCCTGGGCGCTGTCCCTCAGCTCTTCAGCTCAAGGCTAGTGCTCTACCATTTGAGCCACAGTGCCACTTCCGGCTTTTTTGTTTTTGCTTATGTGGTGCTGAGGAATCGAACCCAGGGCCTCAGGCATGCAAGGCAAGCACTCTACCACTGAGCCACCTTCCCAGCCCAAAAATGGGATTTTAAAATTTTATTTTCAGACTTTTTATTGCAAGTAATTAAAAAATTAGTATTTTATAACTTTTTAAAAATAAAGTTTCCTATTGAGAGTTAAAAAAACTCAGTGTATTTCCTTTTATATTTTATTATAGCACAATTATTTCCACCATAAACTCAGACTACATTTTGATGTTTAGACAGAACTAATGAAATTCTTCTCCAACTCTTAAAGGGCTGTCCCAGAAAATCCTCTTGACAGTTATTTACCCCAGTTTTATTATATAAGTAAGGTTTTATATGTGAATCCACTTTAATCATTTAATTGTTTATGCACGTTTCTTGTCTCTCCCCCCCCCCCATTTTCCTTTAAAGGTCTCCTCTACTTTCTAACAAATTCCAAAGTAACTGGTCATCATTTTGTCACCATCCCTGGTGTGGCAGGCAATGAAGTCACTCTTGCATTACAGCACTAGAATTCAGCCCTCATTCACGAAACAGGCCTGCAGGGTTGGAGTGGAATGCAAGCATATCCAAACCCATCTCTGGGATGAAGTAGGTGGCTTTTAGGGACAAAAAGTTATCTCAGAGACAGTGCAGTGTATTTGTAAACTAGAGGTTTGGAGACTCGATCACAGTCAGATCCATTTTTTTTTTAAGCTAGGCTTCTTTGTGAAGGGATAGTACTTTGTACAAAGAGACAACAATAATCCAAAACATTTAAATGTTCCCAGAAATGGAAATGTGAACTACCCTGATTTAATCATTAAATCCTCCTAAATAAGTTCCCAAACTGGTGGGATCACAGCTGTACAATCTAAAGATCACATTGCTCAACTGTAAAGACCCGTTGGAATTACCCATTTTAAGTAGGTGAACTGAATGCAAGCATGTCTTATTAGAGCTGTTACAAAGATATCTGTATCTTCAAAGGGAGGCTTTTTTTCAGCCTGACATAGTACTGTCAGATCAAGAACTTTTGTCATGTGGCAAACATTCAAGTGGCTTATACAAACAAAGTGGCAGCTACATAACTATGGTATAATTGGCTATTCACCTATCCATTTTTTCTTAGGTTACCAATGCATTCAGCATGGTTACCACACTAGATACAGCAGGTAACCATAACAGTGTTGACATTTGTGTATCTAAACATAGAAAAGGTACAGTGAAGGCTAGGAAGGTGGCTCAGTGGTAGAATGCTTACCTAGCATGCATGAGGCCCTGGGTTCGATTCCTCAGCACCACAAAAGCAGAAAAATTAAGAAGTGGCGCTGTGATGCAAGTGATAGAGTGCTAGCTTTGAGCTGAAGAGCTGAGGGACAGCACCTAGGCCCAGAATTCAGGCCCCACAACCGGGAAAGAAAGAAAGAAAGAAAGAAAGAAAGAAAGAAAGAAAGAAAGAAAGAAAGAAAGAAAGAAAGAAAGAAAGAAAGAAAGAAAGAAAGAAAGAAAGAAAGAAAGAAGAAAGAAAGGAAGGAAGGAAGGAAGGAAGGAGGAAAGAAAGAAAGAAAGGAAAGAAAGAAAGAAAAAGAAAGCAAGAAAGGAAGGAAGGAAGGAAGGAAGGAAGGAAGGAAGGAAGGAAGGAAGGAAGGAAAGGAAAGGAAAGGAAAGGAAAGGAAAGGAAAGGAAAGGTACAGTGAAATGCAGTAAAAAGAAAAATAGGATACCTGTATATAGGACACTTCACAGGAATGGGTTCTGCAGGAATGGAAGTTGCTCTGGGTGAGCCAGGAATGAGTAGTGAGTGATCCTGAAAGGCTCTAAACGTCACTGTGCACCACTGCATACATTATAGGCATTGTACACTCAGGCTGCATTAAATTTATTTTAAGAAGCACTTTTCTTCAATAAGTTAACCTTAGCTTGAACTCTGGGTATAGGCTCTGTCCCTGAGGTTTTCTGCTCAAGGCTGGCTCTCTACCATTTGGAACCATAGCTCCACTTCTGGTTTTCTAGTGGTTATTTAGAGGTAAGAGTCTCATAGACTTTCCTAACTGGGCTGGCTTCCAACGACCATCCTCAGATCTCAGCTTCCTGAGCAGCTAAGATTACAGGCATGAGCCACCAGCACCCAGCTTTATTTTCTTTCCTTCCTTCCTTCCTTCCTTTTCCTTCCTTCCTCCCTTCCTTCCTGCCTCCCTTCCTCCCTCCCTCCCTCCCTCTCTCTCTCTCTTTGTCTTTCTTTCTTTCTTTCTTTCTACATTTAAAATTTTTTGGGTAAAAACCTAAGACACAGCTGGGCATCAGTGGCTTATGCCTGTAATCCTAGCTACTCAGGAGGCTAAGATCTAAGGATCATGGTTGGAAGCCAGTCATAGCAGGCTTATCTCCACATAAGCACAATAAATCCAGAAATGGAGCTGTGGCTCAAGGGGTAGAGTGTTAGACTTAAGTCAAAAAGTTCAGGGAAAGCACTCAGGCCCTGAGTTCAAGCTCTAGGACTGGCACAAAACACACAAACAAAACAATCCCAAGACACAAACAGCCATCTAAGATCTACAGAGAGTCAGGATTAGAGGCTACGTCTTCTTTAGGAGCAGTAATGGGCATGGAGTCATCATCTCACTTGACAGTAGTGCCTGCTTCTAGGTAAACAGGGCCCTCCTGAAAGACCTGCCTGATGATATTCTCTTACAGGTAATTTTATTTTGTTGGCAAAGTGGGTTTTTCATTCAGGGCTTTGTGCTTGCTATGTAGATGCTCTTACCAGTGAGGCTTGAGCCTAACCAGGATTTTGCTGGCTAGTCTAAACTGGCCTTGGACTTTCATCCTTCTGTCTCCAACTCTTGAGTAACTAGGACTGTACCATCATGCTCAGCTTGTATTTGAAAGAGGGTTTCACTAATTCCCCCTCATGCATACTAGCTTTAAACCACAATCCTCCTATCTCTGCCTCTTAAATGTTAGGATGTCCAGAGTGTGCCACTTTCATCTTAACCTTTCCTTAAGTTAACTAATTCCAGTTAACATTAAACACACATACAAAAACATAATTCTATAATAATGTTCAAAATATATACACCAGGAACATAATCACTACCTTTTTTAGAGGACTAGCAAGACAGTTGGTTTGTCCATGCTAGCATCTCCTCGACACTGCTGCAATGATATGACAGCTATCATGAGGTGATAGGAAAGTTCTGCTCTGATGAGACCCCACTGTGTATTGTCCATCATGTGGCAGGCACATGAGTAATTTACTTTAAAAACCAATAGCTGGGCTGGGAAAGTGGCTCAGTGGTAGAGTGCTTGCCTTGCATGCATGAGGCCCTGGGTTCAATTCCTCAGTACTACATAAGCAGAAAAACCTGGAAGTGGTGCTATGGCTCAAGTGGTAGAGTGCTAACTTTGAGCTGAAGAGCTCAGGGACAGCACCCAGACCCAGAGTTCAGGCCCCATGACCAACAAAACAAAAACAACTGACAGGATAATTCAACTGCATATTAACACTGAAGAGAGTATTAAACGGTATCCCACAGGTAGAAAAAAAAGTCAGTTGGCAATGCAAATAGGATTGAAAACAATAAGATGAAGAAAATATTTGTATACATCTAAATGAGTACTTACCACCTACAGCAGTAATAATGACTTTTGATCTTTAAAATATGGGGAAAAGTACAGAACAACAGGACATCAGTTAGAAAGAAAGAATATTGTTAGTTTCTAGAGTCCTAGCAGTTTATGGTACAAAGGTAAAAGCAATAAGCTTTTTTTTTTTTTTTTACAAATTATATATTATAATAATTGTAATAATATATTAAAAATGCATGCTGTAAACATTAATATAACCATTGAAAGTATAATAAAATAGTAAATACTAGTTAATCACAGACCACGAATTGGAGACTAATGTCATCTAATAAGTGGAAATCGAATTAAGCAAGAGAAATTTTAATAAGTATCTATCCACATTTCAGAAAACAAAAACTCAGTAAATAAAATTCATAAATAACTAGCATCCTTTAGCAATCTTTCTTTTATAGATATTTTTACCTTTTTCTCAAACTTCTGAGAAGCTGATTGTTTCCTAAAGAATTTGTCTTAAAATACTAAATTTCATGCATTTCATTCTTAACCAAAAATAAAAGAGTTAAACATGTGCAAATAAGTGAATGTCAAGTAACTAGTTATTCAGCCAGCTCATTCACACTGAATTAGTAATTTACTCAAGCAGTCTGCAATTTATGTTAATGAAGGAAAGATTATTTTACGTTATACATTTACACAATGACATAAATGTCTCATTTTTTTTCTTTTTAAATGTTATTATCATCTTAATTTTCAGTTCTTTTCCACTATTAACCTCTTAGGTAGGCCATATAATGTTGTCATTTCCATTTTATTTTTATTGACACTATAATTGAGGAACAATTCAACTTAAAAGTTAAATAAGTATTAAAAATACACAGGATTTCTTTAGCCTCAAGAGCCACCCCAAATTAGATATTAACAAAGATTAAATAGCCCTTCTGATACATGTACTCTTAAAAATATAAATAAGTCTTACGCTTGTAAACTTATATAGATAACTATAATTTTACTTTCATGAAATCTTTTAAATAGATATCTTACTAGTAAAAAATGATGAAATATGTTGGATTCCTTTTTCCTATATTTTAGATAGTTAACATTGATTTATGTATTAATTAAGTCACCAGAGAAACAGAAGCAATAGTATGTGTATGTGTATATAAGGAGTGAGGGTGTATATAAGGTTATGAGTGATTTATTTTTTTTTAATTTTATTTTATTTTATTTGAGAACATACTGTACAGAGGGGCTACAATTACATGGGCAGGATAATGCATACATTTCTTACCAAGCATTGCAGCCTCCTCCTTTGTTTACCCTTCACCTCCCTTCCCCGCCTCCCCATCCCCCCACCCAATTATACCCCCCCCCAGACCGACATTGTAAAGCTGGTTTTGACATGACATTTTGTACTTCTCATTGTTGCAACAGGTCCACCTGAATCCTTAAACGACTTGTTTGTCCCCATCTCCTCCACATGTTATACTGACATCAAATATAGTGAAAGCGGGGGTTACACTGTGGGGGAGGGACATACAAAGCAACAAAGAAATAATCTTATAAATGCGTTAGAAACACATGCATGAAAGAAAAAAAACATTAAAATACACATCTAAGGGTTCATTTTCCTGACATCACATTATCTGACCTTTTCCGCTTGACTCATACCTATACTAGATATTGCAAATAAGGGAAACCATGGGACCTATGCTTCTTTGGGCCTGGCTTACTTCACTTAATATAATTTTTTCCAAACCTTTCCATTTCCTAACAAATGGGGAAATGTCATTCTTTCTGATGGAGGCATAGAATTCCATTGTGTATATATACTACATTTTCTTGATCCATTCATCTACTGAGGGGCATCTGGGTTGGTTCCATATCTTAGCTATGGTAAATAATGCTGCAATAAACATAGTTGTGCTGGTAGCTTTAGTGTGGTCTTGTTTGTAAACATTTGGGTAAATGCCCAAAAGTGGGATTGCTGGATCATAGGGGAGATCTATGTGAAGTCTTTTGAGGAACCTCCATACTGCTTTCCAAAGTGGTTGAACAAGTTTACATTCCCACCAACAATGAAGTAAGGTTCCTTTCTGTCCACATCCCCTCCAGCATCTGTTGTTGTTAGAGTTCTTGATTTTTGCTGTTCTAACTGGAGTGAGGTGATATCTCAATGTTGTTTTGATTTGCATTTCTTTTATGGCTAGGGATGTTGAACATTTCTTCATGTGTCTATTGGCCATCCTTCTTTCTTCTTCAGAGAAGTTTCTCTTTAAGTCTTTCGCCCACTTATTTATTGGGCAGTTGTTTCTTTGAGGATTTGTTGTTGGGTAGTTTAATTTTTTGAGTTCCAAGTATATTTTAGATATGAGACCCTTGTCCATTGTATGGCTAGTAAAGATCTTCTCCCAATCGGTGGGCTTTCTATTGATCTTGCCAGCTATGTCATTTGCCCTGCAGAAGCTCTGCAACCTTATGCAATCCCATTTGTCCAACCTTTCTTTGATTTGTTGTGCTTCCGGGTCTCTATTCAGAAAATTTCGGCCTGAGCCAAGGAGACCTAGGGTTTCTCCTATTCCATCCTGTAATGTTTTCAGAGTGTCTGCTTTGAGTTCAAGGTCTTTGATCCATTTGGAGTTGATTCTGGTGCAGGGTGATATATAAGGATCTAGCTTTAGTTTTCTACATGTAGTTAACCAATTTTGCCAGCACCATTTACTGAAGAGGCTGTCTTTCTTCCATTCTGTTGTTTTAGCTTCCTTATCGAAGATTAGATGGCTATAGGTCTGTAGGTTCATTTCTGGGTTTTCAATTCTATTCCATTGGTCCTGAGGTCTGTTCTTATGCCAATACCAAGCTGTTTTGATTACTATGGCTTTATAGTAGAGTTTGAAATTTGGTATTGATATTCCTCCAGCAGTGTTCTTTCCGTTGAGGAGCGTTTTTGCTATTCGGGGTCTTTTATTGTTCCATATGAATTTTTGGATTGCCTCTTCTATTTCCTTGAAGAATGAGGGTGGAATTTTGATAGGTATCGTGTTGAATTTGTAGATAGCCTTGGGAAGTATTGCCATTTTCACGATGTTAATCTTGCCAATCCAGGAGCATGGGAGGTTTTGCCATTTTTTAAGTTCTGTGTTGATTTCCTTTTTCAAGATTTTAAAGTTTTCATCATAGAGGTCCTTCACTTCTTTGGTTAAGTTAATTCCTAGGTATTTTATTTTTTGTGGGGCTATTACAAATGGAGTTGCTTTCCTAATTTCAGCCACACTTTTCTCATTGTTGGCATATAGAAAAGCCATTGATTTTTTGGGTTAATTTTATAACCTGCTACTTTGCCAAAGTTTTGAATCAGCTTGAGTAATTTGGGAGTGGAGTCTATGGGATTCTTTAAATACAAGATCATGTCATCTGCAAAGAGGGAGAGTTTTATTTCTTCTTTCCCTATTTGGATCCCCTTTATGTCTGCATCTTGTCTTATTGCTGTAGCTAGGCATTCTAATACTAGATTGAAGAGAAGTGGAGAGAGTGGGCATCCTTGTCTTGTTCCTGAGTTAAGAGGAAATGGCTTTAGTTTTTCACCATTGAGTATAATGCTGGCTGTAGGTTTGTCATATACAGCCTTTATTGTATTGAGGAATGTTCCATGGATTCCTAATTTTTCCAGAACCTTCATCATAAAGGGGTGTTGGATCTTGTCAAATGCTTTTTCTGCATCTATTGAGATAACCATGTGGTTCTTATTCTTGCTCCTGTTGATGTGATGAATAATATTAATTGATTTGCGTATATTGAACCAGCTTTGCATCCCTGAAATGAATCCTGTTTGATCATGGTGTATGATTTTTTGGATGAATTGTTGAAGTCGATTGGCCAAAATTTTGTTGAGAAGTTTTGCATCAATGTTCATCAAAGAAATGGGTCTATAGTTCTCTTTCTTTGATGAGTCCCTGCCTGGTTTTGGGATGAGGGTTATGATGGCTTCATAGAATGTGTTCGGTAGTGAGCTTTCTCTTTCAATTTCATTGAAGAGTTGGAGGAGTATTGGTGTGAGCTCTGCTTTGAAGGCCTTGTAAAATTCCGCTGTAAAACCATCTGGTCCTGGACTTTTCTTAGCTGGGAGGTCTCTTATTGCTGTTTCTATTTCAATGCTTGATATGGGCCTATTAAGCTAGTTTAACTCGTCTTGGTTTAGTTTTGGCATGTCAATATTTGCTAGGAAAAGGTCCATTTCTGTCAAGTTCTCAAACTTATTAGCATAAAGTTTTGAGAAGTATTCCCTTATAATGTTCTGAATCTTGGTTGTTTCCGTAGTGATGTTTCCATTCTCATCTCTGAGTTTATTAATTTGGGTGTGTTCTCTCCTTTTTCTGATAAGGTTTGCTAAGGGTCTGTCAATTTTGTTAAGTTTTTCGAAGAACCAACTCTTTGTTTTGTTGATTATTTCTATAGTTTTTTTGGATTCTAATTCATTTAATTCTGATTTAATTTTGATTATTTCTTTCCGTCTATTGGATTGGGGTTTATCTTGCTGCTCTTTTTCAAGGAGGTTTAGATGTGTCATTAAATTGTTAGTTTCAGATCTCTCCAATTTGTTGATGTAGGAGCTCAGAGCTATAAACTTGCCTCTGAGTACTGCCTTTGCTGTGTCCCAGAGGAGCTGGTAATTTGTGTGTTCATTTTTGTTGAATAGCATGAACATTTGAATTTCCTTTCTAATCTCTTCCATGACCCACTCATGATTCAGCAATGTGTTGTTCAGCCTCCATTTGATACCGGACTTTCTTTGGTGGCTTTTGGTGTTGAGTTCTAATTTTATTCCCTTGTGGTCAGAGAGAATGCAAGGTATAACTTCAATGTTTCTGAATTTAGACAAGTTGCTTTGTGGCCTAAAATGTGGTCTATTTTAGAAAACGTTCCATGTGCTGCTGAGAAGAACGTGTATTCTGATGCTGCTGGGTGAAATGTTCGGTAAATGTCTGTTAAGTCTAGTTGATCTATGCAGCTGTTTAGATCTGCGGGTTCTCTGTTGAGTTTTTGCCGAGTTGATCTATCTAGTGGGGAGAGTGGTGTGTTAAAATCCCCAACAATTAATGTCTTTGGATCTATATGGGATTTGAGGGAAAGTAGTGTTTCTTTGATAAATTTGGGTGCTCCATTGTTTGGCGAATAGATATTTAGAATTGTAATATCCTCCTGAAGGAGAGATCCTTTAATTAGTATGTAGCGACCTTCTTTATCTCTTCTCACGAATTTTAATTTGAAGTCTATTTTATCTGATATTAGGATTGCAACTCCCGCCTGTTTATGAGGGCCGTTTGCTTGGTAGATTTTGTTCCAGCCTTTAACCTTGAAAATGTGTTTGTTTTTACGGGCAAGATGTGACTCCTGCAGGCAGCAGATAGAAGGGTCTTGTTTTTTAATCCAACTAGACAGTCTATGTCACTTAATCGGAGAGTTCAGTCCGTTAACGTTAAGAGATAGGACTGAGAGGTATTTGGGAGTTCCTGCCATGTTATCCACCTTCTTGGGGGCTGTGAAAACTGGGTTCTTCCTAAGGTTCTTGGATTCTCAGTTTGTGTGCAGTTTCTTGGCCTTTGTTGCGTTCTTGTTGGTTTTCTATGTGTAGGACATCTTTAAGAATCTTTTGCAGGGCTGGTTTGGTGGAGATGTATTGTTTCAATTTTTCTTTGCTATGGAAGGTTTTTATTTGGCCTTCAGTTATGAAGGAGAGTTTAGCTGGGTACAGTATTCTTGGTTGATAGTTGTTTGTTTTTAGGGCATGGCATACGTCATTCCAGGCTCTTCTTGCTTTGATTGTCTCTGCTGAGAAATCTGAGGTAATTCTAATTGGTTTCCCTTTATAGGTGATTAACCTTTTCTCCTTGACAGCTTTAAGGATCTTTTCCTTGGTCTGGGTTGATCCTGTGTGGATTATAATGTGACGGTGGGATGTCCTATTCTGGTCTGGTCTATTTGGGGTTCTAAAAGCTTCTTGTATCTGAATAGGCCTATCTTTTTGTATGTTTGGGAAGTTCTCTGCTAGGATCCTGTTAAACAAATTTCCTAGACCATTAACTTCTGTTTCTAGGTGCTCCTCTACACCCATTATCCTTAGATTGGGCCTTCTGATGGTGTCTTCCAGGTGTTGGATAGACCTATCATATTTCTTGGACTTGTCTTGGATGGTTGTATGTTCTTTCTCTATAATATCTAGGCTGTCTTCAATCCCTGAGATTCGATCTTCTGCATAGTCTAACCTGCTGTCAAGACTCTCTACTTTGTTTTTTATCTCTTTTCCTTCTAATTGGTCAGCTTTGATGGCTTCAAGTTCTTTGTTGAAGCTCTGTTTTAGGTCTTGTATGAATTTCTTTACTTCCTTAATTTGGTGTTCAGTGTTTGTTCTCAAATCACTTAGTTGATTGGTTATGGTTTCTTTGGACTCCCATTCCTTCTGTTGGGTTCCATTCAGCATTCCCTTTGTGGTCTCCCTGACTTCCTTCAGCTCTTTGTTAATGGATTCCATGAATGCCTTTAGTGATCTTTGTGTATTCTCTACCTGGTCTCTCAATTCCTGAATTACTCTTTGATTAGCTTCCTCCCGTCTGTGGGATTCCTGCAGTTCTCTTTCTTGCCGTTCGTGGGATTCCTGCAGTTCTCTTTGAGTGTTCTCAGCCTGCTCACGCTATTCCTCCCTTTCTCTTTGAGTATTCTCAAGTTGTTCATGCAAATCCTGTATCAGTTTTTGAGTAGCTTCCTCACGCTTATGATATTCCTGTATAAACTTCTGGGATGCCTCCTCTCTCTCCCTATCACGCTCATACAGAGTCCTTTGTACATTGTCAAACTTCTCATTTATCATGTTTGCTATTAGTGTTTGTAGAGCTATTTGGGAACTCTCCTCTGGATTATTCTTTATCTGTTCTAATCCCTGATTATCAAGATTGGGAATTGAGATACCTGAATTTGCCATTTTTCTTGTGTTTTTCCAGCTTACTCGGCCCATTTGAGATGAAGATTGCACCAGTTTTGTGCTAGAACACTATCTTAAGGCAACCATCAACCAAAGTTTGCATTTGTACAGTCAATAGTCTACAGATACAATCTAGTTCAACAGATACATCTATTCAACATCAAACAACTATATGTTAAAGGACTTCGAACCGCAGAAAAGAATTTGGAAAACCAGAAATTATTAGGATTAGGGAGAGATGTGGGTAAAAAATAGGAATAGATTGGTGTGGGGAGGCACAGGGAGAGTTAACTATGTCCTAATCACAATGCAGGAAATGGGTTGGGTAGGATGCAAGTAGAGAGAGAGAGAAAAAGAAGAGACGGAAAGGGGAATAAAGAGAGACCAGAAAAAAAATAGAAACATAAAAATTAATGTTATTATAGAGGTTAAAAGACCGTCTATTTAGAGAGGAATGTGAATATGTTCAGAGAAGGGGAGGGACATAGAGGAGATGTGAAAAACTTTAAGGATGGGAAAGGGAGAAGAAAAGATCAGAAGTTCAGTAGAGCTAGATAAAAAACAAAAAGATAATTAAGAAAGAAAGAAAAAGAGAAAGAAGACAAGAAAAGAAAGGAAAACGCTCATTCACGTATTCCTAAAATAAAAATTATAAGATGAGGAAAAAAAAAAAGTTACTGGAAAACGATTTTTTTTCAGAAGAGGCAAAAATTAAAGATTAATAAAAGTTTTAGAAGGGAAAAAAATTTATATATATATATATATATATATATATATATATATATATATATACATATAAGGTAACAAAAAACAAAAAACAAGCAAAAAAAAGAAAAGAAGAAGAAGAAGAAAAAAAAAGAAAAAAAAAGAAAAAAAAGAAAAAAAAAGTCTTTTGATTTTTTTTTTTTGGAGGGGGGAGGAGTGGGAAGAATCCTGTATCTCCCTTTTGTCTGTAACCAGTCTCTTGTTGGAGTCTCTGGTCAGCTTGAGGTCCTGTGGCTTGATTGGTTTCTTAAGTCGGTTGGTTGGAAGAGGCAGAAAAATGCTCTGCTTTACCCAAGATTTTGAGATCCCCCTCCCAGGTTAGTTTTCTGGGTGGGTGATCTGCTTTGAGAATCACAAAAGAGGGGGATGTGGTGGTGAGGCTAGGTTCTGGGTAGAGTTGAGGCCTTTCAACAAACAGTAGCTTTTCCCTGGGGCTATTTTGTGATAAAGCTCACAGCGCCCAGCCTGGAGCCATTCTCAGGGTTTCTGTTTTTCAATTGATTGTGGTGGCTGCTAGAGGGAGGGGCAGCCTCTGGCTCTGGTTACCCAGTGAGGCAAGGCACTCCAATGGCTGGCGCCTGAGCTGGGTGACTTTTCCCTGGATGGAGCTGTCTGGCAGGTCACTTCGCCGTTAAGTTCTTGTGACCTGCTAAATGACTCGTTTTATTCCAAGGCCTGAGCTGGAGCTAGCAGCTCCTCAGAGCTTTGTTGGTATCCAAGATGGAGATCACCAGTGCTGGGGGGGGGAGGGGTGGCCTTCCCTCCTCTGCTCCCTGAGGAGTGAGGACGTCAGGCTTGTACTCACGCCGAGTCTTGGATCCTGGGTCGTCTCTGGTCTGCAAACAGCAGGATGAAGATGTTCGCTCCTTGTCGTTTCTTGTTGGTGTTGAGTAGAATCCGCTCGTCCGCTGCGTCTGGCTCCTTCGTCCCCGACTCTCTGTGTCTCAGGTATGACCCCGCGGCGGTGGTCGCCGCCGCGACCCTGCCGCCGCAGCGGCAGCTGCTGGCAGGCGCTCAGATGTGTCTTTTTGCCTTGGCTTCCCCTCTCTTGTCTAACTCTCTGTCCTGTGATGGCACACTTGGTGTGATTCTCTGGCTTAGGACTGTTCACTGGAACTCTATAACTGCTTTCTATGCTTGTTCAGATTCCAGCTTCTCCTCCGCCATCTTCCCGGAACTATGAGTGATTTATTGTAGGAATTGGTTTGTGAATTTATGAGGGCCAAGAAGCCTCTCAGCCACCTGCCATCTGGAGAATTCTCAATGGTTTGGATGAACACACTGTAGACAGATAAAATCTATATATACAAATTCCTGAAACACCTTAACAGACATACCCAGAGATACTATTTTACCAGCTGTGCAGATAACTTTTAACCCAATCAGGTTGACACACAAAATGAACCATCACAGCTTGGTTATATGCATTTGTTCCGAATGTGTGTCTAGCTAATTGATTTTATGTGCATAGTTTAAGGCTCCCATCATTAGGATAGAAATAGGACATTTTCTTGAAAGTCTCTACTTCCTATGTTTACCAAATAATTGTCAACTCTCTGCAATAAGTAATAACCTAAATTTCACATTCATCTTGGCTATTGACTTGCTTTGGTCAACTCAAATTACTTTTCTAGACTGGCTCTTCAACTTTCCTCTTTGCAATCTATCCTTGTCTATATGAATTACAGTAATTTGATGTCTTGGGAGAAAAGCTTGTTTGTTTTTACAAATCCACAGTATTTTATTACTCCTCCTTATAAGATTCATGTATAAGTTGTTGCTCAAAAGGGACCAAGTGGTTTGCCTGAGCCTCGAAGAGTCTCCCCACAAATCTAGCCCTAAACACAAAGCATGTGCTCAGCCCAGCTGCCTCTCTTAAGCTTCTCATGTTTGTTCTTTTATTGTTCATTGTTTCCTTAATTTGCTGCCTAGAAGAAGCTGCCTTTCCAGGATTTTCCACTAACATTTGTTTCTGCTGTCATGGCATTTTCTCACCCAACATGTTGTTTATTGTGAGTCAGAAAAGCATCTGCAATTCAGCACTTAGCTTATCCCAGTGCAGATCACAGGCCCAGCAGAAGTACCAAGGAAATTCTGGAATGGGCAGTCTAGATGGAGTTGTGAAAACACGCCAATGTCTTCTGCTACGCCCAAGGGCATAGATGACTGCAATGAAGGAGTCTGCCTCTCCACAAGAGATCAATTTGTAGGATTTAGTTTACCAGGATAGAAACTTAGGTTACTAAATTAAGTTGCCCTCCTGGTAAATGAAAGGTTAATTCAAGTAATTTCACTAAGTGAAGAGTAGACGTTTATCACTAAAATTGAAGTTTTACAGTTACTGTCAAAAGGATCATCAATAGTAACAAGTTGAATTTGTATCATTGTCAAAGAAGATATGGAGAGTCACGTCAAGAAAGAAGGTCACTGAGATAACATGACAAAATGACAGGAAGAGTAAAGGCAACATGGGCATTAGGCCCAGGAGAGAGTCAAGTCTGTGAACTATGAGTGTAAATGACATGTAAAAAAAATTTTCTTTTGAAAGTAAGAATCTAGCTTTGATTTTGGCATTTAAGAATAGAGAATGTTAGTACAAAAAGTACTGTATGTATGCGTGTGTGTGTGTGTGTGTGTGTGTGTGTGTGTGTGTGTGTATGATCAGGCCTGAAAAAGTATTCTAGTAAACTGGAGGTAAAGGGAGAGCTTGGAGAACTAGAAAATAGAATCAATTGACAGTGCATAAAAAGAGAAATAAAAATACCAAAAAGAAAGGAAGGAGCCAGGTGCTAGTGGCTTAATCCTAGCTATAATCCTAGCTATTCAAGAGGCTGAGATCTAAGGATTGTGGTTTGAAGTCAGCCTGGATAGAAAAGTGCACGAGACTCTTCAATTAACCAGCAGAAAGCCAGTAGAGCTGTGGCTCAAGTGTTGGAATGACAGCCTGGAGTGAAAAAGCCAAGTGAGAGCACAAGACTCTAGGTTCAAGCCCAGCTATCAGCACTAAAGCAAAACAAAATGAAAGGAAGGGGAGAGGGAAGGGCTAAACATGCATAAGCCAATGAGAAATGTACTTTCATCTAGATGAATTTGCAGTGTTCTTTTTGTTATGATCTGCAGGATGCCTTCAATGACCAAATCCTAGATCCTCACCTTTTGTTTATTTCTAGATGAGAGTTAAGTAAGTAAGCATGCAGGAGGCTGCTTCTAACAAAGATATCATGATTTCTTAAAGTTAAAGTCCTGAAAAGGTTAGGGCACAGCCAGTAGACACTTTTGTCTGCAAGGAACAAACATGATGGGCTTCTTTGCTGGGTTTACTGTCTGAATTATCAGAAGAGCATTGTTTCTTCCTGCTCAAGGGCATGTTATGAGCCGATCCTCTCAACTTCACATCACCTCCCCCAGTACTGACAGCATACTCTGGCTTAAGCTCCCTTCTCCAACCCAAAAGCACTGGATGGAATCCAGTTCTTAGTATTACAGTTTTGGCATATCTCCACCAGCACTGAACTTGAAAATACATGAATTGCGTGCTCACCCATGCACATACACACAACACACATACACATACAACACACATACACACAAACACACACACACACACACACACACACACACACACACACACACATACACAAGCAAGTTAAAGCCTCTTTCCTGTCTCCATTAAAAAGACAGGAGCTAAACATTAAGCAAAAGGAAAGAAATGACAAAATGCTGAAACAAGGATATAGGTTGACCCATTGTAACAATGAGATGTACAAGACACTATGTTGAAAATGAATTTTACAAATTGGGGGAAAAGGAGGGGAGGGAAGGGATGGTAGGGGAAAAACAAAGGAGGGGGTAACAATGCTTGATAGGAAATGTACTCATTACCTTACTCATGTAACCATAACCCCTCTGTACAGTATCTTTACAATAATATATATAAAGGAAAGAAATGTATATATCCCCTGATTTATTAAAAAATAGTTTTATTGTTAAAGGTCATAGAGTTCATAAGCAATGTAGATTAAGATAATGATGACTATCATTGTGAAGATTAAAATATGTTTGTGCCTTTAAAAATAATAAATAAATGAAAAAAATTATAAACACACAGACATACAGGAGCTAGAGATGGCAGGGTACCTGCTTAGTAAGTATGAGGCCTTGAGTTCAAATCCCATTACTGCCCAAAATTAAAGAGGAGAAACCCTCTAGTATTTTGTTGTTTTGTTTTGTTTTGTTTTTGGTTCTTTGTGGGGTTTGAACTCAGGTCCTGGGCACTGTTCCTGTGCTTTTTGTGTTCAAGGCTGATGCTCTACCACTTTGAACCAAAATTCCATTTCTGGTTTTCTGGTGGTAAATTGGAGATAAGAATCTCATGGACTTTCCTGCTCAGGCTTGGCTTCAAACTGTGACCCTCAGATCTCAGCTTCCTAAGTAGCTAGGCTTACAGATCTCTTGGCACTGACCTTTCTTATAAGAAAAGTTGCTTTATGATAGATTTTTTAAAAAAAAACTGAAATTCTAAAGTAGTGTCTTTATAGGGAATCAAAAAGAACTCACTGCTTCAAGTACACCGTGTTATAACAAAATGAAAGAGTAAATAGTACTGTTGGCCAATTTTCTCTACAACAGAACTTGATCCTAAAATTCTATCAAATTTCAAATCTATTTGAGGGGTTCATGCATTCGTTTTTTCTTGGCTCTAAATAAGACCCGCCTCCATCTTTCTCCTTTCAAGAGAAGTGACCTCCCTCAAGGAAAAAGGGTTAGAAATGGTAGATATTTGACTCCAGGGGATAGAAGTGCATCCAGCACTGGAATGGCTGCATGTTATACTTCTGATAATTTATTTACCACCCACTCGGCTGTTCCTCCTCTTAGTACAGCTGTGTTCCCTCCACACCCAAATATGGCCTGAGTCCTGATGCACAAGTACACTAACTTCATTATGGCTGTTGTCTGGCCAATTCTTTCCTCCTCCACCAGCTCCACCCTTCTCAGGGACCAGAGGTCACTGCTGAAGCAGCAAGGGAGAGCTAAGAGAGTGCTGCAAATCTGGGGCCTCCATAGTGTGTGAAAATGACTAACTGGCTGTTTGTTTTTGGTCAGTTGTGAGGCTTGAACTTGGGGGCCTAGGCGCTGTTCCCTAAGCTCTTTTTGCTCAAGGCAACTGCTCAACCATTTTAAGCCACATTGCCGCTTCTCCTTTTCTGTTGGTTAATTGAAAATAAGAATCCCAAGGACATCCGGGAAGGGCTTGATTTGAAGCCTGATCCTCAAATCTTTGCCTCCTGAGTAGTTAGGATTGCAGGCTTGAGCCTTCAGGACTGGTATTTAATTAGGAAGCCTGAGCTATCTCAGCTGTGAAATAAAGACGTTAGACTATTCGTTAAGGAGCATTCCTTCCTCTTCTGAATTCTAGGATCTGGCCTCACTGTTTCTCAAAGAGGAGAAAATCCCAAACATGAAAGATGCCTTTCTGTATCAAGTATCAAGAGCACTCTGGTCTTACATGTGTTCATTGATCAACATATATTCATGGAATGCCTGCTCTCCTCCAGGCACTTTGAGTGTGAATTCATTATACTGACTTTTCTTCATTCTCAAATTGTAATGTTTACTGAAGTGAAAGTCACCTCATGTAAAATGACCCATGTAAAGAACAGAATTCAGTGCATTTAGTATGTATACAACCAACACCTGTATCTGGTTCCACAACCCTTTTATTACCCTAGAAGGAAACCTCATACCTGTCACTACCTGATCTCCCTTCCACTTGCCCAAATGAGCCATCAGCATGTGTCCGTCTCTGGTTATCTAGTCTGGATATTCTGTTCTTTCATTTTGTTTTTGTTTCATTTTTGGAATTTTGTTTTTTGAGTCAGGGTCTCATTAGGTAGCCCAGGTTGACCTCAAACTCTTAATCTTTCTGCCTCAGCCTCCGAAGTGTTAGGATTACAAGCACATTCCATCACACCTGGCATATTCTACATTATTTCTTATAGATAGAATCATAAAATATGCAACCATTTTGTCTCTCTTCTTTCACTTGCCATAGTGTTTTTGTGCCTATTGTAGCATATATTAATGTTTTGTTCTTTTTTTTTTTTTTTTTTTTTTTTTTTGTCGGTCGTGGGGCTTGAACTCTGGGCCTGGGCGTTGTCCCTTAGCTCTTCAGCTCAAGGCGAGCGCTCTACCACTTGAGCTACTGCGCCACTTCCGGTTTTCTGGTGGTTTTATTGGAGATAGGAGTCTCACGGTCTCTCCTGCCCGGGCTGGCTTTGAACCGCGATCCTCAGATCTCAGCCTCCTGAGTAGCTAGGATTACAGGCGTGAGCCACCAGCGCCCGGCTGTTTTGTTCTTTTTTTAATGCTCAAATAATATTCTACTAGCTGGGTTCTTTAAGGACAATCTCATTTGTGGGCTCCAATTTTCTCAGCTTTAGAGCCAAGTGTAGCACATATGATGTGTGTGTGTGTGTGTGTGTGTGTGTGTAAAATATCCATTTCTCTATCTGTATCTGTCATCTGTTATCTATTTGTTTTTCTACCTTTGAATGCCGCTGTGAGCATATATTGTATATCAAACTATTCTTAACATCTAGTTAAATATGGTTCCAATATACAGCTTATGGATAAGACATTTACAAACACTTTTGGAAATAGTTAGTTGTCTCCCTGAACTGGATTCAATCCATACATTGTCTTCAAATCTTTGACTTCTTTGTTCCTGGATTTATTGCTCGATAAATCAAGAAAGTATATAGAGTACCTCTTTGCTGTTACTGTAAACATTTAAGTCTAAAACTTGAATCTGACTTTATAGTCAGTGCCACATTCAGTCATGTAAACAAAGAGCTATTAACACCGATGAGAAAGACCATGTTTTACAAAATGTTTCCATCTGATCAGTTACAGAAGACTGAGTAGGGTGGAATTACCAGCCAATTTCTATTCAGATCAATTAGTGGATCAAAGATGTTGAGATTTTTTTCTTTAAATTGCAATTTGTTGAAATCATTTCTTTAGCATACAATAATTTAAGGATTGTTTTCCACTTTATTTTTAATTTTTCTGTCCAGCAGCCAAATTTCAAAATCATTCAAACTGATGGTATAATTTTTAGACACAGTTTAAAAAGTATTTGATGCCAAGTGCTCAATATCTAAGACTTCTGTGATTTCCTTCCAGTTTCCATGCTTACCAGCCTAAATGATCCGTATACTGCTTCCTTCCATTCTTCCATTCATTGGCTCAATGTAAATTTGTAAAAGCTGAAGTTCATGACAAAAACTAGTCCTTGCATTAGCTTGCATGCACATGCATGCTTGCAAACATATACACACACATAGCTCTCTTAGTCTTTTTATCCACTTCAATATTTTTTATTTCAGTGGTCCACTACCTTAGAATATTAATTTTGAATATTTCTAAATAAGCTCTAGCTTGGACTAGGTAAAGGCTTAAATATGATGCTATCAAAGTCGGCATCAAAGGCATGGTGTCTCATGCCTATAATCCTAGTTACTCTAGACGCTGGTATTTGACAATCAAAGTTTGGAGGCAGCCCAGGCAGACAAATCCAAGAAACTCCATCTTCATGTAACCAGCAAAAAGCTGGAGGTGGAGGTGGACCTCAAGTAGTAAAGCACCAGTTATGAGCTAAAAAGCTAACCTAACTAATGGGGGCCTGAGTTCAAGATCTAGTACTGGCACATAAAAAATTAACAACATAAAAAAATTTCCAAACTGGTAAGGAGATGACCTCACAAGTTCTTCACTTTTCTAAAGCAATACACTTCTTTATGTCTAGTGTCACAGTAATCCCTTCAGCCCAATCCCAGACATGTACTGTTTTCTTACACAAGGGCTGCAGGGCCACTCATACACTCAGAAAAGTGGTGAGTTTGGTTCTTTGATTTGAGTCTAGTTAAGACTTTAAAGCAGATAGAAACAAAATGATCATCTAGGTACTATGTAAAAATCCTGCTGGCAAATGTTACTTAATGTTACAATTACTGGCACTGCAATTCTTGTTCTTGTAAGATACTATGTACTAAAAATTCTATTTACATAGTATTTCCCAAACATTTTCTCTCCTAGCCATTTACTCACACAGGTGCACTGTAACAAATACACTGATGGGTTAGACACTTTAAGGATTTGCTGCTGCTTTAAGCATTGGTCTGAGCTTTATCAGAAAAGACTGTTAGAAATCAGGATTTCAGGCCCTGACCTAGGGCTGAGAAAGATGGAGAGGTTTCCCCTAGTATTTTCAGTGGTAAAGCTGGAGCCAGACCTGAGATCTTCCATGAAGCTTCAGGTCTGAAATCTGTCGTCTGACTGCCCTAAATGATAATGAACAAGTAACATGAGTGTAAGATAATGGTCTGGATTTTTCTTCCAGAAGGAATTGATTTGGTGTTTCTATCATGTCTGTGACATAAGTCATCAATTACATCAAACTATAAAACATGTCAACTCCAGGAAGTGAGGCATGTTTGCAGGGGGTGGGGGGAGGGATTTGATGGTTCTTTGGAGGACCATTTGCTTTGTCAAATTTTCAGTTCTTTTTATTTGCACCAAGAACATAACTTGCTTTAGTTTCTTTAACAGATAAATAACTATTTAGTAAGCAGCA
This sequence comes from Dipodomys merriami, assembly GCF_024711535.1. Lineage (NCBI taxonomy): Eukaryota > Metazoa > Chordata > Mammalia > Rodentia > Heteromyidae > Dipodomys > Dipodomys merriami. Next base: position 60,886,911 of record NW_027202270.1, on the reverse strand, counting down.
GAAAGACTAAACCAGACATTGAAAAAGAATAAAATGCAGACTATCAAGACAGTTTTCCCTTCAAATATACAACAGATAGCAGGTGTGGTGGTGCATATCTGTAATCTCAGAACTCAGAAGGCTGAGCTAGGAGGATCACAAGTTCAAGGATTAGTTGATATACAAAGAGAGATGTTGTCTCAAACAAACAAATAAAATACACAACAGGCTAGCATTTTCCACAGATTATTTGGGCTTTTAACAAAGATAATTTTTTTTCCTAGCCCCTCATGAGTACCCTATTAATAAGATCCAACTTCTGAGAAAAAAAATCTTCCCTTTCACTTATCAAGATGCTTTCATGGTCCATTTTTTTTTCCACTTCTGTTCTTTTTTTTTTTTTGTCAGTCGTGAGGCCTGAACTCTGGGCCTGGGCGCTGTCCCTCAGCTCTTCAGCTCAAGGCTAGCACTCTACCACGTGAGCCACAGCACCATTTTGGGCTTTTTCAGCTTATGTGGTACTGAGGAATCGAACTCAGGACCTCATGCATGCAAAGCAAGCGCTCTACCACTGAGCCACCTTCCCAGCCCTTCATGGTCAATTTTTTAAAAATAAATTTTTAATTGTTATTGTAGAGGTAATTTGTACAGATAGGTTATAATTACATAAATAAGGAAATGAGTTACTCCTCCCTCATTTTCTCCTGTTTTCCCTCCCCCCACTACCCTCCCCAAAGTTGTAAAGTTCATTTCCAACATAGTGTTTTGTGAGTATCAACGTTGCATTCCTTCAACCTTTGTCCTCTGTCTCAGCATTTCTGTGATTCCCCTTCCCATCCCCAAATCAGATAAACTTATATACAAGACAAAGGGTTCCAAAATTTTAAAAAAAGGGAGGGGGAGAGAGGACAAAGAAATAAATGAAAGAAAAGAGAAATAACTGCAAGCAGTACACTAAAAACAAAACAAAACAAAAACTCTTGTTTCCATAGGTTGGAAGTCTTTTTTTTTTTTTTTTTTTGGGCAGGGGGTAGTCAGTCATGGCACTTGAACTCAGAACCTGGGTGCTGTCCCTGAGCTCTTTTGCTCAAGGCTAGTGCTCTACCACTTTGAGCCACAGCTCAACTTCCAGTTTTCTGGTGGTTAATTGGAGAGATAAGAGTCTGGACTGGGCTAGCTTCAAACTGTGATCCTTAGATCTCATCCTCCTGAGTAGCTATGATTATAGGTATGAGCCACCAGCACCCAGCATTATGATAGATTTTTATCTCATGAAAGTTTCTTTGAAAATAAAAATAGAAAAGAATGATTTTATATTAATACAATAAGTGATCATTAAGTATGCTGGTGTAAACCTGTTACAGAACAAGGTCTAGAAACTACTCTCTCAACTCTAAGGGTTTGTCAGTGAAGACAGATGCTAGGGGAAGAAAGGAAGTTAAAGTGAAAGCTTGGAGACACAGCTTGGGATAGTAGTAAATAAGAAAGACCTTAAAGTTCTATAGTGTTTTCCACTCAGAGATGTTTACTCACGTTTGTTGCCTTATTGACAAGATCTCTAGGGTCAAAGTGAGGATTGCAGGGACCAAAAGAGGAAGAAAAATTCACGTGAAGTTAGGTGCTTGAGTCTAACAATGAAGACAGAAGAACCAAAACCCTAAAGCAACATTTTCTCGTGATTCTCTTAAGGAGAGCTCTGTGAGGTGACTGTCCAACCTGGGGGTGGCTGGGAGCCCAGCTCTGCATTCTCAGATGAAAGTCCTGTCTCTCTGGTGGGTCTTCTAAGACTTTGATCTTCATAAACAGAGATGCTCACTTAACTCACTTAGGACCCTAAGAATGTCTGTTGTTTTGTTCTCTAAAAAAAAAAGGAATAAATATTTTAAATATTTTTGTGTTTTTTTTCCTGTTTCTGTCAGTTTGCCCTAGAGAAGGGAGTTTCTTTAGAAAAAGGAATTTTAAATACTACGAAAGGGTTACCAGGAGATTATGAAGTCATTATAACTCCAAAATTTAAAATGAAATAGCATGTAGGACCTTTGAGATGGTTAGAGATACACTATCCAAGGATAAGATGATGGACCAAAACAACTCAGACAAATGCAATGCTTATGCTTAAGATTAGGTTTTAGTGTGGTTTTACTCTTTGTAGAATTTCACAAAGGAGTATGTTTGAGATTTTGTGCTTGAAATAGTCATTTGACTTGAAAAGTTTTAGTGGAAATGTTATAGGATTCGGGACACTGGATCCAGGGACCATTAGATTCAAGGATGGGCCCAGAAAAACTTAAACAGGAGCAGGTTCATTAATACAAGAAAAAGGAAAACAGAGCAGAAGTGCCCCTCCAGATGGGAGGGCGGGCAGGGTCAAGGAGTACCGCACTGCACACTACCCCTGTTGATGGACAGCCATGGAAAACTTTGTTATGTGTCATTAACTCTCAGAGACTGTGTTTATGCATCATCAATATCTCCCATATGTCAGGCAGAGAATCTCTTGACCTTTGGATGGTCAGGCAGGGGCTGTGGGTCAGCAAGGCCCTACTTTATGTCACAAGCCATCCCATTAAGGTCGGTGGGCCACAATGTGATTCCACAGTGTGACTCAACATCCCACACATCAGTTTCCCTAATTCCTACATCAGAAAGACATCATTGAAACAAGTATACTCACATATTTGAGATGGTCCTAGGTATCATATCATCAGAAATCGGTAGTGTACTCCTGTGTCTTTCATATGTGACCAGTCTGACTCAAGTACATATATATACATATATATATGTATATGTGTGTGTGTGTGTGTGTGTGTGTGTGTGAGAGAGAGAGAGAGAGAGAGAGAGAGAGAGAGAGAGAGAGAGAGAGATTATGTGAAACCCCTTTAAACAAGTAACATGCACTTTAACAAAATATGAAAGTTAGTTAAAATATTTCTTGTCTGGAGTGTTAGCACTAGTAGGGAGGGCAGACAACATGGGGTAAATAAAGACAAAATACTTTATATACATGTATGAAAATGGAACAAAAAGCCAGCACCAGTGGTTCACACCTGTAATCCTACCTACTCAGGAGGCTGAGATCTGAGGATTGGGTTCAAAGCCAGCCCGGGCAGAAAAGTTCCCATGAGATTCTAATCTCCAATTAATCACTCAAAAAGTGGATGTGGCACTGTGGTTCAAAGTGGTAGAGCAAAAGAGCTCAGGGATAGTGCACAGGCCCTAAGTTCAAGCCCCAGGACTGACAAAGAAATGAAGAAAGGAAGGAAAGGAAGGAAAGGAAGGAAGGAGGGAAGGAAGAAGGAAGGAAGGAAGGAAGGAAGGAAGGAAGGAAGGAAGGAAGGAAGGAAGGAAGGAAGGAAGGGAGGGAGGGAGGGAGGGAGGGAGGGAGGGAGAAGGTAGAGAAAGGGAGGGAGGAAAGGAGAGAAGAAGGGAAGAGAAAGTGAGAAAAGGGAGAATGGTTAAAAAGATGATTATGATCAAGAAGCACTGTAAAAATGGACTTGTTAAAAAACTTGTACAACTAGTTGATGTGAACTTTTAAAATCCATTTTATTTTTAAGTGTGCTTCTATGGTCCTTTAAACATTACCATTATAAATTATATTTATATCCAATGTGTAAATATCATATAACATAAAAGAATGACATCTTCACATATAATAAATAAATAAGAAAAAAGAGCTTAAAACTTCTCTGCCCTGGGTCTGGGAATGGGGTTCAGTGGTAGAGTGCTTGCCTAGCATGCATGAAGCCTGGGTTTGATTTTTTTTTTTTTTTGGGTTTGATTTTTTAGTACAACATAAACAGAAAATGCTGGAAGTGGACTGTGGCTCAAATGGTGGAGTGTTAGTCTTAAGCAAAGAAAGCCCCAGGACTGACAAAACAAACAAACAAACAAACAAACAAAGCCAATCAACAACACTTCTCTGCCCTTAGAGAACTTCCTTGATTCCTGTTTGTTTTGGGTTGTCGCTGCTTTAATTCATCTATGGAAAATAATTCAAGTTAACAAAATAATTTGTAAGTTACAAAGTATGCAGATTTAGCAGATTTGGAAGAGGGAGGTTTCATGTATTTTATTTTATAAGCCTGATTTTTTTGTGGCTAACTGGAACTGATTAATACACTTTTTATATTTCTTAAATGCCTTCTTAGATTCCTAGGAATGTCCTGTAATTCATCCATCCTAGTTTTTGAATAATTTTAAAACAATAAACAAAAATATATTATTAGTGACATTTCTTCAAGTTAAACTTAAAGAAATTAACTATAAAATATATTTCATAAAATTTTTTATATATTATATCTTCTTCATATATGATAAGACATTTGACTTTAGTGACTGAAGATATTAAAATTCTAAATTAAGATGGTTCTATTTCTGTGTCTGTAAGCAAATATTGAGAAATCTTTGATTTGGGAATCATTTATAAAATGCTGATTTATAATTCCATATATAACTGTAGATACATGAATATAAAGATTTTTTAAAATTTTTTATTGTAAAGATGCTGTACAGAGGGTTACAGTTCCATGAGCAAGGTAATGAGTACACTTCTTATTGAGCATTGTTACCCCCTCCATTGTTTTCCCCCTACTGTCCCTTCCCTCCCTACCTTCCCCGAGGTTCTTTTTTTTTAAATTGTGATTAAGTGATTACATAATTTCCCAAATTTCACAGTATTGTGGAATAATGATGCTCATTTAAAGTCACAAGTTCATTCTAACTTTCCTGGAGCAAATTGTCTATCACAGTCTATAACATATAACGGTGTACACATATACACCATACATGTGATCAGCAGCATGGGGATATTTAGTAGTGGTTTGACCAGATGAGTGGAAGTTCTTTGTTTCTTAAGTCCTGTTAATTTTGTTGTATCATCTAACATTTTGGATTTAGCATCCACTTATCAGGGAGACCATGTACCATTTGTCTCTTTGCTCTTGGCTTACCTCACTCAACATGATTCCTTCTAGCTCCATCCATTTCCCTGCAAATGCCATTATTTTGTCATTTCTAATGGCTGCATAATATTCCATTGTGTATAGATACCACAATTTTTGGATCCATTCATCTGTGGTGGGGCATCTGGGTTGTTTCCATATCCTAGCTATTGTGAACAGTGCTGCAATAAACATGGAGGTGCACGTGTCCTTGTATATTGGTTCCTGTTGTTCAGGGTAGATGCCTAGAAGTGGTATGACTGGGTCGTAAGGGAGGTCAATCTTTAGCTTTCTATGGACCCTCCAGACTGCTTTCCAAAGTGGTTGTATAAGTGTACATTCCCACCAGCAGTGTAATAGGGTTCCTCTTTCTCCACATCCCCTCCAGCATTTGTCGTTGGCTGATTTGTGGATGTGGAACATTCTGACTGGGGTAAGGTGGTATCTCAGGGTTGTCTTTATTTGCATTTCCTTCACCACCAGGGATGATGAACATTTCCTCATGTGTTTCTTTGCCATTTTTATTTCTTCATCTGAGAAGTCCCTCTTTAGTTTCCTTGCCCATTTAGTAATTGGTTTGCTAGGTTTGGGAGGGATTAGTTTCTTGAGTTCCCTGTATATACTGGATGTTAACCCCTTGTCTGATATATTGCTGGTAAATATTTTTTCCCAATTAGTTGGTTGTTTTTCTAGCTTGGTTGTGATAGATTTAGCTGTGCAGAAGCTGAATATAAAGATTTTTAAAGAACAGTCTTAGTTTACAAATGTTGTGGACATTCTTCAGTCCCCAACAAAGAAGAGTACACATGTCTTTTACATACATAAAATGTAAACAGATATATGATATATTTATGTATGTGCATTTATCTGCCTACATACACAGCCATACACATCACACATCTTCCAAAAAAAGAAATTAATAAGTTCATGAATCCTGGGCTGTTCTTCATCATTGCTTGATCGTTCATTAATAAAGTAAGCAGACAAAAACTATTATCGAAGAAAGTAATCAGAAACAAAGATCTCTGACAGATACATGCAAAAATTTTAATTCAGATAATTAAGGAAGGCTGCCATTCTATGTTAGTATTGGATTTTAAATTATAATATAAGGATGTGGGATATAAAATCCAAGACCAGCCTAAGCTACATAGTGAGACCTTGTCTCAAAAAAAAAAAAAAAATAACCATGAAATAATTATTTTGAACTTCCAAATTAGTGTATGTGCCAATTGACCTTTCTTGGCTTGTTGTGACATGATTTATTTGCCTGACATACTTTTGGAAGCAGCTATTTCATAAATTCAGCTTTTATGTTGAGTTAGATGGGTTTGTAGAAATGAAATTTTATTTTTGGAGGCAGAATCTCGCCATGCATCCCAGGCTGGACTCCAAGTTGGGATTCTCTTCCCTCAGTGCTGGGACTCTAGGCAAGCAGCCCAGTTACATGGCCAGGGGTAACCTTTTTAAATTTAAACTACACAAAAAGCTCAAGTATTTATCATTTCCCATTTAATCTCCATCTCTTCCCATCACTTGGTATACAAAAGTTCTCCTCAGCTTTCCTTACGATGACATCAATTTTTACCAAAAAAAGAAAAGAAAAGAAAAGAAAAGCTCAGGCTATTCTTACTTGTGTGTAACGTGCTTCTTTCTCATATATCTTGAACATCTTTCATCAGATAATTATCATCATAGATTTGCTCCTTTTGATGACTGCATTGCATTCCAGTATATCAGGAATTACAAGCTATGTGGACATTCTCCACTAGTATTTACATAGTCTTCAGGTAGGATTTTTAATGCTGCTGAAAACACTGTTTCAGAGAATATCATGGAATTTTATATGTTTGTAGTTACCTTTAAATAAGATAGATTTCTCCATAGACCAGTTCTTGCTAACATCACTATAACTAACTATTGCATGTTTCTTATCTTTTGCATACATTTCAGCGTCAGTCTAATCCTTGGGAGTCTCTGTTTTTCCTCACATCCCTTGTGGCTTTTTCTCACATCCCTTGTGGCTTTTTCTCAGTGTATTTTGCAACCACTTCTTCCTCAATGCCATCTTTTCAGGCGTGGTCTATACATTCTTCTTTTTTTGCAAATTCTATTGTCTCCAGACAACATCATCACTTCCCAAGACTTTAATTACCCTGTGTATAAGGTGCAGAACCTATATTTACATCTACACCTAGACTACTCCTCTGGATTCCACAATCACATGGAATGTCACACATTTGTTGCTTTTCAGATTATGTTGCTGTTGCTAGTTCTGTAAACACAGGACTCACACTTATTAGGCAATTACTCTATCACTTGAGCCAAAACTCTAGTCCTTTTTTTCCCCCTTGGTTTTTCAGTTTCCTTTACTTCTTGCTTTTCCCTGGGGCCAGCTTTGGACTTCAGTCCTCCTACCTGAGTAGAAGGGGTGATGATGCAAGCCTGTCCTGGGATCACAGGCCTACACCATGCTGGCCATTTGATTACTTTTGTTTGATTTTCCTATTTATTTTATGGAACTTCGTGAGTCCAGACCTGTAAATGTAACTACCGCTAACTCATTATATCTAAAGCCAAACTCACAGTTTTATCAGAACATTTCTCCCCAGTAGTTTGTAGGAATGGTATTGTCATCCAAACAGTTGCACAAGCTGAGGTCTTATTTATTCATATGTTTATTTATTATATAAAATATAAATTATATTAGTCTAAACTATAAATATATAAAATAATATATAAATATAATAATTAAATTATAAATTAATTGTATTTATGATGATTATTAAATAACATGTAAATTATAATGTAGTCTATGAATTATACATTATTAAATTATAAAATCATTAGATAATTATATTAAATTACATAATAATATATGTGACAGATATACTATGTAAATACATAATGAATATAAATATGTAAATATTTTATATTTTACATACAAATATTTTATATATTTTATATGTGCAAATATTTTATATGTTCACATACATTTTTATTCTTCAGTACACCCAATTTTCTCCATCTCTACTTCTTCCCCCCAGTTTGTGCTGAGACCTCCCCTTACCATTTGTCTTTGCAGTTGAGCTCTATTGCCCATGCTCACCTCCTCTGATCAAGGTTCCCTCTGTAGCAACATTGATCTGTCCTCCTGTCCCCATCTGCTTTTCAGCCATTCTCGCCTTTGCTCAGTTTCCCACACATTCTTCCATGTACCTTCCATCTGCAGAATGGTTTTGTTAATGTGGAAGCCCAAGATATATCAATGGAAAGGCAGGCAAGCATTTTGTTCCCAATGGGGCTTGACATGGGAAAGAAAAGCAATATCAACAGCAGATATGGATTTCTCTCAATTGCTATGCTGAGAATAAATGGAAGCTGACATAAGAGAAAATGACTGATGGACTCTTCCTTCTCAGGTGAGCAGAGTTGGAATTTCTCAGAATTGGGATTTACAAAAAGGTAGCCATCTATCTAGAAAGGACAGGGAAGAACATTCCCAGGAAGGGATCAGAGAATGTGAGTGCCCTAATATGGAGTAAGCTGGGCTCACTTAGCAGGTGATGGTGGTGGATGTGGTAAGGAAACAGCAGTTTGAGAAATGCTTATATAACAGGCTGCTCTCCCCGCCTGCAATTGTTTCCTTTCTTTTTCTCATGGTTTTTCTCTCCCTATTCTTTGATCTCACTGCCCAGGAAAGTCTCTCAAGACACAGCAGACTTTGCCTCACATATACACATCCTGTACCTTCCCTTCTAATATATGTCACAGGTATAGTTTAGTGGCATCAATCTTGACGATTTGATTGATTTGACATACTCCTTCATGAAAACTTGCTCCACCATTTTTACTCAGTATGGTTTTCCTACTTCTTGTTTTATATTGTTTCTTTGTAGTGCTGAGTATCAAATCCAGTACCTTATACTTGCCAGGCAAACACTCCATCACTGAGATATACCCCAGCAATCTTGTTTTTAACACCAATGACACTATGTATACATTTTGTTAAAGTGGGATCATTGGGCCAAATATACACACCTTGTGTGTGTGTGTGTGTGTGTGTGTGTGTGTGTGTGTGTGTGTGTGTGTGTATGTGTGAAAATACCATACAGAGGGGTTACAATTACATGGGCAAGGTATTGAGTGCATTTCTTATCAAGCATTGTTGCCTCCTCCTTTTTTTCCCCATACACATCTTTTATATTTAATACATTTAATAGATATTGACAAACTACTTTTCCCCTTACGTGTACTGCTTTACACCTCCATTATTCATATAGCTCCAACAACCCTGGGTGTTAGTATTCTGCTTCATTTTACCACTTTAGAGGTAAAATTTCTTCTTTAGTGGTGCATTTTTTTTCCTTCTTGAGGACCCACATTTTGATCTACATTTTGGACAATCCAGTTATATGAAGTTCAGTTTCATACTATACCTTTTAAGCATAAGTTAAATTAATTTATTTTGGAAATGCTTTCCTCTTGTGTAACTCCAGCTTGCATGTGACATACTGCTTAGACATATCTGTGCTCTGAGCTAGATACCAATTTGACGATCATTTGCTGTACACCCAGGAGAGATTGGATGATACTGAAAGACAATGTTGAAAACCATGCAATGAATTGAAAGGGAAATTAGAGAAAGTGTTGAGTTAGTTAGAATTTAACAGTTTTGTTATTGTTGTTGTTGTTGTTTTGTCTACCGTGGACCCTGAACTCTGGGCCTAGGTGCTGTCTCTCAGCTCTTCGGCTCAAAGCTAGAGCTCTACCACTTGAGCCACGGCACCACTTCCAGGTTTTCTGCTTATTTGGTGCTGAGGAATCAAACCCAGGGTCTTGTGCATGCAAGGCAAGCACTCTACCACTGAGCTACCCTTCCCAACCCTTTAGTAGAGTTTTTTAAAGATTGAAGACAAGGGGCTGGGAATGTGACTTAGTGGTAGAGTGCTTGACCAGCATGCATGAAGCCCTGGGTTCAATTCCTCAGTACCACACAAACAGAAAAAGTCGAAGTGGCACTATGACTCAAAGTAGTAGAGTCCTAGCCTTGAGCAGAAAGAAGCTCAGGGACAGTACCTAGGCCCAGAGTTCAAGCCCCAGGACTGGCAAAAAAAAAAAAAAAAAAAAAGGAGGCCAAGATGAAATCTACTGGTGTAGAAGATCTTGGACAATATGTACCTGATATAATGATAGCACCTTTAGAATTTTGTAGAGCCACTATTTTTAGTGGTCAGGTAAGCAGAGAACAGAAGTGAAATTTAGAGAAGACATATTTGTTGGAATGTGAGACCAAATAGGATCCGAAGATAAAAAACTTACATTGAAGGACTGAAAAAATGTGCCTAAAAACAGTAATTACTAAGGTTCTACCAATTTACACAAAATTAGACCTAGGTTTGTAAAGATAACTTAATAAACACTTGCTCCTAATAGTATGATGGTGATTTTGCAAAGAAGCAGCATGTTGTCTTTTAAAGAGGGCCCGGAAAAACATTTTAGAAATAGCTCTGAATTTAGTGCCATAGCCCTAAGGCATTGGGTGATCAAGCAGAAAGTGTCAGCATTACTAAGGACTTGGTAAAAGACTTCCACAGTCATGGCTGTCTACTTACAGCAATAAGATATAATGAGCAGAGGTCTCAGGTTCTAAATTAGGAAGCCACCCATGCAATGATAGTGAGTGAATCCATAGAGCCCTAGCTTGATAAAGGCTTTAAAAGTCTCTATAGATTTGGTGCTAGGAAGGAATGGGAGGGCTATGTGTTTAAATTTGCATAATTATTTGGACAAGGTTGAAAGAAATTGTGTGGCCTAAACCATAAAAAGCTGGAGAATGAAGGCAGGGAGAAATGTGGAATCCAAGAAGGGCAAAGCCCATAGACTCAATAAAGGCTGCTTATTCACCCGAAACCACTCAGCCTTCCTATGACCTTTACCTTCACTATGTACTGGAGCAATTTTACAGTTAGGTTTCTTTTTTGGGAAGCAACTGTTTCTTGAACTGAAATATGTATGAGAAGAAATGATTTATTTAGAAGCATTAAGTCCTCTTTCCTTCCTTCCTTCGTTCTTCTCTCTTTCTGTGGTACTTGGGTTTAAATTCGGGATATTGCACCTGCTTGCACACCCTTAGCCCTTTTTGCTTTTATTATTATTTTTAATAGGGCCTCATTTTGCCCCCTAAACTGGCTTGGACTGCAATCCTCCTGCTTACACATTTCACATAAAGAACTGAGATGATAGCTGTGTGACACCATTCCTAGCTTTTTACTGGTTAAGTTGAGGCCTTGTGAATTTTTTTCCCCCAGTCTGGCCTCAAACTGTGACGCACCCTATTGTCTCCTCCTGAGGAGCCACAGCTTAGGTGGTTTCCAATGCATCATTTGATTTGAGTTTCTTTATCTTGGAAGAGTATATTAAATAAGTCCACTGCTAGAAAGTTAGATAGGCTCCCATGTTGTTGCCCCTCATTACTTGTTAGATGTTACACTAAATAATTCCCCTCCCAGCATGGTATTTTGAAATAAACACTGCTTCATTTTGATAAAGCCCTGTAAGCTTTTTCTCTTTTGTTGTAATCCCATATCTTACCTACAAGCTTTCCTCATTCCAATTACTACAACCAGTTTGAGTCAGCACGATGTACCTGAGCACTCACTGTCTGTTCTACCTAGATGAACATTTGCAAACATAGCATCTTTGATTAGCACAAGAAGCCCTGTGAATATCTTCAGAATTACTGGAGTTGTAAATGAGGAGAAAATTGGTTTGTCACATATCTTACACACATTCAGAAAGGTGACAGTTTTTGTGAATTTTGATGGTTTAAAATACTAGCAATAATAACAATGGCAATAAAATTAATCACAAATTGCTAGTGGCTTTGCTGTCCTGCTTTTGTTTGTGAAGACAAATATGATCTTCCTATTATACTTATATTTAAATGAGGCTGGTGTCCTTTATCAGGCTGTTTCAATAACAAAAAAGCATCTTTCAGTTATAAAAGTGCTAACTCAATAAGGCATAAAAATTTGCTAGTACTGAACAAAATCTCGCTATTGTGTAGGAACTCAGCTGGCGAGTTCTAAAGTCTGATCACTACCTGCTGTGCCTACTTGTATCTAGGTAGTCAGCATTGACTGCTGATTCTGCATGAGAGACTGTGAGTGGCCACCTGTCCTACTTTGACACGTAGGCTGTCAAAGTGAGCCCTGCCAAGCAATTGCCATCCATGTGTGGGTGGTGATGGAGGCTGATGACTTAGGAGAGCCCTGAGCATGGAACAAGACAGCCAATTAAAGGAAACATTGCCCATCCCTGCACTGAGATAATGTATCTCAAGGTACAATCCATGTGGACCCCCAGCATCAGAATTATCTGAGTGCCTGTTAAAAGTGCTCAGTAGGTCTGGCCCCTGAATTAATCTCTAGAGATAGCACTTGCATGTAAAAAGAGAAATAGCATTAATTTAAACAGCATATTTAAATATGTTCATTTTTAAACAAGCTTTCTGGGTGATTCTTTTGACCACTAAATCTTTGATTTGACATTAGGAGGATGGCACTTATATAGGCAGATACATTTCCGGTGTCTCCAGGGATTTCAAGTTGAAAGCATAGAAGTCCATCTGCTTTTAAGCACAGCTATATGCCCACAATGGCTGGGTAGCTACCATATTGTCTTCTGGTATTGTCCCTCAAATAGTAAAGTTCCTCAGTGTTTTATGCAGTGTAACCTATGGCAATCATAGAATTATTTTTCCAAATTCATATTACTTCATTCTTTTCAATAAGGTTTAAACCTTTTAATTGAATTAACCTTTATAAATCTGTAGCAAAAAAATCTTGTTATTAAATCATATATTTGAAAATTCTTATTTATGTCTGCTCTCTCTGCATCATTCAAGCAGAAAAGTTTCAAGGTCACCTCTACAAATTGGGGTGATACAGATAAAGATAGAATTTATTTTGTGTGCTGCTGGAGATTGAACCCAGGACCTTTCACATGCTACACAAGTGCTCTAAAACATTAAACTATATTCTTAGGCTAGCAATTAATGAATTTCCTGGCTTTCAGCTGTTAAGATCTTTGAAATAGGTAAAAGAGGCACCAGTCTAAAGGCCAAAGCACTTATGAGTTGCATAATAGAGAATCAGAGAATAAAGTATTACTTTGTAGATTATTTTTTGAGAACTTGATTGTGAATATAAGAGCCAACCCTTTTTAAAAAAACACCTTAAGGAAGTGGTTCAGTAGTAGAGTGCTTGCCTCGCATGCATGAGGCCCTGGGTTTGATTCCTCAGCACCACATAAATGGAAAAAGCTGGAAGAGGCGCTATGGCTCAAGTGGTAGAGCACTAGCCTTGAGCTGAATTGCTGAGGGACAGTGCCTAGGCCCAGAGTTCAAGCTCCATGACAGACAAAAAAAAAAACAACCTTAAATAAGTATACTCTTAATGTTATTTAAGACACACAAAATAAATCAAATCAGTATGTAATACAATCAGTACCTTACATAAAGCACTTATTATGTACTAAGCATGGTAATAAACATTTTGTACTTAGCTCATTTATTTTTTTTTTGTATACAGTCGTACTTGGGGTTTGAACTCAGGACCTCACACTTGTTAAGCAGACACTCTACCACTTGAACCATCATTCTAGCCTCTTTTATTTTATTGGTTATTTTCTTTTTTTGGGGGGGGGTCCGGTCGTGGGGCCTGAACTCTGGGCCTGGGCACTGTCCCTCAGCTCTTCAGCTCAAGGCTAGTGCTCTACCACTTGAGCCACAGTGCCACTTCTGGCTTTTTTTTTCTTTTTGCTTATGTGGTGCTAAGGAATCGAACCCAGGGCCTCAGGCATGCAAGGCAAGCGTTCTACCACTGAGCCATCTTCCCAGCCCTTTTATTGGTTATTTTCAAGGTCGTGTCTCTCTTTATTCCCAGGCTGGTCCAGACTGCAATCCTTCTATCTGTACTTGGTTGTTGCAATGACAAATCCAACCACTGGACTAAGCCATTCATTGGGGTGCACTCTCTCAAACTTTTATGCCCAAGCTAGTCTCAATCCCTCCCCCACCACCTCCCCACATCTCCACCTCCCAAGTAGCTAGGATAATAGCCTTGAGCCAAGGTTTCAGCTCTATTCTTCTACTGAGAATACTAAGGATCCCTGTGGTAAAAGCAGAGAGACTGTTACTAATATTACACTGTGAGTGAAATATCAGTGACAATGTCCAAACTCAGATCTGTAACTCCAAAGTCTGATGCCCTGCATCTTCCTCTTTGTTGTGCTTTGCCTTTTATTCTAGTGTGGCATAAGCTGGATGTTCTATTCTTAGCAGAACATTACTAATTTTGTTGTTGGTTGTGGGGTTTAAACCCCAGGCCTAGGCACTGTCTTTGAGCTTTTGTGCTCAAAACTAGCACTCTACCATTTGAGACACAGCTTGACTTCTGGTGGTTAATGGGAGATAGAAGTCTCATGTACTTTCCTGACTAGGCTGGCTTTGAACGCTCAGATCCCATGCAGTGATTCTATTTGCCTGTCACAGAGCATGTTTCTTGCCAAGCACCATCATTCTGCCTACATTGTTAATGGGAAGCCTATTTTTCTGCTTGGTTTTTTGCTTCTTTAGGAGAGAAAGGTAAGTTCGTGTTTGAGATCCAAGCTCAATGTGGAATCCAATTGTCTAAAACATAGATACTACTTTACAGCGATCTTGTGAAATTCTCCCTGGTGTTAAGGTAAGAATGCTATCCCACAAATTCACTGGTTGAAATCCTCACTCACATAATACATTCAAAAACAACAATAACAAACCAGAGGCAAGATGGCAGTTAAACAGTAAGGAAACACCACACTTCTCTCCAACCAAATAGAGAGTTCGAGTCCCAACTCTCACTTCCCCCAAGAGATCGACAACAGCAAATAAGCAAACAACCAGAGAAATTCAGGAACTGAACAAAGAAAAGAAAAAAGTCAAAACGTACACAAAGATGAAAGACCCTTCCCCTACCCCTGGCCTGTGCCCGGGACCTCAGAGCCACAGTGGTCTGTAGAACTCCAACGCAGAAAACGCGCACAGTGCCGACTGGGTAGTGTAAACAGAAACAAAAAACGGAGATAAGATACCGAGGAAACCCAGACCAGGAGTTCAGAATCTGCACGAACACCCTTCCCCCACCCCTGCCCTACAGCAAGCCACCAAAGTGGCCTGGCCCGCTACTGCCTGGGGCCTCAGTAGACCTCAAGCGCGGGAAACTCACACGATGCCGAACCTGGACAGTGTAAACAGAGACAGAGACCATGGAACCCAAGTCGGGAGCCCCCACCACCAGCAATCTACAGTACACAGATATGGCGATCTGCCACAACACCACTGGACAGCCCTTAAACCAGTTCCTGGATAAGTGAGTCCCCCATGTGGGGGGACACCCCCCCATCATGCCCCAGGAGACCAGAACTAGCTGTAACCCCACCCCCACCCACCAGCTAGACCTGGGCCCCTCCCCCTCCTGCCTGGGCCACTAATCCCACTGAAGCTGGGAACTGTGAACGCACCCCAGCAACCCGTGGAATACATCCAGCCTGCCAGGTCACCGCAGGTCCTCGGTTGAAGTTGGGATCTAGGCACGTGGGCTCGAGCAGCCCAACCTGTGTGTTCTAGGCAGATGCTCTAACAACTTAAACCAAGGCTTCCTGGTTGAAGTTGGGAACTGGAAGCAGGCTCCAACAGCAGGTGGTGGACGGAGCCCTGCCTGGGTACCCCACCCTGCCCCTCCAGCACAAGACTTAAGCCAAGCTGCCCTACCAGTCCCTGTCTGAAATCAGGAACTGGGCTCTGGAGCTCCAGCCGCTAGCAGAGAAAGAAACTCACCTGTGTGTTCCAGGCAGGTGCTACTGACCCAGGAACCAACCCAGAACCAAGCGAAGGCAGCCACCAGAGTTTGGGATTTGAGACTTGATAGAGGCAATGACTCAAGAATTAAAGCTCTTTTGGGATGATTGTGGGCTGGTAAGGTGGTGGGGGGGACTCCAGGTTTGGATTCCACGGTCTCTGTCTCTGTTTACACTGTCTGGGTCCAGCACCATGTGAGTTTTCTGCACTGGAGTTCTACTGAGGTCCCAGGCAGCAGCAGGCCAGGCCACTTTGGTGGCTTGCCGTGGTCTAGGGGTGTGGGAAGTGTCTTCGTGGAGCAAACCATCCCCAAAGGCCAGCAGCCACCCAGGGAATAACTCCAGTGAAAGCATAAAAAGAAATGGAAGACAAATGCTACATCCAAGAGTTGGTAGAGGCAATAACTCAAGAATTAAAGTGAGAAATGGATCAGATATTTAAAGAACAAAGAAATGAATTATCAAAAGAGATCCAGGATTTCAAACAAGAGATGCACTCAAGAATAGACGCAGTACACATCTTGTTAAAAGACAAAATTAGTACTTTGAGAACTGACACAGAAATCATAAAAGGTTTAATTTCCTCAAATAAAACCACAATGAAAGCCATAGTTAATAGAGTTAATGAAATGGGAAATAGAATATCAGGTACTGAAGAAAAAATGCAGCAACTGGAAAAAAAAGTCACAGATATGGAAAAAAACACTCAAAATGTGCTAGAGGGAATTCCAAGAACAAGCAGACAATGCCAAGAAATTTACCCTCATTTAATTGGGATCAACGAAGGTGAAGAATATCAGAAGGATGCAACACTTCTTCAATAAAATTATTGCCATAAATGTCCCCAATCTTAAAAGACAAAATCTCATCTACAGAACAGAAGTGTAGAAAATACCTAGCAAACAGGATCCCAGGAGGAACACTTCTATGCACATCATAGTAAAAATGTTAGAGCTGAACAATAAAGAAACGATCTTCCATGCAGGAAAAGTAAAGAAGCATCTATACTACAATGGGGAGAAATCAGAATCACTGCAGATCTCTCCACACAGACACTGGATGCAAGGAAAGCCTGGGAAAGTACCATCTGAGCCCTGAGAACCAATAACTGCCAACCCATACCGGTATATCCAGCGAAGCTAGAATTCACATTTGACAGAGAAACTAAAATTTGTAATAGTAAAGGAAAACTAAAAGAATACATGAACAATAATCCAGCACTACAAAGAATAGTAAGAGGGGGGAAACAATCTGAAGAAAAAGTCAAGATTAGAGATCTACCTCTGGCAGATATCACTAGATTTAGTAAGCACAGGAGGAAAGGAAAGAAGAAAAACTAGGAAAGCAGGAAATTGTCAAGAAAGACAATGCACCTCTCTATTATAACCATAAATATTAATTGACTCAATGAACCAATCAAAAGAAAATGTACTGCAGATTGGATAGGAAAACAAGTTCCATCCACTTGTCATCTACCATCTCACAGCCAAAGATAAAAACAAAGTCCGAGTGAAGGGATGGAGGAAGATCTACCATGCAAATGCTCCCAGCAAGAAGGTCAAGGTTGCCATCCTGATATCTGACAAAATAAACTTTTTACTAAAATCAATACAAAAAGACAAAGAAGGGCACTACCTATTAATACAGGGAACAATCAACGAAGAGGATATCACCATTATCAATTTATACTCTCCAAACTTTGGAGAACCCAAATATATTAAGCAAATACTCACAGACTTACAGGAAAAAATAAATCCAAAGACAATGATACTAGAAGACTTTAATACTCCACTCTCACCAAAAGACAGGTCTACCAACCAAACGATTGGCAAAGAAGCCTCCAATTAAATGATGCCATATCTCAAATGGACTTAATTGTCATCTACAGAGTTTTTCCCCCAACAACAACCCAGCACACATTCTTCTCAGCAGCCCATGGAACTTTCTCCAAAATAGATTATATCATAGTTCATACAAAGAGTTTAAGCAAATGCAAGAGGATAGACATAATCAACATAATCCCCTCTATTCTATCTGACCTTAGTGAATCAAGCTAGTGCTCAATAACAAAGCATACCATAGCTATTAATCAAATAGATGGAAATTGAACAGCACACTTCTGAACAACACCTGGGTCACACAAGAAATTAAAGAAGAAATTTAAAAGTTCCTACAACTCAATGAAAATGAATATACATCACATGGCAAAATTGAGAGCAAATTTATTGCTCTCAATGCATACATCAAGAAAATAGAGACAAACCAAGTACATAATCTCATGATGCAACTAAAACTACTAGAAAAGCAAGAAAAATTGAGCCCAAAGTTACTAGATGGAGTGAGATAACCAAAATAAGAGCTGAAATTAATGAGATAGACTAACAAAACTATAAATAAAATTAAATAAATAAAAGCAGTTTTTTAAAAAAATAAAATTGATAAACTTCTGTTAAGAATAACTAAAAAAGAAGAAAGAATACCCAAATCAATAAGATCAGGGATGCCACAGGATGCAACATCCAAATGATCATAAAGAACTATTTCCAGAATCTATGCTCACTAAGGAAGGAAAACACAGCAGAAATGGATGCATTTTTAGAGAGATACAAATTGCCCAAACTGAGCCAAGAATAAATAAATTACTTAAATAAGCCAATAACTTACAATGAAATAGAGGAAGCAATCAGAAGTCTTTCAATAAGGAAAAGCCCAGGTCCAGATGGATTCAACTACAGAATTCTATAAGACCATTAGAGAGGAACTAATAGCCATACTCCAAATTCTTCTGTGAAATAGAAGCAGAGGGAGAAATCCCAAATTCATTCTATGAAGCCAATATCACACTCATCCCCAAACCAAGCAAAAGCCCAACAACAACAAAAAAAAGAGAATTACAGACCAATCTCTTTGAAGAGCACAGATGCAAAGCTCCTCAATAAAATTTTAGTCAACAGAACCCAGAAACATATAAAAAAATCATACATTATGATCAAGTGGGCTTCACCCCAGAGATGGAGGGATGGTTTCACAAATGTAAATCAATTAATGTAATCAATCACATTAACAGATTCAAGGTCAAGAAACACATGATTATCTCCATTGATGCAGAAAAGGCTTTTGATAAAATACAACACACATTCATGTTAAAAGCTCTGGAGAAAATAGGAGTAGAAGGAACATTTCTTAAAACAATAAAAGCCATATATGACAGACCAATAGCCAATATTATACTAAATGGGGAAAAACTACAACGAATTCTCCTAAAATTAAGAAAAAGGCAAGGATGCCCACTCTCTCCACTCCTCTTCAATATAGTTCTGGAATCCTTAACCAGAGCAATAAGGCAAGAAAAGGACATTAAAGGGATCTACGTAGGGAAGGAAGAAATTAAACTATCCCTACTTGCAGTTGATATGATATTATACTTCAGCATCCCCCAAAACCCCACTCCAAAACTCCTATAAACCACTTCAGCAAAGAAGCAGAATACAAAATAAACCCACAAAAATCAGTTGTCTTTCTGTACACCAACAATGTACAAGCAGAAAGGGAAATCAGGGAAACAACCCCATTCACTCCTCCTCCCACCCAAAAAAAATATCTAGGAATTAACCTAACCACCTAATTACCAAAGTGGTAAAGAACCTATTTAGTGAAAAATTTAAAAACCTAAAGAAAGAAATCAAAGAGAACACCAGGAAATTGAAAGACCTTCCATGTCCTTGGATAGGCAGAATCAATATTGTGACAATGGCTATACTGTCAAAGATGATATACAAATTCAATGCAATTCCCATTAAAATTCCAATGACATTCTTTACTGAAATAGAGAAAACAATCCAAAAATTCATATGGAACAACAAAAAACCTAGAATAGCCAAAGCAATTCTAGGCAAAAGATACAACTCAGGATGGATCACAATACCAGATTTCAAGCTTTACTATAGAGCCATAGTAACAAAGACAGCTTGGTATTGGCACAAAAACAGACCCGAAGACCAATGGAAAAGATTAGAAGATCCAGAAATAAAATCACATACCTATAGTCAGCTGATATTTGGCAAAAGAGCCAAAGACATACAGTGGAAGAAGCACAGCATCTTCAACTATTGGTTCTGGGAAAACTGGGCGGCCACATGCAGAAAACTGAAAGTGGACCCCAGCCTGTCACCAGGCACTAATATCAACTCAAAATGGATTAAAGACCT
This sequence comes from Dipodomys merriami, assembly GCF_024711535.1. Taxonomy (NCBI): domain Eukaryota; kingdom Metazoa; phylum Chordata; class Mammalia; order Rodentia; family Heteromyidae; genus Dipodomys; species Dipodomys merriami. The sequence continues at coordinate 60,866,879 of NW_027202270.1, read as the reverse complement.
TAGCATCAAACCTGAAACTCTGAAACTACTGCAGGAGAGAGTAGGGGAGAAACTTGACCTTATAGGCACAGGAAATAGCTTCCTGAGCAGAGTCCCAGGGTCACAACACACTGGAGAGAGATTCAACAAATGGGACTACCTTAAAATAAAAACTTTCTGCACAGATCCATGGAACATTCCTCAATACAATAAAGGCTGTATATGACAAACCTACAGCCAGAATTATACTCAATGGTGAAAAACTAAAGCCAATTCCTCTTAACTCAGGAACGAGACAAGGATGTCCACTCTCTCCACTTCTCTTCAATCTAGTATTAGAATGCCTAGCTACAGCAATAAGACAAGATACAAACATAAAGTGGATCCAAATAGGGAAAGAAGAAGTAAAACTCTCCCTCTTTGCAGATGACGTGATCTTGTATTTAAAGAATCCCATAGACTCCACTCCCAAATTACTCAAGCTGATTCAAAACTTTGGCAAAGTAGCAGGGTATAAAATTAACCCTCAAAAATCAATGGCTTTTTTGTATGCCAACAATAAGAAAAGTGTGGCTGAAATTAGGAAAGCAACTCCATTTGTAATAGCCCCACAAAAAATAAAATACCTAGGAATTAACTTAACCAAAGAAGTGAAGGACCTCTATGATGAAAACTTTAAAAACTTGAAAAAGGAAATCAAAACAGAACTTAGAAAGTGGTAAAAAAAAAAAAAACACACACACCCATGCTCCTGGATTGGAAAGATCAACATTCTGAAAATGGCAATACTTCCCAAGGCTATCTAGAAATTCAATGCGATACCTATCAATATTGCAACTTCATTCTTCAAGGAAATAGAAGAGGCAATCCAAAAATTCATATGGAACAATAAAAGACCCCGAATAGCAAAAATGATCCTCAACAGAAAGAACAGTGCTGGAGGAATATCAATACCAAATTTCAAACTCTACTACAAAGCCATAGTAATCAAAACAGCTTGGTACTGGCACAAGAACAGACTGCAGGACCAATGGACTAGAATTGAAAACCCAGAAATGAACCTACAGAACTATAGCCATATAATCTTCCATAAAGGAGCTAAAAAAAAATAGAATGGATTGGGTGGGGGGGGGGGGCGGAGGGAGGATGGGAAGGGAAAACAAAGGAGGAGGCTACAATGCTTGATAAGAAATGTACCATTATCTTGCCCATGTAATTGTAACCCCTCTGTACAGTATTTTCACAAATAAATAAATAAATAAATAAGAAATGATACTGAGAAAAGAAATAGAATGGAAGAAAGACAGCCTCTTCAATAAATGGTGCTGGCAAAATTGGTTAACTACATGTAGAAAACTAAAGCTAGATCCTTATATATCACCCTGCACCAGAATCAACTCCAAATGGACCAAAGACCTTGGAGTCAAAGCAAACACTCTGAAAACATTACAGGATGGAATAGGAGAAACCCTAGGTCTCCTTGGCACAGGCTGAAATTTTTTTAATAGAGACCCAGAAACACAACAAATCAAAGAAAGGTTGGAATTGCAGAGCTTCTATATGGCAAAGGACATAGCTAGCAAGATCAATAGAAAGCCTACGGATTGGGAGAAGATCTTCACTAGCCATACAACGGACAAGGGTCGCATATCTAAAATATATTTGGAACTCAAAAAATTAAATCCCCCAACAACTAATCTTCAAAGACACAACTGGCCAATAAATAAGTGGGCTAAAGACTTAAAGAGAAACTTCTCTGAAGAGGAAAGAAAGATGGCCAATAGACACATGAAGAAATGCTCAACCTCTCTAGCCTAAAAGAAATGCAAATCAAAACAACATTGAGATTCCACCTCACCCCAGTTAGAATGGCTATAATCAAGAACTCTAATAACAACAGATGCTGGAGAGGATGTGGACAGAAGGGAACCTTACTTCATTGTTGGTGGGAGTGTAAACTTGTTCAACCACTTTGGAAAGTAGTATGGAGGTTCCTCAAAAGACTCCACATAGAGCTCCCCTATTACCCAGCAATCCTACTTTTGGGCATTTACCCAAATGTTCACAAACAAGACCACACTAAAGCTACCAGCACAACTATCTTTATTGCAGCATTATTTACCATAGCTAAGATCTGGAACCAACCCAGATGCCCCTCAGTAGATGAATGGATCAAGAAAATCTGGTATATATACACAATGGAATTCTATGCCTCCATGAGAAAGAATGACATTGCCCCATTTGTTAGGAAATGGAAAGACTTGGAAAAAATTAGATTAAGTGAAGTAAGCCAGGCCCAAAGAAACATAGGTCCCATGGTTTCCCTTATTTGCAATAACTAGTATATGTCTGAGTCAAGCAGAAAATGTTAGATAAGTTGATGTTAAGGAAATAAACCCTAAGATATGTATTCAAATGTTTTTTTTTTCTTTCATGTGATTGTTTCTAACACATTTATAAGATGATTTCTTTGTTGCTTTGTATGTCCCTTCCCCACGGTATAGCCCCTGTTTTCACTGTATTTGGTGTTGTTATAATTTGTGGAGGGGAAGGGAAAAAACAAATCGTTTAAATAGGGATACAGGTGGACCCATTGCAACAATGAGACGTACAAGTCCTTATGTTGAAAATGAACTTTACAACTTTGGTGGGGGCGAAGGAGGGATGGGGGGTGTGGGGGGTGGATAGGATGGGAAGGGGAAACAAAGGAGGAAGCAACAATGCTTGATAAGAAATGTACTCATTATCTTGCCCATGTAATTGTCACCCCTCTGTACAGTATTTTCACAATTTAATTAATTAATTAATTAATTTTAAAAAAACCTTTCTGCACAGCTAAAGACATAGCTATCAAACTAGAAACACAGCCAACCAATTGGGAAAATAATTTTTTTACCAGCAATATATCAAAGGCTTAATATCCATTATATACATGGAACTCAAGAAACTAATCCATCCCAAATCTAACAAACCAATCATTAAATGGGCAATGAAGCTAAAGAGAGACTTCCCAGAAGAAGAGATAAAACTGACAAAGAAACACATGAGGAAATGTTCATCATCCTGGCTGTAAAGGAAATGCAAATTAAAACAACTCTGAGATACCACCTTACCCAAGTCAGAATGGCCCACATTCTAAATTCAGTCAATGTTCTCATTGTTGGCAGGATGCAGAGAAAGAAGAACCCTATTGCATTGCTGGAAGGAAATACACTAATTCAGCCACTTTGGAAAGAAGTCTGAAGGTGCCACAGAAAGCTAAATATTAGACCTTCCCTGGGACCCAGCCATACCACTCCTAGGCATCTATTCTGAGCAAGAGGAACCAGGATACAAGGACACATGCACCATGTTCATTGCTATTCATAATAGCAAGATATGGAAATAACCCAGATACTCCACTACAGATGAACGGATCCAAAAAATTGTGGTACAATGGAATATTATTCAGCCATTAGAAAAGACAAAATAATGGCATTCCCAGGGCAATGGATGGAACTAGAGTAAATCATTTTGAGTAAATCAGAGAGACAAACGGCACATGGTCTCCCTGATATGTGGATGTTAAATCCAAAATGCAAGGAGAGATGACAAAGTAAACAGGACTCAAGAAACAAAAGGACATTTACTTAATTTGTCATATAATTTATAAATGACTCCATTTTCTTGGCCTCATAATATATATATGAAGGAAGCTAGGAGGAAAGCAGGGGAAAAATGGCACATCAGCTGCACTGAACATTGATGATAATGGGCAGTGATGGGAGGGAGGGAATGAGAGGGAAAGAGGAAACAGCTAACACTAAGCAAAAGGAAAGAAATATACATATTACCCAACGTAGAAGAAGTAGTTGTATTGTCAAAGCTTATAGAATTCACAAACTTTTTTTTTGGGGGGGGGTCCGGTCATGGGGCCTGAACTCTGGGCCTGGGTGCTGTCCCTCAGCTCTTCAGCTCAAGGCTAGCGCTCTACCACTTGAGCCACAGCGCCACTTCTGGCTTTTTTTCTTTTTGCTTATGTGGTGCTGAGGAATCGAACCCAGGGCCTCTGGCATGCAAGGCACGCGCTCTACCACTGAGCCACCTTCCCAGCCCCAGAATTCACAAACTTTATAAACCAAGATAATGACAATTTGTCTTGTGAAGGTTAAAATGTGTTTATGATTTTAAGTAAATGTCTTGGAGTTCATTTCACTTAGCATCATCTTATATGGCCATATGTGCATAGCTATTGAGCTATTCTGCTCATCTGCTAAAATTATCCTAGACATATAATAATGATTGCAAATAAGAGAAACCATGGAACCTATGTTCCTTTGGGTCTGACTTATTTCAGTTAATATGATTTTTTTCAAGTCTTTCTATTTCCTTACAAATGGAGTGGTATCATTTTTTTTGTTTCTTTTGTATGTTCTTTCCCCTATGGTATATCCCTGGTTGTCACTGTATTTGATTTTATTACCTTGTTATTGATGCTTATTTGAATTAGGGAAGGGAAGGGGAACAACAGAATGGTGAGACAAAGGGCAAGGGGGGAAACCAATGCAACAGCAATATACACAAGATGATATGTTGGAAATGATCTATACAACTTGGGGGCGGAGTTTGAGGGGGAAGGGAAAGTAGGAGAAAAAATTAGGGAAGGGGTAACAAGTTTGATAAGAAATGTACTTATTGCCTTACTTATAGAACTGTAACCCCTCTGTACATCACCTTGACAATTAAATAAAAAGAAATCCTCACTCACAATGTGATAACGTGGGAAGGGGAAGCTTGTGGAAGGTGATTAGGTACTGAGGGCGAAGCCTTTACTCTTACCTCTGTAAAAGGAACCACAGAAAGTCTTCTAGCCCCTTCTACCACATGAGGATATACTGAGAAGGAACCACCTGTGAGAAAGTGCATCCTCACCAGAACTTGACCATGCTAGGACTCTGATCTTGGCATTCCTGATCTCTAGAACAGGAAGAAATAAAAGACTTTATAAGTTGGCCAGTCTGTAATACTTTGTTCCAGCAGACTGAATGGATTATGACTTGGATGTTGGATGTTGCAATTCAGGCATATTATTATAAGCAATTTTGTCCCTCATATTGCAAAAGTGATTGCAGTGACCTACTGCAATAGATGACTATTGAAACAATCAATGGCTTACATTCATTGCATTGTCTTATATTGATCAAATGATAGTAATTTATTCTCATCTCTCTCATCTTTAACTCTGGCTGTATTATACAATTGAAATTAGATGCTGACTGGGACAGAGTCACTTAAGTCCTCAACTAGGTGTCTAAGCGATGTTCTTCACTCATATCTAGTACCTGGGCTGAGATAACTTTAATAGTGTGACCATCTGAGTGTATGTCTCCACTTGCCTTCTGTATGTGGTTGGTTTGAACTTCAATATGCATGTGAGTTTCTGGGTGGTTAGAAATTTTATATGGTAGTTGTTTTTCCTTAGCACAAACATTCCAAGAGACCAAGGCTGTACGTGCTTCTTGGCTTCTTCTCCATCACTTTAGATACTTAGATACTACTGTCTAAGATAGTAAGATAGATACCTGCATCCTGTAGAAACTGTGATAACCAACAGAACTGAAAAGAAAGGAATGCAAAAGGTGTGAGTACTAGAAAGCATGGTTTACTGGGAGGCTATCTTCAGAGAAATCACTACCAGAGTCTTAACCTACACCTGCTTTTCCTCAGGCCAATCCAGCTGGGTGAAAAAGGCAAACAAGAGCTTGGCTAAGAATGGCAATATTAACAAGAGAGGTTTTTCTACTTTTCTCCCATCCTTCAGCACATTCTCAGAAGTTATTCAAGTTTTCCTGCTTCAGATACCAAAGCCATGTAGGAACTGCTTTCTAGGAACTTTAGTAACTGCTTTTGTTGCCTTTCCCTCAGAAGATGACACTGATATTGTGGTTGAGGCTTGGCTTTACTATTATAATAATATGGGTCTCACTGCTTCTCCTTGATCATTGACTTGGGGGAGACTTCTTATCTTCATCAGTGTTAGAGCTTAGTTTTAGGCCCCCAAAATGATAGTTTAGCTACCTTAAAGTAACAGATTCTTCCAATTATATATATATATATATATTTTGTTTGTTTTTGTTTTTTTTTGGTTCCAGTCGTGGGGCCTGAACTCTGGGCCTGGGCGCTGTCCCTCAGCTCTTTAGCTCAAGGCTAGCGCTCTACCACTTGAGCCACAGTGCCACTTCCGGCTTTTTTCTTTTTTGCTTATGTGGTGCTGAGGAATCGAACCCAGGGCCTCATGCATGCAAGGTAAACAGTCTACCGCTGAGCCACCTTCCTAGCCCAAGCCATTTCCTAAATAGGGTAGGATCAATGAGAAGCAGGCAAAGGCTGTAAGGACTCCTGTCTACTTGTGTCTCTATGGGAAACACAGGGGAGGACAATGTGTATTTTTCTCCCTGGAGTCCTAGGACATACCTCCCTCTGGCTATATTAAGTAAAAGTGTCCCAGCACTCTGAAATCCCCAAAATTCCAGCTTCTTATTGCAAGAAAGCTGATGGTGTGTCAGAGTTTCTGAATTAGGCACATGTATAAAGTAACCCCACCACCTTTGAACCCTTTCAATACTTTCAAAAATAACATTGTAATTACCAAACAGAAGCACATTTACATAAATGCAACAGAAAGATAAGCATAATAGAAGTAAGAATTTAGGATACAGATCCTGATCATATCTTTCAATTCTGACCAAATAGTTCCACAATTTTTTAAACTATGTTTCAATTGAAGAGTTATTTTTATTATACAGTACAAATGAAATGCTATCATATATTTTATATAAGGAGACGGATATGCATGAAGATGTATATAAATTACTTGCTCATAACAAATAAACATATGCAAATATGATACACCTATGCCAACCTGACATAAATATTTCATTGATTGCTGTTATGAGCCTTGAAGTTGGAGGTTTGAACTCCTGTGTGTTGCCTTTGAGCTACCTCTCAACTCACACAGAATTCTTGCATTAAATTGTATGCAGGTTTCTTCATAGAGCTATAATGGTCACATCTATACAATATATGTGCAGCATAGACAAAGAGCTTCTTTTCCTTTTGAATTAAAATTTCAGAAATACTAATCCATCTTTAAAAGCAAAAGCATGGATCAAAGGACACAACAAGATATTCATTAGCACTAAGCAATGAAAAACCTGTTGTAATTACAAGTTGTCTTAGTGGGCATGCTTGAGCTTTAAAGTCATGACTCCACCACAGCTGTGTCTGACAAGCAGCCAGATCCTACCCAGAGTCTTCCAACATCTCATAAGGGTTATACAAGTTAGATTCTGAGATGCACTTTTAAAAGACCACATGTGTCTTTGCATCCTACTATATCTTCACTGATGTAGCATTGGAATCGAGTATTATTTTAGATATTTAATACAGATGAGTTCATTTAGCCTTCATAGAAAACCTGTAAATTAAAAACCACTATAATCCCTGGGTTTGAGTTTGCAGTAGAGAAGAACTGAAGATAAGTTAAGCAGGTTACCTAAAGGCAACCATCTAAAACTTCAGTACTGGCAGTGCTATGACTAAAACCTATGTACATAATCACTTACCATACTCCCTTCCACTTGAGCATTTGACCCTCCTGGTAGCATTCTATTTCCAGTAATCATGGGATGGATCAGTTTCCCTATGCTCATTGACCCTATGATACAACATCTTGCCTTATAGTTACTTTCTTTTTTGTTTGTTTGTTTGTTTTATTTCTTATTGTGAAAATACTGTACAGAGGGGTTACAATTACATGGGCCACATAATGAGTACATTTCTTATCAAGCATTGTACCCTCCTCCTTTGTTTCCCCTTCCCATCCCATTCTTCCCCCCCCCAACCTCCCCACCCAACCCTCCCCCCCCCACCAAAGTTGTAAAGTTCATTTTCGACATAATGACTTGTACATCTCATTGTTGCAATGGGTCCACTTGTATCCCTATTTAAATGATTTGTTTTTTCCCTTCCCCTCCACAAATTATACCGACATCAAATACAGTGAAAGCAGGGGTTATACCCTGAGGGAGGGACATACAAAACAACAAAGAAATAATCTTATAAATGTGTTAGAAACAATCGCATATAAGAAAAAAAACCATTTGAATACATATCTTAGGGTTCATTTCCTTAACATCAACTTATCTGACCTTTTCTGCTTGACTCAGACATATATATAGTTATTTTCTTTAAAGGACGATTGCTTTATGGGCCAGAGGTGTCCATCAGTGATATGAGCTTCAGATGTATTGAGACCCTGGGTTTGGTCCCCAGCTTCACAGAAGCACACACACACACACACACACACACACATACATGGATGAATGCATGCACTTAGAGGAAAAGTTAAAATATGATTGATTTATACTTATTCTTTACTAACTACGTCCTAGTGGTAGGATATGAACACATAAATCTACTCAAGGTTTTTACTCTGATTCAACATAGAACTTTAAATGTAAATTGACTAATCAATTGAAATTTAACAACAGATACCTGACCTTGTTATGTACTTTGGATGATTACAAATAGGGTTAGAAGCACATTGAATGAGTTGCTGGATGTAACATGGAAATGTTTTATTAGAGCAAGTTTCCAAAGGAAGCTATAACTCTCTCAAGCTTATTTTTCATTAATCATGTCCTCCATGTTCTATCAGCTACCTTCTTAGATGTCTAGCTCCTAAAATGAATCTATCTTCTCAGTTGTATTATTGTGTCTAGACCTTAAACTCTGGTCACAATTATTGACCCTAATTGGTAGGCTCAGCAGACTCAGCAGAGAGGCTAAGGGTTGAATAGGCAATAAGAACAAAACTAGGTTCTCTCCGCACAACAACTGTGTGAATGAAAAGGGTGGGAAAGGTCAGCCTGCTGCTGCCCATACTGAATCTACTCTGGAAGAAAGGCCTTGGGCCTGGCATACCTCCCAGAAAACACAGTTGAAAAGAAATCTTACTAGGCAAAATTTCCTCTTTGGATTTTTGTCAAATTATATAGATTTTACAGAAAAGCACACAAAGAGGAAAAACAACCTACCCTATACTCGGTGGACCAAAATGAAATGCTGCTTAGACCATGGTGTCTGCCTTGTGGACTTGTCTGAGGACCCCTGGCACTGTCTTTGCTCTGCTGAGAACTTTCTCTACTGCAGACCTTAGCAACTCCTTCCAGGATCCTAGGAAGGTTTGGCAGTCATGGTTCTAGGGCATTCTGTACCTACAAAAACAAGAACAAGGACAGGAGCAGGGCCCTCCAGATTTGAATAAACAGAAAAAAGGCTCTCAATGGGTATGATGGAAAAGCATCACACCCAGTGGTTCTTTTGGAGTTGCAAAATTATGAAACATAGGATTTCACTGAAGATCGAAACTAGGAGAAATTTCCCTGGGAAATTTCTATTTTTTTGCCAACAGGGATTCATGGCTTGGATTTAGATGGAAGTAGAAAAGTAAACACTTAATGGATTCCAAGACTTTGAATTAACATCACTTAAAGTCTGCACAATTTGACTTCGGAAAAATCCTTCCTTCCTTCTTGCCTGCCTGCCTGCCTGCGTGCCTGCCTTCCTTCCTTCCTTCCTTCCTTCCTTTCTTCCTTCCTTCCTTCCTTCCTTCCTTCCTTCCTTCCTTCTTTCCTTCCTTCCTTCCTTCCTTCCTTTCCTTCCTTCTTTCCTTCCTCCCTCCCTCCCTCCCTCCCTCCCTCCCTCCCTCCCTCCCTCCCTCCTTTCTTTCTTTCTTTCTTTCTTTCTTTCTTTCTTTCTTTCTTTCTTTCTTTCTTTCTTTCTTTCTTTCTTTCTTTCTTTCTTCCACCTTTCTTTCCTTCTTTCTTTCTTTCTTCCACCCTTTCTTTCCTTCTTTCTTTCTTTCCTTCCTCCCTTCCTTCTTTCTTTCTTTCTTTTTTTTTTGTTGGTTGTGGGGCCTGAACTCTGGGCCTGGGTGCTGTCCCTCAGCTCTTCAGCTCAAGGCTAGCGCTCTACCACTTGAGCCACAGCGCCACTTCCGGCTTTTTTCTTTTTGCTTATGTAGTGCTGAGGAATCAAACCCAGGGCCTCATGCCTGCAAGGCAAGCGCTCTGCCACTGAGCCACCTTCCTAGCCCTCTTTCTTCCTTCCTTCCTTCCTTTCTTTCTTTCTTTCTTTCTTTCTTTCTTTCTTTCTTTCTTTCTTTCTTTCTTTCTTTCTTTCTTTCCTTCCTTCCTTCCTTCCTTCCTTCCTTCTTTCCTTCTTTCTTTCTTTCTTTCTTTCTTTCTTTCTTTCTTTCTTTCTTTCTTTCTTTCTTTCTTTCTTTCTTTCCTTCTTTCCATCTTCCTTTCTTTTGTGCTCTTACTGGTTTGTTTTTTTCCACTCAGGTCTGGTACTCTACCTTTGAGCCACACCTCTACTTTCAGCTTTTTCTCTGGTTAGCTAGAGATAAGAAGCTCTTGGCTTTTTCTGTTTGGGCTGTCTTTGAATCACAACCCTCAGATCTCACTCTGAGTACTCACACCCTCTGAGTAGCTAAGATTATAGACAAGAACCGCTGGTATCAGACTGATTTCTGAATGAAAATTATAAATGGCTTTCCCTTCTGTCCAGAAGGGTTCTAGGACTAAAAGATGGTTTGCTGTAGCCTGTGGTGCAATATTTTAAATCACCCAGAACTTTTTATCAAACAACCTTCTTAAATGATCAAATGGAAAATAAGATTGTTTAATAATAATGTTTGGGTACATAGAAAAAAAACTTTGAAGATAATGCCTCATACCAATGGCCACAAATTCTGCAGGTGTTAATTAAAAAAAAAAAACCAACAAGGTCTTGCTACATTGTCCAGGCAGGCTTCAAACTCCTGGATCAAGTGACACTCTTCAGCCTCTCTCTTAGCTTGAACCATAGGTGTAGTCCACTGTATTAGGAGATTCCCCTCCACCCTTAATCAAGTTCATCAAACATCTGCAATAGAAAAACATGATTGAAAGCTCCATAAAGTGTTGGAGAAAATCTGAATAGGACCACAAACTCAATGGACATTTGTGAATACTTTTTTATAATGAAAGTGGAATTTTTAATGAAGTACTTATACAAATATGTACAGAATTACCAAATCAGTTCTAAAACTACACTTCTATTAAAAAAAAAACTAGGCACTCAGTATACTTTGTAATTTATTTGGCTGGTCTGTCTTTATAGCTGGGAAGGTGTATCAGCATTTTTCTCAGACAGATTCCCTTCACCACTTTCTCAAAAATTGAGAGGTTCAAGGAAGGGGCATTCAACTCTGAAAGGCCGAGTGTTGTATTAAAATCTATAATCCCAGCACTTGGGAGCCTGAGGCAGAAGAATTTTGTATTTGAGGCCAGCCTTGGTTATATAGCGAGGCTGTTTGAGAAACAAAAACAAAACAGAAACATATTGTTACTTTAGGACTATTTTAAAATGCTTTATTATTCTACAATATTGTTAACAAATCTAATGAGCGTGTTATAGAAAATACCCTTCATCTTCATTAACACTATTAACTATAACGTAAATAACAAAATGCAGAATGTACTTTTTAGTTGCTTGTGTAGTGCTTGAATAAAATTGGTTGCTATAATATCTAGTATATGTATGAGTCAAGCAGAAAAGGTCAGATAAGGTGATGTTAGGAAAAATGAACCCTAAGATATGTATTTTAAATGTTTTTTTCTTTCATGCATTTGTTTCTAATGCAATTATAAGATTATTTCTTTGTTGCTTTGTATGTCCCTCCCCCAGAGTATAACCCCTGGTTTCACTGTATTTGATGTCGGTATAATTTGTGGAGGGGAAGGGGAAAAACAAGTCGTTTAAATAAGGATACAGGTGGACCCATTGCAACAATGAGAAGTACAAGTTGTCATGTCAAAAACGAACTTTACAACTTGGGGGGAGGAGGACTGGGTGCGGGGGGAGGGAGGATGGGAAGGGATGGGAAGGGTAAACAAAGGAGGAGGCTACAATGCTTAATAAGAAACGTACTCACTATCTTGCCCATGTAATTGTAACCCCTCTGTACAGTATTTTCACAATAAAAAATAAATAAAAATTTAAAAAATGGTTGCTATATTTTTAAGATAAAGGAATTTTCTGTAAGTATTGGAAACTAGTGAGTTATTTCCTCTAAAACTACTTCTTCTTCTAAGAATTCTATAACACAGATGCCACCAGAACCTTTTTTAGCCAACTGAGACTAGAACTCTAATAAATTAGTGAAAGGTGTGTTTCTAAGCTGTGCAGTAAGACTACTATCCTAAACATTTCAGCAGATGTGCTTCACCTGTCAAAATGATAAAATCTAGAAAGCTTTTACCTCACCTAAAAACCCCAGAGAGTTTATTCTCCAATGGCACAAAACCAAATGTTAACCAGATGAATGTTGCCACATTATTTAAGGTATACCAGCTGGGATTTTCTTTCCTGGGAAAAATAGACTGAATAGCCATCCCCTTTCTCCTATGTCTGTTCCCAAGGCCCTGTTGCCACAGGTTGTTAGTAGTGCCCAAGACTGCACTCCACTGAGTACTACTGTCAGGTAGTAGTACAGACAGCTGCTGAACAGGAGTGTTCCTTGTCACTGAAGACAGTTATACAGCAATATGTTCCACCAAGCTGCTTTCTCATCCAAGGACACTTCCTCACTCTCTGCTTATAGAAGATGTCCCAGGACCATCTTGTACTTTCCTTGCCCTTAACTAGATTCAGCCACTGATAAGGTACACTGACCCCTTGCAGTGGAAAATAGCACTTGGAAAACAAGGTGGAGTAAGGCAGAGGATTGGGAGCATAGGCCATGCTCACTTGGAATGAAAAGAATTCTGTGACACGAAAGTGACCAGAGTCTGAGGATGAAAGGAGTAGTAGAAAGGAGAACCCACAGGGAGATAGTGGAGACCCAGACAGTTACAGAAAAGCAGTCACAGCAGAAACAATGTGGCAAGGAATGTGAAACCTCACTCTACCTTCCCATGAACCTTTCCTCTAAAGCTTAGCTCCCACCCCCTTCCACCTTATGTGATCAAATACCTAGTATTATTCCAATAGGACTGGCCCCTCTATTTCCTTCCTACTACCACTCTAGTTAAGGAAGGTCTTCCTAGAGCAAGAAGATATACTTTGAATCCTATATTCACCTAAAAAAAGCATTAGTGTTGACTAGTCTTGCTACACATATAAGGCCATAGTTTACCATAGTAATCAAGTTTCCTTACTTCAAGTGACAAAATTCTACACATAGTGTCTTGAGCAGTTAATTTAATTGTTTCTCAACCAAGACCCAATTTTCCATCTTAAAGAAGCTGCAAGACATCATCAACTGAATGGACTCAGTAAATGGAGATGGGAACGGTGAGCAAATACAGTAATAATATTCAACGTACATATGCAAAAATGGAGCCAGGTAACTTGAGGAGATGGGGGGAGGGGATGGGGGGAGACTGATGCAAGAGGTGACACTGATGAAGATGAGTTATACTTATAAATTGACATGTTGATTGAAATCCCTTCGTACAACTATTTAGAGATAATTTTTTAAATAAGATTTTAAGAAAAGATAGAAGAATACAGACACTAGTGGCTCCCTCCTGTAATCTTACTCAGGAGGCTGAGGCCTGAGGATTGCAGTTCGAAACCAGCCCAGACAGGAAAGTACATGAGACTCTTATTCCAATAAACTACTACAGAAAAAAGCTTGAAGTAGTGCTATGGCTCAAATGGTAGAGTGCTAGCCTTGAGCAAAAGAAGCTCAGAGACAGCACCCAGGCCCTGAGTTCAAGCCCCAGGACCAGCAAAAAAAAAAAGGATACAAGAGATTGAAATTTCTATACGTTTCAAACCCAGATGAGTAAATTAAATGATCGTGAAATTCATGAATAAATAAGGCAACATGTCTCCTCCAAAAACTGATAATGCTAAAATGAAGTACTTAAAGTGAGATGAAGAGGAAGAAAGCTCAATAAATCAATGACAAGTATGGTAATGAAATAAAGAAACTGATATTGAAAGACTTGAATGAATTCAAAGGATTCAAACAAACAATAAGAAAATATAAACATCTGTATGAAATAAATGCAATGCAGGATATGAAAAGGGAATTCAACAAAGATATGGAAATCTTGAAAAAAATTAAACTTAAATTCTAGAAGTGCTCAAATGAACAATCAAAAGCCTCGGTAATAGAACAGAAGAAGGTGAAAATGGAGTATCAAAGGCTGGAGATAAAGCAGAGAAATCAAATCAAATAAAGACATTGAAAACATACTGAAAAGATACCAAGAGGACTTATAAGATCTCTTGGACTCTATGAAGAGTTCAAAACTACGAATTTTGAGGAGAGACAGAAAGAAAAAATAAAAACTAAAGCCAGTGAGAACTATTCAATAAAATAATCAGCTCTGAGAAAGAGAGGTTTATCAATGACAGAAGCTTACAGAATTCCAAACAGAAAACCTCAGAGAATAAACACCCCAGTCATATAGTTTAAAACACAAAATATATAAAATAAAGAATATTGAAAGCTGCAAACGAGAGGAAACAAGTAACTTACAATGGTAAGTCCATTAAAATAAAAGCAGGTTTCTTGACACAGACACTAAATGCAAAAAGGACATGGAAAGATAATTCAAGCCCTGACAAAAAAACAGTATTTGAGCATTAGGTTTGCTCATTGCTCTAAAGCATTTACAGGTCCCAGGCCTCTCCATAAACTAACCCATGTAATAAATGCATGTATATATACATAAATGTGTGAAGGCATCCTTTAGTGTCCATGGAGAATTAATTCCAGGACTTCTTAAGGAACCTGTTCATCTCTATGTTACCTATGATACTTAATAAAACATAAGTACTATGTAAATAATCGTTATCCTATATGTTTAAGAAATAATAATGGAGGTCTGGGAATGTGGTTTATTGGTAGAGTGCTTGCTTAGCATGCATGAAGCCTTGGATTCAATTTCTCAGTACCACATAAACAGAAAAAGCGGGAAGTAGTGCTATGGCTCAAGTGGTAGAATGCTAGCCTTGAGCAAAAGAAGCTCAGGACAGCACCCAGGCCCTGAGTTCAAGCCTCAGGACAGAAGAAAAAAATAATAATGAGAAAATGTCTGGGACTGGTGCTGTCCTGCACAGAACTTGTCTAGCATGCATGGGGTCCTGGGTTTGCTCTCCAGTCTGTGAAAAAATAAAGTTTGCCCACGTCCAGTACAAACACAGTTTTTCCCATATTTTAATCTAAATTGGTTGAACATCACATATGTATTTCTTTATGTATGTAAGTGAAAAGCCATGTATTCAAAGTATCTCAAATTCCAATCTACCTTCACAGGCTTCTCTATTTTTTTTACCTCTTCCATGTTTATTACTGTCTTCCTCAACAGTGAAGAACCTGGTGCTCACTGAAATAATTACTCCTTTGAACAGTTCCCCTCTAGAAAATTATTCTCTCATAAGCCATCTCCACTCTCTCCTTTTATGCATGCCGCCTTCACTGCACGTAGGCTATCAGTATTCTTGAACAGGATGCTTTCCCCATCCCACATCTGACCCATGCTTCCTGATGCCATTCCCTTATTGCCCCCTTCTCTGAAGTCCATAGCCACATTGAAGAACACAGATACCTAAACATAGTCAGGGCAGGACAGAAGGAGAAGTCAATTCTGGATAAGAAGACAACAGTGCCCACTTCAAAAATTTGCTATCAGCCTGGTGCTGGTGGCTCACACCTGTAATTCTAGCTACTCAGGAGGCTGAGATCTGAGGATAGCGGTTCAAAGCTAGCCTAGACAAGAAAGTCTGTGAGACTTATCTCCAATAAGCCGCTCAGAAAACCCAAAGTGCCACTGTGGCTTAAGTGGTAGAGTGCTAGTCTTAAGCTGAAGAGCTGAGGGACAGCACCCAGGTCCAGAGTTCAAGGCCCATTACCAACCAAAAGAAAAAATTGCTGTCAAACTATTCATGGTGATTCATGCCTGTAATCTTAGCATCTTGGAAGTTGGAGTAAGAGCATTAGGCCAGCCTAGTCTACATTTTTTAAAGAAACCATTGCTCAGAGATAAAATAAATAAATACGAATGCATTACTATTTTGATATTATTCACCATTTTCCTTTGGGGAGAAAACAGCTTTTTAAACTATTCTCATGGTTTGAGTGGGGATAACCCCATCTTTAGCTTCAGGGAAAGCAGAGTAATTTACCATTTTATTTTCTTTATTTTTTTTCTTTTTTTGCAATGCTAAGGTTGGATTCAGGACATCACAAAAATGCTAGATCAGTGCTTTACCAGTGAGATACATCTTCAGTACATAATCTTGGACATCCTTGACCACTGTCTTTGGTTCAAGAATGGGCCTATGAAGTCAGATACCTGTAACTCATGCGTACAATCTCAACTGCTCAGCAGGCTGAAACCTAGAGGATCTCAGTTTGAAGCAGTGCTGACAGAAAAGTTTGAGAAACTCTATCTCCAAAATAACCAAGAAAAAGCCCAACTGGAGGTGTGGCTCAAGTGGTAGAGTATCAACTGAGCAAGCAAACTGAGTTATAGCTAAGCCATCAGTATAAACCCCAGTACAGATGGGGGTTGGAGGATGAAACTATGTCTAAGAAAAGCCTTACCTGGAATTGTCAAAAGGGTAATTGTGATATAGAATCTCTCTATGTAAGTTTTACCAAGACTGGAATTACTGATAATCCTTTGTTACCAAACAAAACTAATTTAAAGGAAAGCAAATCTGTTGAAGTGGAAGATTCAGTGTATTACCGTGGAAGCATTTTGATACAAACATGCTTCCTGAAGTAAGGCCAAGTCATTGGCTTATTTCTCCTTTTTGCTTGAGTCACTTTGAGATAGGGTTTTGATACTTACACAAAAAATATTCTAACTCATACAGTGGACCTTACATAACTCTTATATTCCTTTCTTAGCTGGGAGAGATGTATGCACAATAATTCTTAGCCTTGCATAGTGGGATGAAGCAAATAATAACTTGTATTTTAAACAAGGACTTCGTGGAAAAAAATTGAAGGTCCAGTAACTGTTTTTTTTTTAATTCTGTGTATGGTGATGTATTTTTAAATTCCATGCCAAGCTTAGTTTGCTTCCTTTCTACATCTGAGAAATGGTGACAACAATACTAAAACTTTCAAATGACTCCGCCCGAAGATCAGGCACGGAATTATTAGCACATGTTTTAGTGCGGCTTCAATTCCTCAGGAGACACAGCTAAGTGTATTCTTTATCTTTTCTTTCCTGTACTTTTCTTATACTCATCTTCTAGCTTGCAGCCAATAAAAAGTACTGTAATTAAACACTTGGACATATGGCATGTATCACTTTTTAGAAAGCATACTTATAAAGAAAAAGGCTTTGAAGCCCACAGCTGTGCTTCTCAAGAAAGTTGTTCCAAAAGGAAGTCAGGAGCCTCAAATGAGCAAGATGGTGTCTCAGTCCAAACAGTGATTTGCTTCTCTGTGTTTATTTTAGTCATCTGTCTGACACTGGGATGGAGTTCACTCTCCCTGACATGCACAGCAACAACTTGCCTGGGGTCAGCAAAGCCAGGCTAGACCAAGACAGGCTGAGTCAGCAGGACTCCAGGGAAGTGTGACATGAAGCATTTGCTCAGAGGGTGCATGTCACATTGTCTCTTTAACTCAGAACTGGGGAGTGGAGCTTGCTTTCTTTTGTCTTTTTCCCTTCGTGACCACAGATGTCTTCCTTCGTTTGTCTCATGATTTCTGATGCCCTCCTGCCCCATCCACATCAGCCCCAAGGTGTGGGAGGAGCCACATCATCACTCTTGAGCTTGCCACTCACTTGCCAGCAGGAAAGATTGAAAAGCCACAATCCTGTCATCTCTTCTTCAAGTAGTAGCTATTCCATTTGAAGGGGTTACAAGGAGTGGTTTTCCTCAGAATATGAGCACATGTGGATGGATTTAAGTTTGTTCAAAAAAAAATCAGACTGTAAAGATGACAATGATATTCCCAGTTTTGAGGACAAATGTGATCTCATCCTATTAAAAACATGTTGGAGAGCAAAACACAGTCTTATTTTTTGTCAGGCTAAAGCTGACAGCTGCACAACTCTGCATCTGGCTAACTACACAAGGACAGGCTGTAAGAGCTGGAGGTAGGTGCAGAGGCTCTGACCAGTCAACACTTTCAAGATCTGACAAATAGAAAGTGAAGCTTCAATATATGGCTATGTAAAATCACTGCCAATTCATTTTAATTGAATAACCGTAATAGCTAATATAAGATCATCTTTTTGATTGTTTCTTTGATTTTTGGAGAGTCTCCCTATGAAATCCAGATTGGCCTTAAACTCAGGATCCTTTTGCTTCAGCTGATATTATAGGTATGTGCCATTACATATGGCCTTAGATTATCTTTTAAAGGCAGTCTATTCCTTTTTTTGTGACTGCAAGTCCATAGCTCAAGCCCAAGAAACCTTCTCCTACCTCAGATGGTGGGAAGCTTCATGGCTCAATCCCTCACTTTCAGAGTGACCTGTTTACAGAATAATTTGACTTTATGTCTCAGTGACATCTTTGGTTTTTTATGAAGAAAGAAAGGCTCACTTTTGTTCTTATATAATCAATCACCTAAGAGACTCTGCATCCTAAACTTGCTGGGTTATGTGTTCGCTCCTTGACCTCTGTATCTGTTCCAGGCCTTATTATTTCTTACTTGAATGACTGCAAATCACATAACTAACATCCTCTCCCAAGCATCTTACTAAAGGAATGATCTTTCTATTCTGTTTTCTATAGTGTCCTTCTTTCGCTTCAATTTTATCAGTGATTCCAAGTTGCCTACAAAGCATTGCAGAACAGTTTTTTTTTTTTGGTTTTGGGTTTTTTTTCAGTCATAAGGCTTGAACTTGGGGCCTGGGTGCTGTCCCTGAGCTCTTTCTGCTCAGGGCTAAAGTGCTACCATTTTGAGCCACAACACCACTTCTGGTCTTCTTGTGGTTAATTGGAGATAAGAGTCTCATGGACTTTCTTGCCTTGGCTGGCTTTTTTTTTAATTGCAAAGATGCTGTACAGAGGGGTTACAGTTACATGAGTAAGGCAATAAGTACATATCTTGTCAAACGTTGTTACACTCCTTTGTTTTTCTCCCACTATCCCTTCCCTCCCTCCTTCCTTCTTCCCTCCCCTGAAGTTGTAAAGTTCATTTCCCACATAGTGTCTTGTGAGTATCATTGTTGCAATGGGTCATCCTTTGTCCTTGTTTCAGCCTTTGTTATTCCCCTTTCCTTCCCCAGATAAATCAGATAAATGTATGTACAAGATGCAGAGTATGAGAATCAAAGACAGTGATTGCCAGGGAAAACAATGAAAAAAAGAAAAATGAAATAAAATAAGAAGAAAAAACTATATATAGTACATTGGCCACAGCAAGGCCAATAACAACAACAACAAAAGACCTGTTGTTTGCATATCTTGGAGTTCATTTCAATTAGCATCATTTTTTAGGGTCAAATGTACATAGCTATTGAGCTATTATCATTCTCTGCCAGGACTATCCTTGGCATATATTAAGTATTGCAAATGAGAGAAACTATATTCCACCTTACCCCAGTTAGAATGGCCATTATCAAGAAAACAAATAATAACAGATACTGGTGGGGATGTGGCCAAAAGGGAAAGCTACTACACTGTTGGTGGAAATGTAAGCTGGTTCAATCACACTGGAAAGCAGTATAGAGGTTCCTCAAAATACTAAACATAGAACTCCCCTATGATCTAGCAATCCCACTCCTGGGCATTTATCCCAATGATCATAAACAAGGTCACACTAAAGCTACCAGCACAACCATGTTCATTGCAGCATTATTTAGCATAGCTAAGATATGGAACCAACTCAGATACCCTTCAATAGATGAATGGACCAAGAGAATGTGGTATATATACACAATGGAATTTTAGCTTCTATCAGAAAGAATGATATCGCCCCTTTTGTAAGGAAATGGAAAGACGTGGTGAAAAAAAGCATATTAAGTGAAGAAAGCCTTGGCTGGCTTTGAACCTGGATTGTCAGATCTCAGCCACCTGAGTAGCTAGGATTATGGATGTAAGCCACCAGTGCTGGCTCAGAATAATCTTTTATATATGGCCCTGCTATTCATTTTTGTCTCAACTCTCACTATATCCCCACTTCTATTGCTTACTTGCCCATGTGGGCCTTTAAACCTACTGTGCCAGTCAGTTGTAGCTGACTAAATAACTGCTGCTGCTGACATTTTGAAGCAGACCGCAGATGCCAATGCCTCTGGGACATCTTTCCTGATTTCCCATCCACTTTCAGGAAAGGGCCATTTCCTATTTGCCTCCAGTGCATTCTTCTGTCAGAGAGCCATTGGACTACTATCTTTTGCTTATCTGCTTATAGTTGGCACTCAATTGTTGAATGAATGAATAAGCAATATGAAACACAGAAAATTGTGATTATATAATCAATAGTCTAATTAATTAGTTGTGTTTGGGTAGCAAAGGCAATGCCCAACATTAGAACACCATGCAAATCTACTCTTCTTAGGTTATGCTGTTAGAATCGGTTTTTTTTGGGGGGGGGGGTCCGATTGTGGGGCCTGAACTCTGGACCTGGGCGCTGTCCCTTAGCTCTTCAGCTCAAGGCTCGTGCTCTACCACTTGAGCCACAGCGCCACTTCTGGCTTTTTTCTTTTTGCTTATGTGGTGCTGAGGAATCGAACCCAGGGCCTCATGCATGCAAGGCAAGCACTCTACCAATGAGCCAGCTTCCCAGCCCCTGCTGTTAGAATCTTTAAGCTGCACAATAAACCTGTGTCTCCCTTATTTGAATCAACACTAAATTATTCAGCACAGGATATTGTAAGGCAAACACATATATTTATATGGAGCCAATAAAAGGTGTTAAAAACAGGGTAAAAGTTACAGATAAAATGTGACAAGGTTTTCAAACAGGGCCAATTTTGTCAACTTAAATCACAGAGATCTTATTCACACTCCCCAGTAAACAAAGGAATAAGTATTAGAACTTCATTTGGAATATTTCAAAAGTAAAACAATGCTTGAATTCTTTGTACTTGATTTCTAATCTAGCCCCTCACGTGCCCCCTTTGTATCCTGAGAAGGCTGTTCCATTGCTGTTTCCTACACATCATCTTCATACAGGCTTTGTACCCTGACTCATGTATGTTACAATTCAGAATATTCTAGTGTCTCTCCTTTGTCTTTTTTTTTTTTTTGTCAGACTCTGGGCCTGGGCACTGTCCCTCAGCTCTTCAGCTCAAGGCTAGCACTCTACCACTTGAGCCACAGCACCACTTCTGGCTTTTTCTACTTATGTGGTGCTGAGGAATTGAACCCAGGGCCTCATGCATGCAAGGCAAGCACTCTTACCATTGAGCCACCTTCCCAGCCCTCTCCTTTATCTAGTTGACTTTAGATCTTCTCTGTCCTTTACTCTTAGCCTGAATCCTGCCACAGTTAAAGAAATCTCCCTTAACAATCTTGGCTGATATAAATTGTATCTTTTGTAATTTTCAACAGCACTCATGTCTGTGGTGTTTATGTAGCTCCTCTTGTATGCTGACTCCGACAGTCCATCCCCACCAGGATCTCCAATCACTGATCCATTCATTGTGCCAACATCTTTCATGTCTTCCCTCTATATGGTATGAGCATCCCTCACGGCCAATTTGTAATTACTTCTTCTAGTGAATTTTCATCTTTTTTTTATGAAACTTGCTTAGTAAAATCCCAGTCCATTCACAGTCCAACTGTCTGTCCACAGAGCAACAGTACTCACATAGCTGACATGACTAGACTGAAAGGTCACTGTGCTGACTGGTCTCATTTTGAATGGTCTCATTTTGAACACATGATCAAAAATCTTGACTGGGTTCTTAATGCTGTCTGCCCACTTCCTCTATTTCCTTTTCTCTTCACTTTTCCATTTTCTTATATAACAATATCATTTTATCATGGGTTTATATATTGTTTTTTTCCTCCAGTTATTTGAAGAGCTTTGTCTTTTTTTTTTCTCTTGTGGGAGACTCAGATTCAAACTGGGCATCTGATGCTTTATGCTCATTGGCAGTTGCCCTACCACCTGAGCCAGGCTCAAGAAGGAGCTTTGTTGTTGCAAGATTACCTGTGATTTGAGGACAGGAACCCATTGTGTAATGTTCCTCCTATAGCCTTAGTAGAAATGGGCCAAGGACTTTGACTCGGTCCCTTCCTTCATCCTCAAAATATGATAAGAAATTCCACAACACTGGCAAGTTCAACCAAGTTCTTAAAACCCAAATGCCACTTTAAATCTCCTCTTACAATATGGTAGCTGAAGATTCATAAACAAGGGTTCTATAGATTAAATAGAGGTACTGTAATAGGAATATAATATAGGGCCCAACCCTAAACTACTGTATTTCATAGGTTAGATTGGGCTATTTTCCCCAACATACCAAATAAACTCACAAGTAATAATGAACGGCAGAAAAAGGAAGTTTATTATACAGCACGGGCAGCCCCAGGAGAGGGAAAGGTATGCATATCAATCAGACATTTGCTTTAGGTTTAAATAGGAAGAAGAATATGTGGGGAAAGAGTGCATAATTATTAAACAGTCCCAGTTACAGTTCTGTAGTTGTGACTGGCCACTGTCCCAGAATTAGGTCAGATGGAGCCTTATTACAAGAAGATTATTCAAAGTGAAGAACACAGAAATAGGAAGTAGCGCTGTAGCTCAAGTGGCAGAGTGCTTGCTTTGAGATGAAGAGCGAGGGCCAGCACCCAGGCCAAGATTTCAAACCCCACGACCGACCAAAAAAAAATCCAAAAAGAACACAGAAATAAAATTGAGCTAGAATGCTTTTTTATGATAGTGTTTTTTATCTTTTAAGTTCATTTCTTTCACTTCTTTTATATATAATTTTTTTGGGGGTGCTGGTTCTGGGCCTTGAACCCCGGGCCTAGACTCTGTCCCTGAGCTTCTTTTGCTCAAGGCTAGTGCTCAACCACTTGAGCCACAGCTCCATTTCCAGCTTTTAGTAAGTTTATTGGAGATAAACAGTTTAGGCTTATTCTGTCAGAGGTAGAAATGTATAGAGTACTGTACTTTAAAGTAATCTGCCTTTCACATACAAATACATCTTCTAGGGAAGGGAACAATCTTCTATACCTATCCAATCTAAAGTTCTGGAAGGTTCCAGGTGTGGGGGCACATGACTTTAATCCCAGTATTTAGGAGGCTGAGGAAGGAAGATAGTAAGTTCAAGGCCAGCCTGCCAGTCTGGACTATATAGTGAAGTCTTGTCTCAAAAAGGGGTTGGGCATTAGTGGCTTATACCTATAATCCTGGCTACTTGGGAGGCTGAAACCTGAGAATCACAATTTGAAACCAGCCTGGGTAGGAAGGTCTGTGAGACTCTTATCTCCCATTAACCACTAAGAAGCCAGTAGTAGCTCAAGTGTTAGAGCACCAGCTTAGCAAAACCAAGCTCAGAGATAGTGTTCAGGCTGTGAGTTCAAGCCCTAGCACCTACATATACACACACAAAAGGGAGGATTTTGTTTGTTTGAGCTCAGGATGATAGCCATCTATGTTTGTCTGATAAGTCCTTGTCTTAAAACTCATCTTGTTATACTTTTTTTTTGGGGGGGTGGAAAGGAGTACTGGGGTTGGAACTCAGGGTCTTTCATTTATTCAACTTCCTTGCTAAGCTGGTATGTTACCAATTAAACCATACATGCAGCCTTGACTTTTGATGGTTATTTTGGAAATACAGTATAGCTAACTTTTCAGCCTAGGCTTAAATTATGAAGGTCTTAAATTATGACCCTCCAGATCTCAGCATCTTGAGTAGCTAGGATTATGGACATGAACCAGTGGCACAGTGCACATCTTCCTGAGTTTTGTGCTAGGCAAGAAAGAATACAGGCCAAATATAAGACACTATCATGTCTCCCAAAAACTGATAGGTTACAGTCTCAATTGTACACACTCACAGGAGGGGTCATGACACAGTCATGTCTTAGATGATACATGGCAGTAAATACACAAAGAAGAAAGTAAACAGAATAGTCAGGACTCCAGGAGCCTGGCCTAATCAGTTGCAGCTTTCCTTTCCTTCTCTATGTTCTTTGAGTGCCACTGAAGAATTCTAGTTTATATGTACATATGCCTAAACATGGGAAGATCAACACAGTCTAGAGCTTCATTTTACCTGTATATCTGTTCTGAAATTTTTGTGGGAAAGTCTCCAAGATTTTGTCTAAATGTTTGATCTACATAGCTAACCTCTTGGTACATAATTTTCTAGGATAGCTTTCTACTTTAAAAAGTAACACAGGATCTTAAGGGTCCATTAATGTCACATATATACAAATTTTTACCATTTTTTCTATGACAGACACATATCCAAAAGCTAGACTATCCCATAGATAATTAGGCAAGTCAGTGCTAAACTTAGCTGTCTTGACAAGAAATGGATAAGGCAAGGGTGAGTAACTCAAAGACCCAGCCACCAACATACATTTGAAGAAGTTCTACTATCTTTCTCTGCTCTTACATAAAGTGAGGGAGTAAATTGTAGCTCAGGAGGGAGTCAAGTTTAATCATCTATTTCCTTAAATCATTCTTTCTTTCTTCCACTCAGCCGCTGACTTTGTAGTCTCTTTAATGTTTAGGTGTTATGTTTGTGCAGAGAGGGAAGGAAAGAGTGACATCAATAATTTAGAATGAGCTGTCAGAAGAGGCAGTGAGGGGGCACATTGTCCTTTTAACTTAGCATTCTCATGAAAGCAGGTCTGGGCTGCAGCATCTGTCTGAAATCATTTATTTCAGGAGGTTCCCCACACCCCACATCCTCCCACAATCGATTCTTCCACAATCTGACGTCAAAACAAGTCCACAGAAGATTTGATGCCATTTCTTTTGAAATGGAAATACTTTTCATATATTTAACCAAAGCTTTCTTAGATGGACTCTTGTGGAGGGAAAAGCCAATGCCCCGCTAAGATCATATTTGGCAGGAGTCTTGAGCTCTTCACTGGGCCTGGATTATTTGGAGTGGTTAACTGTCATGTGACCTTAACTTGTCCAAACATTGTGTCTCAGCAGTTACTAGTGTACATCCTATATAGCTAATAATAATATTCAACAAGGTTTACCGACTTCTTATTTGTGCAAGTTGCTTGCTGAGCAAGGAAGTCTTTTTTCCTAATATTTTTATTTTCTTTAAGTAGTTGTATGGACGAGTTGCCATTCAACAAAGCAGTTTAGAACTCGAGTGGTCTTGATCACCACTTTCCTCATTCTCACCCACCACTCTCAGCCCATCCCTTTCTTCATTTCTCTTAATTTTTTTTAGGATATATATTGAATTTTTAATTTGAGCAAAGAACTATTAAACTTTAATGTTCTTCATGTAAGTGAACGACAGCATTGACTATTGTGATAAGCTGGCTGTGGATCAGCCAATCAGAGTTAACCAAAGTAGAGATGCCCAAGAAAATGATACATATGCTCCTTGAAACTTTTTCTCTCAACATAAAATGTATATACATTATTCTACCAATCTTGTGATGCTTAGCCAAGGCATTTTCTTACAATATGAATCAATCTACTGAATGGGTTTTTTGTTATTTGTTTTGTTGTTGTTTTATATTTTGTTTATCTTTTGTCTTGTATAACACATCCACTGTTAATAGTTTGCAATCTCACATTTAATTTTTTAAAAGAGCAGCAAGAACTTCAATAGATGTTGGATGCAAAATACATTTAGATTTTTAAAAATATTTTTGAGACATGGTCTCACTATCTAGTCCAGGCTGGTATTGAACTCATAAATCTCCCATTTAAGCCTTAAACCTCCTGAATGCTGGAATTCCAGGCATGTGCCATCATCAGCCATTTGCTCAACAAATTTTTAAGATCGGTTCCCCAATCTTTTACACTCATCCAATTTACACACCAATTACTTTTCAATGATATGCCTTTTCAAAAGCATCCAACTGGGTTTTTATGAGTCTGCATGCATTTTCATCTCTTTAATTAGATTAACTAATTATAATAATTATGAGAACAATGAGCAGAAGCAGTTTGGAGAATAAACACAATGACTTATTAAGAACTACACTTTAATTAGTGGGAACAGAACAGTGAATACATACAGAGTGGGTTACTAGTCTCCAGCAGTCAGAAATTCCGAGGTTTCTTTCCAAAAACATTGAAAAGGACAGTTGTTTCATTTTTTGGTCAGAGATTGGGACTCAAACTTGGTATCTGCTTTTACTTATTGGCTTTCATTTATTGGCTCTATCAGGTGCTCAATCACCTGAGCCATGACTAATTCCATGAAAGAAAAGCCATTCTTTAACCTCCTCAAGCTTCAGCTTCTCCATCTTTAAAATGAAGGCAGTAATACCTCCCAGATTACTATTGAGATTAAGTGAAATCACTTATGTGATCTGTAAGCTCCTGAAAGAAACTTAATCAATAGCATTTCAGAAGACAAATTAAGAGCACTCCTCTTTACTTACTACAGTGACTATACAGCCATTCTTCCTAGCAGCCATTCTTCTCATCTGCAGTGCCCTTCCTCCCGCACAGTTCACTTGTTCTTGAGGCAGTCAGTTTGGCTGGACTGCCCCTCATTGATCTGCCCTTCTATTAACTCAGCATCTATCTCTTCCATACTACTAGCAATATAATCAATCAGTATAAAGATTCCTAGCTTAGATTATACAAGACTGTAATCCAGATTTTAAGAGACATAATTTTAAAAACACTGACATATTTAGTGCTCAAAATTCTATCAGTGGTGGTAGGCATAGGTGATTCACACCTGTCATCCTAGCTACTAAAGAGGCTGAAGTCTAAGGACAATGGATCAAAGCCAGCCCTGGCAAGAAAGTCTTTGATACTCTTATCTGTGATAAACTACTCAGACAAAGCCAGAAGTGAGCGCTATGGCTCAAGTGGTAGAGCTCTAGCCTTCAGTGAAAAGAAGCTCAGGGACAGCATCTAGGCCCTGAGTTCAAGGACCAGCATATAGACAAACAAAACTTTATCAGTGTCATTTACCATAAAAATAAGCAAGAGAAAAATATTATGATCAAACCCATGCATTTAAGCAATAAAATTTTCAGATGTACAATGAATACCCAAAAACTAATTCTATTTCTATACATTGGCAATTAAAATCAGAAACTGAAATGAACAAAAACTATCCCAGTCAGAAAGAATGACATTGCCCCATTTGTTAGGAAATGGAAAAACTTGGAAAAAATTATATTAAGTGAAGTAAGCCAGGCCCAAAGAAACATAGGTCCCATGGTTTCCCTTATTTGTAATATCTAGTATATGTATGAGTCAAGCGGAAAAGGTCAGATAATGTGATGTCAGGAAAATGAACCCTTAGATGTGTATTTTAATGTTTTTTTCTTTCATGCATGTGTTTCTAACGCATTTATAAGATTATCTCTTTGTTGCTTTGTATGTCCCTCCCCCACAGTATAACCCCTACTTTCACTATATTTGATGTCAGTATAACTTGTGGAGGAGATGGGGAAAAACCAGTTGTTTAAGGATACAGGTGGACCTGTTGCAACAATGAGAAGTACAAGTGTCATGTCCAAAACGAGCTTTACAACGTCGGTGCGGGGGGAGGGGAGGGGGGGGGAGGGGAAGGGGGAGGAAGGAGAAGGATTGGGATTGGGGGGGAGGGGGGAGGCTGGGAAGGGATGTGAAGGGTAAACAAAGGAGGAGGCTGCAATGCTTGATAAGAAATGTACGCATTATCCTGCCCATGTAATTGTAACTCCTCTGTACAGTATGTTCACAAATAAAATTAAATTAAATTAAAAAAAACTATCTCAGTAACATCAAAAGAAGAGTACACAAGAATAAAATTGGTAAAGTTGTGCAGATATAGATGTACAGATATAGATATATAGCTATATAGAATTTTGCTGAGAGAATTTAAAAAGGCAAAAATGGAGCAACATACCATGTTCATGGATCAACAAGTCAGTATTTGTAAATACATCAGTTCTTACAAATATTGATGCTCCTTCTTTTTTTATTTACTTTATTGTTATTATAGAGGCAATGTACTAAGTGGTTATATTTACGAGTCAGGTAATAAGTACATTTCCTTTTATATAGTGTCATCTGTTCCCTCATACTCATTCCCTCCCTCCCATCTCCACTCACCAGCTGTATAAAGTTCACTTCCATCAATGTCCAGTAAGCTCCACTGCTGCACTTTTTCACCCTTTTTCTTTGAGATTTGTGCCCTCCCCCCACCCTTCCGAAGATGTACAAGTGAATACAATGTATACAAGGTAAAGAATACAAAATCTTCAGAAAAAGAAAAAGATTTTTAAAAAGCCTCTTGTGTCCCTATCTTAGGAGGTCATTTGAAGAGGTGCTTAAGCATTGCACCTTTGTAATTCTTTCCTAAGAGCATTCCCTTTTGGTCTCATTGCATGTCAGTATCTAGAATACTGCATAATTTGTCATATCCCATGTGCCATTTTTCTCTCTGATCTTGGCTTATCTCAACTAACATGATTTGTTCTAGTTCTATCCATTTCCCAGCAAATAATATTATTTTATTCTTTCTGATGGCTGTGTAAAATTCCATTGTATATAGGCACCACATTTTTTGGATCCACTCACCTATTGTGGAGCATCTGGGCTGTTTCCACATCTTCGCTATTGTGAATAGTGCAGCAATGAACATGGATGTGCAGGTGTCCTCATCATATCCTGGCTCATGATGTTCAGGGTAGATGCCTAGCAGTGGTATTACTGGATCATGCAGAAGGTCTATGTTTAGTTTTTTGAGGAACCTCTAGACTGCTTTCCAGAGTGGTTGTACTAGTTTACATTCTCTCCATCAGTGCAGTAGGGTTCCTTTTTACCTATGTCCCTGCCAGCATTTATTGTTGTTCAAATTCAAAATGTTGGCCAATCTAACTGGGGTGAAATTGAATCTCAGAGTTGTTTTGATTTGCACTTCCTTTATGGCCAGGGATGATGAGTGTGTTTCCTGATGTGTTTCTTTGCAAAACAAGTTATTTCTTTTTAAAAAAAATTTTTTTGTTGTAGGGCTGTGAACACAGGCCTGGTGGTGTTGTTAAGGTCTTTTGCTCAAGGTTAGTGATCTATCACTTTGAGTCATAGTTCCACTTGTGGTTTTCCAGAGATAAGAGTCTTTCCTACCCAGGCTGGAATAGAACCATAATCCTAGATCTCAACCTCCTGAGTAGCTAGGATTACAGGCATGAGCCACTGGTGCCTAGTTATTTCTAAAGTATAATAGAAAATGAAGATGATAATAGCATAAAATGTAAAATAGGGCAAGGAAAAGTTAAAGGGTAGAAATTTTGTGTGCAATTGAACTTACATTGTTATCAAATTATTATAACCACCAGATATCTTATGAAAGTGACAAGTTGTTCCAATAAAATATACCTATAGAAGTTATGCAGAAAGGCTGGAAATTGACATGCCCTTGAATAACCATTGGCTTAAAGAAATCCAAAAGTTAGATTATACCTTGAAATAAATGAAAACAAGAAGACAATTTACCAAAACTTATGGGACACAGCAAAAGCCCATAAGTAGGGAAAGTTATTGTGATAAATACCTACACTTAAACAAAAGAAAAATATCAAAGAGCCTAATTTTATACTTTCAGAGCTAGAAAAAGAACAAGCCCAGTTAGCAAAAAAGCAAGTAACATGAACAACATATATAAATACATATAACAAATATAAATGTAATATGAAAAAATAATGAAACCATTTTTGAAGAGATAAAATTGACAAACAACCAGAAAAATAAGTGAAAACTCAAATAATAAGCAATATTACAACTGATCCCATAGAAATAAACAAGGCAAAGTACTCTGAAAAATTCTATGTCAGCATACATCATAACCTAGAAGTGGACAGATCCCTAGGAACATACAATGACACCAAGATTAACTCATCAAGGTATAAAAATTTTGAAAGAAAAGATAAAACTAGTATGAATATTTATTTAATAATCAAAAACATCTCAACCAGCACCAGGTAGCTTAATTGGTAAATTCTATCATGCCATTTGAAGACTTAATGCCAAT
This sequence comes from Dipodomys merriami, assembly GCF_024711535.1. Classification (NCBI taxonomy): domain Eukaryota; kingdom Metazoa; phylum Chordata; class Mammalia; order Rodentia; family Heteromyidae; genus Dipodomys; species Dipodomys merriami. The sequence continues at coordinate 60,836,736 of NW_027202270.1, read as the reverse complement.
CTTTTCCAAATTTTGCTAAAATAGTAAAAAGAGAGAACATTTCATGAAGTCACACTCATTTCATGAACTCAGAATTATCCTGGTACTATGCCTAATGAAGAGCTCATAAGAAAAAAATGCAGATGCAATGGTCTCAACAAAATACCCAGTAGGATTTATCACTGGGATAAATGGGTTTGTCAAACTCATTTTGTTATACTGCATTAACAGAATAAAGGCTAATAGACACAGAAATATCATTTACAAAATTAACGATTCCTTCATAATAAAAACTCTCAAGCTTAGCCAGGTGCCATTGTCTCACACCTGTAATACTAGCTACTAAAGAAGCTGAGATCTGGGGATTGTGTTTCAAAGCCAGCTCAGGCAGGAAAGTCCATGAGACTCTCATCACCAAATAACCACCAGAAAACAGGAGTGATGCTGTGGCTCAAAATGGTAGAGCCCTAGCCTTGATCACAAGAGCTCAGGGACAGTGTACAGGTCCTAAATTCAAGCCCCACGACTGAAAAAAAAAAATTCTCCAACTAGAGATATAAAAAAGTACCTCAAAATAATAAAGACTATGAAAAGTTCACAGAGGATATAGACATATATATGCACACACATATATACATATACATAATATATGTACATGTATGTTCCCTAAATATCTCATTATAAAGACTATTAGAACCAATACACTAAGTTCTGGTCATATCCCCTGTTTTAATCAGCTTTGTGTTATTATAGTGAAATGCCTGAGACAATGAGCTTATGAAAAGAACAGGTTACTTTTAGCTCACAGTTTTTAAGGTTTCCATTTAAAATCTGTTAACTCCTTTGTTTGAGGCCTGTAGTAAGGCAGCGCTACCCAACTGGGGTACATGGTGGGGTACACCTGGTTACTTCATAAGCCAAACAGAAAGAATCCAGGATCCCACCACTCTCTTCTTTCAGAGTCACAAGTTGGTATCATATTTTAAGCCACAACTAATTTCTACTATTGAAATACAAGCCAGAAAAACTGGCTTTTAACAAGGAAGTAACACCACCATCATATATGTTTTGGATGTCATAATTAATTACATGTTGCCTAATACTGTGTGGGTGGGATCTCTTTTGCCAACGTGGATTCTCTTTTTTGTTTGTATTCCTCCTCTAGGATTATTGACGAAAGACGAATAATTTAAGACTCTAGGGGACAATTCTTGTTCTGCTCCCAATTCTGCCTCAATCAACATGAAGAGAGACTCCTCCCTGCAGCTTCTGGCTGGAGCTCCTTCAGCTTTCAGATGATGCTTAATTATGAATGGCTGTTTCCAAACCCTGTCATTAATTTTGTGATTTTGCTGTGAGCCAACCTTAGGTTTTATGGGACTGTCTTGTTCTTATTTTTTTTTTTTTACTCTTGCTGATGCTTCTAATCCTTACTTCAAAGTTTTTTGGGTTTCTTTTTTTTATTGTAAACATACTGTTCAGAGGGGTTATAGTTACATGAGTAAGGTAATGAGTACATTTCCTATTAAGCATTGTTACCCCCTTCTTTGTTTTCCCCTACTATCCCTTCTTTCCCCACCTCCCCACCTCCCCACCCTGCCTTGCCCCCCCCCATTTGTAACGTTTGTTTTCAACATAGTGTCTTGTACATCTCATTGTTACAATGGGTTATGTTTCATGGCTTTTGATTTTTAACAGTAATATCATGTATCTTACAGAGAGCATTTATAATATACCTATTGTCTCTATCTCTCCTTAATGATTTTTTAAATTTTAATTAAAATAGCACAATGCTAGTGACAGAAAAGATGAACTAAGATTTCTCTAGCCTCACTCTTTTGTTCTAACTACAATCTTAATTTGAAGGATAGTGAGAACGGGATTCAGTGGAGGACATGAGGCAATTTAGTGGCCAAGCTTGCAATGTTGTCTTTGTTACAAAATCCCCTGAGAAGGGAGTAGAAAGTCCTGCCCACCTTCTGGCCCCCTCTCCTGTGGCTTTCTCCACTTGACTCATCTATTAATTAGAGTGGATTAAACACTTCCCCACTTCAGGACTTCATAGAAACTCTCCCTTTGACTTGAACGCCCTTTTACCCTCTCTGCCTCTTGCCTGATCTTTCAGGTTTTTGTTTACATATCTCTACTGCCCAGATGAAATAAGATTTAGTTCATTTCCCCTTAAAGCAGAACCTGAGATAAAGGCTTTTGTGTGAATATGTAGCAGGAGTGAAATCAAGAGAGAAAAAGAGGGAAGGAGGCATTATTAAATTAACCTCTATTATGGGCTAATGGTTTTTTATAACCCAGAACTTTTGGGGGGTCTTACAAAATAAAATATGTCTTGAAGCCTTTGGGTTACTTATCCATTCCCTCCTGTAGGACATTTGGTTGAAAGAGATTTGGCTGTTACCTCGATGCTGTTTGAGCTTTAAAGATCTGCAAGTAATAACACTGTTTTGTTATATTGTGCAACACTGAAAAGAAATGTGTCTGCTGATCTCTGGGTACCCCCTCACCTTTGAGTATCTGAACTACAAGTGAAGCAGTAGCAATGGGTAAAACCAAGATCTGCAGGCCCCATAATCCTTGTGATTATCCTATTCTGACTTGTAACCCAATGTATCCTCTTTCATTTCCAGGTAAGAGGCTTAATAATCCTGAAGCTACTGTCTGCCAAGGTTTATCAATACTCTTCTTATTGTCATCTTACTGATGAGTGATTTAGCTTCAGATTCTCATTCATGGGTGTGACTTCTAAATCTACACCTGGTTACAATCGTCTTAACAATTGTAAACTGAAGTGACTATAAACAGAATCTGAAATAAAGACAGGAGTTGAGAGCAGTCAGATGCTGATAAACATTTAACGATCTGTTCTCCCAGGAGAATAGGTGCGCACGCACGCACGCACGCACACACGCACGCACGCACGCACGCACACACACACACAGATGTTTGCTATGAGTTTACTGACATAAATTATGTATAATCCACAATTTCCAAACTACAATAAAATATACACTTCTATCTATGGTGAATTCCATACAGCTGGCAGATCTTTAAAGTAATTCATTGATTTTTGCTAAAGTCTTATTATAAAAAAACCAACCTGTTGTGATTCCAAAGGACAGTGCAATATGCATGCTAATTGATTGACTTTAACAAGACAAGAGTGAAGCTAGGGTGATGTGTGGAGCATTGTGCTTATTAATAAAGTACTTTTTCCCCATGAATCAGATAATAAGGTTTTTTTTCTGAATCAAATAATAAGGTTTTTTTCTATTTACTATATGACTACTATAGACAGCACACACCTCTAAGTTTAATCTACATTAACCTTTTCACCATCACTTTCTCAACTCTAGACAATCATCAAAAAATTAATCAAACCCTAATTTGTAGTGTTTGCCTATTTCTACTATGTTAATACTTCCACCATGGCTAATATTAAGGTACTAATATGATGTTAATGAATGAAATGTAAGCTCACCCAAATACATTTAGTGTATTTGTGTGAATATGTAGCAGGAGTGAAATCAAGAGAGAAAAAGAGGAAGGATGCATTTTTTTTTTTTTTGGTCGGTCGTGGTGCTTGAACTCTGGACCTGGGCACTGTCCCTCAGCTCTTCAGCTCAAGGCGAGCACTCTACCACTTGAGCTACAGCACCACTTCTGGTTTTCTGGTGGTTTATTGGAGATAGGAGTCTCAGGGTCTCTCCTGCCTGGGCTGGCTTTGAACTGCGATCCTCAGATCTCAGCCTCCTGAGTAGCTAGGATTACAGGTGTGAGCCACCAGCGCCCGGCAGGATGCATTATTGAATTAACCTCTCTTGTGGGCTAATGGTTTTTTATCACCCAGAACTTTTGGGGGATCTTACAAAATAAAATATGTCTTGAAGCTGTTCGGTTACTTAGCCATTCCCTCCTGTAGAATATTTGGTTGAAAGAGATTTGGCTGTTAGCTCAATGTTGTTTGAGCTTTAAAGATCTACAAGTAATAACACTGTTTTGTTATATTGTGCAACACTGAAATATATTGTGCAACACTAAAATGTATTCCAATCAGACAGAAAAAATAGGTGTAAATGACTTCCAGAGAACAAATGGAGTAAAATAAAGTAAAAGAATTAGGAAATGATGAATCTTGAGTATTTATTACTTTGCCTTTAATTTTTTCAATTTCTGTGATTAATACCTAGGTTTAACCACCAACTGGCAAATTTCCTGAAATTTGCCAGCCAGATAAGCGAATTCTAGTTCATCTGGAGAAAGGGAAATGACAGAGAGAAAGAGAGAGAGAGAGAGAGAGAGAGAGAGAGAGAGAGAGAGAGAGAGAGAGAGAGAGAGAGAGAGAGAGAAAGAGAGAGAGAATGTAAGGATGCATTACTGATTTTTCCTGCAATGGGTGATGGATGTTTGATTGCATAGGACTGTCTGAGAAACCTTATAACTTGTGTCTCAAACTATGCCAGCAGATTTCGGAAAGAACAAATCACTGTTCAGTACTCCCCACAATGCATTCGGTTTTCATACTCTGCCTTGCACTGCAAATGTCTCCTAGTTTCCCAAGGTCATGTCATACCACAAAGTCAGATGCTCAGGGCAGAGCCTGGACACCTGCAGCACAAGCCTGGCCAAGCTACATGAGATTTCTCTTGTGTGAAACTGGCCAAAGCCTGCACTGGGCCTTGTTAGCTCAACAGTCTCTGGATTTGAAGAAGCAAACAGGAAGAAAAGAGACTATAGGTAAAGCCCTTCCTTTGCTGCCTCTTAGCACCCAGGACATTCCCCCTAACATTTATCCTTCCAACAGGGCCAGTATTTATTTCTATGTCCATTTCTCAACTTGACTGCAAATGGTAATGTCTTTGCCCTCAATTATGGGTTGGATAGAAAATGCCTCTCAAAAAACTTGTGTATGGAAGGCTTGGTCCTCAACTGCTGGTACTATTGAGTGATAATTGGATCGTGAGGGTGCTATGGGCTAATCCACAGATGAGTTCATACTAGATAGACTATGAGGAAGTGGAGCATAGTTAGAGGAGCAGGTCACCGGGAGTACACCTTTGAAGGGTAGATGCTGTCCCTAGCCCCACTCCTCCTTCCCGTTTTCCCCCTCCCCTCTCACCCCCCTCCTCTCTCATACCCCTCCTCTCCTCACTTACTTCTGCCCCCTTCTTTCTCCTCTCCTTCCCTTCTTTCCTCCCTCCCCTCTCCTCTCATTTCCCTTCCTCCTCCTCTCCCTCCTCTTCATCTTTCTCCTCTCTCTGTGTCTGTCTCTTTCTCTGTGTGTCTCTTTCCCTCCTTCTTAGCCACCATGAACTGAGTACCTCCTCTGCCATGTCCTTCCACTATGATGCTCATCTTTACCTAAGGTCTATACCAAGGGAGCCAGGCATCCACATACATGGTTTCATATAACCTCAGAAGCCATGGAGCTAACATAAATCATTTCTCTTTTAAGTTGAATTTTTCTGAGGTATTTTGTCTCGATAAAGAATAATGTCTAGCCAGGCACTGGTTACTCATGCCTGTAATCCTAGCTACTCAAGAGATTGAGATCTGAGGATCTCAATTCAATGCCAGCCTAGGCAGGAAAGTCCATAAGACTCTTATCTCCAATTAACCACCAGAAAACTGGAAGTGAAACTGTGGCTCAAAGTGGTAGAGCACTAGCCTTGAGCAAAAAGAGCTTAGGGACAGCACCCAGGCCCAGAGTTCAAGCCCCACGATGGACAGAAAAAAAAAAAAAGAACACTGTCTAATACATCCACTATTACCTTGAGTACCTGACACTTACAGATGACAGTATAATAGTGATTTGTTGACAGAATAAATAAATACATTAGTAGGAAGTGATAGGCATTTGTCCATCACTACCAACCTCTCCCTTCATCACAACTCTTCTCTATCCTGATAAACAACAGCAGAAAGAAAGAAAGAAAGAAAGAAAGAAAGAAAGAAAGAAAGAAAGAAAGAAAGAAAGAAAGAAAGAAAGAGAGAGAGAGAAAGAGAGAGAGAGGAAGGAAGGAAGAAGGAAGGAAGGAAGGAAGGAAGGAAGGAAGGAAGAGTAAGAAGGGGAAAGAAGGAAAGGAAGAAGGGAGAGATGAAGAAAAGTAAAAAGAAAAGGAAGGAAGGAAAGAAGGAAGGAAGGACAAAAGGGAACAATATAAAAGAGAGAACCCATATAGAATTAAAACATTCTGGCCTGGGAAGGTGGCTCAGTGGTAGAGTGCTTATCTTGCATGCATGAGGCCCTGAGTTCAATTTCTCAGCACCACATAAGTAGAAAAATCTGGAAGTGGTGTTGTGGTCAAGTGGTAGAGCACTAGCCTTGAGCTGAAGAGCTGAGGGACAGCCCTCAGGCCCAGAGTACAGGTCCCATGACCAACAACAACAACGAAAGAATTAAAACATTCTAACAAGATGTAACCTTATTTCTTTTCTCTTCTCTGTCCATTTGTTGAGGCTCCTCCCATTGGTTTCCTCCCATGATTGAAATAATTCATTTCTTTTTCCCCAGCTGGCTTCTTTGCTACTATGGCAAATCCAGAGCAACTAACCTGCTCTGTCCAAGAATGGCCAATTGATTTCCCATCCTCTCACTACTAGCACAGAAACACAACAAGAGGGACTGAAGTTCTCTTCTTTCCATTTTCTTCTCTTTCCCACAAGCCTCTTCTTGTGATGAGCAGAAATTTATTTTCCCACAAATGTTAACTATGACACCTACTGCAGAAGGAGAAAACACTTTTATCAAAATGCTACCTGCCTAGAAGAGAACTTGACATAGGTAGCAATCAATAAATAGCATTTAAAAATTGCCAGTGCTGTCAAGTGCTGATGGCTCACTGTAATCCTATCTACACAGGAGGCTGAGATCTGAGGATGACAGCTCACAGCCAATATGGGCAGGAAAGTCTGTGAAACTTTTATCTCCAATCACTCGCAGAGAAAGCCTAAAGTGGCTCTGTGGCTATCCTTGAGTGCTATCCTTGAGCAAAAGGAGCTCAGGATCAGAGCCCAAGCCCAGAGTTCAAGCCCAAGAATCAGCAAAAAGAAAGAAAGAAAGAAAGAAAGAAAGAAAGAAAGAAAGAAAGAAAGAAAGAAAGAAAGAAAGAAAGAAAGAAAGAAAGAAAGAAAGAAAAAAGAAAGAAAGAAAGAAAAGGAAGAAAGAAGGAAGGAAGGAAGGAAGGAAGGAAGGAAAGGAAGGAAGGAAAGAAGGAAGGAAGGAAGGAAGGAAGGAAGGAAGGAAAAAATAAAACGCCAGTATTGCCAGCTCCAGTAGCTCACACCTGTGATCCTAGCTACTTGGGTGACTGAGATTGGGGAATCATAGTTAGAAGCCAGCCCAGACAGGAAACTCCATGGGACTCTTATCTCCAATAAAGTACCAAAAACCTGGAAATAGAGCTGTGGATCAAGTTGTAGAGTAATAGCCTTGTGGGGGGAAAAAAATCAGGGACAATGCCCAGACCCTGAGTTCAAGCCCCAGGACAGACAGACACACACACACACACACACACACACACACACACACACACACACACACACACACACACACACACACACACACACACACACACACACACACACACACACACACACACACACACACACACACACACACACACACACACACACACACAGGGAAAAAGAAAAGAGAAGAAAATGGCAGTGTTTCTCCAGCTCCAACCACTTTGACTTATTTAAATACCACCCAAGCTGGGCTCTGGTGGCTCATGCCCATAAATCCTATTCCTACTCAGGAGGCTGAGATCTAAGGATCTCAGTTCAAATCCATCCAGGGCAGGAAAGTCTATGAGACTTTTTTCTCCAATAAACCACCCAAAAAGCTGGAAGTGGAAGTGGTACAGTGGCTTGAGTGGTAGAATGCTAATCTTGAACAAGAGAAGCTTAAGGATAGTGCCCAGGCCCTGAGTTCAAGCCCCAGCAATGGCATAAAAAAAAAGAAGTATTATTTACTGCAGAATTTTAACTAAGCAGATAATTTCTTACCTAAGTAAGTTTATTTAGGCAGCAAAATGTAAATATACTCACAACAAATAGAACTTTTTGAATACATCTATAACTAAAGACAATTAATTAGTTAATTACTAACTTGATCAATGTCTGGGTACTCCCCCAAATCCTCTATGTCTCTGAGACTTTGAAAAACTCTAAAGTACACTCTTGCCATTCATAGGAATAGACATTTATGAAGGCCTAGGTTGGCTATTTTTGTTAGTGGTCACTTGCAAGAGAGAATTCCAACTTTAAGTTTAATTTTCTGCTCACTTTAATGTCCATGAAACTACTATAGTCTGCCACGTAACAACATTTTGGTTAAAAACAGACTGCAAATCTGACAGTGGTCTCAAAAGATTCTATCATACTAGGTGCCAGTTGCTCATACCTATAATCCTAGATACTCAGGAGACTGAGACCAGAGCCAACCACGAGACTCTTACCTCCAATTAACCACCAGATACCTGGCAGCTAAGCTGTGGCTCAAGTGGAAAACCTCAAACATTGAGCAAAAAAGCTCAGGGACAGTGCCCAGGCCCTGAGTTAAAGCCCCAGAACAGGCACAAACACACACACAAAGATTTTATCTTGAGTTAATGTTTTATCCCCCTTAATTGTACTCTATGTGGTTCACTAAAAGATGAAATTGAGTATGAAGTGGTTTGTATTTCCATCATTAAGCAGCACATGTCTATATTTGCTTATCTCAGATCAAAGGTGGTGAAATTCAGTGATAAACCACTAAAGTTCTGGAGTAGAAGGAGAAGAAGTCTTGGATTTCCTTTAGGCTATTCGATTTGGACAGTCACTATCTTTCTAGCTTCCAATTGAGTTGTGATTGGTCCTCCAAAACTCACATTGAAATTTGATCCCTAGTGAACAGTGCTGTGGTAATAGGAAATGTAAGGGTGCTTAGATCAACTATTCAGTGAGATTAAGTTCTACTCTTTTAAAACTGTTTTAGTAACTGCAATATTGAGGCTATTACAAAGCAAGGCCACTCCTCATGTTCACCCTCCTCCACACGTGGCTGCCTGTCCTTGTGCTTTTCAGTCAGAAGCCAGCAATGTGCTGGTGCCATGCCTTTAAGCTTCTCAACCCCTAGAACTGAGCCAAATAACTGCTGTTTTTTTCAGAAGTCACCCAGTTTCAGGTATTCTCTTATAGCAACAAAAAATAGACTAAGAGATGTTGCTTTGTCCATACATGAAATGGCATGAGCACTGGGTGGAAAAAATAGGGAAATGTGTAATGATGGATGTAAGGATAGTGTCTCACTCATGTTCTGGCTGATCTAGGTGAAAGACTTTGCCATGGCTTCAGATACCTGAGAAAAGTGCCCTGCTGCAGCACCATCTGTCCCTGGCATTGTGAAGAAAAACTGTAGGGAATGTGGAGCCAAATTATTCCCAGTCTGTGACAGGCATCCTTCTGCAAACCAATTATATATATATATATATATATATATATATATATATATATATATATATGTATATATAAATGTCTTGCCAATTATGAGATAGACAAAGTTTTTTAAATTACTGTATTTATATAAAAAGATGAACTTTTATGCCGGGCGCTGTTGGCTCACGCCTGTAATCCTAGCTACTCAGGAGGCTGAGATCTGAGGATCACGGTTCAAAGCCAGCCCTGGCAGGAGAGACCGTGAGACTCCTATCTCCAATAAACCACCAGAAAACCGGAAGTGGTGCTGTAGCTCAAGTGGTAGAGCGCTCGCCTTGAGCTGAAGAGCTGAGGGACAGTGCCCAAGCCCAGAGTTCAAGCCCCACGACCGACAAAAAAAAAAAAAAAAAAGATGAATTTTTTAGAATAAAATTCTGAACTGATAAAGTAGTTTTGTTATTGTTGTTTTGTGCTGGTTCTAGAGCTTGAACTAAGGGCCTGGTACTGTCTCTGAACCTATTTTTGCTCAAGGACAGCTCTCTATGACTTGATCCTTAGTTCCCCTTCTAGCTTTTTTGGTAATTAATCGGAAATAAGAGTCTCACAACTTTCCTGTTCAGGCTGGCTTCGAACCGCTATCCTCAGTTCTCAGCCTCCTGAGTAGCTAGGATTACACTGGTATCATTGAAACTATGAGGTATCTTCACTGACTGAAGCTTGGAAAATAAACACTTGATTTTTAAGATTTCTTTGACTTAAGACAGTTATATTTTGGGTTACTATCCAAAAGTATTATGAAGATGGAGAAGTAGAGTACATTTATTTTCTAAGGATGGTATGAAAAATATTTTTTTTTTGAAAAGACAGTTGTGGGTGGTAGGAAGATTTGGAAACTGTACTTTTCGATCAGTTTTGCTGTGAACCTGAAACTGCTTAAAAGTTGCCATTTTAAAAACAAAACAGACAAATATACAAATAGAGGAAACCCCACAAAGCTAATGGGAGTCATAATGCTTTACGCAGAAAACTCAGCAACTCTCTCCTACTACAAAGAATTACATGAATGCTGACAGGGTGTGAGCAGTAGTGCTGTGACCTCTAAGCCATCTTAGTGGCTATTTTTTTTTCTTGCTATAAGGAAATTTCCAGGCAAGTGCTCTACTACTTGTCATGCCTGCAGCTTATTTGTTTTGTTATTTTTAAAGTAAGGTCTTTCTGAGCCAGCCTGGAATGCGGTCCTCCTGTTTATACTTCCTGAGTAGCTGGACAGGGAGGCATACATTACTGCACCCAGCTGTTGATTGAGATGAGGTCTTACTAACATTTCCTCCGGCCTGAACTCAAAGGGCAATCCTGATCTCCACCTTCTAAATAGCTAGGATTACAGGTGTAAGCCAGCGAAAGGCTCATTCTTTACTGTACAATTGAAAAGCTTATTTATCCTTCTAAGGCCACATAAGCTTTATTAATCTATTGATGAAGGATTTTGTTTAATATTATGGTATTGTCATGTGTACTTTATACATTGATTTCTGTTATAGTCTGTGTTAAATTGTGAGCTCTTAAAAAACAACAGATGAGCCGGGCACTGGTGGCTCATGCCTGTAATCCTAGCTACTCAGGAGGCTGAGATCTGAGGATCGAGGTTCAAAGCCAGCCCGGGCAGGAGAGACTGTGAGACTCCTATCTCCAATAAACCACCAGAAAATGGGAAGTGGTGCTGTAGCTCAAGTGGTAGAGCACTTGCCTTGAGCTGAAGAGCTGAGGGACAGCACCCAGGCCCAGAGTTCAAGCCCCACGACCGACTAAAAAAAAAACAAAAAAACAGATGATTGAATTTCCCTTTTCTGCTGAACAAATTACTCTGATGTAAATGGTAATTATATGACACTGGTATTTTTGAGGAAAGACTACGAGCCAGGATCATAAATATATGAAGTTTTTTAAACATGGAATTTATCTAGAAGCTGCTGTGGTGATGTCATAAAAATCATGCAGGGCAGCAAGTTTTTTGAGCCCCATCATGCAGTCCAGTAATGTTTTTTGAACCCCAATACTCGTTTAGCCTTTCTTTATAAACAGAGCTAGAGTCATTGGTCCTGTGCTTGGTTTAATATTCTGCTGCTGTTAGGAACATCTTGATGACTTTCTCTTAGAAACTGTGTAAGTGAAGTCTGACAGGACAATGCAGAATTACAAGGGAAAAGGAGAAATGCATAGCACGTGTTTGCAATGTTTTTAATTTGGTTTTCTTTTCCTGAATGATTTCTTTATGTATTTCTTTGAGACAGGATCTCCCTACGTTGCCCAGGCTGATCTGTAGTTTGTCATCTTCCTGCCTCAGCCTCCTGAGTGCAGGATTACAGGTAAACATTACCATGTCTGCCAAAGGACTCCTGACGACATTCAATTTCTTCAATGTCCTGTCAGATACACATGATATAATTTCCTGATAAACTAATCCTGTGGTGGGAATAAGAACTGAGAGAGCTTCTGATGAAAATAAGGGGAAGGGGGAAAACAAGTCATTTAAATAAGGTTACAGGTGGACCCGTTGCAACAATGAAAAGTACAAGTCGTTATGTCGAAAACAAACTTTACAACTTTGGTGGGGGAGAGGGGGGGCGGGGAAGATTGGGGGGGAGGATGGAAGGGATGGGAAGGGGAAACAAAGGAGGAGGCTACAATGCTTGATAAGAAATGTACTCATTATCTTGCCCATGTAATTGTAACCCCTCTGTATAGTATTTTCACAATAAAAAATAAATAAAAATTTAAAAAAAGAGGAAAGGAGGAATATTATCAAGTCTGTGTCTAAGAGAAAGTAAGTGAAGAGATCAAGTTATTACCTAATTCAGTTAAACAAACAAACAAACCAGCCAGGCACCTGTGGCTCACATCTATAAGCCTAGCTACTCAGGAAGTTGAGATCTACAGATCGAGGTTCAAAGCCAGCCAAGGCAGGAAATTCTGTGAGACTCATCTCTAATAAGCTATTCATTTTTGTTGTATTTTGTTTAGCCAGTCCTGGGGCCTGAACTCAAAGCCTGAGCATTGTCCCTGAGCTACTTTTGCTCAAGGCTAGCACTCTACCACTTAAGCCACAGCACCACTTCCAGCTTTTTCTGTGTATGTGCTACTGAGGAATCGAACTCAGGGCTTCTTGCATGCTAGGCAAGCACTCTACCACTAAACCACATTCCTGGCCTCTAATAAGCTATTCAAAAAAAAAATCAGAAATGGAGCTGTGGCTCAAGAGGAAGAATGCTAGCCTTGAACAAAAAGAAGTACAGGAGCCGGGCGCTGGTGGCTCACGCCTGTAATGCTAGCTACTCAGGAGGCTGAGATCTGAGGATTGAGGTTCAAAGCCAGCCCGGGCAGGAGAGACCGTGAGACTCCTATCTCCAATAAACCACCAGAAAACCGGAAGTGGCGCTGTAGCTCAAGTGGTAGAGCGCTCGCCTTGAGCTGAAGAGCTGAGGGACAGCACCCAGGCCTGGAGTTCAAGCCCCACGACCGACAAAAAAAAAAAAAAAAAGAAGTACAGGGACAGCACTCAGGCCCTGAGTTCAAGTCCCAGGACCAGCTCACACACACACACACACACACACACACACACACACACACACACACACACACAAACACATGCACGCACTCAAACATAATAGCTAGGTGCTGGTTCATGCCTGTAATACTATCTATTCCAGAGGTTGAGGACTGAGGATCACAGTTCGAAGCCAGCCTGGGCAGGAAAATCCATGAAACTCTTCTATCCAATTAAGCACCAAAAAAGACAGAAGTAGAGCTGTGGCTCAAGCAGTAAAGCATTAGTCTTGAACAAAAAAAGCTCAGGCCCTGAATTCAAGCCCCAGGACCAGGACCACAAAATAAAAAATAAAAAATCTGGGACCCAGGCATAGTGACTCAAGCCTGTAATCCTAGTTATATGGGAGGTAGAGATTGAGGAATTGGTTTGAGGCCAACCTGGGAATAAAAGTTCATGAGACTATCTCAACCAATGACTGGGCACGGTGGCACATCTATAATCAACTACAGCAGAAACTCAATGGGCACACTAATGAGGCTTGCATTGCTAGAAACATTGGACATAAAATAAGACCCTACCTCAAAAATAACCAAGGTAAAAAGGGACTAAAGGCATGACTCAAGTGACAGAGTATCTGCCTAGCAAGCACAAGGCCTGAGCTCAATCCCCAGTAATGAAAAAAAAAAAATCAACATTAGGGCTGGGAAGGTGGCTCAGTGGTAGAGTGCTTACCTTGCAGGCATGAGGCCCTGGGTTCTATTTCTCAGCACCACATAAGCAGAAAAAGCCAGAAGTGGTGGCCAGAAGTGGTGCTGTGGCTCAAGTGTTAAGCACTAGCCTTGAGCTGAAGAGCTGAGGGACAGTGCCCAGGCTCAGCGTTCAGGCTCCACAACCAACAACAACAAAAAAAATCACTCAATCATTAATCTTGATAAATAATAAAACACCCATCACTTCAACAAGAACGTTTATTCTCAACGTTGTTTTTATTTCTCTCAAGGTAACAGCCCTGGGCATATTAATAAGCAAAGCCAAGAATATTCTATCGATGTAGCAGATAATTATCCCCCTAAAAACCATGGGCCTCAAACAGTGTTGACTTAGCAAACCAGCCTATATCTTTCAAGTGTTCATTAACTGTATGGCTTTTAAAAAATTGCTTACTTATCCTATCTCAGTTCATCATCTCCAGGTATAGAATGCAGCAAGATAAATGGTGGTCTTATTAATGAGACCACCTAGGTCATTTTAATACCTAAGGTGAGGGGGATGTAAAAGTGTGTGTGTGTGTGAAAGAGAGAGGGAGGAGAGAGAGAGAGAGAGGGAGAGAGAGAGAGACAGAAAGCATATGCTTTTATTTGCAAATAGGCCAGCTGCCTCATAGCAGTGGAGAAAGATGTTCATTAAACTACTAAATTTGGGTTGGCTTTCATGCAGCAACAGCTAATGATACAATAATCCATCAATCTTTTTATTTGTTAAAAAAAATGGTATGATGATGTATATACTCTTCCTAACTAAGCCACATTCCCAACTCCTCTTATCTTTTTTCATATAACATTTCTCTATGATTCAATATTATTCCCCTCTTACATTGATGAAAGTGAGCTAAGCAACTCAAGGGCAGTGATGGGAGGGAGGGAATGAGAGACAAGGAAGGAACAGCTGATACTAAGCAAAAGGAAAGAAATATACATATCACCTGATTTGAAAAAAAAGTTTTATTATTAAATGTCGTAGAGTTCATGAGCAATGTAGAGTAAGATAATGATGAGAAATTAATCTCTAGTCCTGGATCCCAGCCATAAGTAGGACTTTGTTAGCTAGCCTTCAAAATTCTGGCAAATAGCACTTTGCATGTTGTATTATATTATAGTATACTATACCATAGATTTTAATTTATAGGCATATTTCTTCTGCTACTTTGTGAGCTTTTTTTTTTTTTTTTTTTTGCCAGTCCTGGGCCCCAAGGCCCCAGGACCTGGGTGCTGTTCCTGAGCTTCTTTTGCTCAAGGCTAGCACTCTACCACTTGAGCCACAGCACCACTTCCAGCTTTTTTCTGTTTATGTGGTGCTGAGGAATCAAACCCAGGACCTCATGCGTGCAAGGCAAGGACTCTACCACTGAGCCAACTTCCCAGCCCTTAAAAAAAAATGTTAAGTGATAGGAAAGTTTATTAAGAAAGAAACACATGGCAGAGAAAGAGACTGTGGCACAGGCATATCACAGGAAGACCTTCACTTCAGTTTACCTTCAGGTGTCTTCTGCCATCTTAAGGAGTATAGACATTGACCTTCCATTAAATAGGGAGAATTGAGGTCAGAGAGTGAGAAGGTATGCATAGTTCAAACAGTTCCAAGACTCAGGCAGGTTCAGAGGTGGTATGAAGTAGCTCAACAGTCCATTGTCTCAGGATTGTTCTGATAGGGCCTTGTTACATTAAGAGTCATTGTCTGGCCTGGGTTCCAAAATGGCTGCAAAGTGACTACAGGGGAGAATGACTCTTGAGACCTAAGTCCCCACTTAAGGACTAAGCCCATGGGACAGAGTCACTGTCCTAGGGTGGGGAAGGTTTCCTGTATTCTATTTAACTTGGAGGCCATGGTTTTACTAGCCTAACTAGGTAAGTTGAAAACATTTGGATCCCTTTTTAAAAATTAGGAAATAAAGAAAGTAGGGGAGTGGGAACAGAAGTGGGACATATAAGAGTCTAATACTCTGGTTTACAGTTTGTGACAGACTGGTATGGGCCATGGAGATGGGGATGGCAATATCAGTTTACTAAAACTTACAGACTAAAGCCTGTACTTCGACTAATGTCCACAATAAGAAGGGATACTAAGTGAGACATTAAGTTGAGTTGTGTTTGGGCTTTACTGCTTCAAGAAAAATGCTGTGCCTTTGTGAAAACTACCATTCTATACACGCACTACCCAAGAACAGGACTTTGCAAGGAATGCTAAGACTTACATTATTCATACACACATACGCATGAAATTCCAGCACATTATTGTGATTACCATAATAAACTCAAAAGACTTTGGTTTAGACAAGCAGCCAGGCTTGGCTATTGTAAGGGCATAAACATAGACTTTAATTAATTAATGCGCTGCAATAACTCCTTTTAAAGGAGACTAGCTAAAGTTCTGACTTTAGCCAAGTATAATTCACATAGATGAACATTCAAATAAGATGGCCATGTATAAGCCTATTTACGTTGCTGCTTACTATTTCCATTGCTGTTTCCTAGAGTCAGGGATAACCTCCATTTTGGGTCTCTTGGGCCCATGGGAACAGCATTTTTTTTTCTTTTCCTTTTTCCTTTTTTTTTTGGCTGAGACCAGGACTCCAATGTGGTATATGACACTTTCGTTCATTGGCTAGTGCACTACCACTGGGAACAGCATTTCTAAAGTCAGCTGGTGCTTTTGGTTCCATCTAGAAATTTCCATTGTTCAGTATCGTTCAGGGGAGCTCTTCTACCTCTTATCTTAGATTCAGGCAGGTAGTTCTGATGTTATCTGATTTGTTTACATTTCCTTTATAAGATTTCTTACAAACAGTGATGGAAAGGAGTTTTTATGTTCCAGTACTATTATGGGCAAAGCCTTCTATTTAATCTCTTCTACCTGTGGCTACGCAGACACAGTTTCTCCTGGAAACTTGACTGACTGCTGTGCAAACAAAATCTATTGATTCACAAGACTAAAGTAGAAGATCTGATTAGGGGAGCGTCCCAGACATCACTACCAAGCTTAGAACTGGGGAGATGATCAAGACTCACCCTAAAACCATTCAGGACCTCGCTTCTGAAGTCATTTTTTTCCTCTGCCATTCTTTTGTAGTATTTGCTGTTTGATAAAAGTTGCTGTATAGTTCTATTTGGATGCACAGTAAACCCTTCCGTTGTTGTTAGATTTAGTTAAATGACACATTTTTAGAGTTTAGGGTTCTTTCATTCATAGAGCAAAGTGACGAGTAATTTGCTGCAATAGTATTCAAATGGCTAAAAAAAAAAAAAGGTAAAGATTGTTTATTCTGAAAAAATAACCCTCTCTCTAAAATGCAGAATTGAGTTCAGTTCTGTGAGTGAAACTCTGATCAGTACTGCTACTTTTTTTCATGTTAGAATTTTTAAGATACAGGAACTAACCACACCCTGATAGAGTGACATATTCATTTGTTAAAGATTTGCATGATAGGGCTGGGAAGGTGGCTCAGTGGTAGAGCGCTTGCCTTGCATGCCTGAGGCCCTGGGTTCGATTCCTCAGCACCACATAAGCAAAAAGAAAAAAGCCGGAAGTGGCGTTGTGGCTCAAGTGGTAGAGCGCTAGCCTTGAGCTGAAGAACTGAGGGACAGCGCCCAGGCCCAGAGTTCAGGCCCCACAACCGGACCCCCTCCCCCCCAAAAAAAGATTTGCATGATATTCTAGTAACTTCATCAGGATCCTACATTGTTGATATACAATGATTTTTAAAAAAAATTTTTTAAGAAATCTGGCAAGATTTTAAAACCCAGTGACCCTACCTTTCCATTGAGCTTATTGAGAAACATTAGGAAGAGATTGACTAGTCTGAGCCAGTCTAAGGGTTAGAAAATGCTGAGTAACTGGTAAGAGACTCTGGTTTTTAAGAAATACTAATAGATGAACTATTTCTTGGTAAATTCTTTTTTTAATTAGGATAAGAAAATTTAATAGTATTTATTAGTATTCAAAGTTTATCATATAGCCACAAGTATCATCAGAAATTAAATTTTTTAGCATTTTAAAATTTCATTGTTATTGAAAGGTGATGTACAAAGGGGTTACAGTTACATAACTCAGATAATGAGTACATTTCTTTTTGACAATGTCACCCCTTCCTTCCCTCTTTTTCTCCCAGTTTATCCCTCCCAACCCCCCTTCCTCCACGAATTGTATAGTTCATTTCACATAGTGTCTAGTGAGAATAACTGAGCATTTGTTTACCCTTTGTCCCACTATTTCTGTGTTCGCCCTTACCCTCCCCCAAACAGATACAAGACAAAAACAAACACAAGACAAAAGGTACAGAAATCAAAAACAGTGACAAAGGAGAAAAAAAAAAAAAACAAGAAGCAAAATAACTAAAACCTCTTGTTTTCCTTTCTTGGAGTTCATTTTGTTAAACATCTTTTTTTTTTTGGTCAGTTGTGGGGTTGAACTCTGGTCTGGGTGCTGTCTCTCAACTCTTCAGCTCAAGGCTAGTACTCTACCACTTGCGCCACACTGCCACTTCCAGTTTTCTGGTAGTTTATTGGAAATAAGACTTTTCTACCCAGGCTGGCCTTGAACCATGATTCTTAGATCTCAGCCTCCTTAGTAGCTAGGATTACAGGCAGGAGTTACCGGTGCCCAGCTTAAACATAATGTTCTATGCCCATAGCTATTGAATCTTTGTGATCTTCTCCTAAAAATATCCTCCTTTGGTTTCACTACATGAATATCTAGAGTCCTGTAAAATTTATCATGTCCAAGTGTATTTTTTGTCTTTTACCATCTAGTGTCTTTACGTGTAGATTTATAGGCACATTCTAGTTATAACAAATGAGGGAAATGATGCAACCTATGTTTCTTTGGGTCTGGTTTACTTTGCTTAAAATAATTTTTCCAAGTCTTTCCATTTCCTTACAAATGGTCCACTATCAGTCTTTCTGATGCTAGCATAGAATTCCATTGTGTATATATACCACATTTTCTTGATCCATTTGTCCACTGAGGGACATCTGGGTTAATTCCATGTCTTGACTATGGTAAACAATTCTGCAATGAATATGGTTGTGCTGGTATGTTTGTGGTCTATCGGCTAAATGCTCAGGAATGGAATTTCTGGGTCCTAGGGAATCTCTATGTTTAGTATTTTGAGGAACCTCCCTACTGCTTTCCATAGTGGTTGAACAAGTTTACACTCCCACCAACAGTGTGGTAGCATTCCCTTTTGGCTACATCACCATCAGAATCTGTTCGTTTTCTTAATAATGGCCATTTTTACTGGAGTGAGGTAGAATCTCAGTGTCGTTTTGCTTTGTTTTTTTTTTTTTTTTTTTTTTTTTTTTTTATGGCCAGAGATGTTGAACATTTCTTCATGTGTTCATCAGCCATTCTTATTTCATTTTCTGAGAAGTCTCTACGTCTTTAGCCCATTTATTAATTGGGTTGTTTTGTCTTTGATGGTTGTTTTTTTTTGGGGGGGGGGCTTTCATGTTTTGACCTTTAAATATATTTTAGATGTGAGGCCTTTGTCTGATGCATAGCTAGTCAAGATCTTCTCACATTCTGTGGGCTTTCTATTTATTTTGCTAGCTATGTCCTTTTCAATGCAGAAACTCTTCAGTTTGATGCAATACCCATTTATCCAGTATTTCCTTGATTTGCTGTGATTCTAGATCTTTACTTGCAAATTTTCAACTCATACTTAGGAACCTTAGTGTTTTTCCTACCCCTACTTGTAATATTTTCATGGTCTCTTTGAACCATTTGGAATTGATTCTAGTACATGGTAATATATAAGTAGCTATCTTCAGTTTTCTGCATGTGTGTAGCCAATTCTGCCAGCACCATTTGTTGAGGAGGTTATCTGTCATTCCATCCTGAGTTTTTGACTCTCTTATCAAACATTAGGTGGCTATAGGTCTGTGGGTTCATTTCTGGGTCTTCTATTCTATTCCATTGCTCCTCAGAGCTATACTTGTGCCAGTACCAAGCTGCTTTTTTTTTTATTTTATTACTATGGCATTGTAATAGAGTTTGAAGTTTGGTACTGATATTCTTCCAATACTGTTCTTCCTGCTAAGGACTGTTTTTGCTGTTTGAGGTCTTTTGTTATTCCATGTGAATTTTTGGATTGCTTTCTTTATATCATTGAAGAATGTTGTTGGAATTTTGATGGGTATTGTATTGATAAATTCTTTGAGAATAACAGTCGCATTGCTGATTATAGAGAACAATGATAGTAACTCTTGTTATTCAAAATTCCAGTACCAGGAGTACTAAGTCTCAAGGAAAACAATCCATATCAATGTCATACTAATTTCATTCTCTCCTTCTTTCTCTTTCTCCCTTTCTTTCTCTCTCTCTCTTTCTTTCTTTTGCCAGTCCTAAGGCTTGAACTCAGGGCCTGTAAACTCTCTTTGTGTTCAAGGCTAGCACTCTACAACTTGAACCACAGCACCATTTCCAGCTTTTTCTGCGTACTTCATTGGAGAAAAGACTCTCACAAACTTTTGTGTCCAGGCTGGTTTGAACCATGATCCTCAGATCTTAGTCTCTTGAGTAGCTAGGATTACAAGTGTGAGCCACCAGTGCCCAGCTTCCATACTGATTTCATACAACAAAAATGAATAATTGAGGAAGAACAACCTTTACTGATCATTTTTCTTTAATTTCCTATACAATTAGTCTTATTTGTATTGCAAAAATAATTTTCTAGCCAGGCACTGGGGACTCATGTGTATTATCCTAGGGATTCAGGAGGCTGAGATCTAATTATCATGGTTCAAAGCTAGCCCAGGCAAGAAAGTTCATGAGACTCTTTTCTCCAATTAATCATCAGAAAACTGGAAGTGGATCTGTGGCTCAAAGTGGTAGAGTGCTAGTGTTAAACAAAAAAAGCTCAGGGACAGTATCCAGGTCCTGAGTTTAAGACCCTCAACCAACAAAAAAAATCCTATTTATAATTATATGGAGAACACGAAGGGGTCAAAATGTTCTGAGATAAAATAGAATCACCATTATTACCCTCCAGATACAGAAAAGCCTGTGCTCTAGCCAGAAGGTGTTACTGTACATTTAGCTCCTGGGCATTGAAATCTTTTTAGCTCTGGCCAGACCAGCTGAAACTTGTGTGAAGGGTATTTTCAAGGTTCCTAAATTATAACTGGAAATGCTAATATTGCTGGCTGTTGAAGGAATTGTAGGGCTTAGGGATGAGTTGGGTACCCAGAAAAGCTCTTTTTCATAATTGAGGGAGAAATAAAAACCATCTATCAGAAACAAAAGCTAAAGGAATTCATAATCACAGAACTACAGAAGATGCTTAGAAGATTTCTACATGCAGAAGAGGAAGACAAATGAAAAAGAGTATGAGAAAGTATAAGTATGAGAAAGAATAAATTCCATTAGATGAGTAAAGCAGAAAAGAGGGAATAGGTAAGAGATAAATATCACAAAAATAACAAAATCTAGCCTGGCACTAGTGGCTCATGCCTGTAATCCTAGCTACTCAGAAGAGTAGAATCTGAGGATCATGATTCAAAGCCAGCCTGGGCAGGAAAGTCAGTGACACTCTTTTATCTCCAATTAAACACCAGAAAGTCAGAAGTGGTGCTGTGGCTCAAATGGTAGAGTGCTAGCTTTCAGCTGAAGAGCTCAGGGACAGCGCCCAGGCCCAGAGTTCAAGACCCATAACCAACAAAAAAATAAAATATAATATAATAACAGGAAATATTACATTCCTTTTGATATTAATGGTCTCAACTCTAATCAAAAGACAGAACTGCAAGCTGGATTAGAAAACAAGACCTTATGATTTGTTGTCTAAAAGACATTTTGGGGGCTGGGAAGGTGGCTCAGTGGTAGAGTGTTGCCTTGCATACATGAGGCCCTGGGTTCGATTCCTCAGCACCACATAAACAAAAAAAAAAGCCGGAGGTGGCGCTGTGACTCAAGTGGTAGAGCACTAGCTTTGAGCTGAAGAGCTGAGGGACAGAGCCCAGGCCCAGAGTTCAGGCCCCATGACCGGACCCCTCCCCCCAAAAAAAGACATCTTGGGGCTGGGAATGTGGCTTAGTGGTAGAGTGCTTGCCTAGCATGCATTGAAGTCCTGGGTTCAATTCCACAGTACCACATAAACAGAAAAAGCCAGAAGTGGTGCTGTGATTCAAGTGGTAGAGTGTTTGCCTTGAGCAAAATAAGCTCAGGGACAGTGCCCAGGCCCTAAGTTCAGCAACAGAATTGGCAAAAAAAAGAAAAAAGAAAAAAATAGAAATAGAAAGAAAGAAAGAGAGAGAAAGAGAGATCAAGAGAGAAAAGGAAAGAAAGAGAGAGAGAGAGAAAGAAAGACAGACATCTCAGACTAGGGATATGGCTTAGTGGTAGCACACTTGCCTAGCATGCATGAAGCCTTGGGTTCGATTCCTCAGTACCACATGAACAGAAAAAGCCTTAAGTGGCACTGTGGCTCAAGTGGTAGAGTGGTAGCCTTGAGCATAGAGAGGCTCAAGGACAGTGCCCTGAGTTCAAGCTCCAGGACCAGCAGAAAAGTAAAAGATATATGTATCTCTGACAAAGACAATCATAAGTTTAGAATTAAAAGATGGAAAAAATTTTCCAAACTAATAGGCCCCCAAAGGTAAGAGTAACTTTACTTATATCTGACAAGACAGAGGTTAAACTAAAATTAGTCAGAAGAAACTAAGAATGTCACTTCATATTAGAAAAGAGAAAAATCCACTAAGAGAAAATAACAGTCATTATATGCACCAAATGTTGGTATATACCCAAGTTCATTCAACAAATACTTCTGGACATGCAAGCACTGATATACCTCCAACAAAATAACAGTGGGAGAATACAATATTGACTCTCAACAATAAATAGGTCATCCAAACAAAAATACCTCAGAATTAAGTGACACTATAGACACAACAGACATCTGCAGACTACTTCCCCGAGCAATTTTACAATAAAATTTCTTCTCAACACTCAGAGAAGTTTGGCCAAAGTAGACCATATTTTAGAATGTAAAGCAAGTCTTTACATTCTTTTTTTTTTTTTTTTTTTTTTGGGTCCGGTCGTGGGGCCTGAACTCTGGGCCTGGGTGCTGTCCCTCAGCTCTTCAGCTCAAGGCTAGCGCTCTACCACTTGAGCCACAGCGCCACTTCCGGCTTTTTTCTTTTTGCTTATGTGGTGCTGAGGAATCGAACCCAGGGCCTCAGGCATGCAAGGCAAGCGCTCTACCACTGAGCCATCTTCCCAGCCCAAGTCTTTACATTCTTAATAAAGTCTTAATAATAGCAACCAAAATAACTTCCTATAGTCTATCACACCATAATGGAATGAGCTAATATTCAATGGCAAAATAAACAAACTCATACACGCGCGCACACACACACACACACACACACACACACACACTCACTCACACAAAACCGCTATGGAAAATATTAGAGCAAATGGAGACTGAACAACACATTGTTGTGTGACCAGTGAGTCACTGAAGAAATGAGAGGGAAATCAAATGTTTCTAGAGTCTAATGGAGATGAAAGCACAACCTGCCAGGACCTTTGAGATGCAACAAAGGCTGTCCTAGGAGGAAAATTTATAGCTATAAATACCCACATCATTAAAACAAATAAAATAAATGGCCTAAATGCACCTAAGTCTCCTGGGGGGTATCAAAAACAACAAGCCTAACCCCAAAGTAGGAGATGGAAAGAAACAATAATATTAAAGCAAAAATTAATGAAATTGAAACTACAGAACTATACAAAGAATCCTCCTTTTGGTGGCACTAGCTTTGAACTCAGAGCCTCACACTCTCTTGACTTGCTTGCTCAGCTGGTGCTGAGCAAAATGGTATACATTTGAGCCACACATTCAGCTCTGGTCTTCTTGATCTGTGAAAACAAAAAACAAAACAAAACAACAAAAAAAAATTAAGCCACTGAAATTGTTTTTTTTTTGCTACATGAAGCCAGAGATGGTTTTGTTTGCAGTGCCAGTGACTGAATCCAGGGTCTCTACCGCTGAGTATTATTCCCATCTTGAGTCTTGCTTTTAACTGAAACTGTGTCTTTTCTATACTAAAGCATATGGAAATCAACACCCCCCCCCCACACACACACACACAAAATAGTGTATATTACTGCTTTGGTTCTATAGGTGGTGCTGTAGTTCCTATATTTAGGCAAGACTGACCAGGAAGGGGTAACTGGTGGAAGGTAGAAGGGAAGATTTCTTAGGGACTGGGATTCATAAGACATTTGATTGCTAGGGAACCACTGAAGAGAACAACTCTGAGGAAGCAGCCCAAAACACATGTGGGGAAAGACCCACACCCCAGGGAAAAGATTGTTCAAGAAATGGCTAACTCAAGAGACTGACCAACATGGTATAAAACAAAGTAGATGAGTCTAACAGACCAAATAAATGGAAAGTTGAGATCTGGGCCTGCTACTTTTTAGCACTTGACTTGTTCCAATTATTGTACTGCTATTAACCTCAGTTGTCTCTTTTTTATGTTTTGTTTTGTGCGGGGGGGGGGGGGGGGGAGGGGGTCCTGGGGCTTGAACTAAACACCTGGGCAACATCCCTGAGCTGCTTTTGCCCAAGCCTAGCTTTCTATCACTTGAGCCACAGCACCACTTCAGGCTAATTCTGAGTAGTTCATTGGAGATAAAAGTCTCAGGGACTTTCCTGCCCAGGTGGTGTTGAACTGCCATCCTTAGATCTCAGCCTCCAGAGTTGCTAGGATTATAGGCGTGAGCCATCAGCACCCAGCCTCAATTGTCTCTTCTATAATTTGGGAAGAAAAAGTATCTGCCTCACAAAATTTAAAGCCTTAACAGATTTATAGCTTTTACAGTTCATTATGTTTGACCCATCTCTCTTTTCACAAAGTCAAATTCAGCACAAAGAGCAAGAAACATGTTAGAGAGACTGGAAGGAAGCTCAGGTATTTGATAAGTTCTGGAGACAAAGGTCTGTGAATTCGATAGTTTAGAGAAGCAATCCAAAGTAATTATCTGAAGTCACCTTAAGTAAGCCAAGACTAGCAAGCAAAAACGGCCTCCAAACCTAAGTTAATTTTTTTTAATTGTTAATATTCTGAGAGCGTGAGAGAGCATCATGGGTTCCTTCTATGTTCTACTTGCAGTAACTGAGTGTTTAAGTGAAGCAAATATTTGTCAAATTGACAGTATGTTAGAACACTAAACATTCTAATGGTTCCTATAATAATATTTACCTAACTTATAAAGTCTTTTTTCAGTTATGATTAAGAACTTTTTTCCAATTATAACTGGAGCTTTTTTAGCTTCCACCCAGGAGAAGGTGTAAACTGAATTAAAAGAAAACCTTGAGAGTTTTGAACCAATTTAATATGATATTTCATTACAACCAAAATAAATTACAGTCACATTACCTTAGGAGGAAGCAAAATCCAAAGGAGATTTAAGTACTTTAACCCATGAATCGAATGTGGATTATACTAATTAAAGTTGATATGATAGGCACATTTAGGAAAAATTGCAAATATTTCCATAGAGTAAGAAACATTTCCCAGACCTGGATTTCTGTCTTATGTTAGATTAATTCATTCCTTAATCCAACAAACAATTAGTGAGAATTTTCCAAGTGCCAAACACAGAACTGGAAGTACCTGAGCTATTATGACAAAACCAAGCAAACAAACTACAATTCCAGCATCTATTCTTCTAGTTCAATGGATCCTCAAGTCTGGATGCCTAAGAGCCACATGACTGTCTTGTCAAAAGTGCTTACACCTGTAATCCTAGCTACTCAGGAGGCTGAGATCTGAGGACCTCGGTTCAAAGCCAGCCTGGGCAGGAAAGTCTATGAGACTCTTCTCTCCAATTAATTACAAAAAAAAAAAAAAAAAAAAAAAAAAAGCTAGAAATGGCATTGTGGCTAAAAGTGGTAGAGTGCTAGCCTTGAGTAAAAGCAGGACAACAACACCTAGGCCCAAAGTTGAAGCCACTGGATAGAGGGGAAAAGCACATGTATGTATGGACTTACCACGGAAGATGGGCAAAAGTTTTTGTTTTCTTGAAGCATTCCAGATGATTCAAGTACAAATGGAATGTAGATCATACCAAAACACATTATTCTACAGCCAGAAATTACAAGCAAGTTAGAAAGCCAAAATACACACACACTCTCTCTCCTAGATAACATAAATATATCTAAGGCAATGCAATATATTTGTTTATTTTACATTTAGAAAGGATACAAAATGTTAATAAAATGTAAATTTAGTTGGAGACAGTGGTAGAAAACCTGCCTCGCAAGTAGGAATTCTTGAGTTCAAATCCTAGTACCATCAAAAAGAAAGGAAGAAAGCTAGGTGGTTCAGGCTGTATTCATACTCAGGAGGCTGAAATCTGAGGTTCAACGGTCAAAACTAGCTCAGGCAGATAAATCCTGAAGACTCCTATCGCTAACTATTGGGGCGGGGAAGGGCGGTATCCAGAAATAGAGGCGTGTGCTAGACTACCAGCATTGAGGAGAAATTCCAGGCCAGAGTACAAGGGCCCCCATGTTCAAACTGCAACACTTCACAGGAAAGGAAAAAAGAAGAAGAAGAAAGAGAGAAAAGAAAAGAAAAGAATGAAAGAGAAAGAAAGAGAGATAGGGAGGGAGGGAGAAAGGGAAGAAGGAAGGAAGGAAAGAGGAAGGAAGGAAGGGAGGGAGGGAAAAGGGAGGGAAGAGGGAGGAAGGCAGCCAACAAAGGAAAGTGTTTAGTCACAAAAGACTTTTCTGAATATTCATTTGTAAGATCTTTGTTGAGCAGGATCCTAAGGGATGGGCAGGAGACAGACACATCTGGAAAGAGGAATTAGATGGTCTTGTGAAGAAGAGAAATTCAGTGCAAGGTCTTGCATTCTGATGAGTTAGCTCTGACTCAACTGGAGATCGAGACAGCAATAGATATGATTAGAATATGAGGTGATTCCTTATCCTGGAGCATTCATTTGTGATGTTCTAGAGAAGAGTTTCAAAGCAGGAAGCTTTACCTATAATCTAGACCATGGCCTGCAACATGTGAGAACAAGAAAGAAAAAATAAAAGAGAGACAGAGAGAGGGGTTAAACAAAAATTCAAGATATGAACTTTGGTAAATGAAAGGAGAATAATGGATACCATTATTAGATCAGGGAGTTACAGAGCTACTGACGATGCCTGAACCTAAAGATTCAGGATAATGGACCAGTATAAAAAGTATCACAGAAGTCAAGAATTTAGACTAAGCCAGTTTGAGATGCCAGTGTACTTGTTTGTAAGGAAGCTATGATCACAGACAACTAGAGCTACACAAGTAAAATATCACAATGAGAATATATAATGATTCTACAAGTGAGGGAAAAGTAATGATTGTGACTATAAGCAGAAGGTCACAAGAGCCAAGGGCTGAGAATTCCTGATAAGATGTGTAGAGAGAAGCTTGGTGGTGGCACACTTAGTTTTTCTGTTGAGATGGAGAGTCTCAAAGTTTTGCCCTAGCTGGCTTTCAACTGTGATCAAAGTAATCCTGAGTAGCTAAGACTGTTTGAGCCACTGTGCCCAGCATGAACACCAACTTTTAATCATTGCCAGTCTAATGGATACTAGGTGAAAATGTACACATTCATTCATTCTCTCTCTCCTTTCTCTCTCTCTTCTTCTTCCTCTCTCTCTCCTTCTTCCTCTCTCACTCTCTCACACACACACACACACACTCTCTCTCTCTCTCTCTCATATATACACACAAGCTAGCTTGTTTGTTTGTTTTTTTTTCTTGGATTTCAATTCATTATTTTGAATGACTTTATTAAAGATCTTAACACCTTCCAGTCCATAAAAGTCATTAGAACAAAGTAACGAGCCAATGAGAACTGGAGCTAAGGGAGGTTTGTCTGGCCTCTGTGCTCAGCACTTTTCTAATAGAAGTGCATAAGGTTATTAGAGTTTGACTCTCTGGAAGGAAGATGAGGTCTGCAGGTGTTTGTGACTAGTGATTAGAGAGTAGGCAAATGGCTTGACGCTTTGAGGGAGCTGTTTTAGTTGTACTAATTAACTGTCCAACCCTTTCCTTCTTCTACCAGTGAACTTTTCTTTGATCATAATTGTGCGTGGAAAATAATTACAAGAAGAATGATATAATGTAATGAAATGTTTGTTAGTAAAAGTAAAGTGATAGATCAAAATGGTCTCAGTAATATTCAGTAGCCCTGGACAATCTAATTTCTTCTATGCAGACTGTAATCTTCAGCATCAATTCAGCCTATCTTCTAAATGTAAATATGATTTGGAGTGAGGCAAGAAGGGACTTGCATAACCAAAATCCTACCTTAAACTTAGGACACTTATCAAAACTTCCCCTTGCCCAGTAATTATATAACTGGACAATCTGAATAATTAAACCAATGATCAATAGTGCTTTTTATTCTCTTCCAAAATGTAAAATCATAACAGATGCAAACAGAAAGGATTGGTGCATTAAAAAATAATTTAAAAATATATAAGTATATTTAAAGAGGAACAACCCTTCTAATTGAAATGATAGCTAATTTGCTTTTTATAATGGCACATATATGTAATTGTTCAATGGCTTTAAAATAACTTGGCATTGTTCCTTAAATTGAAGCATTATTACTTAATTGCAGCTGAGTCATTTCCCCAGTCCCAAGCAATTAATCACAGTTTCCTACACTTGCCTGAAATAGGAACCACTTGGGATTTTTGTTAAACATACAGCTTCTGGGGTTCACTTCAGACCTAAGGAATCAGTTTCCAAGGAAGTCATATGGGAATCTACATGTTCCAAACAGGTCCTAGGGAGAGCTTATTATCAGACTAGTCTAGAAAATTCTATTTGGATTGCTTTGATAGTGACATTAATATCTCGATTACCATTATATTCAGTGGCCAGAACAGAGCTTCATCACTGCAACAACCAGGACCTTAGAAGTCACTCCTGGCCTACGACCAGTGCTTTACTTTGTCTCAGTGTATCTTCCTGTTATCCGAACTAAGTCCTTGTATTTATTTATTCTCCCTTTTCCTAGGGAGGTACTGCAAAACATTTCACTTGTTCAGTACTAGGCCCAAGATTCAATTAGTGATAGCCTGACAGAAGAACAGGAGGAGGAAAAATGTCTTGCTGAACAACTACCATGTCTTAGTCATGATCTTGATGGTTGGTTTAGGGAAGTTAGTTCCCTTCATCTTAGTAATCAGCTGATGATTAAAAGTGCTTATTTCAGTTTTATAAATAAAGAATCTGAGGTATAAAAAGCTTGGGTTCTCATGGCTCCATGCCTGTATTCCCAGCTACTCAGGAGCCTGAGATCAGAATATTGCAGTTCAAAGTCAGCCTGAGCAGGAAAGTTGGTGACTTTCTTATTTCCAATTAAAACACACACACAAACACACACACACACACACACACACACACACACACACACACACACACACACACACACAATTAACCAAGTTTTACAAAATCATTCAGAACACAAGAGAGACAGTGGTCCAATCTACCAAATACACATTTTCCTTTACTACTAACCCCCAGGATGTAAACTGCAAGTCAAAGAGCTCTAATTTACTAGATAGCCCACTCCCAGCTTCTATTACTCGGTTTAGGAACTGGATGATTACAGTTAACAATAAAAAACAGACTATGCTGCGGAGCACTAGTGGTTTACTCCTGTAATCCTAGCTACTCAAGAGGCTAAGATCTGAGGATCATGGTTTGAAGCCAGCCCAAGAAGGAGTCTGTGAGACTGTGACCTCCAATTAACCACCAGAAAACTGGAGGTGGCATTGGAGCTCAAAGTGGTAGAGCGTTAGTCTTGAGCAAAGGAGCTCAGGGACAAGCCCAGACCCTGAGTTCAAGCCCCACAACTGACCAAACAAACAAAATCAACAACAACAAAAACTAGGTTGAAAATGAGGGAAGGGGTGACATTCTCAAAAAAAAAAAAAAAGTACTCTTTACCGGACTTATGTAACAGTAACTGCCCTGTACATTCCCTTTTTGTTGTTTTATTGGTCGTGGGGCTTGAACTCAGTTCAAGACTAGCCTCTACAACTTGAGTCACAGCACCACTTCCAGTTTCCTGGTGGTTTATTGGAGATAAGAGTCTCACAGACTTTCCTGCCCGGGCTGGGTTTGAACTGTGATCCTCAGATCTCAGCCTCCTGAGTAGCTAGGATTATAGGCGTGGGCCACCGGCACCCGGCTATCTTTATAATAACAATTATAAATTTTTAAAGAGCAATTTATCATATATTGAGTTAAGCCAGAGAGAAGGAAAAAGGATAGGAGGGCTCAGAAAATCTGATTAAGTTTTGTAGGAGGGCAAGCACTCCCTACCCCACCCCCACCCCAGCAAGGATGAGAAAGGAATCTACAATTGTCTTCTAAACCTTGACTCTCTGCAAGAATAATTGAGAGAAGTAAAATAGTAAATCCAATTGTGCAATATGAATAACAGTAATTGGTGGAAATGCATGTTCCTCCAAAAGCCTTCTATATCACTGCTGTGCAGTTTATTGTAGTTGAAGTGGTTGAAGTTAGAAACAAAAATGTCCCCTTTGAGCTTCCTTCCTTGTTTTGTTTCTTTTGAGTTGGAAACTATTGCCAGGTGCCAGATGGACAGCCTTGGAGATGTCAGGTTCTGTATTTATCCTCAAAGGAAGCCAGGTGCAGATGGGCATCCTGGGCTTTTCCCACTCAGCTGAGGAACTAGATGATCATAGTTAACATTAAACTGGGAAATTACAGGACTCACTGAAACTAAACAGAGCAAATACTCCAAGTCTGCAGGGTATTTCATTGTTATTTTTATTGTTGATAACAAAGGCTATAAAATACTATCGTCCAATTTTTTTTTTTTTTTGGTCAGGCCTGGGGCTTGAACTCAGGTCTTAGGCTCTGTCCCTGAGCTTTTTTACTCAAAGCTAGTGCTCTACCACTTGCACCACAGCGCCACAGCCAGTATTTTTTTTTTGGTGCTTAATTGGAGATAAGGGTCTCACATATTTTCCTCTGTGGGCTAGCCTTAAACCATAATATTCAGATCTCAGCCTCCTAAGTAGCTAGGATTCTAGACATGAGCTACTACCAGTTTCTTAACCTCCTCTTTTAAAATAATTTTAGTGAGTTTCATTATTCCATTTTTAACCACATGCATATGAAATACTTAATCATATATTTCTCTTTATCCTTCCATTCTTGTTCTCTGTATTTTATGATATCCCATTGTTGCTTGTTTGTTTTTGCACAAATATAGCACCCAGAGCATCTCAAAATTACTTCTAGAATATGGCTAATTACAATGTAGGTACTCTGTCTGAAACCCTCAAATTTTCACTCATGTTGCCTCCTTTACCATTTAATTTTAATTATTAATGTGCAGTTATTTTTAAAGAATCTCCAAGACATTCTTTTTATAATACATATTTACAAATGTATATTAAACTTATCTAATCAATATTAAGCTTTTGTAGTTATTTCTAGATTTTTTTTATGGGAGACTCAGCATATGGTAATGTGAGGTGGTGTGCTCTGTGGAGCCTTAGCAACTTGATATCTCAGAAACATGAGTGAGATAAGAGGTGTGTGGGGGTGGGGAGGAGTTGTGTCTGTGATGCTGATCACTTCAGGGCCTTGTACAAGGTAGGCAAGTGATCTTCCACTTACCTACAACTCAAGGATGAGTTAAGATTTTTTTTTTTTGCAAGTCCAGAGACTTGAACTCTGGGCCTGAACTTCTTTTGCTCAAGATTAGCACTCTACCCCTTGAGCCACAGAGCCACTTCTGGCTTTTTCTGTTTATGTGGTACTGAGGAAGCAAACCCAGGCTTCATGCATGCTAGGCAAGCACTCTACCACTAAGCCACATCCCCAGACCCAATGAGTTAAGATTTTTAAATTAATTAATAGTTAATGAGCAATCTTGCAGAAGCTGGAGACTCCTCACAGTGTTTAAACTATAAAAGTGGCATTGTTTAGTTAAGATACATTAGTTAAGATACTTTAATTAAAGTTCATGACTAGGGGCTGGGAAGGTGGCTCAGTGGTAGAGCG
The DNA here is from genome assembly GCF_024711535.1 of Dipodomys merriami. NCBI lineage: Eukaryota > Metazoa > Chordata > Mammalia > Rodentia > Heteromyidae > Dipodomys > Dipodomys merriami. The sequence goes on along the minus strand of NW_027202270.1, from coordinate 60,804,939 downwards.
CTTGCCTTGCATGCCTGAGGCCCTGGGTTCGATTCCTCAGCACCATATAAGCAAAAAGAAAAAAGCCAGAAGTGGCGCTGTGGCTCAAGTGGTAGAGCGCTAGCCTTGAGCTGAAAAGCTGAGGGACAACGCCCAGGGCAAGAGTTCAGGGACCACGACTGGACCCAAAAAAAATAAAAATACCTTGTACAAGGCCCTGAAGTAATCATGACTATTAAAACCAACAAAAAAGAAGCAGATAGTAAATGCCTATCAAGATGAACCAAGAGCTGGGAACTGGGAGCTCACACCTGTAATCCTAGCTACTCTGGGGGCTGGGATCTGAGGAATTCAGTCTGTGAGATTTTTATCTTCAATTAAATCGCAGAAAAAGTGCAGTGATGCTGTGGTTCAAGTGGTAGAGTACTAGCTAGCCTTGTGCAAAAGAAGCCCAGGCCCAGAGCTCAAGCCTGGGGGGAGGGAGGGAAGATGAGCAGAGTATGTTTACCTTGTCTCTCTTGTAAGCCCTTTGAAATAAATCTAAAATAATAATAATAAAATGAAATGAGAACTACAACTGAAGAATGGAAGAGGAGAATGAGCATCAGGTGTCATACTTGGGAGGTAAAGGCAAATGAATGAATGGCCTGGGCTATGTGGGTGTTACCTGAAAGGAGCTATCACATCCTTCCCAGGCAGGCAGGCACAGGAGAAAGATTATTACAAGGTTTATTAGAGGAGCAGTACTTTCCCCAGAGAGGGAGCACATGGCACCCTCCACTAACCAGGTAGCAGCAGGGTTGGGGAGCTCAGGTGGGTCTGGGCGGGGCCAGCTGTATGGTGGGAACTCCAGGGCTGGGAGCAGCTCAGGTCTGGGTGGAGCTGCAGACCAAAGGTGGGCATAATGCTTAAAATACCTCTGTCTTTGAGAGAGACAGAGAGACAGAGACAGAGAAAGAGAGAGACAGAGAGACACACAGAGAGACAGAGACACAGAAAAGAGAGAAACAGAGATACAGAGACACAGGGAAGACAGACAGAGAGAATATAAATTTGAAGAGAGAGATCATATCAATTTGGAAAAGAAAGCTTTTCTGTCAGAGGGTCTTCAACTAGAACATCTAGCAGAATATCATTAATGAAATTTAAATTGCAATGAAGAAGGAAATCAGTAGATCAGACAGGTCTAGAGTATTTCTGTAACAGAAGAGAATCAAACCGAATGCAGCAAAGAGATAATGATATACAAAATATGAAAAAATAGTTAAGAGACCATAGATAGAACAAATGTCAGTATGTGTGCAAATTTTAAGGGGAGACAAGAGAATGGGAGGATACAAGAAGGGAAGGCAGGAGAGGGGAGGGGAATAGACAATGAGGAACAGACAATAATTTAAAAGACAATGACTAAGATTTTCCCAGAACTGGAAGAAAAAAAAAAAAACTTGTCTTTTAAATGAGGAAGCAAACCAAGTCCTGAGTAGAAGAGTAAGTTTAGAAAGAACAAGTTGACGTAACAAAATTGCAGAAAAATTAAAGGAAAAGAAAAAGTAACACTGTGCTTTCTCATCTCCAACAATACGCATCAGGAAACATAATGTCTTAAGAATGTGAAGCCAGCCGGGCGCTGGTGGCTCACGCTTGCCTTGAGCTGAAGAGCTGAGGGACAGCGCCCAGGCCCAGAGTTCAAGCCCCACGACCGACAAAAAAAAAAAAAAAAAAAAAAAGAATGTGAATCCACACCATGTGCCAGTGACCTAGGACTCTAATCCTACCTACTAAAGAGTCTGAGATTTGAGAATTAGGGTTCAAAGCCAAGCCCACGATGCTCTGATCTCCAATAAACTACCAAAAAAAAAAAGCTGGAAGTAGAGCTCCCTTCAGGGGGAAAAAAATGCTCAGGAACAGCTCCTCGGACCTGAGTTCAAACAAGTCCCAGGACCTGCAAAAAATAATAATAACAATAAAGTGAAGGGAAAAGAGCTTTGACTCAAAAATGACATCATCAAATAAACTATATTCAAGACTAAGGATTTAAAAATAATATGGCTTTGGGATCACAAACTTATTGTAAGAGTCACTACAAAATGTACTTCCCAAGAAAGAAAAAAAATAAAAATTAAAAAGCAGTATAAAAATTGAAGGAATTGGTAAACAAATTTGGTAACTCTAGGTAAGGAATGACAATGCTTATATTGTAGCTATCAATGGCCAATGTGAACAGGGCTTAAAATCCCAGAGGAATTAGAATAGCATTAACATGGAAATTAGGATAGGAGAGACTTGAGTTAATTAAGGTCCCACTTAAAATATTGGAAATAAATCTGCATTACCCAAAGTCCTCCAAGTTAAATATTAAATATTAATGTTATCTATAAAAAGACAATCTCAAAATCTTCACCAGCAATACATCTGACAAAGACCAAGTATCCAAAATTTACAAGAAGCTCAAAAAACTACCCCCCCAAAAAAAACCCTAATAAATCAATCAATAAATGGGCAAAAGAGTTCAAGAAAGACTTCTCAGAAGAATGGCAAATAGATATATAAGGATATGATGAACATTGCTGGCCCTAAAATAAGTGCAAATCAAATCAACTCACCCTAGTTAGATTGGCCAACATCAAGAATCCAAACAACAAATGGTGCATGGGCTGTGGAGGAAGAAGAACCCTATTGCACTGTTGGAGAGAATGTAAATTAGTACAACCACGCTGGAAGGAACACCAAGTATAGATCTTGCCTATGACCTAGCGGTACCAGCATCTACCTAGAGCTTTACATGTAAGTCAGGATACCATAAAGACACTTGCACATGCATGTTCATTGCTGCACTATTATATGTCAGGGAAATGGATAGACCTAAAACAAATTATGTTAAGCAAGGTAAGCAGAGAGAAGAATGGCATATGTTTTCTCCCATATGTGGAAGCTAGATCTAAAATATAACTGGACCTCATAACCTACATAGGACTCTGGGCATTCACACACACTGAGACTAAAAGAGGATATCCTTAGGAGCCCCAAAGTATAACTTTTCTGAATATTTAAAATACTATTTATATTAACCAACTCCAGAAAATGGAAACTTGGGTTTTGTTGTTGTTGTCATTGTTGTTGATGGTGGTGGTATCTGTTTTTGCTTTGGGTTTATTTTTCTTCTGGGGGCGTGGGTAAAAGCAGGGCAGAAAGAGATGGATGCTATCATGTTATTCAGTATACACTATGTGGAAAATAACCTATGTAAGGTCTGGGAGTACTTGCCTAGCATGCATGAAGCAAGCCCTGGGTTCAATTCCTCAGTACCACATAAACAGAAAAAGTCGAAGTGGCAATATGACTCAAAGTAGTAGAGTGCTAGCCTTGAGCAAAAAGAAGCTCAGGGACAGTTCCCAGGCCCTGAGTTCAAGCCCCAGGACTGGCAAAAATAATAAATAAATAACCTATGTAATTTGTGGGCAGGGATGAGAAGGGGAATCTTGGAGAAATGTACTCATTACCTGGTTTATGAAATGGTAGCCCCTCTGCACAACACCTTAATAATAACAATAAAATTGTACTTAAAAAAAGAGACACTCGCCGGGCGCTGGTGGCTCACGCCTGTAATCCTAGCTACTCAGGAGGCTGAGATCTGAGGATCGCGGTTCAAAGCCAGCCCGGGCAGGAGAGACCGTGAGACTCCTATCTCCAATAAAACCACCAGAAAGCCAGAAGTGGCGCTGTAGCTCAAGTGGTAGAGCGCTCGCCTTGAGCTGAAGAGCTGAGGGACAGCGCCCAGGCCCGGAGTTCAAGCCCCACAGCCGACCAAAAAAAAAAAAAAAAAAAAGAGACACTCTCAGAAATATCTAGAATAAACAGATGGAACAAATATCCAAGCACTATGACCCACAGTCTTTCCCATTAAATTTGATGTTGGCATTGGTTTCTTCTCCTCCTCCTCCTCCTCCTCCTCCTCCTCCTCCTTCTTCTCCTTCTTCTTCTTCTTCTTCTTCTCCTCCTTCTCCTTCTCCTTCTCCTTCTTCTCTTTCTCTCCCTTCCTTCCTTCCTTCCTTTCCTCCCTCCCTCCCTCTCTCTTTCTCTCTCTCTCTCTCTTTCTTTCTTTCTTCCTTCCTTCCTTCCTTCCTTCCTTCCTTCCTTCCTTCCTTCCTTCCTTCTTTTCCTTCCTTCCTTTCATTCTGTAGATGACTTTTCATGGACCTGAGAAAATTTCTTTTATCCCTAGTCATCTCAGCATTTTTCATCAGGAATGAAGAGTAAATGTTGTCACTTTACCTCTATATACTGAAATCATCTCATGTGTTTTTGTCTTAGCTTGTTAACTTGGTGAATTACATTGATTTCCTTTTTTGAGGGGGGACTTGAACTCTGGATCTTGAGGCTTTTTTGGGCTTTCTTGCTCATGGCTGCTACTCTAATTACATAAATTCCCCAAATTTCACAATATTGTAGGATAATGATACTTAAAGTTACAAACACATTTTAACCTTCACAAGGCAAATTGTCACTATCTTGGTCTATAAAGTTTGTGAATTCTACAAGCTTTGACAATACAACTATTTCTTCTGCATTGGGTGATATGTACATTGCTTTCCTTTTGCTTAGTGTTAGCTGTTCCCTCCTTCCCTCTCATTCCCTCCCTCCCATCGCTGCCCTTGAGTTGCTTTGTTTCATCAATGTCCAGTGCAGCTGATGGGCCCATCTGTTGTTTTTTCCCCTGCTTCCCTCTGTTTCTGTGCCCTCCTCCTAGCTTCCCTCAGATGTGCACATATATATACCATACATGAGGTCAAGAACATGGAGTCATGTATAAATTATATGACAAACTAAGTAGATGTCCTTTGTTTCTTGAGTCCTGTTTACTTTGTCATCTCTCCTTGCATTTTGGATTTAACATCCACATATCAGGTAGACCATGTGCTGTTTGTCTCTCTGATCTTAGCTTACCTTGCTAAAAATGATTTGTTCTAGTTCCATCCATTTCCCTGGGAATACCATTATTTTGTCTTTTCTAATGATTGCATAGTATTCCATTGTATATAGGTACCACAATTTTTTTGATCCATTCATCTGTAATGGGGCATCTAAGTTGTTTCCATATCTTGGCTATTATGAATAGTGCAACAATGAACATGGAGGTGCATGTGTCCTTGTATCCTGGCTCCTGTTGCTCCTAGACCTTAGGAGTGGTATGGCTGGGTTATAGGATCATATTTAGCTTTCTGAGGTGCCTCCAGACTGCTTTGCAAAGTGGTTGTATTAGTGTACATTCCCACCAGCAATGCAATAGGGTTCCTCTTTCTTTGCATCCCTGCCAGTATTTGTTGTTGTCCAGCCTTGACTTTTTTGCTGGTTAATTAGAGATGAAGTCTCACAAGCTTTTCTGCCTAAGCTGGCTGTGAACCTCAATCTTTTGAATTTCAACTTCCTGACTAGATAAGGTAACCTTGCTTTTCTGTGATAAACTCTATTCTGTCATGATGAATGATGATTAATGATCCTCTCTATACATTGTTGCATTGTATTTGTTAAAAGTTTTTTCTAAGAATTGTATGCTGGCTTTATGTTTGTATGTATATATGCATGTATGTATGTATGTATGTAATATTTTTGGCAGGTCTTAGTACCATAATGGGAGATGTTCACATACTTTCAATTCTCTGAAAGTGTGTAGAACTGGGCCTGAGGTTTTAACTATAGATGGATTCCATTCCAATAAATAATATGGCTGTTTAGGTTATCTGTTGCTTCTTGAATCAGCTTTGGCTGTTTTGTTTTTCAGAGTAAATACATCTGTTTCATTCACATCACAGACTTTATTTACAGAAAGTTGTTCAAAACGTAAGAGCTGCTTACAAGCTGTTTTCTGCAGGAGAGCAGTGACTCCTTACTCTGGCCTATGAATTAACAGGGAGCAGGATAAAGGCTGAGTATCCCTCCTCTTCTCCTCCATCTTGTAGCTATGTCCTTTGTCTTTTGTCACTGCCCTTTGCAAGCCATTTGGAAGCCAAGTACACTGGAGACCCTACCACCTTCCAAGAGTCAATGACTCTCATTGTAACCAGGCTCCACCTGACCAATCCAGGACAGTGGATTGTCACACCACCTTTGATCCCACTTTTGGCTGCCTCTGACTACATCCAAACATATTTGTGATTTGGGGCTGTTTTAACTAGGCATACATTCTCACCTCCCTCAATTCTCTTTATTTAATCTAAAGCAAATGTTAGTGAAGTAAGTAGGCCAGGTCTGGCCAGCGCCATATTGGCCACACAGTGGATGGCAGGGTCTGACATCTTGTCTTCATGCTGGGGGAAGGAACCCCCCCTTCCCCAATCACCTGCCTATTACCTACCTGCAGGTTATGGGCTTGCTCGGACCCCTGGAGGCAGGGGCAGGCACTTGGCTGATAGGTTACTGAATCTGTCAGTCTAGTGCCTGGGACTGGGAATTTCCTGAGGATCTGCCCCCTGCACCTACCTATTTTAGTCCCAGACCAGCCTGGCCGCTGAACTCCATGCCACGTGTGTCTCCCTTGACTGCGTCCTGTGTCCTGTCTCCTGGCTTGTCTTCAGTCATCATGGAGTCCCAATTCAGCCCTCCATTGGAGCTGAATTGGCTTGTTGGTATTGTTCTTGTTATTTCTTTCCTCTTTAGCATGTTTCCTAGCTGGGTTATGCATGCTGCAGTCCTTTGTAATAACTGGCGGCCTGCAGCCAGTTGACTGTATAATAAAAGACTCCAATATTCTATAATTTAAAATGTGGCTTCTGGGATGATTTACCTTACAATATTTGTACGGGGAAAATGGCTAAAGAAGTATGGATGGATGTACATGTGTGCTGTCTTCCTGTGGCATGCCTACCTGTGTAACACAAATCTTCCTTCTCTGAAATTCACTATGTCTTTTTATTTGGTATCTAAGGTCCAGTGGCCATACTTGACATGTGGAACTTCTGAAGTTTGGGCCTGGAGTTGAAAACTCTGATTTCAAAAACATTCCCTGAGTATCTTTTCAGTATTGTCAGATTTGTCTGTTTGTTTGTTTGTTGTTGTTGTTGGTTGCGGGTCTTGAACTATGGGCCTGGGTGTTGTCCCTCAGATCTTTAGCTCAAGGTGAGCACTCTACCACTTGAGCCATAGTACCACTTCCAGTTTTCTGGTGGTTAATTGAAGATAAGAGTCTCAGAGGGCTGGGAGGGTGGCTCAGTGGTAGAGTGCTTGCCTTGCATGCATGAGGCCCTGGGTTCAATTCCTCAGCACCACATACACAGATAAAGCTGGAAGTGGCGCTGTGGCTCAAGTGGTAGAGTGCTAGCCTAGAGCTGAAAAGCTGAGGGACAGTGCCCAGGCCCAGAGTTCAGGCCCACAGACTGACCAAAAAAAAAAAAAAGTCCCACAGACTTTCTTGCCTAGGCTGGCTTTGAATCACGATCCTCAGATCTCAGCCTCCTGAGTAGCTAGGATTACAGGTGTGACCACCAGCACCGGCAATTGTCAGAATTTATAGTGATACCAACTGTCATTTGTGATGGATGTTTGTTATTTGTCTCTATTCTCTTTTTTTCCTGGCAAGTTTTTATGAAAGGCTTATCAATTTTATTAATCTCAAGTAATTAATTATTGATTTAATCAATTTCCTTAGCATTTTTATTTGCTATTTCATTGATTTCTGTTCTAGTCTTTATTATTCCTTTCTTCTGCCTAGCTTTGTTTTAGTTTTTGCAAAAACATTTTCTTACTTTTTTTTTTTTTAAATGTGTGCCAGTACTGGGGCTTGAACATAAGGCTCTTTCTCTTAGCATCTTCATTCATGGCTGGTGCTCTGCCACTGAGCCATAGCTCTACTTCTGGCTGTTTTGGTAGTTAATTGTAGATAAGAAGTTATACAAACTTTCTTGCCCAAGCTGGCTTCAAATTGCAATTCTCAGATCTCAGCCTCCAGAGTTGGTAGGATTATAGGAGTGAGCCACCACCTGACTTTTTTTTTTTTGTCAGTGTGAGGCCTGAACTCTGGGCCTGGGCACTATCCCTCAGCTCTTCAGCTTGAGGCTAGTGCTCTACCACTTAAGCTACAGCATCATTTTCGGCTTTTTCTGCTTATGTGGTGCTGAGGAATTGAACTCAGGGCTTTATGCATGCAAGGCTCTACCACTGAGCCACCTTCCCAGCCCCCACCTGGCTGATTTTTGTTTTTAAATATAAAGGCATTTAGAATTCTAATTTTCTTCCTGTTTACTTTTTTCCCCAGCTGATTGCATTCCAAAAATTTTTAAGATGTATTTTAATTTTCATTGAGTTCATAATACGTTCTAAATTCCATCTTAAGTATTTTAATTGGCCCACGATCTTTTGGAAATAAGTTATTTAGTTCTCAGCTATTTGAGGTATGTTTCTGTTTGTAATTTCTGACAATTCTCTTGTAAGAATATATACTTGGTATATTTGAGCCTATTCCAACTTATTCAGAATTTTTTGTAGCCTAGAATATGGTCTATATGGTAAACATTGCTTGTGCATTTGAAAAGTTAAGTGTTCTGTTGTTGTTGGGTGAGATAGCTATCAATTCCACCAAGTTGCTTATAACACTACAATTTTTTCCATCCTTACTGACTTCCTATTTATTCTAACAAACAAGAAAACTTGTTGAAGTCTCTGACTATGATTGTGCATTCTTACGTTTTTCCTTAAAGCTCATGTTGTTTGAAGCATGCTGCGGTTTATGAGTTCCCGCCCATATTATCTTATAATGATCAGCTGTTTTTCCCCTCACATGTGTAACACTGACTTGCATTCCACTAACCCTGCAATGACAATGCCTGCAGGTCTCTGGAGATCTCCCTTCCTTGCAGAGCTCTGTATTTTGGGACTCTGTCCTGAGGACAGCTCCTTGAGTTGGCTGGGCTCCCAGACTCGGACTGGCTTCCCTACCTGTGCACTGTGTGGTCAGGTAACTTTCGCTAGGCACTAAAATGGAATAATCCAAAGGCTCCTTTCCATTGTTTCTCATTTCTTATGGTCACAGTCTTCAGGGTCATTGTTACATATGTGGTCAGATTTTCTTTTTTCAATTAGACTGAAGTGGAAAGGTGAATTTGGTTCTCATTTTACACTGATCAGAAGTAGAGGTCTCATTTATGTTTCCTATGTAAAAGCATGTAGAGAAGCATAAAATACAGATGAAACCATCTAGAAACAATGTTGTCTACCCATTAAAGAATTAAAAAGCAGATAAGTATTTAAGGTAAACAGTAAGTTTATTTGAAAGTGAAAGGAAATCTGTGAAAGAAAGTAGCAGAATCTCTCCATCAGAACTCTATCCTGGAATTCTCTTGGAGGGCAGTTTTTATAGTATGGTGTTACTGTCATATCCCTTCCCCTAAGCTTTTTACTGATTGTTTGACAGGGTGTATATGTGCCATCCTGGTTTCTTTTTTTTTTGGTCGGTCATGGGGCTTGAACTCTGGGCCTGGGTGCTATCCCTCAGCTCTTCAGCTCAAGGCAAGCACTCTAACACTTGAGCCACAGCCCCACTTCCAATTTTCTAGTGGTTTATTGGAGATAAGAGTCTCCCGGACTTTCCTGCCTGGGCTGGCTTTGAACCACAATCCTCTGATCTCAGCCTCCTGAGTAACTAGGGTTACAGGTGTGAGCCACTGGCCCTGACCCATCCTTCTTCTTTACATTGCTTGAACAGAAACCCAGGGCATTCTGAAAGAAGAAGTACTTGAACAGGAGCCAAGGCACTATAGGAACAAGAAATACCATGATAGGGTCTCCCTGATAAGTGAATGTTAAATCCAAAATGTAAGGTGATACAAAAAAATTACAGAAACCCAGGGCATTCTGAAAGAAGAAGTACTTGAACAGGAGCCAAGGCACTATAGGAACAAGAAATACCATGATAGGGTCTCCCTGATAAGTGAATGTTAAATCCAAAATGTAAGGTGATACAAAAAAATTAACAAGACTTAAGAAACGAAGGACTTCCACTCATTTGGTCGAATCACTACTAAATAACCCCATGCTGCTGATCACATATATGGTATATATGTGCACATCAGAGGGAAACCAGGAGGACAACACAGAACTAGAGGGAATCAGGGAAAAACACAACAGCGGGACCCATCAGCTGCACTGGACATTGATCAAAATGAACTAAGCTACTCAATGGCAGCGATGGGAGGGAGGGAACAAGTGGGAAAGAAGGAACAGCTGACGCTATGCAAAACAAAAGGAATGTACATATCAATCAATGTGGAAGAAATAACTGTATTGCAAAGCTCATAGAACTTATAATGTTATAGACCATGATAGACAATTTGCCCCATGAAAGTTAGAATGTGTTTGTGACATTAACTAAGCATCACTATCCCACAATACTGTGAAATTTGGGAAATTATGTAATCACTTAATCGCAATAAACAATTTGAAAAAAAAAAAAAGAAATACCTTGACGGGATACATTGTTATTGGCCATGTGTTATATCCACCATCTTTTATCCTCTCTGCCTAATACTTCCCCTACTTTCTTTCTCTCTCACATGGAATGTACTTATTTCATAAGTGCTAATAATTCCAGAGAACTACTTTTTAAAGGTGAGGCAGGATGTTGGTTTATGAATCAAAATCTACATCCCAAGTCTGATATATGAATTAGAAAGTAATTATTTAACTTTTTCAAGTCTGAGATTGCCCATTATTATTATTATTATTATTATTATTATTATTATTATTATTATTATTACTATTATTACTTGGTCGTGGGTCCTGAACTCTGGGCCTGGGTGCTGTCCCTCAGCTCTTCAGCTCAAAGCTAGCTCTCTATCACTTGAGCCACACTGTCACTTCTGGCTTTTTCTGCTTATGTGGTGCTGAGGGATGGAACCCAGGGCCTCATGCCTGCAAGGCAAGCACTCTACCACTGAGCCACCTTCCCAGCCCCTGCCCATCATTATTTTGCAAGGAAAAGTAAGACAAAGTAAATAAAAATATTTTATAAAATGGAAGTCATATGAAATGTAAAGTAGGATTTCAGTACGCAAAACATGGGAGAAGGGTTGAAAGATGTTGGCTTTCATTGTTAATTCCTTTTTCTTTTCTTTTTTTCCTTGTAGCTAGAGATAGTCACATTATTGAGTAATGGGAAGTTTGCTACTTGGTATATCTGAACCAACCTTTGCTTTCCTCATGAAAATGAGCTTAACCATCATTGTTCTTTTCCCCATACTTTCTGCTCTTACTAGAAGTACAACTAAAATCCTAGAACTCTTGACATTTATTTAAGAAGCACCTGGGAAGATCAAGCCATCACACAATTACTAGCCATAGCCTTACAGAGTTGCTGAATAAACGTTAACAACTATCTGTCTTCAGATTTCTTAATATATGAGAGATATATACTATTTATACCCATACGAATTGGGTGGTAGAAGCATTCCTGACTGACTCAGGAGGAATAGGGGAACTAGATAGTTGAAAAATAGTTGTGTCTATAAGTTCCTTGTTTCAAGATGGCTGTATAAAGCAAAAAAATTGAATAAATCATGAATAGTGTCTGATACATAGCATGTGCTCAATAAATATGTTTCAAATGGATATAGATGGCCCTGTGACTCTCACAGGACTGTTGCAAGTATAAACTGAGCAGTGGTATTCTCTCCCTAGTCTCAGACACAACTACTATAGAATTTTGAGCTAGAACTATTCATAGTAGTTTCCATCCCAGACTGCTTACCTTATTTACATAATTACACACACCAGAAAGATCTTCAGCTTACATCATTACCTGTAGTTCCTTACTCTTAAAATCTCGAGTTGCCCGTAAAACTCAGCTCTGATCCCTCAGAAGGCTAATTTTGTAGTATTTGTTAAGAATGATGAGCTTCTTTGAAAGCAATCACAACCATTATGGGATAGACTCTGACCAAGCCACCCTCATCATTAGCTTCCAGGTCTTGGCACATTAAAGACATATGTTTTAATATTTCAGTTTGCCTGGGACATGAGTGGACACTTGTAGGACATAATTTTTTTCTTGGCAGTATTTTACCATGCCAGCTATATAGTAAGTTATATTTCTTAGTAATCAATATGAAAAATGATTGTCTAACTAATAAGTGTGGCTAGAGTAAGAATTTATAATTCAAGAAATGTCATAGTTTTCTTTGTGTTCTCTCCAAAACAAAAGTTTCCTGGGGTAATGATAGAAATTCCAACATAATGTATATAATTCTATGGAGTATTTACTTTCCCTGCTCCTCCTCCTCCTTTTCTTCCTTCTTTTCTTCCTCCTCCTTTTCTTCCTCCTCCATTTCCCCTCTTCTCCTTCTTCCACTACTCCCTCCTCTCCCTCCTTCTTTTCTGCCAGTACTAGTTGAACTCAGGGCCTCCTGTTGTTTGGCTTTTTCTGGCACGCTGTCACTGGAGCAATGCCTCCAATTCTGGCTTTCTGCTGGTTTATTGGACATAGGAGTCCCTTGAATTTGTGTGTCCAGGCTATCTTGGTATCTTGATCTTCTGATTTCAGGCTCTTAAATTCCTAGGATTATAGACGTGAACCACCAGATCCTAAGTTATTTTCACTCTTAGTTTGAATAACGACAAAATGTTATTGATGGAAAACCATGACATGGCAGAGAAGTACTTCTGGTTCATGGATTTGTACACTTTGTCCTTGGCTTCTGTCAAAGAACAAGACTATGAGACACACTAGTTGTGATAAGAAAAAAGGGGAGAAAAAGGTCTGGGTTGCTGGCAGAAATATAGCCAGAGGGAGCCATAAATGTAATATAAAAAGGCTTTCTTGATGGAGAGGAAAGGATTCCAGCCTTTCCATCCAGACAAGCAACTCTCTGGGTGGTCTAGGTTTGTGAGTCAATCGAGTCCTCTGATGTATGTCTAGAAATCACAAATAAAATAAGTCCATTTGTCAATCAGAAATGTCTCACCTGATCTGAAATAATTTTTTCTCACTCATTTTTATTAGTTCAAGGGTGCGAGTCTGTATGTCTGTTTTTCTCTCTTAAATCAGTAACTTGTTTACCATTAACTTTGATACCGTGACACTTCAGGAATCCAGATTATATTTACTGAGAGTTGGATTTATTTATAGACTCTCTTTTTAAAAAGTTCAGAAGTAGTTTAAAATTTTAATATTTGCATCAAGATACATTTTTTTTCTTTCTTTAATGTTTTGTCAGTCATGGATCTTGAATTCAGGGTCTGGGTGCTGTTCCTGAGCACCTTTGTTCAAGGCTGGTGCTCTACTACTTTGAGCCACAGTGCCACTTCTGGTTTTGTGCTGGGTAATTGGAGAAAAGGGTCTGACAGATGTTGCTACTTGGGCTAGCTTTGAACCACAATCCTCAGATCTCAGCCTTCTGAGTAGCTAGGATTACAGGCGTAGGCCACCAGTTCAAGATACATTTATAACATGAAGGAATTATGTACTTGTAATTCTAAACTCCACAATGACCCAGAATATTCAGTATTTGGCTTTTTGAGTTTGACTTATTTTGTTCAACTTGATAATTTTGCAAATGATATAACCTTCAGTTTTCTTTGTGACTAATATTTCAGTGTATGTATGTGTAAGATTGTTATCTTACCCCAACTGCATAATCAGAATTACCTCAGGAGCTTTATAAAATACATCTTCCCAGGCTCCAGCTCTCAGTTTAGGGGAATTCCAGTGACAAGAAGACTGAATGTTGTGTGTAGCTTTATTAAAAAGTTCCCCAGGTAAAGATGATATACAACAAGGATTAAGCTAAGAAAGGCCTAAGTTCAGGAGGTCAGCCACAGGTCCTCCAGGTGGAGGCCTTTGTAATCAACATCATCAGCAACTAGCTATTGCCCCTTACAAAGCTGCTTCTTGTTTCCAAGGCTTCAGAACTGGTAGTTACAATTTGAGACACAGCAGGGCACAGCGCTGGGTGTGTTTGTGAAATCTGTCTGTGAAACACCTGATATAAGACTGTTTTGAGGAATGAAAGCTGCAGACAAGAATCATCTCCAAAGTCTCCCCAAACACTCCACCACTGTACCTATCTCACACAGAGTACAGTTATCTGTGCAGTTCTGTGCTAGATTGGAAAGCACCCTAGACGAGGGTCCTGTGAAACACCGTGGCTCCTACACAGGAGCTTGTTTTGAATGGAATCGCATCTTCCTAACTTAACTCCCAGGATCTGAGGATAGCTATCATACATTATACATTTGTTCCTAAGACATTTTATTCCCATGAAAGAACATATAACCTATCTGCCGAAGAAAAAGCCGTAAGTCCCCGTGTCTCCCACTCCCACCCCCAGCCCGGTCTTCTGCCTTGAGAGGTATCTATGATCAACTCAGACCTTTCAAACAGGAAAGGTCTTCTGAAACTTTAATCAGAATGTATGCGGTCCATGATTGATTGATTGATTGCATTTCATTCGTTCCACCTTCCGCAGTGCCTAAGTATCACTCGTGAAGTAAACGAAGGAGGTCACCGACGACGCGGAGCCCGCACTGCCTTTGCTACGAAGGGTCGCGTCGCACTCAGCGCGGCCCTGCGGAGCCGGCGCGGTCCGTGCGCGCGGCGCGTGGGCAGCTCGAGCAGGAACTACGTGTCCCGGCAGCCCGCGGGGCGGGTGGGCGGAGCCCGGGCGGGGGCGGGGGCCGGCGAGCGGGGGCATTGTGTCCGCCAGCGCCGGGCTGCATTTGTCTGCCGGAGGGTTGTTAGCGAGCGTGCGCCGCGGTGGCCGGCCGGGACTGCGAGTGTCCGCGGCGGCTGCGGCTCGGGCGGGAGGCCGAGGAGGAGGGACCACGCGCCCGCTGGCCGCGATCGCTGGCAGGGGGCGGGGTGCCAGCGGAGCAACATGCCCAGAGGCGCCCGGCGCCCTGACGACCCTTCGCGAGGCCAAGGGGCCGGGGCCGCTCTGGGGCGGCGGAGAGCATGAGCGAGGCCGGGGGACGGCTCGGCTCGGAGCGCTGTTGAGGGAGCGACGAGCGCCGCACGCTCGCGGGGCGCGGCGGAGGGCGGGGAGCCGCGTGGGGAAGCCGGGCAGGTCGGCTGGCAGGCGGGAACCGATCGCGGGGAGCGGGAGTGATTTCCGACGCGGACGGGGGGGCGGCCCGGAGCCCCGCCGAGGCTCCAGCGCGCCGCCGACATGGGCAACGCCGGGAGCATGGATTCGCAGCAGACCGATTTCAGGGCGCACAACGTGCCTTTGAAGCTACCGATGCCGGAGCCAGGTGAACTGGAGGAACGGTTTGCCGTCGTGCTGGTGAGTGTGCGGCGGCCCGGCGTGGGGACCTGGGCCCCGGGCCGGGCGGTGTAGCGGACCCCCGCCCCCTCGCCCTCCGGGCGGAGCGAGCCTCCCGTCCCGAGGGGGAAGGCTCCTTCCCACCTTCCCCATTGTGGTCTCCCTGCCTCGCGCCTCGCCATCCTCCCTCGAGTCTCTCCTGGGGACCCGGGATGGGAACCGGGCTCGGGGGCGGGCTGCCCGGCCAGCCCTCACCCATTGTCTAGCGGGAGAGGCACCTCGCGGCGCGCGTCCCCCCGGAGGTGCGGCGTGCGTGTGGAGAGGAGGTGGTGCGCGGCTGGGCACGGGGGAGCGGCGAGCCGATGGGGCTTTGTGTTTAAGAAAGAGAAGAAAAAAGGAGAAGGGAAAGCCCCGCACACCCTGAGCCCGTTCGGACCCTCGCTCGGGCCGCCCAGTTCCTAGGCCTTGCGGGGTCCCCGGCAGTGGGGGCGCAGGTGGCCGGCCGCAGGCGCCCGGGCACGGCGTGGAGAGAAGGCAACTTGAAGTGTGGACATCGCCGCGTGACGGAGCGGGGAGAGTCCGGGTCCCCGGGTCCCCCACGCGGGAAGGAGGCATCGGGGAAACCCCAGCGGAGCAGAACCTCAGGCGGGGAGGGCGGGGGGAGGACCTCGTGTGTTGTTGTGCCCTTTGGTTTTAAATCATAAAACACGAACGTGCACTTTGGCCAGGACGTGTTGCGAGCTGTGTTAACTACGTGGGCGACCCCCGGCCTCCCCCAAGCCAAGTCCCCAGCTCCGCAGCCAAGGCCCGCAGTCAGCGTCTCCCAGCCTTCCAGTTTCTCAAATCCACGATTCGGAAGCCTGCCTCCTTCTTCTGTCTCCTTCTCCAGCTGGGAGTTCAGTTCTGGGCCCTAACCAACCACTTTCGGTCGTGCTGTGAGCTCAAGAGGGTGTGGTGGCCTTCCCTAGCCCCGGCCGGGGTTTGAGCTACACTTGGTCCCTACATTTTCAGCTTTAGTGTTCCAGACTCTTCTAAGGAATATTGAGGGGCAAACGACCAGACTGGGTCGTCCCTAGGCTCACACTCTCACATCTTCTCGTTGGTCACCTCAAATCCCAAAAGCTAGGCAGAAAGAGGAACTTCTAATGGCAGGCAGGACACCATCTGACACTACCTTGCAAGCTCTTTTGGCGTATCACCTACACAGCTTTGGAAAATAAGGACTTGAACCCTAGATCCGAAGTCAGTTTTCTGAGGTTTGGATGGTAACTGAGACACTTAAATTGCCTTTCTTCTGGGCTTGCAAAAAGGACTGCCTTGCTTTGGGGATTTTGTTCGGGATGGCAGGTTATAGCTTTATCTTCTCTAGGAGGGCAGGGGCCACAAGCTTTTTCAGGCCACCAGGAAACTGGCCTTTCAGTGGGGGAGATAGAGGAGGTTGCTTCTTCAGTGATGGCCCACAGCTGCTCCCCTGCTTTAAGATGGGATCCTGAAGCCTAGGCTTACATGACTTCTCAAGGAAGTCTGGGTGCATATTTGCACTGCCTGTGTGGAGACAAGCGATTTTCTTCAAGAAAGAATTGTTTCTAACAGGCATATGGGTCTTACCTTCAGGCTCTGGGCTTTTTGTTTTTCCCTCCATGCTGTGGTGCTATGTGTGTGTTGGAGGGGCTAGTGACACAAGGAAACCAGTGCAGCAGCCATAATAATAACAATAATGCAATTAAGTTCTGCTCAACTGGGATTGCATTTTTTTGCATGAGCTTTCAGTTACCCTGCTGATTAATAACACATGGTATGAATTAATCTTTAGAAAAATGATGTCCTTTTATTAACATGGTGAATTGTGTTCCCATTAAGTCTAGCAGCCACGGTTAGTGTGTGGACTTTTATGATTGTACATCACAGACTCCTTGGGGTGGCGGTTGTTTGTTGTGGCTACTTTTCCTCTACTGTGCGTCACATACAGTTCTGGGTGCAGTTCTTTTAAGTTGTTTACAATATTCTGTGCTACTCAATCAAATAAACAACTAAAATAAAAAAACCCATCAAAATCCCTGGCTGACCTTTTTTTTTTTTTTTGAATAGAGACAAAGATTTTGGGATCTCAGCTTGTTGACCCTTGTTAGGAGCTCACTTAAACCAGTGATGTTTACTCTTCCATCTGATCTCCATTTGCTCTGGGATGATTTATGAGTGGAGTCAAAGGAAACCTTTCCAAATATTCAGTATCATGTGTTGACTTACTTTGTGTTCAGTTTTTTTGTGGTGCTATATACTCAACACTCAACTTTGTCTTTCTTTGCTCTTCATGAATTGACTGGGAATTAGTTACAACCATTTCTTGAAATTAAGCTTGAAAGGTAAGTTTAGTTGGCAGTTATTTAGTTGGCAGGTATTGTGTTATGTGGAAGAATTCACTCCCCTTACAGTGGGCATTATCTTTGCACTAGCAGTATTAGCTCTTTTCCCTCCTCTTTTTGCCTTTTTTTAAAAAAGTGTTTTATTTATTTATTTTTTTGGGTCTGGTTGTGGGGACTGAACTCTGGGCCTGGGCACTGTCCCTCAGCTCTTCAGCTCAAGGCTAGCACTCTACCACTTGAGCTACAGTGCCACTTCCGGCTTTTTTCTTTTTGCTTATGTGGTGCTGAGGAATCGAACCCAGGGCCTCAGGCATGCAAGGCAAGCACTCTACCACTGAGCCACCTTCTCAGCCCTTTGCTTTTTTTTTTTTTTTTTTTGACAGAGTCTTGGTTTATAGCCCAGGCTGGCCTTGAACTCAAAATCCTGCCATGCTGGATTAAAAGCATGGGCCACCATGCCATGCTGTTTTTTTTTTTTTCTTATATAATAAAGATCGCATGTGGGTTTCAGGAGGAAAACTAGATGATAATATTGTGCTGAAAAGTGTACAAGCACCTCATTGTAAGTATAACTTACATCAATAATGAATGTGCCATGTTAGGCTAGGAAAACAATTCCTTCCAACATCCAGCTGTAGAATATTTAAAGGCTTAAAAAGGGAGGAGTAAATAAAAATTAAAGTGATAGTTCATCTTATTTTCTGTTAGTAATTCCTTAATAGAGCAAAAACCTAGAGCATTGGTAGAGCATTGACTGTATCTCCTACCCTCAACAGGTCATATGTGGTAAATTGTAGAAATCTAAGAAAAATAGTTAGTGGTTATGGATGGGAAGAACATAGGAGAGTACAAAAGACAGTCACTGAAATAAGATGAGAGGAGAGCTGAACTTTCTTTCTTTCTTTTTTTTTTGGGTCCATCATAGGGCCTGAACTCTGTGCTTGGGTGCTGTCCTTCAGCTCTTCAGCTCAAGGCTACCACATGAGCCACAGCGCCACTTAGGCTTTTTCTGCTTATGTGGTCCTGAGGAATCGAACCCAGGGCCTCATGTATGCAAGGCAAGCACTCTACCACTGAGCCACCTTCCTAGCCTGAGAGATAAGCTTTTAAAATTTCCTGTGAATTATTACTAGTACAATTGGATCCTTAGTTTACTCCTTATGAGGAAAACCTCCTTCCTTTACCCTATTTTCAGTATTGCTATAATAATAGTTGGAAAGTTATGTTTATTTAAGGAAAAAAAGATTACTGACTCAATGTATACATTTAACCATTTGGATCTCTTGAACCGTCCTTTTCTGGTTGTTATAAGGTGATATGTTATAAGGTGTATGTATGTATGCACACACATGTGATATTTCTGTTATGCTCATCACTTGAAGTGTCTCATACATGATAAGTTTGTTGCATTTACTTTAATCTTTGTTCCTTTGGAAAATGTGTGTGTGTGTGTGTGTGTGTGTGTGTGTGTGTGTGTGTGTGTGTGTGTGTGTGTGTGTATGTATTTGTAGTTAACATTAGCCTGGGTTTTTTTGAGTCATACACATTTATGATTACATAGCCATGAGGCTTTCCAAAGTGTTTCTTTAACATTGTCTAAT
Organism: Dipodomys merriami; assembly: GCF_024711535.1. Lineage (NCBI taxonomy): Eukaryota > Metazoa > Chordata > Mammalia > Rodentia > Heteromyidae > Dipodomys > Dipodomys merriami. The sequence continues at coordinate 60,785,751 of NW_027202270.1, read as the reverse complement.
GACGGATTGCAAACACACAGATCCCCCCTTGTTTTTCATTTTCAAATGTGATGCCATGAGGGTGAGTCTTGGTGGGTGCTGTAAACAGCTATGGTTTTTGTCTGTGGATACTTCGACACTCTACGTATCGTTTACTAGCTTTTAGTCACTAATGGTAAAGTATGTGTGCAACATAAAATATAAGTTCTCCAGTTCTTGGTTGGGGAGCTCTTCTTAGAATTCTTCTTTGAACAGCTAGGTAAAGGCTAACTTTCAGTATCAACATAATTTAAGTATCAATACCACACAAGCAGATACAAAAGATAGATTAGGAAATAACGGTGTAGGACAATATTATCTCATGTTTGATATGGAGAACTGGTTTAGTAGCTCATTGAATCAATTTTCTTTTGATTTTTTCTTTTTATTTGCACTAAATGAATATAGTTATTTTGCCTTGGGAAGGAGTAGGAGCACTTTGAGGCAGCCCCTTGTTAGCAAGACTTATACTTACTTGCCCTCACCAAATCTTATTGGTAACTCCAGCCATCAGTAGCATGAATGCCTAAGTAATGATTACTTCTGTGGCCTGGAGTCATCTGGTTATTAAATAACCAGTCTGGGATATTAACTAGATTTGAATCTCTTTCCTTACTCTCTCCTGCCTTCCTTCATTATATTACATTTTCCCAAACTTACAATTGAGGGTATAAAAAGAAAAGGGCTTGGGATCATGGTAAAAAAAATTCCTAAATCTGATAAATGCAAGTTTCAGATTGTATATAGTTGTAGAAATTTCTCTGAAGTGATTGAAATGAGATGTATTTGATATTTATCTTTAGATGTCAAACCTTTTGCATCAGCATGGAGTTGAATATAAATGTGATTCAAAAGTGTACTCTTTAGTTTTTCTTTTTAGGGGCAGATTTGAAATGCCTTGATTGGAAAGTTTAGGATTAGGTTTAGCAAACCAGGGCAAGAGACAGCTTTTCAGTAGACTGCATACACTTCCAGTGTAATTACCTGTGAAAGGGACAAGGAAGGTCAAGTTGTAAAAGGTTTGTTTCCCACTTTTCACCACTTCATGGGGAGCACTTGCCATGAGATCTGTTGAGCAGATGGATGGGTGGGAGTGTAGTGAGGCCATCACATGCTGCTGATTTGTTTTCTCACATCCTTTCTCTTGCTGTCAGGGAAAGAGAGCTGGAAGGGGGGTTGGGTATTGACACTTTGAACTGTCACAATTTCACTCTGCATAAGTTTTTTTTTTTTTTCCCTCCAGAGTGGAAATGGATACATAAGGCTATGTATATCATCATTGTCAGCATACGTTTTTCCTTCTAATATGACCAGTAAGAACTGTGAAGATATATTTGAGTACTTGAAATAGAAGTTGATCAGATTGTATACTCTCAATACAAATATTTGGCTCTGGTGAGAGACTGACAGCAAGGTAAACATGTTATTGAGGAGAAAAATGTGCATGCCTTTAAATCCCTCAGAAGAAGAAGACTTGTTTTTTTTTTTTTTTTTGGTTGGTTGTTTGTTTGGCTTGAACTCTGGGCTGGCCTGGGCTCTGTCCTTCAGCTCTTCAGCTCAAGGTTAGTGCCCTACCACTTGAGCCACAGTGTTACTTCCGTTTCCGTTTTTCTGGTGGTTTTTTTGGAGATAGTCTTACAGACTTTCTTGCCTGGGCTGGCTTTGAACCGCAGTCCTCAGATCTCAGCCTTCTAAGTAGCTAGGATTACAGGCGTGAGCCACTGGTGCCCAGCAGGAAGACTTATTTTTACCTGATGGCCTCTAACCTACTGACTAGGAATCAGGAGACCTTGATTTTAGAATCTTACCTGCTACACCAGCTTGGGCAAGTTAAACTCCTTTCCCTGGCCCTTTGTTTTCTTTATTTGTGTATAGGAATTAAATTTGGCACAGTTCTGAGGGTAGTTGTCAGATCATAGTGTAAAACTTGTGGTATAGAACCTAATACATTGTGATTCATTGGTCAAGTTTTTGTTGTGTATGTCCATGTTCTGTGTGGTCTAGAGAGTGGAATTCCCTAGCGTCACTGAAAATCCTGTAATGGAGAGGTAGTTTAACAGACTTGTCAAAAAATGCATGAGTTCTCTGTCAGAGACAGAGCTATGTGAAAATACTGGAGACAGAAGATCCTTTCCACTGCAAGATGCAACAAGTGAATTATTGACTCAAAAGATGCTCTTCTGAATCTGTCATGTTTGCAGCAGGTTGAGATGACTCTCTAGCATGTGTAAGTAGAAGAGGATCTTTTCCTAGGTACCAAGAGGAAACAAAGTAACTTTAGGCTCATGTGCTAGAATTTAATTTCCTGAATGACTTGGTCATTTAAGGTGTGACAGTTGTCCAGAAGGGACCAATACAAGAAGCACTGCTTATAGATGATTGTCTTTCCTTTGGCAAGAGGGTGTTGTTACCTAGAATCCTTTTCAGGACAAAACAGTGAACCCTTGTACAAGAAAAGATTGGGAGAGTTTAGGAGGGAAGGTGAGAAACAAGCAATGCTGCCACTTGACAGAAGCCCTCTTGTAGAGTAGCTTTCATTCAGTCCCTCAATGACAAGAAGTGTGTCCCCAGACTTTGGGATCATGATTTCTGAAGAGAGGCTTCACGTAATCTTTAGCTTTTTACTATTTTAATAGTAGAGGCAGAGATAGGTCATCCATTGTGTTCCCATTAAAATTCTATAGGGAGAACTGCTTCTCCTTTCCCCAGTCACCCTGCCCTCTTGGCCAGAAGGGACTAAAGTTTTCAACTTAAATAACAGATTCAGAAGCAATGCTGGCAGTGGATTGTGGGGCCAGGATGGTGGGGAATCCCCAAGTGTGTAAATACCAAGTTCTCACTTGGTGATATGATGGTATTGGATGTCACAAACAGATGTATACTTTCTTTTGCTCGCTCTTTCCTTCCTTGCTTGCTTGCAGCATGAGCCACCAGCACCCAGCTGCTTGTCACACTCTTGAAAAAACGAATTGGCAAACATTAGTGTCCTCATACAGTTTATTGTTTTTAGGACAAACTTTCTGTAGTTTTTGTGATCCCTTGTCACATCTTCCATGTCCTTGTGTAGTTTGCAGTTGGCTGGTGACTCTTTTGCATGTAACCTTAGTGCACTTTTACTTTATGAAGAAGCTCTGTTAAATATCAGCCCCTATATTCATTGTTACAGATGCTAAAATCTCAGAGCCTGAAGATCTGTTCTCTCAGGAAAATTAGGACAACTTTCTTTCTTTCTTTTTTCCTTTTTCTTTTTTTGCCAGTCCTGGGACTTGAATGTAAGCCTGGGCACTGTCCCTGAGTCTCCCTGTGCTCAAGGCTAATGCTCTACCACTTGAGCCACAGCACCACTTCTGGCCTTTTCTGTTTATGTGGTACTGAGGAATGACACTCAGGGCTTCATGCATGCATACTAGGCAAGCATTCTACCACTAAACCACATTCCCAGCTACAACTTTCCTTTTTAGCATAATGGCTCTCAAGGGTCATCTCTCTTGACCAATTTCTATGGCATAGAGGTCATAAATGGTGTCCGTTGTCTGACTTCTAGCATACTTGGTTTTGGAAAAAATATCACATACATTTTTGGGCAGATATCTGCATCTTTGGGATACTAAGCTGTCACAAAACTAGGCCTGAAAAGTGTTCATTAGTTTCAAGTCTTGTTTGCTTAGGGAATTTTCTTTCCTTGTTTTTTCTTTCTTTAAGACACTTTGGTAAAACACCTTATTTAAGGTAGGATGAAGAAGGAACTGAAAAGTTAAATAAAGCTAGTTTTTGATCTTGGTGTATATATATACACACATACATTTATACATATGTGTATACAGACATATACATATATGTATGCAGTGGAGTTTAAACCCACTTTTGGTAGGCAGATACTAAAAGCTCCATATAAGACTTGGCTGTACATACAGGCTTAGTTGAGAGTTATTCTGCTAGAAAGAAAGCTTTTCCATTTTGCCTCAAAAATTAAGCATACACATGAAAACTAGTGAAAAAATAAGATGATGAGTGCAATAGGAAAGTGATTGTTCAAAAAATGAGAAAATTTGGTCAACTTAGGAAAAGTTGAGAATAGTTTAAAAAATTCATGTGCTTGATTCAAGAATAACAGTGTTGAGAAAGAAGAATCAAAACCTGCAGAATGGTAGACTTAGTTAACTAAGAACCACCAAATTACAGAAATGAAGATTTACAGAGACAGTACTATATATTACAATTTAAGATTGAGCAGTGACCCTGAGTTGTCCTTCTGGCTTAGAGCAGTAATAGATCCATTGTAGTTTTGCTTGGGTCTCTATTCTACAGCCTAATTGTTTGTTGGTTCAATGCAGGCCTTTTGCTTTGATCTCTGGTCTTACCACTTACAAAGACTTGATGAGCTTGGCTTCCTGGAGTGAAATTCAAATACACTTGTGAAATGTAAACAACATTCATTTATTAAGAATCCTATAATCAAGGCAAATTGGCATGCTTCTATAAGCAATTAGCTTTGGGAATAGAAAGATAAATAGGATACTAGGTCAAGAATGAGCTGATTGTTCTCAGTGTCAGACTCTAGTTACTCCTTTATGAGTTAAAACATAAGCAAATAGACATTCCTCCTATTCATAATCTTTAGCATTGTGGCCTTAGGTTTGAGGGCAGCATATGTAGTTTTCTACAACAGAGAGAATAGAAGCAACTAGTGTTTTATATTCATCTAAAATACAAATCTTTCAAAGAAATGTATGTAGGAGATTTATGAACAGATAACGTTTTCTAGTAATTGGAAACAGGGAAACAAGCTAATGGTGTTTTGATTTTTTGGGGGGGAAAGGGATCAGGGTCTTTAACCTGGAGCCTTTTATCTTAGCCTCTTGATGGCTGGAATTATAGGCATTTGCCACTGTACATGCTCCATAATGGGTTTCATTTTGATGTCAAAGGTAAAGATGATGAGTATAATGGCATCTGCAGTTCTTGAACCATGTTTTTTTGTTTGTTTATAATGATAACTAACAGTAAAATTTCAGTAGTTGGATATATCACTATCAGATGTATCAGGGTAGCACTCAGTTTGTACAGTGAATTGAATCCCACCACATATCTTGTGAAATCTTGGGAGCAGAATGCAGAGGGTATGGGTCAGGTGAACAGTTTCATCAGCTTTGTCTCTTTTCCTGTAATGGGAAGCTTTGCCATTCTTTTTGAGAAAGCCTTTTCTGTTAGATAACAGTTGAGCATTTTGACTCATCAGAGTTCATTATTCCAAAAGACTTCCTACTAGTCAATCTGGAAAGCCAGTTTAGTCCTAATATTTTGGGGCTAGGATGCCATTAACTTGGCAGTGGTGATTCCCTGGGATTTGCAACAAAATCAGTCTATTGCCAGCTAACTATGGCATCCAGATGTAAACTTGAGGAAACTGTTTAGAACTGTGTGTGGCTTCCCAGGTTTGTAGAGTTTTCCAGTTACCATTCTTGAGTCTTCTCTAATATTTTCAATAGTAGAATGCTTGAATCTCAAGGTAGACTTTTTGCAAAGTTTGTTGGCTCAGAAATTCCATACCATTTAGGAATTACCACCCTCCCCCAATCATTTAATGAAGTAGTTCTTTCCCCCATCCCCTTGAGGTTCAGGCTGGGATTTGAGATACACTTGTTTGTCCAGTGCTGTACCATTTGAGTCACTCAAAAATAACTATATTTTAAAATTTTGTTTTTATTTTTTTGTCAGTTGAGGGCATATCACTCCTTCCCTCACTGTCTACCAGTTTTTCTCTCCCATTCCCATCAACAAGTTGAATAGTTCATTTTCAACATAGTCCTCCATGCATTGGTTATTTTTGAGATAGGGTCTTGCTTTATGCCTCACTGGCTTGAACTGAGAACCTCATATTAATGCTTCCTTTTGTTGCTGAAATGGCAGGTATGCTTTACTTTCACCAGCCATTGCATTTCTGCTGTAGCTTGGGATGACGTGTTTGTGCTACCATGCCTACCCATAGGTTGGGAAATGTAAACAAACATTTTTGCCTACACTCACCTCTAATCTCTTACTGAGATTCCCAGATTTCCTCCTCCATAATAACTAGGCAGACTTGTGCCACTGCTCAGACTAATGTAATTCTTTAGTTAGATACTTGTTATTATTATTGTGTTGTTGGTCATGGTGCTTGAACTCTGGGCCTGGGTGCTATTCATCAGCTCTTCAGCTCAAGGCTAGGGCTCTATCACTTGAGCCACAGCACCACTGCTGGCTTTTTCTGTATACGTGGTGCTGAGGAATTGAACCCAGGGCTTCATGTATGCAAGGTAAGCACTCTACCACTGAGCCACCTTCCCAGCCCCTAATACTTACATTTTATTTTAGCTCAATAATACCAGAAGTCCAAGTTTAGTTCCCTTTTGAGTTTTCTGTTGATAATGAAGAAATGTTAAACAATTGCTTTTTTTTTTTTTTTTGTTCTGGACTAGGCCCTGGTGGCTCACACCTGTCATTGTAGCTACTCAGGAGCAAAAAAACTCAGGGACAGTGTTCAGACCCTGAATTCAAGCCTCATGACTGACTCCCCCCGCCCCCCAATTCTTTAGAATGACATTACTTAATCATCCATTAAAAAAAAAATCTCTTTTAGACTGAGTATACTGTGGTAACTGGTGCTCAGATGAGGAGATAGAATCTCACCCTCACAAATGCTCCTCAGACGTGGTTAGACTTGGCTCCTTGCCTCTCCAGCTGCAGTCTCTCACCTGCTGTACCTTTTTAGTGGTCGTGCTTAGGTGGAGGAGAGTAGGCCACAGGATTATGCCTGTGGTTGGATTCTAAATGCTTCTAACCATGAGGTTTCCACCACTTCCTTTAAGAGATTTCCCCAGTGCAACATTAGGCAGTGTTGATGTACAGTGTCTTCCTGATGCTGTTAAATGCCACCATTCTCACCACTGATTACCTTAATGCTATTGGTGCTAATGTGTATAGTACCTTGTTTTTCATAAAACTGAAGACATTTTGATTTGTGTTCCTAGAATTAAGTGTGAGTGTGTATGTGGGGGAGATTTTTCACACTGAAAATGAACATTTGCAGTTTGGGGTAGCAGTCTTTGCAGTTAAGTACTCACAAGTTACAGATTTTGTATTTTGTCTCTCTACTCATCATCCTGGCCATTTAGCTTTCCCTGTCTTCCTTGATGGCTGTTAAAATATTAAACGATACAAAACAGTCAATTTTATCTTGTGCTATTTCTCCTCCAGAGCCCTATTCTGTTATTTCAATTTGAGGGTCCTTTGGCCATCCATGTTAATATTAAGTTTACCCTCCTTACTCCACTGTTAACTACTGAGTCCTGCTCAATCTTCTTGGCAAAGTGATCATGGTTGGGTAGACCTGTGTCCTCTTGTTTTTCCTTACAGGACCCTGACTTGAAACTTGCTTTTGTTTTTGTCCCAGAACAGGCCTACACTTCCCTCCTTTATAATTTTTCTCACAGTGTTTCTCCTACATAAAATAGCTTCTCTGCTTCCTAAATCTATATCCAGCCTTCAACTTTCTTATGAAATCCTACCTAGTGACTGTTCAGGCCCACATCAGCTTGAAGAAGGTAGGAAAGCCAACTCCCCTTACTTTGATCTCTTTATTGTATGAATTAGCTTCCTGACTCTCAAAGCACTTGATTATATATCACTCGTGTGTTGTGACTATAAACTAAGGAGATGCTTGTGTGTACAGTTTTGTAGTTGCTTTTTGTCATCTCAGCCATCTGTTTACGTCTTTGTTTTGTCTGCAACTTCACTCTGCTAGCTCCTGGAAAACCAGGGTAGTGGCTGCTTCTCCAGCATGGGGTATGGCCCAGGGAGGGTCTCCACTGAACATAGCTGGTGATTAGAGAATTCCAGTAGCTGCTTGAGAAGCTGTTGAACAGACCACTTGTGGCTGTTAATTGCACACAATTTGTCTTTGTGTTGAAATTATGCTCTCACACATTCGTACTTATCTTGGTATTTTCCATATCACTTCATTATAGTTGGTGCCCATGAAAACTGAATGGTCAGAGATAACAAGTTGGCATCATGCTCCTCTTGATTCCTTAGAGAATCAGTTTCTTTAAAGCCAGATTTGGTGTGCCATGATGTCACCAAGTGAGTAGATAGGATAGTGGTTCAGACCTTCTTAAAGTAACTCCCTCTTCATGGTATCTTTATTTGGAATAAAGCAGGTTTAAAAGCAGCATTCCTTAGTTTGACATTTTAGTGCTTTGCTGTTTAAAGAGCTTTACATTGTCATTTGTGGTTGTAAAGATTTTTTTTAAGAAATGAGGTAAATAGGGCATGAAAGTATGTGGCTTGAAGTTATAGAAGAAAGCAGCGAAGCTTGTGATCCAGTTTTATGTCTTTGCACTAAAACTCCAGGGAGCCTTTCACTGTAGAATAAGGTGATGTTTATGAGCTTTCTCAAGTCATTAGATGCTTTATAAAGCGTTATCTCTGGTGTTCTTAACAACTTCCCAGGAAGGTGGTGCCTTTCTTTAACTAATGAGACTGTGGCACCAATACCCAGTAATGGAAGCTAGATTTTGTTGTTTTGTATTTTGAGACAAGGCCTCACCATGTAGTCCAGGCTGGCTTCAAACTTGGAATCCTCCTGCTTTAGGTTCTGGGGTGCTAGAATTATAGGTGGGTGTACCATACTTGGCTTGGAGGCAGGAACTGAATCCTAGGACTGTCTGATGAGAAAGCCTGCTGCTTTCTATTATATGACAGTTTTTTTTTGGAGGTGTGGTGGTGGTGGGCTGAATTAACTATACAATGTCATTAAATGTATGCTTGCTCAGTCTTTGTATGCGTTCTAGACTAAGTTAATTATTTCTATACAATGGCTACTTCATGTCTGTACAGAGTTCAGCTTGTGTTATGAGCTGCACAATCTTACCTTGCTCTCAGGGGCTCATGATGCAGCTAGGAAAACAAAGAACACAAAGAAGAAAAAAAAAAACAACAAAACCTCAGGCAGCTGCATAATCAGTGCAGTTGCAGATGGACCCAGCTCAAAGGCTCAGAGAGAACATGCTGTGCTGGGCTCTGAGCATTCAGGAAAGGTTTCCTGGGAATAGGAAGTAGCAAACAGACTAGTGAGATTCCTGTGCAGTCCATTCACTGCTACCCAACATTTTTCATTCCACACTGTTCGGTTTCATTCATTAGACACTGCTTAAGAAAAGCTTGTGCTTTATAATCGAACAGTCCAGTATTTTTTGAGTGCTTTCTGTGTGCCAGGCAGTGTTGTGGGCACTGGAGGATACAGAAGAAGGCAGACCGATGGATTGCTTTCAAGTGAGAGGAGGCTGGGGGAGCCAGATACAAAAGGATGCACGGGTGCATTAATGGGACTGTTGAGATTATGGGAAGTTAGAAGGAAAATAAAATAGGTTGATGTGAGATGATGTGGTCTTCCCTAAGATACAAGTGATAAGGACCAGACAGCTCTTGTATTCTGATCAGGAGGATCTTCAGGCTGAAAGAATATTGGGACCGAGATTTGTTTCCCCCCTGCTGGCTGAAGAGACTGAGGCTTCCAGGATGCTGGAGCAAGTGAACAGCATGGGGTGTGCTCTCAGCCCAATGGGCTTCAGACCTTGTAAGCCTGTGGGGAAACTTCAAGTTAGATGCTCTCAAATGTGTTCCCTTGACAGTCCTAACTGCTGTTGCTTATAAGTGATTTGTGTAGTCACAGTTCTGCCTTGGGTTAAATTTGTTAAAAGAAATAATACTTTTCATGTTTATCATTGTTCTGGATGTGTGGAATGTGTGGTTTGGGAATGCTGATTAGTGTAAATGGCCTGTGCAAGGCCTCTCTTTAAAATAAATGGCTAGATTCTCTGTTGAAGCCATCTGTGAACCTGAGACAGGCAAGGCAAGAAGAAATTACTTTATTACTATTAGTGGCTCAGATTCTTTCCCTCTTTCTTTAAAAAAATTTTTCCTTCTTTAAGAAAGTTTCCACTGTAAAATGATTTAAAGGACATACAATAATTTTATACAGAGATTTGATTCTGGTGTTAAAAATAAAAGTTGTGTGTATTTAAAATATCCCTAATATCCTGTAAGTAGGCCACAAAAGTACAGTATACATAATTTGTATTAAACTCTAGAAAGTAATTTTTTCTTTTTCATGTTCAGTGTTTAAACTCAGGGCATTTAACTTGCTAGGCTGGTGTACTCTCTCCTGAGCCATGCCCCAGCCCTTAAGAAAGTAATTCTTAATGTATTTTAAAGTTTGAGAGCCTTTGATCTCCACTAAAGGAGAAACTACAGAAGTCCATGTGCACCTCTCTGGACATTCCAGTCATTCTGAGAAGCGACTCTCGAACCTCCAGCAATGACTGGTGAATGGTAGGTGGGAGATTCTAAGACATTATTGCTTGCTGGTAGAGTTAGACCATTCAGTATCACAGCATTGCCATGTGTCCCTGTGCGGATTTTAAAGTAGCCGTCTAGTGTGTTTAAATGTGGGTTTGATGCATGAACAGTGATAATACAACATAGGTTATTACTATGTGTTTTTTTCTTTTTAAATTTTCAACACTGCTGCCTCAGCCTATTGAGTGCTAGAATTACAGGTGTGAACCACCACACTCAACATAAGAATTTCTGTGAGTGTACATGGGAAAGTATGGGTGTATCAAACATGAATTTGTGTGTATGAGTGTGTGTATATACCAACAAACTCAGGGATGTGCAGACTAACCATGTATGTCAATACTGTATTGTATCTCAGGCTTGTCCATTTTTTGGATTACTTCAGTAAACATGAAAGGTAGTTCAGGAAACCTGAAAGGTAGGTAGGCATCCCCCTTTCGTATATGAGAAACCCAGGATTAGAAAGTTAAGGAAATGGAGCGAGGATATACATCTCTAGTGGATATTTGAGCTGAAAATCGTAAATCTGTCAACTTAGAAAGCAATGTTCCTTGAAAGGAGTATTCAAAAAATATAAACATATAGTTTATAATTACATAAACTAAACATGGTACAAATATAATCAATATAATTCAACAGAAATAGAAATTTCTTTTTTTTTTTTTTTTGTCTGTTGCGGGGCCTGAACTCTGGGCCTGGGCACTGTCCCTTAACTCTTCAGCTCAAGGCTAGCTCTCTACCACTTGAGCCACAGTTCCACTTCTGGGGCTTTTTTTGCTTATGTGGTACTGAGGAATCAAACCCAGGGCCTCATACATGCAAGGCAAGCACTCTACCATTGAGCTACCTTCCCAGCTCCATAAATAGACATTTCTATGATAGTAAATACAGAATCTTTTCAGCTTATATTATTTTGTTTTTATATGTCTACATTCAACAGTAATTATTTTATTTATTTTTATTTTTGTTTGTCATAGGGCTTGAACTCAGGGCCTTGTTGCTCTCCCTGAGCTTTATTGCTGAGGGCTGGCACTCTACTACTTGAGCCACAGTGTCACCTCTGGTTTTCTGTTTTTTTGTTTTTTGTTTTTGGTCAGTCATGGGGCTTGAACTCTGGGCCTGGGCGCTATCCTTCAGCTCTTCAGCTCAAGGCGAGCGCTCTACCACTTGAGCTACAGCGCCACTTCCACCTCTGGTTTTCTGGTAGTTAATTGGAGATAAGAGTCTCACAGACTTTCCTGCTTGGGCTTGCTTCAACTGGTGATCCTCAGATCTCAGCCTCCTGAGTAGCTAGTATTACAAGCATAAGCCACCAGTGCCTGCCTTAATATATTCTTAAAAAAACCCCCAAAACTAAAGATAAAATAAGAGCTGAATGAATAAGCCACTCACTGTTCACTGTTGAAATAGTAATGGCTGAATAAGCTTATGATCAAATTAGCTTTTTTCTAGTAATAGTTGTCCTCTGAGGGCATTCTCAGGCTGGGTCAGACAACTGTCTCTGAAGCATTGTTTTTCTAATTGTTCCTAGCAAAAGAGCAGTGTTGTTACAGCTTGAAGGCTGTGTAGTAAGCCTCTGGCTTAGCCCACAGTGATAATTCATAGACGTGGACTTCCTTGCGAGAAGAATAAACATTATTTTCTTGTATTGTTTCCCTTTTGTTATTATGGGGATTGATTATTATAAAAATATCAAATGCCATGTAATTAAAAAAATTTAGTCAACCAATGTTCTGTCTGGGTGTTTACACCAAACAAAGCATTGCTAATATGCAGGGAAATGCAGGTGACTAGAGCATCCTTCCTGCCTTTAAAGTATGAACTGGCTAGTGGAGTAGAGATGCTTGAAAATAGAGATGATAGGAGTTTATGTATCTACCTATCTACATCTATCTCACATTTGCTCCACAGGTACTCTACCACTTGAGCTATATACCTCCAGCCAGTGATTTTTGCCAGTTATTTTCAAGGTGGAGTCTCATGAACTTGTAGATCTTTTGGATCTCATCCTCCTGAATAGCCAGGATTATAGTCAGAACAACTGGAACATGGCTGATAGAATATTTAAAGGCATTTCTCATTTATGTATGTAAGATAGAAAACATGGTGAAGTTAAAGTTAAAGTTTCATGACAACTTGGCTGAAAGTGTAGTACGTGATATATAAAGTAAATTTTGCTCTGTGCCTGTGTTCGTGTCTGTGCAGATAGCTTGGAAGAATCTGGTAAAAAAAAAAATCCTAATACTAGAGTCATCCTTTCATGTGGAGGAGGATTCTGTCTCAAATTGTTACTACTGTAGGTTTCAAACATCAGATACCCAGGCAATGCCTATTCTAGTTTTGCTAGAAAGTTTACAAGTCTTTCCAGCAGAGCTTATTTGCAAGAATTCTGGGTTGGCATTAGACCTTATAGAAGAGCACTTAAAAAGACTTGTCTGAAAAATAAGCTAGTTTATGAACACAGAGTTTGGCATTAATCCTAAATTCACATACAGTGAGTTCATTGACCTCTGCTGGCCTGCTTAGCTGCATGGTCATAAAAGACTATACCTCTTTGGATTATTGTGCATAGAAAATGATGCTGCATAGATTGTGTAGTCAAGTTGTGACACTTAGGTAAATACCTCACACAAAACGGTAGTTCTGATTTCTTTTGACAGTACTAGAGTTTGAACTCAGAGCTTTGTTCTTGCTTGACAGATGTTCTACTATAATTTCTTTTTTGAGCTAGGGTTTCACTAACTTTGTATGGTTTGATTTTGAACTCATGGTGCTTCTCTACCTAGTCTCCTCTCCCACTTTCTATTAGAATTTATTAAAGCCCTAGCTTTAGGGTCTGGACTGTAAATTATACTGGACTCTATTGGCTATTTCATAGGTCACTTTAGTTAAATCTTCAGCCTCACATATGAAGAATAACAAGAGAAACCAGGCCCCAGCATGCCTAGAGTTCAACTGATGGTGGCTTGCATGTGTTATTATTGCCTTAAGATTGCACTTGCTAATCTTCTCCAACATATGAATGTTTCAAAGGTCTGGCTCATGTATATAGCTTCTACTTGGATATATATCTTGATTCGTGTAATATTTTGTGCTATTTAGGAAAAGTCCCTGGTATTTCATTGAGTGTTCCATTTCAGGCTTACTGGAAGTATTAGTGTTGTCATCACTGGAGCAGACAACCACCATGCTCTGTGCAGCACCGTAACCATGAAGCAGATAGTTCCCATGAGAAAGTATATTGAAGTTCATAATCATCTGAGCCTTGAAGAAACTGCTGTTGAAGTTTTGTTTGGCACCAGCTCCATTTTGAGATGGATGGAATCACTTGGATTTTCTTCTTCTGAATTCTGTTAGTGATAAAAACGTGTAACTTGTGTACATCTGGTCTCCTGATTGTGTTAAGAAACACTGGTCAATACGAGCTGCGTTTCATATCAAGAACACAATCGCTCTAGGAAGTGAAGAAAGAAGACCTCAGAAGCTGTCTTCCTCTGTCATCTCTTGCATCTTTTTTTTTTCCCCTAGAATGTTCTATAGCAGTCCTTTTTTTTTTTTAAACTCTGGGCCTGGCCACTGTCCCTGAGCTCTTCATCTCTAAGGCTAGTGCTCTACCACTTAAGCCACAGCCCCACTTCTGGCTGTTTCTGCTAATGGGGTGTTGAGGAATCGAACCCAGGGCCTCATGCATGCAAGGCAAGCACTCTACCACTGAGCCACCTTCCCAGCCCCTATAGCAGTTTAGCAATCTTGCTGAATCACACAGAACTAAATTTAGGAAACAAATTAAGAAACTACCATTGTACAGGAATGAGAGCCTAGAATTTTCCAAAGATAAACTTTTTTTTTCTCACTTTATGATGAGGAAGATTATACATTTTTTTCTCATATGATAAAATGTCACTTTTGCCATAAATTTTGTAGTGGCAATCTACTTTTTTAAGTTAGTGAGATAAAAGGATATTGGATAGCACTGTCAGAATCCTGTGAAGTTAAATTATGTTCTCAGATCCTTGGGGCTTCTTAAAATTATGTGAGCTGAAGCTGTGTGTGTGAATATGTGTGTGTGTGTGTGTGTCCCCTATTTCCATATTGTCAGCCCATTTTGTCAGGCCCCTTGTGCTGTTTATTATAGTCATTAGTCAGCTCAGAATTTCATGAAAAGACATAATAAGCCAACTCTATAAAGGTCCATATGAAAAGGATTATATTATGGTACAAAAACCTTAGCCTGCGTGGACCCCCGTGTCTCATTCTTTTTGGAGCGTTCATTTTGACAGCTTTTTTGCATCACACATCAGTCACAATGCTGGTATTTTTGGCGAGGTGCTAGACTTTACCCTGATGCTCATGATGGTCACTGCCAAGAATGAACAAAGAATTATAAGAGAAACATAACAGCATCACGAACATTTCTTTTTGTCGTTAGCAGAAATAGAGTTGCGAGTGAGATTGTATTTCACTGCCTTAAGAAAATCATGCTTTATTCCAATGAAAATATCCGTGATGTGTTATCCCCAGTCTTTAGCTGGTGTAACTATCTTTCCTGTGGTAGTTTGTAGACAACAGCTTTCCTTTTCAACCATCTCCCCACTTCAGGAATCATTTTTTAGGGTTTAGGTTTTTCTCTTGTCTCAGTAATTGAGCTTGCTTTTGGCATGTTCAATTTTGTGCTGCATGAAGTCCCTTCAGAAGAAACTGCCAGGAACTTCAAAGGTGCAGCAGATACCTAGGGTGGATTGAGAAATGAAAATGTGACCCTTTGTTTCATTCCTTTTCATCTCTTACAAGTATTCTTTCCTTCTGTGTAAACAGATCTTTAATAGTGTAGTCCATCACACTGTTAAATGTGTGATGTAATTTCATGAGGAAATCTTCTTTTGCACAGTTTAATGTGGTACGTGCCATACATGTACTTTGTACAGCATGCACTTAAAAACTGAGAAGTAGTACTAATGTAGATATTCATAGTGAAATTGTCACAACATGACAGAATAATAGGATAAAATATCCCAATGCCAAATGAAATAAAATGTTTTTAGATAGAAACATCCATGTTTCCCTCCCTCCCTCTTCAGAGGAGAATTACCTTGAGTTATTCCTGGGCACATATGTAAAAAATAATTGAGTTGGTTTCTGAATTTGTACAAAGTCCATGTATCCTCTTTAAACATTTGAGAAGGATTTACATTGATACATGTAGTTGTAACGTTTGAATTATGCTTTTTGAATTCATGCAGCACGTTATTTACACATGATTCTTATTATTTGTAGATTCTGGACTTGTGAATTACCCCTCCCCTCCAATCAATATGTATAGCACTTTCACAGGCATTCATGGACCCCAGAGAAATGAGAATTTAGAGTTGCCTGATGTACTCATTCCCAGCTGAGGGCGAACATGTGACTCTCCACTGCCTTATTCCAGCTTGCATGTGCCATAAGGTGGTCTTTACTTTCCACCTAGAGCTGTATAGTTTATATTTGCCCCCCTCCTTTGTTTAAAAAAATTTAAAGACAGAGTCTCGTTATATTTGTAGCTCAGATTGGCCTCAGACTTGAAATCCTCCTCCTTCTACCTCTGAGTTACAGGATTGCACACAAGCACTACCACTTTAATGGCAGAATTACCAGTGGGGGTGTTGATACATTCCTGACACTTTGGAAATGTACTGGGCGGTTGTTTTGTAGAATGTTCCTCAACTTGATTTGAATGATCATCCTCTCAAAATTAGATTCAGCTTGTTTCCTCTTTGGCTGGGGGTGTGTACCACCACACCCAGTGCTCTTGTCATCCATTTCCATGGGAGGCTGAGATTGGGAGGATCCTGGTGCCAGGCCAACCTAGACAAAAAAGTTTGCAAGACTCTATCTCTACTGGTGGGAAGATGAACAAAGTGCCACAAACATCTGTGGTCCTAGCCATGACAGAAACCCTAAAGTAGTCAGGCATATCTTATAGGTACCACACCAGCCTCATGACCATATGGCCCCAATTTCAAACTCCCCAATACTACCAGAAACATGCAAACCAACAGAAACAAAAAAAACTGAACCAACCTCCCTCCTTCCTTCCCTTTCTTCCTTTCATTTTTGCTGGTCCTGGGCCTTGAACTCTGGGCCTGGGCACTGTCCCTATCAATTTCTATGATAAATTTTCTGTGATTAATTGGAGATAAGAGTTTCACTGACTTTTCTGCCCAGGCTGGCTTCAAACTACAACCCTCAGATGTAAGCCTCCTGAGTAGCTAGGATTACAGGTGTGAGCCACTGGCAACTGGCTCCAAGCCCATCCATTGAGTCATTATGTCCCACCACAACCATGGAGTAGGTTTGGAGTAAGAAATTGGAGTAGTTCTCCTGACCTTGCTTATTTGCTCAAATGAACTCATACACAACTTTGCGTTAACGATCTTGTTTTTTGTACTGAGGCTTGCACTCAGGGCTTCTGTGCTTTCACTGACATTCTACTATTTGAGCTACTCCTCCTGTGTGGCTAATTGGAGATAAGAGTCCATGGACTTTTCCTCCTGGCTGGCTTCAGTTATTCTTAGATGTCAGCCTCTTGATTATCTAGGATTACAGATGGGAGCTACCAGTACCTGGCTTCATTTTTTAAGAGCTGTGTCAGTGCTGTTTCTTTGTGTGTACCTCAAAATAATCTTTTTTTTTTCTTCTTGTTGTAGGGCTTGAACTCAGGGTCTGGATGCTGTTCCTGAGTTCTTTTGCTCAAGGCTAGTGCTCTACCACTTTGAGCCACATCTCCACATCTGGTTTTTGAGTGGTTAATTGGAAATAAGAATTTCATGGGAACTTTTCTGCAGAGGCTGGCTTCAAATGGTGAGAGTCTCAGCCTCCTGAGTAGCTAGGATTACAGGCATGAGCCACTGGCCCCGGGCTCCTATGTACCTTAATGTGTTTAAGAAGGAGTTGAGTGGGATTTGAACTAGGTACTCCTGACTCTCTAAGCTCACATTCAACAGCTTTGCTCTCTGTGAAGACACAGATGACACAAGTATCGATAGCTCTGTCTTCACAGAGATACAACGTTGTGAAAGCTGCTATACTTTCTGTATCGTTGTTTTTTTTTTTTTTTTTTTTTGGTCCAGTTGTGGGGCCTGAACTCTGGGCCTGGGTGCTGTCCCTCAGCTCTTCAGCTCAAGGCTAGCACTCTACCACTTGAGCCACAGTGCCACTTCCAGCTTTTTTCTTATGTGGTGCTGAGGAATCGAACTCAGGGCCTCGAGCATACAAGGCAAGTGCTCTACCACTGAGCCACCTTCCCAGCCCCTCGTTGTTGTTTTTTAAAAACACATTGTTCTTGACTTCTTTTAGATGGAAAGATGTATTACATGAAAGTTAATTTCCAGAATTTGTTTGTAATAACATTACTGAAACAGTCTGGTCAGATATCATTTGTATCCTATCATGAAGAGAATTTTTTTCTCTTTAGGCTTGTTCATAATTATTCCTTAGGACTTGCCAATAACAATTGGTTTGTGATTGGGCTAAGATTGGGAACACTTGCTTTAAAAATTTTTGACTGCAGAAGAAACAGTAAAGAATTAAAACTGGGCTGGGAATGTGGCTTAGTGGTAGAACGCTTGCCTAGCATTAATGAAGCCCTGGGTTCGATTAGTACCACATAAATAGAAAAAGCCAGAAGTGGCATTGTGGCTCAAGTGGTAGAGTTCTAGCTTTGAGCAAAAAAGCAGCTCAGGGACAGTGCCCAGGCCCTGAGTTCAAGCTCCAGGACTGGCAAAAGAAAAAATGAAAAAAGAATTAAAACTCAGGAGGGTATTGAGCTTTTCTGGAAAGTGTAACTGGCAAATCAATTTTCTTTTTCCCCTCTACAAAAACTACATTGTAAAGGAAACTTCTAATTCTTCGATAACTTATGCTGTACATCCCTTTAGTTTTGCCTCTGCGTTAAGAATTACATGTTTAAAAAATTGTTTGAAATTTTAGCTTGATATTTTCTTTCCTTTTTTTTTCCTTTTTGCTGGTATTACTATTTAATTCAAGGCCTCAGTGCTTAGTATGCTTCTCATTTGGTACTTGTTAGGTCTGTCCAGGAGAACAGTCCCTTAACCACCCAATTTGTGAAGGACAGCACAGTAACCTTACCAGAAATCACCTGCCCAAATCAGTAATCACCAGTCACTGTCAGTTACCAACTGTGAAGCAACAAAAGGATCCTTGGCTCTGAAGTCCCTTCCATATTTGGATATATCTGGGTAGTAATTCTTATCCATGGGCCTCGGTTCCTCTGTCTGTTTTGACATGGCGCCATGCCTGAGGGATCCCCTGTGCCTTTTGGCCTTGTGGACTCTTGAATCAAGAATTTGACTCTCAGCTGAAGAGACCTCTATTTGACCCGGACGCCTTCCACCTGTTGCTTCCTTCTCTCTACGTCTTCACAGACCCACTCTAGATCCTTATGCTCCCCCTGTGTATCCTAATGGACTTCCTCTGTATCCTTATGGATTCCCTGTATGTCGTCATGGACTCCTTCCCACTGCATTCTTGTGGCCCCCTCTACCTCCTCATGGACTTCTCCCTTCTATGTCCTCACCAGACTTTTCCTTCTGCCATTTGTAGGCCCTCTATAGTGTTTTTCCTTGTTTTGCTGTTTGGTCCCTGCCTCATAAGACTTCTTTTAGATTTCATTCAAAGATGAAATTTCTGCCTTTTACCCCTAAAATCGATGCCTCTTGCCATCAGGAAGCCAGAGAGAGTTGGCGCCCCTTTATGACTGTCAAAAGGCTGGTATGTTAGGTCCACCCGAGAGAATAGTCTTACCAGAAATTGCCTGCCTGAAACTACACATCTATATTTGGTGCAGGTTGGCAGTTTGCTTCTCCCAATAAACTCTCTTCTGCCTTAACCGCATGGTCTTTCATCACTTTACCATGTAAGCCATATCTCCAGATACGTTCTGGTTATTTTGGGGATAGAGTCTCTTGAACATTTTGCTGGGGCTAGCTTTAAATCAGGATCCTTTAAGTCCCAGGCTTGTGGGAGCTTCTGGCTCTGAAGTTGGTACTTTTATAGCTTCATACATGGAACTGCATTCTATATCTGGTATCTGGTACCTGATAAACAGCGCTAAATTATTTTGTTCTAGAAGACCCTCAATGCTTGGAGTTGATTATTTTTTGCTGTTGATTACACTGGGACTCATAGCATTGAGTTTTGTTTTCTTTGCCTAATTGTACTGATGAGGTATGTAGGGGAGCTTCAGATGCCACTTCTATACGGGGTACCTTTTCTCCTTGGATATATTAGTTGTGGAGAAGAGAGCTTGTAGCGAAGGCAAGGACATGCTTCAGCATTTTCAACAAAATCTTCTTTCATGAATTTGTACCAGGTAAATCCATATGCATTAAACATAAATCAGTTCGTGTGTGAGTGTTGCTGGGCATTGAACCCAGGCCCTGTGTATGTTAGGCAAGAAGGCAAGAGCTCTCCCACCAAACTTCATCCCCAGCTCAATAAGATTTCTTTCAGACAGATGTCTAAAGGATGTGCATGGAGTTATTAATGAAAAGGAAATATTGGCAGTTGTGTCTTCAGTCTTTCTTGTGCTGCCTTTGCACAGTGTCATAATGTTAGCAGAGAGCCAGGCTTTTCAACCAAAACATTTGTAAACCATAAAACATATCTTGAGACAATCTAGCACAGCAAGAACAACTTTGGCAGAATTTCTGAAGCAATTCCATGATGAATATTTCCAATAAATTAATGTATTTAGACATGCTTTGGGTTCTTTTCCTGGTAAAATGGTAAATTGTGCAACTAGAGATTAACCCAGATCTTAGAATTAGACTGAGCCTTTGATCTTACCTAAACAAGTTTACTCAATAAAAGATTTCTGTATAGTATCTGAAATAAATCTAGAAAATTTTGTTAGGATTCAGAATTTTTATCCATGCCAAGTAAACTTTGTGAAAAACAGGTTCTTGAGATTTTGAAAAGTGTTTTCTTCCGGCCTTGAAAATTCCTTACAGCACTAATTAGTATTTTTTTTTTTTAATTTTTTTTTTTTGGGTCCGGTTGTGGGGCCTGAACTCTGGGCCTGGGCGCTGTCCTTCAGCTTTTCAGCTCAAGGCTAGAGCTCTACCACTTGAGTCACAGCTCCACTTCCGGCTTTTTTCATTTTGCTTACGTGGTGCTGAGGAATCGAACCCAGGGCCTCAGGCATGCAAGGCAAGCGCTCTACCACTGAGCCATCTTCCCAGCCCCTAATTAGTATTTTTATTAATGTGATTAAGAAATATGGTTTTGTGAACCTACTATGTGCTCAGCCAATAATAAATTATTCACTGAGGATTTCTTTGGTGATATTCTATGGGAGTATCCAGAGATAAAAAGACAAGGTATTTGTATAGTCAATTAAATACTTGCAGTAATTATTGGATGGAAGGTCAGAAGTCATGTAAGCTTTTTGGGGTCAGAGTGTGACAAGAACTTAGAAACTGAAGAATTGTATGGTGGCAGCTGAATTCAGAACTTGGAACTAGAGAGAGGTGGGGAGCAACTTTGGCATTCTAGACAAAGGTGCAATGGTATGGTGTGGAGACTGCTTGTGTGTGTGTGCACACGTGCATGCGTGTGTGTGTGCATGCCTGCTTGCCTGCCATCGAGTTTGAACTTGCCTGCCATCGAGTTTGAACTCAAGGGCTGGGTATTGTCCTTTGAACTCAGGGCTTTGGGTGTTGTCCCTGTGCTTTTGTGATCAAGGCTATGAGCCACAACTCCACTTCTGACATTTTTGGTAGCTAACCAGAGATAAGAGACTCGGGGACTTTCCTACATGAGCTGGCTTCCAGCTCCTCAGTTCTCAGCCTCCTGAGTAGCAAGTATTGCAGGCATGAGTCATGGATGCTTGGGTACTGCTTACGTTTCATGTGGCTAGAACAGAGAGTGATTTATAGAAAAGGCAAAAGAAATTGTGATCACACTTTTAGTAATGTTGGGAGCTATTTTAGGATAGCTTAGAGTGGACATAGACACAATTCAGAAGCCTAATCAGGTCTTTTGCTATTATCTGATAGTGAATACTTGTGGAAATAGACAACTGAGGACTCCACAAGATTGAAAAGCGGGGAGAGCCAAGAGTTGGTTAGAAGAGATAGTAGAGCTAGATTAAAGTTGCTCTGTATTTGGGCCAGGTGTTGCATTGAGACCGTTAGGAAAGTTGTGACTCTTCATCCCAAGAAAAGTGCTACACATGTGAAAATTATTCTCTAATTGCACGAACCCATTCATTGATTCTCAGAGCTCACTGATTTCAGTTGCCAAACCCTTTGTCTATATAGAACAGTAGAGAGAAAAGAGCCAGTAATCAATGTTTATTAGAACCCAGGAATTTAGAGAATGATTGATCTAGTCAATTGACTGGGTCAGTTAGGTCATAGAGGGCAAGCGAGTTCCCTTTTGGAAATACTGAGATTTCTCCATCAGCATACGAACACTGCATTTGCCTGTTAAAATTTATCGAATACATACTCTTCTACAAACTTCACTAATGCTGGAATGGTGCTATGTACTTGACTAGATACAGGATCCAGAAATATATTAATCCTGGTAGAGCTATAGCATCACGTGAAATATGCCCTGGTTTACAGTGCTCTGGGCAGTGGTGTTATTTGGCTTATTCAGTGTTGAGGAGGCTACTCTTTTATTGTGTATTGTCAGTCTTGACTTTAGGCCTTTTATGTTGCTAATTTTTGTGATAATATGACTGTAATTACTGTGATAATGTGTAGCTGCAGTTACTCAGAATGAGGTTGAAAAGACTACATGGTCACATTGAAGAAGGTCCTATTTCTATTCCTTTGCTGCCTTTTGGTGCATTGAAATGTTCCATATTTTAGTTGACTGAGTTCTTAAGCAATAACTTCTGCATCAGAGGCGTCTCTTGGAGAGTCTTGGATCCCCAGGAGTACTGGTTATTTGTAAAACAGGTTGGAAGGGATTGTGAAATTGTGCTGTCTTCCAGGTATATGAGGTCATCTCTTGCTTCCTCTCTGCTCTGTCAAAACCGAACCTCAGGGCTCTAGGAAGCTGACTAAGCATCTGGTTCAAAGAACTTTTGTTCTGTGGTATTAGTTAATATTCAGTGTTGCTTGTGATTTCCATCTTGAACACTTTGATGGGGTAACTTAAAGGATTTGCTTCCTTTGGACTAGTTTCTTCATCCATACCCGTGGAGGTAGCCCACACAGTGCTGTGATGACTCACTGGGTAGCCTGATTGAAGTGTTATTGGCAAATGTGGCTCCTGGATAAGGAGCCTTCACCCTCACTTACCTGGAACTCGTTGGAGGTGCTGATCCTCAGTTCTTGCCCTTAACTGACTGAATACCCATATTACTAAGCTCTCACAAGTGATTCATATGTACATTGATGTCTTTCTTGACTCTAGTTCACCTTCCTACCTTCCTTCCTTCCTTCCTTCCTTCCTTCCTTCCTTCCTTCCTTCCTTCCTTCCTTCCTTCCTTCCTTCCTTTCTTTTTCTTTCTTTCTTTCTTTCTTTCTTTCTTTCTTTCTTTCTTTCTTTCTTTCTTTCTTTCTTTCTTTCTTTCTTTCTTTCGTTCTTTCTTTCTTTCTTTTTTCCTTCCTTCCTTCCTTCCTTCCTTCCTTCCTTCCTTCCTTCCTTCCTTTCTTCCTTCCTTCCTTCCTTCCTTTTCTTTCCTTCCTTCCTTTCTTTCCCTTCCCTTTCCCTCCCTCCCTCCCTCCCTCCCTCCTTCCCTCCCTCCCCCTCTTTTCTCTTCCTCCCTTCCTCCCTCCCTCCCTCCTCCCCCCTCTCTTCCTCCCTCCCTCTCCCTCCCTCTCTTTCTTTCTTTCTTGTTCTGGAGCTTGAACTCAGATACTGAGTACTGTCTCTAGGCTTCTTTTGTCAAGGACAGCACTATACCTCCTGAGCCACAGTGTACTTCTGCTTTTTCTGGTTATGCGGTACTTAGGAATCAAACCCAGGGCTTTATGCATGCTAGCAAGCACTCTACCACTAAGCCACATTCCCAGTCCCTTTTAAAAATTTTTATTTTTTTGTCCTTCATGGGGCTTGAATTCTGGGCCTGGGAGCTGTCCTTGAGCTCTTCAGCACAAAGTGAGTGCTCTACTGCTTGAGC
Organism: Dipodomys merriami; assembly: GCF_024711535.1. NCBI lineage: Eukaryota > Metazoa > Chordata > Mammalia > Rodentia > Heteromyidae > Dipodomys > Dipodomys merriami. Next base: position 60,762,197 of record NW_027202270.1, on the reverse strand, counting down.
CACAGCGCCATTACTGGTTTTTTGGTGGTTAATTGCAGTCTCATGGACTTTCCTGCCTGGTCTGGCTTTGAACCTTGATCCTCAGATCTTAGTCTCCTGAGTAGCAAGGATTACAGGCATGAGCCACTGGGGCACCTAGGTCTAATCCCTCCCCCTTTTTAATATTGTAAAGATATTATACAGAGGGTTACAGTTACATGAGTTAAGGTAATGAGTACATTTTTTATCGAGCATTGTTACCCCCTACTTTGTTTTTCCCCTACCATCCCTTCTCCCTAAAGTTGTAAAGTTCATTTTCAACATAATGTCTTGTACATCTCATTGCTGCAATGGATCAACTATATCCTTATTTCAGCATTTTGTTATTTTCCTTCCCCTCCCCAAATTAGAAAAATGTATATACAAGATGCAGGGTACCAGAATAAAAAACAGTGAAAACAGGGGTTATACCATGGGGGAAGAACATATAAAAGAAACAAAAAAATCACATAGTACATTATAAGTACATTAAAAACAACAGCAACAAAGATAAAACCTCTTGTGTCCTATCTTGGGTAAACCCTTATTTTTTAATTTTTTATTTTAATAATTTTTTATTGTGAGAATGCTGTACAGAGGAGGGGTTACAGTTACATGAGCGAGGTGATGAGTACATTTCTTATCAACCATTGTTGTCTCCTCCTTTGTTTTTCCCATCCCTCCCATCTCCACAACTACATAAACCCTTATTTTTTAAACAAGGAAAATAGAGACTAAATCTACCTTGAGGGAATGTCACACCCCAAAGGACTGACCCTTTCCTATATTTCTGATGGTTGGACAAGGTGACCAAAGGTGGGAGGGGGAAGAGAATGGAGGGAGCCAGATTAAGAAAGCTGAGGAACTTCCAAAGGGTGAAGATACGTTTGCAGTTGATGACTGTTTCTATAAATATTTGTTTTAGGGATATAAGGTACAAGTCCTTGAAAAATTAACGTGTTTTTCTCCTGACTTTAGAATGTGAGGATTTTATCCATCTCTTGCTTATATAAATAGTTTAATTTTAATGGGAAAAAAGCTACAAAACGATGTCTTCTTTAGCATGGGTTTAGTCTGGTCACTTTTCAGTTTGGTGCATTTCAGCTATAAATAAACCATGCCATCATTTTCTTCAATAAAATAAGCGATGCTCAGAAGACAATATTTTGGAAATGAACTATACAACTTGGGGGAGTGTTGGGGGGTTGGAAAGTTGGAGAAAAATGAAGGCGTAACGAGTTCAACAAGAAATACACTCACTACCTTATGTATGTAACTGTAACCCCTCTACATCACAATAAAATTGAATAAAATTAAATTGACAATAAAATTAAATAAAGAAAATAATTGCTGACACTAGTTCTTGTGACTCTTGGAGTTGAATTTCATAAATAATATTATTTGTTATAGGAAGGTGATATCTGTTCTTGCTTGATTTAAAATAATTTAGTTAAAAAATTAGCATTAAACCTTACTCTAACTACTGTAAAAAAAAAAAAGGGAGAGTAATGTCTGCAGTGTCTTTTAAAATAATTGTTTGGATCTTGTCCCTTTCCTCCTTTAAAAAAGAAACAAAACAAAACAATTTTTTTTTGTTGTTGTTGTTGCTTGTGGGGCTTGAACTCAGAGTGCTGTCCCTGAGCTTTTTCTCTCAAAGCTAGAGCTCTAAGCACTTTGAGCACAAAGCCACTTCTGCTTCTCTGGTGGTTAACTGGAGATAAAGGTATCAAGGACTTTCTGCCTAGGCTGGCTTTGAACTGATCTGAACTCAGATTACAGCCTACTGAGTAGGATTACAGGTGTGAGCCATGGCACCCCGCAGTTATTTATTTAGTTAGTTTCTTTTTTTGTTTTTAAGTAGAATTTTTGTTTGGGTAGTTCCAAAACATAAAAAAGTTGGATAAATATGTTGGCATGTTTTCTGTCACATGGTCACAAACTGTTAATTTACAAATTGGTTCCTCTTACATTTACTTGGGACTATATACTCAGCCTTAACTGGCTTGGTTGAAATTTAATGAATGTGAAATGTTTCTTTATCTTAAGTCTACATTAGTACTTTTTTAAGCCATGTGACTGACTGGCAAATAAGCCTTAAACTCAGTATACTTATAATCCACTTACCTTAAAAGGTGTACAGTCATGTACAGTTGTTTTTGATATTTCACTCTACTGATTTTGTTTATATTCCTGTTAGTCCTCAGAATTTTGGGGTCTGATGACTGTTAAGGGAAAAACGATGGAGGCTCCTTTGTGGAAGAGCTGCATGCTGACACTAGGCCCCTAACATGTGCAACTTCACCTACCATGACGGGACATGTAGGTAATTAACAGTAAAGCATTTCTCTCTTTCCCCAGGCAGGCACATGGGGTCTGACTTAGTGTGAAAGAATGCAAGGATGTGGAAATTTTTACCTCAAGATTGTTCTTACAGCTTCTGTTTTCCTCTGAAAACAGCCAGTGCCCTATTTTCTTTCTTTCTTCTCTCTGTCTTAAACTTGTTTTCTAAGAATTCTATAAATGTTCGTAATAAGTTCTTCATGATGTAAGGCATTATTTATAATTATAGAATGGTAGACTGTTGTTTGCCTTTTTATGTGTATATCCTTAGGTATTTTTGGTTCTGTAGTTGTGTTGGAGTATGTGTGGTGAATAGAGTATGAAGCTTGAAGGTAGGATGGTGGATAGAGGCATTAAAAGCCTGAGGGAGTTGGCTTTGCTTTAACAAGGAAGAGTTTAGATGACTAATGATTATTTGTGAGTATACAGTTAAAACTTCATACCCTTGTCTTGGTTCACACTGCTGTAACAAATGATCATAAACTGGCCAGTTTAAATAATACACCTAATATTCTCATAGTCCTGGAAGATGGGAAGTTAAGCGGTCACTGAGGACCGTCTTCTGACATGTTATTGACTGATGGTTTCTTTAATTTACTCGTGTGTGTGTGTGTGTGTGTGTGTGTGTGTGTATGTGTGTGTGTACAGAAGGACTCAGGTGTGAACTCAAAGTCTTCTGATGCTTGTTAGAAAGGCTTTCTCCATGCCTCTAGCACTTTTTGCTTTACCTGTTTATTTTCTGAGAGAACTGGTCTTTGAACTCAGGGTTTCACATTTGCTAGGCAAGTACTCTACTGCTGAGTTAGACCACACCATTTTTGCATTGGAGATAAGAGTCTCATGGCAGGGCTGGGAAGGTGGCTCAGTGATAGAGCGCTTGCCTTGCATGCATGAGGCCCAGGGTTTGATTCCTCAGCACCACATAAGCAAAAAGAAAAAAGCTGGAAGTGGCGCTGTGGCTCAAGTGGTAGAGCGCTAGCCTTGAGCTTAAGAGCTGAGGGACAATGCCCAGGCCCAGAGTTTGGGCCCCATGACTGGACCCAAAAAAAACAAAACAAAACAAAAAAAAGAGTCTCATGGGACTTTTCTGCCCAGGCTGGATTTGAACCACAATCCTCATATCTCAGCCTCCTAAGTAGCTAGGATTACAGGTGTGAGCCACCGGCACCTAGCATGCTATTTTTAAAAAGTTGAAATTCTGTTCTTCTTGTTAATTTGGAGAGGTTAGGGACACTGAAATCTAGTCCATTGCATCTCTTCAAATGACATGTTGATTAACACTAAGACTGTTAATGGAATTGATTGGGAGTGGATTTGTTCAAGTAACTTCCAGCATCTACTGATTTGTGAAGGAGGATGACTTGGTAAATGATAAGGGCTGCACTGGCGCCCCAGGAGAGATGTGTTCTGGCAGAGACCAGTTGATCAAGGAGTGATTCAGGTTACTTGAACTACTAGAAAGGATACAATTAAAAATCATTCCAACAGGAGATGCTTCACTTTGATTTCCTGAGGCTGCCATTAGGCAAAGTTTATGTTAATATTGTGTGACAACTTTAAAACCCAGAGGCCTAAGACAATTGCCTAATAAGTTTTCTCCGAGTCAGGAAATTGGGTGGTTTTGCCTTAGGTCCTTGTCAGAAGGTTTCCTAACAGAAAGGGCCCACAGTCATGCTGGAGGATTTACTTCAAAGGTGCCTTTTCATTGTGGTTAAGTGGCTGCTGGCTATTGGCTGCAGCTATAATACCTCATCAGCCAGGTGTTTCCACAAACGCTTTCTAGAAGGCAGCCAGTGTGAACAGTCTGAGGGATACCAAGATGGAAACAACTTGGAAGTCCTCCACCATCATGGTAACTCTGCCGGTCACATAAGTCAGCCCTGTTCACTGTGACTAGACATGGGCAGGAATTCCAGTAGGCTAGGATCACTGGGGGCTGTCTTGGAGGCTACACTATTAGGATACTTACTATTTTTACATTTTAAATACTCTGATCCTCCTGTTATTAAGTCAGATGACACTAATTTACACCTCACAAATGGAGTGCCATTGTATTGGTAACAAGAATCTTCAATTTAGTTGTGGGGTGGGAGATAGTCATCATGTACCTTAGAATAAGGACTTTCATGTTGCTAATGAAAGTTTTTAAATTAATACAGAGACAAATCTTAATTGGCATGTATTATTATTAGCCCATTACCTTTGCTGAGCACTAAGGTCTCTGTGGAGACAAACTATAGTTAAGAGGCTTACCGAAAAGCAAATTGGCTTCAGCCTTTGTAGCAGATGTGTGGTTCATATGTTTTCAGAATATGAAAGGTCCTTTAGGAAATCTGGTCAGTTGCATCCATTGCAAGTTGGTAGTTATTCTCTTTTTGGTTTCTTGGAACTTTTGGGTTATTTTTAAGTTTCAGCTATGCCATGGGGTCCTTTGGGAGAAAGTTTGTTACTAACAGACATGTCTTGATTCCCCCATTTCTTCTTACATGTGCCTTCTCTGTGTAAGTGTTCTGTGCGGTGCATTGTGCTTGCTCCAATGAAGACCTTGAACTCTCCTTTGTGCCTTAGCCTTGGCAAAGCCTTTGTGGCTGATGTTGTACTTTGGAGAACTGCTCTGTACTTCCCCCTAGACATTTCACTATTAAAAAAAAATCTTTATTGAGATTAAGTGATTACATAAATTTCACAATATTGTGTGATAGTGACACTTGGCTGAAGTCACAGACATTGGCTATTAATGCCAATCAAAGGCTAGAGCTACTCTTTTCAATGGGTTATTATTAATCATATCCCCACATTCCAGTGATTTGAGGCATAGTGACTTTTTAAAGTTGTATTGAGGTTCCAGCCTCCTGAGTAGTTAGAATTATAGGCATGAGCCACCAGTGCCTGGCAGTTCTTTTTTAGTTGGCTGACATAAAGAAACTAATCAAGAAACAAGGCTCACAGGAGAACAGGAGGAATATGCTAACATCAAGGAGGAGTGTCTGGGAATCGGAACTGAATTTTGTTCTTGCCTTATTGTGAGCATGCAAAAAAGCTGAGGGAAAGTATCCACGTCCTGAGCTCAGTTTCAGGACTGGCACAGGCATGCATGTACATACATGCACACATATAAAACCAGAATGAACCCAAATAGACTGAGTCCATCTCAGGAATCAAGAGTTGGAGTTCCAGCCTTAGCACTGACTTAAAAATACCATTCTAACTTTCTGCACCAGTTTCCTGATCTTATACAATAGGTAGATGAAGTAAACTAAGTTATTCTATTTTTTTATTCAGTCATGGGGCTTGAATGCAGGGCCTGGGTGCTGCTACTGAGCTCTTTCGCTCAAATGTAGTCTAGCTGTACCATTTGGAACCAAAGCTCCACTTCCAGTTTTCTTGTGGTTAATTGGAGAGTAGTTAGGAGAATGAGCCACCAGCACCCGGCTTCTATCTTCATTGGTTGAGATTTGGATCTCAGCCTCCTGAGTAGCGAGGATTACAGACGTGAACCACCAGTGCCCAGCTTGAACTGAGTTATTTTGATCGACAATACTGCCGCTAAAATTAGGCAATTGTTTTCCTTATAAGTGATGACGAATGTTATGAGTATAATCAATTCTAATTCTTCATCTTGTAGCTCAAGTCTTTCAGGATAAGTTATTTGGGCATTTTGTGGTATTAGAGAAGTTTGGTGGTTCTTATAGTTGTATAGTTATTGGATGGATTTTTCTCATGAAGAACTTGTAGACTTATTTTGTGCCAGAATATGAGTAGAACAGTAAAACTGAGAATGTCTGAGGCCAGCCTGGGCAACATAGCAAGACTCAGATAATGAGAGCTATAGGAGTTCAACCCAATTTATGAAGCATACTTTCTCTGTCTAATCCACTTATTTATTTACAGTTGAAAGCAATACTATACTAGGTTTAATTCAGGGCCTCAGGCATGCTGGGTAAGTGCTATATCCCAGTATCACAAAAATCTTACTTTGAGCCAGGTGCCAGTGGCTCATACCTGTGATCCTAGTCATGCCTGTGATCCTAGTTACTTCCAAGGCTGAATTCTGAGGGTTGAGATTTAAAATCAGCCAAGGCTGGAAAGTCTTTGAGAAGTGGAGCTATGGCTCAGTTAGTTGAGTGCTACCTTGAGCATAAAAGCTGAGGGAAAGTATCCAGGCCCTGAGCTCAGTTTCAGGACTGGCACAGACATGCATGTACATACATGCACACATATAAACTCAATTAAAATTACATTTATTAAACATCCTGAATTAAACCTAAGTAACTAGAGAAAGAATTCTGTCAATTGATGTTCTGTAGGGAAACCTCTCACTACCTTTGGTCAAATCTATTTTCCTTCCATTTGAATATGCATTTAAATAAGGCCAATTGGCCTCCAGATCATTCCTAATGGGCATCCTTGTAAACTATATCATCTGACTCTCATACTCAGTTGGATTTAGTTCTTGGAGATCACCGAGAAGAGGAATCAGGTTGGCATTATTGTCTTTCTCCCTCTAATGCTGTTCGGCATTTAGACCTTGAGGTAGTTGGTTACTCCTTTTCCTAGATGCTATTGAACTGGAACTCTATGTAAATATTCCATTGGTTGTTATGAAGTATTCTGATTTTCACATACATGAGTATTTATGTTTTAATTTTTTGTTTATTGTTTCTTCAGTAATTTTAGGCCATAAAGGACTATGTTTTGTTTGTAGTGCCCAAGAATAGTACTATCTCTTGTTACAGAGCCTTGGCATGGAGAAGAGACTTTTAGTACAGAGACTTGGCATGGAGCTTTGAGACTTTAGTAAAGCTTGAAGTTAGAGAGGCAGTGTCCTATGTCTGAGGCACTCACCTGATGTTGGAGGGTAGACAGTTGGAGTCCTGTCCACTTTTCCTTGCTGACTAACTCTTCTCCAGCAGATGCTTTCCAGATTCTGCAGGAAAGGGCAGAGGTCTTGGAACCAGAGCCCCAGGAACTCTAATTTTGCTCCTGCCTAAATTGGTTATGAGGATTAAGTTATGATGATGTGTGTGCTTAGAATAGGACTTGGCATGTAGCAAGTACTCGATTATGATTGAGTCTAATCCCTTTATATTTGGTAACTGGGAATGAAAAGTTTAATTCAGACAAGAAGAATTACTAGATGTTTCTCATAGCTCATTTCCATCCCTCCTAATTTTGTATTCCACTCCAGGTGGGTCATATAGACCCATACATACATACTCAGACTAAATCTCTTTTTCTATGAGTTAGAAATGATCTTGGCTTTATTTATTTACTTATTTTATCTTTTTCAGGTTTTAGTGAAAGACAATGTGAAGTTTCAAGCTTAAATTTGGAAAGATTTCCTGAAAATATCCCTATTTGGCTTTCTTGTTTTCATTAACAGTTGAAACACAAGTGAACTGGGTTACATCCTTTATGGGCTCCCGCTACTTTTTCTTTATGGTTTTCTTAGGGGATTCCCCCACTCATATCTTTATTGAAATATAATTTAAATACCATTCTTTCAGACCACAGCTGGGTGATTTTTTTATCATCAGTTGATGGACATTGTTCTTCTTTTAGGCTACTGAGAATAATGCTGCTATATGCTGTACTAGTTTTGTGTAGACATATGTTTTCTTAGAATCTCTTGCTTCTCTAGCTGTCTTCAAGTCTTCAAGTTTTCTAATATAACTGCGCAGAGGAGACTTCATCTGAAGTCAGAAAGTCTTTCCTGAGGAATTCTAGGGGCTGAGGTTGGAACTTTAAAGTATTCTGAGGAATGGAGAGTGTTTAGGCACAGCTTGCAGTGTTCCTTGAGCAATCAACCTGCCTTAGCTGTGGAGAAGAGCAAGGACATTACTGAGCGTTTTGACCTGTGGGCACAAGTGAGGATTAGCTAGTAAAGGTGACTATGTGAAGTTCTTCCTTGATCTCCATGTCAGAGATAGTCCTATAAAGGTGGTCACATCTGTAAGAAAGGCCTGTTACCAGTAACAGGCCTTGAACTAATGGCCTCAAGCTTTCCCCAGCCTTGCTTGTTCATGCCTGACACTTAACCACTTGAGCACAAACTTCAGTATGGCATTTGGTTGGTTAATTGGAAATGGAGTCCTGTTAGCTTTTCTGTCTTGGCTGGCTTGAAACTGCAATCCTAGGATCTCAAGACTCCTGAGTGGCAAGGATTACAGGCATGAACCACTAGTGCCTAGCAATGTACAGCACTTCTATCATCAGAGAAAGTTGGTTGCATAGTACTTCAACATAGACAAAAATGAAGTGAGAAGCTTCTGGGGGAGTTTAGTCTGGTGCTCATTTGTATGAATCTATCTCTGGATAGAATTCTTTCATCTTTTTTTCCCTGGGATTGCTAACAGAATTGATACTTGCCATAATGGCTCATACTTGTTTTGCATTTTTCCTAAAAATTCAGCCTGAATTTGTGCAGTAAAACCATATCATTGGAGTTTGTCATTGAGATTGCCTTTGGGGTGAAAATCTATATGCAAGCATCTTTTCAAGTAGGATCATTTAGAATATTGAGTTTCACTGTAAGTTTTTTTTTTTGGGGGGGGGGTCAGTCATGGGGCTTGTACTCTGGGCCTGGGCTTTGTCTCTGAGCTCTTCAGCTCAAGGCAAGCACTCTACCACTTGAGCCACTGTACTACTTCTGGTTTTCTGGTGTCTCAGAGACACCAGAAATAGTCTCATAGACTTTCCTACCCAGGCGGGCTTTGAACCTCAATCCTCAGATCTCATTTTCCTAAGTAGTTAGGATGACAAGCATGAGCCACCAGTGCCCGGCTATAATGTTTAATTAATGTCCTTTTCTACTTATGGAACTATTAAACCACAGCATTTATACTTCCATTTCAGAATGCTTAGGTTTGTCTTAACTTTGGAAGGACTGTGTAACCAGATCAAATTCTCTTGGCTGTTCCACTTAGATATAAATAAATACCTATCTGTAATATATATTTGATTTCATGTTTAACTTTTCTCTATACTTTGTCTTGAGAGCATTGAGTTACTCATAAGACCTAATTCTCACTGTCTTTCACTCACTCCAATTTCCCCTCTTGCTGTGTTATTCATTAACCATTGTCTGTGGGAATGCCAAACATATAAAAATGATTAGGGTGTTATTCTGCTCAGGAGAGGCTCATGTGGGAAATTGGAACAGTAATCCATGCCTGTCTGCCTCATTGCTTTGCTGGTGGAAGTCTAAATGTGAGATCGTGTGTAGACAGCTTGTTGCACAGACCTTGTGTTTTATTAGCCTACTCTTAAAAGAGATAAGTGGAAGCGTGAATTTTCTGGAAGTATTTTCAGGTGGTTCTTGAAGCAGGGGAGGTAGTCTTAAGAACCTATCCACGTTTTGAGTGGGATGACAGAGGAAGACTGAATGGAGCAACCTCCTAAAATAAGCCTTTGTAAAAGAGGACAAGGGGTAAAAACAACCATCATTCTGCTGTCTATAGTGTTTGTAATTCTCCCTCCCTCCCTCCCTCCCTCCCTCCCTTCCTCGCTTCTTTGTTTGTTTGTTTCGGAATCCTGGGGCTTGAACTCAGGGCCTGGCCACTGTCTAGGACCTTCTTTTTGCTCAGAGCTAGTACTCTACCATTTGAGCTACAGTGTCACCTCCACTTTTTCTGTTTATGTGGTGCTGAGGAATTGAATCCAGGGCTTCATGCATGCTAGACAAGCACTCTACCACTAAGCCACATTCCTGGCCCCTCTAATCCTCTTTTGTAGGGAAAATGAAACTTTAAGATTAGCAGAGTGATATGATAACTAAGATCCTGCTGATGAGTTTGAGGCACCTCACTAGCACGTTACTTTCTTTGAGACATAATAAGGCAGGCACATGAAAGTGATGAATGATGCAGAACTAGTGTAAAGACACTTAAAGGACAGTCCCTTACTTTATCTGACCCAATTTATTATTTGTCTTTTTGATGCAGTAGTCATAGAAAAGAGTAATGAAATCTGTACAAGTTGACTAGAAATTAAGTAACTTCGTAAAAGTGTCTTATGGGTATGTGAGTTATTTTACAGTAGATCTAGCCAAATAAAAAATATAGGCCTAAGCTAGATATTATGGTGCATGCCTATAATTCCAGAGATTTGGGGAAAGCATTTGGCAGCTGGAGGCAGGATTATTTAAAGTTCAAGGCCAGCCTGGGATATATAGTGACACACTGCCTAAGGAAAATGATAATACCACCAGCAGTCTAGATGTGAATAAAAGAATGAATTTAAAAATTGTTCCTGCTGCTACCTTTTTAATGTGATCCTACCTAATTGATTAATACTAATTATACCTTAACTATTTTTTTTGAGGTAGACTATTGCTCTATAGCTCAGGCTAGCCTGTAACTCAAAATCCTCTTGCCTCACCATCCAAGTGCTAGGATTATAGCTATGGATTGCCATGCCCAGCCTTATTTGTTATTTGTATAGCATTACCTCCTCTTGTTTTACTTGGGGTCATCTCCTACTATGCTTTTAGCAGCCAAGAATCAAGTCAGTTTGTCTTCATTGATGTAGCACAGTGCCTGGTACATGGACAACATCCAAGAAGCATTGTTTGGATGAATGAAGCATTTGTGTATACAGGATTAGGCAAGTGTTGGAGCCAGAGACAGCCCATGGATTACCTTGGCCTTCATTTGGAAAGTTTTGTGCTTATGGGGTGATTTAGCCACTTTTGTAAAAAGTGAAAGCACCTTCAAATATCTGTCTGTCTCTGATCTTCATGAGGATAGTAGCAATGCTCCACAGTAGCCTAACTTTATGCAGCTCTCAGAGGTATTTTTTAACCTTAAAATGGTTCATAGTGCTGGCACAGAGAAACTAGTAAAGCTGAAAAAAATGGCTTATTCTTTGCTACAAGCCCTGAGCTTTCCTACCTCTGCATCTTTGCTTGTTTTCTCTTCCTCTCCCTCCTTCCCTTTGGTTGTGTCTTCACTGATCCTTCCTACTCTTGGCGCTGATGTCATAAATAACATATGTAACATCCAGCATGCTGTTTTTCTCTTAGCAAAATGGGATCTTATCATAACCAAGGGGAAAATGAATATAATGATTAGGAATGGCACTTAATAGATGTGTATTAAGTAGATTTTTCCCCTTTCAAATATCATAAAAAGGAGCCTTGTTTGGACACAATCTAGTAATTGTTATCAACTTCCATCCAATAATATTCATTGCTACCTGTTTGTCATGGGTTTGATAATACCTGACTCATTTCCTGAATTGCTTTGGGATTTATTGCAGGGCATGAAGTTGATATTGCCTAAGGTTCTACTTTACAAAAGACATTTCTACTTTTTGCAAAGTAGTAATGATCATAAGAATAGGAGAGTAGTGTCATGTTTCATATAGCTCTGGGCAACAGGTGTTCAGGGTTTCCTTGAGCAAAAAAGCTTGTAACTAAGAGCTCATATGTGTACCACTTTCTGGAGGAGGAAGCCTGATCTCCGGGGAGTTTCTGCTGGGAATCTGTGGGGAGAAGCTTCTTGTTTGAATATCTGTGTTCAAAGCTGAGATTTATTTGAAGTTCTTTTCAGCCAAAAAGAACAGGCTGAGAGCATGTGGCTCATACCTGTAATCTTAGCTACTCAGGAGGCTGAGATCTCAGGGTTTAGGTTCAAAGCCCGCCTAGGCAGGAAGGTCCCCGAACCTCTTTTCTCCAGTTAATCACCAAGAAAGCCAGAAGTGAATCTGTGGCTCTAGTGTTGGGGCACCCAGACCCTGAGCACCCCAGTCCTGGTGCATACATGGGGAACACACATACACACACACACACACACACACACACACACACACACACACACACACACGCACGCACGCACGCACGCAGGCATGCACACACGCACGCACATACACACTCACTCACTCTGACTCACTCACTCTCACTCACTCATTGGAATATGGTTTAATATTCCTGCTGGTGGGGTTAGGAAGTCTTAGCCTTTCTTTTAGATCCTAAGATGGCTGCTCTGTTTTTAAAAATGTATCTTATAAGTTTGAGAGATCTAGAATGGTTCCTATGATCTTGCTGGCTGCTAATATTCAACACTGAGGCTGTGGCAGTTTTTCAGAAGAAATGAAAATGCAGTAGTGCTTTATATGTGCCTCTTCAAGAAGCAACATAATTCTTTATTAGATAACATGACAAACAGTGAAACAGATCTTTACACATCAGATTAACATTTCCTCCTCTGCTTATGGATGTTGCATGATTATGCTCCTTTTTTTTTTTTTTTTTTTTTTTATCTGTCATGGGGCCTGAACTCTGGGCCTGGGTGCTGTCCCTCAGCTCTTCCACTCAAGGCGAGCACCCTACCACTTGAACCACAGCACCACTTCTGGCTTTTTTCTGCTTATGTGGTGCTGAGAAATTGAACCCAGCGTTTCATGCATGTGAGGCAAGTACTCTACCACGGAGCCAATTTCCCAGTCCTGTGCTCCATTTTTATATGTAAATTTTCATGCCAAGCAGTGGCATTTATTGCTATAATAGAGGTGCCTTACTCAGGGTGGAGGGAGACGTTGCGGTTGAGGAAAGTACATGAGCCTTTTCTTCCTTGTTGTGTCCTGCTGCCATTCGCTAATAAGAATTCTGGGAGGATTGTTAATAAAGTCTGTAGAATCTTTTCTTACATAGTGCATGGTTCTGGTGCAAAAAGCAGATTTACACAGGCTGAGTGAAGTTCCAGGTCTCTACATAGAGAACCTGATGTTAACAGAGGCTAGCTGAAGAGCCACTTCAAGCTTTTAGCTGTATTATTAAGGCTCTTGCTGTATTTTATTGTTGAAATACATAAAATGGTTAGATTTCAAGTGTTCTTGAAGCATCATACACACCGAAAAAGATAATTATGTGAGGTGATAAGTATGTTAATTAGCTTGACTACAATAATCAGTAATGCATGATGATATATCCAAACATCACGTTTTGTGCCATAAATATATGTATTTTTTCTGTTACTTACACTTCAAGAAAGCTGAACAAGAGAAAAGGGAGGACTAAGAGAATAGAGAGGTGAGAGTCTTAGTTTTGGAAAGAAGAGATGATGTTCAGTTTGACTCCTTAGGAACCCTGGAAAGGCAGAGTGCCCTGTGAAAATGGAGGAAACTTTTTAGGTGTTAGTACTACACTTAGTGGGGGGAGTTGTGGTCTATTCCATGACTGATGAGAAGGAGAGCTCAACAAGTTACTCTTTTTTGGGTGGTACTGGTGATCAAACTCAATGCATCATTCTTACTAGGCAAGCCTTTACCACTTGAACCATGTCCCAGCCCTTTTTGCTTTAGGTATTTTTTAGATAGGGTCTCATATACTTTTTTTTTTTTTTTTTAAGATAGGGCCTAAGCCCAGGGCTAGCCTCTCGGTGATCCTCCTGACTGTGCCTTCCTTATACCTAGGATTCCAGGCATGTGAGCCACTGTGACCTGCTGAACAAATTCCTCTTGACCATTCACTGCCCTCTGCCCCCTCTTCCCTGCCTTAAGACAGAAGAGGAGTCTTCCCTCAGGACTCATAAGTGACTGATAAATGACTGCATCCTTCAGGCATCACACTGAAAGATTGCCTCTTCCCTCTTAAGCTTAGCAGCAGGGGCTTCAGGTGCTCTTCAACCTTAGGGTATTCCTGTTCTTAGGGAGCTTATATCTAGATTTTGCTGTGTGTGTGTGTGTGTGTGTGTGTGTGTGTGTGTGTGTGTGTGTGTGTGTGTGTGTGTGTGTGTGTGTGTGTGTGTGTGTGTGTGTGTGTGTGTGTGTGTGTGTGTGTGTGTGTGTGTGTGTGTGTGGATTTTGCTGTGTGTGTGTGTGTCTGTGTGTCTGTATGTCTGTGTGTCTATGTGTCTGTGTGTGTGTGTGGTGGCCGAGGGGGGGCTGGTGTTGAGGAGGGGGCTCATCATGCTTTTACCTTTATTTTTTTTTAACCAGGGCTTGCCTGGTCCACAGTCTTCATGTTTTGGAGAGAAAGGTGAAGGAAGAGAACGAAGAAAGGAAAGAAATGCTGCACCCTAGATTTGTTTTATCTTCTCTGTAACTAGATAAGCTAATAAAATGAATTTCTTTTAAGATGGTTGGTACAGCTGTGTTCGGATGATTTTGAACAAGAAACTCCAGAGGCTGTGCTCTCTGTTTTTGTCTAATGCTTTGGTAACTTTATCAATCAGCTTTTTTTGTGTTGCTGTTGGTTGTGGAGCTTGAACTCTGGGTCTGCGCGCTGTCCCTGATCTCTTCAGCTCAAGGCTACCACTTGAGCCCTAGCACCACTTCTGGTTTTCTGGTGGTTTATTGGATATAAGAGCCTCACGGACTTTTCCTGTCCGGGCTGGCTTTGTACCTCCATCCTCGGATCTCAGCCTCTTGCGTAGTTAGGATTACAGGCATGTGCTCAGCTTATCAATCAGCATTTTAATCCAGAGGCTTCTAGGGCACAAGCTACCCACAAAGCATGTTATCACTTGGCTTCTGTATTGCTTGATAACTATCTGGTGAAATAGTTAACTGTGACCCTTGAACAAGGAGACAGCTGTGTTTGGTGCTAAAAGCTCACAGATACCCAAGAAGCAGTATCTAAGCTGGGATAAAGAGGTAAGCTCTGACAGTAGTTGGCAGGTACATTCTCTTGCAGGGAGCAAAGATGAAATAGAGCCCTTTCATAGAAGGCATGTAGAGAAGAAGGCAGGGGGTGGGAAAATGAGCTCAGGCTGAGGCCCTTTTTCTTATAGTGGTCTTGTGAATATGCTTCCAATAAAAATAATTTGAAAGGCAAAATATAAAATTCTTCCATTCAGGAGCACCTTGCTGAGATCTATGGTGGTGGTTTCAATGGTGCTGTGATTAGAACCATGCCTAGTGAATGTGTAATATGTTCTCACACCAGATGGTCCTAGAATGCTTGCTGTCCTGGTGAGTTTCAATGAGGAGCAGTGGGGAACCTTAGCTGGGAAAAGATAGGAGAAAGCAAAGGCCTATCTTTGTCTGGCTGTGGGATGGAGTTGTGTCCAACTGAGTTCATTTCTGCCAAAGTTTACTGTCAGAGACTTTCAGGATTTATTGCTTTTTACTATTAATTGGGTTTTAAGTAAGGTGCTTTATAGTTTTTCTCATGAAGGTTATATTTTAAGTGAGTTATGAAAACTACTGAATGGTGGTTCTGAAGGATGAAATTATGTTCTTACACTGTAAATTTTCTTCAAATGAACAATTTAACCATGTGAATGCCTAGGCAGGTTGGCCGACAAGTTGAAATAAAAGCTTGTCAGCAGTGTCTTTTTGATTTATCTTTCCCATACCCGCATGGAGGTGTTGTCTGTTGTCTGTAGCAGATACTCAGTCCTGCAGGGAATACCTGTGCTTCCACATCTCAGGAGAAGTCTAGGTGCCCTAAGTCCCTTGAGGGTTGGGGAGGGCTTGGCAGTGAATACCAGAAAAGGTTTCATCCTTTTCTCAGCATACCTTGCTGAGATTTCTCTCCAGCCATCAGTCTCAGTGGAAGGAGAGAAGTAATGTGCAATTCCTGCCCTTGCATGCTAATTCTGGGTGTGTACTTCCATGCTGATTTGTGAGTACAAGGATTTCATTCCCTGCATTTCATCCCTTTTGAGGACCCTGAAAATGTTCTCTCCTCTGTTGCTTCTAATATCTTCACCTCTCCCTGACAACATTGTACCTTAGTAGTTAATAGATAAGGCATTTTAAATTCCTCCTCACTGGGTAAGGTGAGTATGTATATTGGCATGGAGTTTGGCCAGTCATTGTCTCATTCAATGAACTTCAGGCTGTCCATTAATAGTTTTCTTTGCTAGGCATTTTACTTTGATTTTTATGTTGTTGACCTTATACATGGCATCCATTTTTTTTTCTGTAGGAATTTCAAGATAATACCCTTGTTTTTATTGTATTTTTTAAAATTATTTTTATCTTTTTGTTTTTTCCAGTTGTGGATCCCAAACTCTGAACCTGGGCACTGACTCTCAGCTCTTCAGCTCAAGGCTAGCGCTCTACCACTTGAGCCACAGGCCACTTCCAGCTTTTTTATGTGGTGCTGAGGATTTAAACCTAGGATCTCATGTATGCAAGGCACGCACTCTACCACTGAGCCACCTTCCCAGCCCCACTTTATTTTATTTTATTTTTATCATTTTTAAAGCGATTTGTTGTCTATCTGATTTAGTGTTATCGCTTTGAAGTATAGGGACTTCTTGCATAGGGATGTTTTTCCTTGACTTTGGTAAACTCAGAAATAGTTACCTTTTACTTTTCGCATCCCTCTTCCCATTTTTTTGTAAAATTCTTCATCATAATCTAATTAAATATATTAAGCAGTAGCTTGAGAAGAAATCATTTTTTGTTGCAGAATATAGTTCTATCAGCAATAGAACTTTGTTGCATTATGAGGATATTGGGATTTAAAGATCTTTTTTTTTTTTTTTTGCCAGTCCTGGGCTTGAATGCAGGGCCTGGGCACTGTCCCTGAGCTTCTTTGTGCACAAGGCTAGCTCTCTACCACTTGAGCCACAGCACTACTTCTGGCCTTTTCTGTGTATGTGGTACTGAGGAATCAAACCCAGGGTTTAATGCATGCTAGACAAGCACTCTACCACGAAGCCACATTCCTAGCCTACAAAGATCTTTTTTGATTTTGAGACAGTCTTCCTATATGCCCAGGCTGGCTTTCTTTTTTTCTTTTTTGTCAGCAATGGGGCTTGAACTCAGGGCCTGGGTGCTGTCCCTGACCTCTTTTGTTCAAGGCTAGAGCTCTGCCACTTTTAGCTATCGTGCCATTTCCAGTTTTCTGGGGGTTAACTGGAGATAAGAGTTTCATGGACTTTACTGTTTGTGCTGGTTTTGGATTGTGATCCTCAGATCTCAGCCTCTTGAGTAGCTAGGATTACAGGTGTGAGCCACCAGCACCTGGCCCAGGCTGGCTTTGAAATTTGTATCCTCCTGTTTCCCTGTCCCCTAGTGCTTGGGATTACAAGCATGGTTCACTAAATGCAGTTAATGAAGCGGTTATTAGTGTTTTCATTTTTTGTATGTCATTATGTGCCTGGTACTGTTGATACTTCATCTGGGTAAACCCAGGAGTCTGTAATTTCCATGATGAGCTTTCTTTATGAATGTCTACAGTTGCAGGGACTGCTTTAGGATTCTAGAACCCCCACTTGCACACTTTATTAAAGATACTCAATGGGAGGATTTCTCCTGTTCTTTAATTATTTTGTGTATGTATGTATGTATGCATGTATGTATGTATGTATGTATCACTTGCACACTTTATTAAAGATACTCAATGGGAGGATTTCTCCTGTTCTTTAATTATTTTGTGTATGTATGTATGTATGTATTATTATTATTATTTCTGCCAGCCTCAGGGCCTGGGCATTGTCCCTGAGCTTCTTTTGCTGAAGGCTATCATACTACCAGTTGAGCCACAGTACCACTTCTGGCTTTTTCTGTTTATGTGGTAATGGGAATCAAACTCATTATGCATATTAGTCAAGTACTCTATAACTAAGCCACATTTTCAGCCTTTGTTCTTAAATTATTTATGATACACTGTGGATCTTCCCTTTAAAGTCATTCCTGCAGTTTTTCTCCAAGAGTTCTTCCTCTTAGATTTTCTTGAAGGACTGGTTGACTGCATTTTCTTTTTTTTTGGGGGGGGGTCCAGTCGTGGGGCCTGAACTCTGGGCCTGGGCACTGTCCCTCAGCTCTTCAGCTCAAGGTTAGCGCTCTACCACTTGAGCCACAGCGCCACTTCCGGCTTTTTTCTTTTTGCTTATGTGGTGCTGAGGAATCGAACCCAGGGCCTCAGGCATGCAAGGCAAGCGCTCTACCACTGAGCCACCTTCCCAGCCCCTGCATTTTCTTTATAAAATGGCTTGTACTAGATTTAAAGACTTGCTTATTCTCTGTTAACTAGGCTAATATGAAAAGAATCAGGAAGACTCTGCTTTATCATCTCTTCTTGGATGACAGAGATTCTTTAAAATTCTAGGGGTATTTACTTTGTAGTGTTATTGCGGTTTAGATATGGAAAGAATTGGGTTAGTTTTCACAGAGAAGGAAAATGCCTTTGTAGGGAGGATGAGTTTAAATGAGTCAAGTGATCAAAGAAGTGATGTTTATATCCTTCCTTACTGTGCCTGAATCAGAAGACTGTCTAGAATCACAGTTCAGTAATTCTAGTGCCTAATGTCATCACATGTTCTTCTTTTAATTGCTTATTCCCTAAAACTATAGACAGTTTGCTGAGATCTTCCTAACAATGTTAATGTCTTTTTTTTTTTTTTAAGAGAGATTTAACTAAAGTGCGATTAGAACAGGTAATCCAGATGTTGAAATTTATTGCGGTGGTCAAATTTGTGGATTTTTTTCCCTGCCTGGTCCTGGGGCTTGGACTCAGGGCTTGGACACTGTCCTTGAGCCTCTCTGTGCTCAAGGCAAGCGCTCTACCACTTGAGCCACAACGCGCTTTTGGCCTTTTCTGTTTATGTGGTGGTGAGGAATTGAATCCAGGGCTTCATGCATGTTAGGCAAGCACTCTACCACTAAACCACATTCCTAGCCAAATTTATGGACTTTTTTTTTCCTAGCTTTCATTTCCAAACATCACTATTTTTTTTAAACAAATAGAGTTCTCTCAATCCTCACTATCATTGCTAATAAAACAACCCCAACAAACACAAGGTAGTCAGCAGTAGGAGGCAGTAAGTCCTGAAAGCAAAGTGAAAGTGTTCACCAGTTCTCTACTAAATGCCGTTTCTCAGTTCAGACTGAACTAGAAGGGTGTTGGGAAAGGAACATTGTTTTTCCTATGACATAAATGAGTGAGGGTGTCTTAATCTGTTTGTGCTGTTATAAAAGAATACTATCAACTGGGTGGCTTATGCACAACATAAATTTGTTTTCATAGTTCTACAGTCTACAGAGCAGCTTAAGGTCAAGGAACTGACAGCTTCCATGTCTGAGGAGGACTTGCTTCCTAGTTCCTGAATCATACCTTCTCCTGAGGCTGAGTTTAAGTCACTTCTTAACAGCTATCCTACTGCCTCTTGCTGGATGGAGGGAGTTGTTCACCCAGTGCTGAAAAACCTAGAGGTGAGTGTTAGCTCAAGGTGAGTTAGGACGGTTCTGCTTCAGAGAAATGCAGATGGTATAGACTGAGGAAAGTTTACATAGAGAATGTTCCAATTCTGCCTTGATTACTTCCCTAAATAGCTTGTGTCACCTGCCTCCAAAATTTCCACTATATGGAAGGCTGAGGCATTATCTTGCCAAGATGGAAAAGTTCTGCTGGTACCTGAGCTTGTACCTGAATGTGTTCAAATAAGGTCTGCTTTTGTTGAGCTTGTGAGTTCCAGTCAAACATGTGTCTTTTGTCTTTAAAAGCTTGGTACAAACTCTTTAGGTGGGGCAGAGGGAGTGCAGGCCTTCATATCTTTGAGACAGGAGTCTGTTTGCATCTGCAGTCGCTGGCCTCCAATGAAGACTTCAAATTTGACCTTTCAAAATGTGGCTCCTCTGTTTCCTCATGACTGGATCAGTATCTGATTTACCATACAACACTTCATCCTCACTGGGTAGAAAGGACAGGAGCTCTACCTGGCCTGTTTTATATCATGTGGGCACTATGTCTACATCATCTAACCATCTCCCAAAGGCCATTGCATTGGGAGTAGGTTTCAATTTAGGATTTAGTTGAGGGAGATCCAGTCTTTACTTTGATTTTTACACACTCTGTAGAAATGAGGACTGACTTATTTTGTCACTTATGATGCCAATATTGCAGTGGTTAAGGTGATTGTCTAGTCAAGGTTTGAAAATACATCATTTCTAGGAGACAAAGGCAGATAGGATGCTGGCAGATTTGACAATTTAAAAGGGTTATTACTGTCTGTTCTTAGCAGAGATCTGAATAAATACCACAGCAATGGTGACCACACACACACCTACTTGTGTTTTATTTCTTAAGTTACCACCTCTTCTCTCAGCTTTACCTAAAAGCACAGATTTGCAACCTTCCAACCTGAATCACAGCTCTGTTTTGCTGAATTGTACTAGAGGTAGAAGTTGGTGTCTAAATTTGATTCAGCCACTTGTCCCTTGTGTATGATGTCACTTTGAACCATCAATGTATGATTTAGAGAATGCCAAGTAAATCTTCTGAAACCTAGAAAATTCTGATTCTGGGAAATGGAGGGTTTGTAAGGAACAAAGTATTTTAGAAGGCAATTAGTGAGGAACTGAAAAAGTTCAAAGTAACGAGACAGGAAAGGTAGTTGAATGGAAATAATGGGCTAGAGAAGTAGAATGTTTCTTGTGTGTCAGGTTGGGAGGTGTGATCAGGGTGCCAAGAAAAGCACTTGGTGTGATAGAAGAAAAGCTGTGTGTGAGAGAGGTGGCCACTGAGACTCTGATTGGCACCAAGAGTTTTTTTCTCTTAGAGTTGTTAGGTATAAAATTGATTCTCCTATTTCCCAGTAAAAATTATTTTTTGTTCTACCACTGAGTCATGCCCTCACATATAATATAAGCCTCTGTAAGTGTTCAAATTGTTTTTTTTTGGGGGGGAGGAAAGGGGCACAGTACTGGAGTTTGATATTAGTTGAGAACCTTCTACTTGCTCTACCTCATGAACCATGTACCTAGCCTTCAGTAGGTTCTTCATGAAATAATTCTGATTAAGCCCTTAACCAAAATCTAACCAGAAATCATAACCTCAAAAACTACATAAGAGCCGGGCGCTGGTGGCTCACGCCTGTAATCCTAGCTACTCAGGAGGCTGAGATCTGAGGATCGAGGTTCAAAGCCAGCCCGGGCAGGAGAGACTGTGAGACTCCTATCTCCAATAAACCACCAGAAAACCGGAAGTGGCGCTGTAGCTCAAGTGGTAGAGTGCTCGCCTTGAGCTGAAGAGCTGAGGGACAGCGCCCAGGCCCAGAGTTCAAGTCCCACGACTGACCAAAAAAAAAACAAAACTACTAAGATTGGGAATTAGAATCTTTCTCCCCCCAAATACGCAGTTTCTGAAAGATATAAATCTACTTACATTTGTAATTTTGCCAACTGGATTTACTACGTTATCAATTTCCTTGCTATTTTGAATAATTCTGTACTTTAAAATTGCTTGCTGTTTCCATACAGTTTAAATGAGGTTCTCTGCTTAAGCAAAATGCTAGCTATTTGCCTAACATACTAGTTATACTTCAACATTTGTGGAAAATGTTTTCTTTTGCAAATGTTTGATTTTTCTAGTTTTTGTTTATTTTCATCTCCCTTTGTCAGAAATCCTTTTTGGAGCAATCAAAGTCATTCATGTCCTGATTTACTGGATGATTTGATGTGAAATTGCCTAAGATTTTGACATTTACTATCTCTCATTTTGAGATTTTTACTTTTCTTTCATTGTTTGTTGGGGTGGGCAGGTTTTCCATAATCGTTTCTTGGCACCTGCATTTGGACTAGACACAGTCAAACTACAGCACATCTTCCCACCTATTCTCTTGCTTTCTCAGTTTCTTTGCTCTCTGGTTTCCACTTGTTGTGGCTAATGGGAGAACTCAGGAAAGTTAGTGTGGGAGATGAGAGAGATACCAGACATGAAGTCCTTGCCCTGTACTTGCTTCTCTGTTGTAGATTTATTACTGGCTGTTGCCAACAATAAACTTTTTTTTTTTTTTTTTTTTGGTCAGTTGTAAGGCTTGAATTCAGGGCCTGAATGCTGTCCCTGAGCTTTTGGCTCAAGGCCAGCGTTCTACTAGTTTGAGCCACAGTGCCATTTTGGGTTTTCTGGTGATTAAATGGAAATACGAGTTTCATGGGCTTTTCTGCCCAGGCTGGCTTTGAACCACCAGCCTCAGGTCTCAGCAAGAACAAACCATTTTACTGGAAGGTCCTCTTTCAGGGCTCTTCTTAGAAGCTGTATGATTTGTTTCTCTGTAGTATATTTAAGACATCTTTGATTGAGAATTGCTTCTCTATGTTAATAATGGAAGCAGCGTTAAATGTACATGATTGTATATGTTTGCTTTGCTTTCAGATAAAGAAAAATTTTCTTTATAAAAATTTGATACACAAAAAAATACATGGCTATTATAGTTGAGGGTAATCTGTTGTTACTGACATTTTATTGTATTAATGACATTGTAATAAATTTCCTTGTATATGGACTTGCCCACCTTCTAGGTTATATCCTTGAGAGATGACAAGCAAATTGTGGACATTTTTCAAGTATTGTTCTTTTTTTTTGGGTCCAGTCATGGGGCCTGTACTCTGGGCCTGGGCGCTGTCCCTCAGCTCTTCAGCTCAAGGCTAGCGCTCTACCACTTGAGCCACAGCGCCACTTCCAGCTTTTTTGTTTTTGCTTATGTGGTGCTGAGGAATCGAACTCAGGGCCTCAGGCATACAAGGCAAGTGCTCTACCACTGAGCCACCTTCCCAGCCCTAAGTATTTGGCCACATTGGTTCTAAGTGTTGAATAGATTTCAGATTGCTACGTGCCATTTCTTCATTCTTGTTTTCAGACACCCATGACATTGTATGTTGACTTTACCAAAATAGTTTTTGAATTTGATAGGCCAAAGAGATTGATTTGGCAGTGAAAGTGAATGTTTTCTACTCACAGCTGTATTTTTCTTTTCCTTAACAAACATCTTGTCAGGTGTGGTGGTTCATACCTGTAATCCCCACTACTTGGAGGATTGTCATTACAGGCCAGCTTAAACAAAATCACTGGACCCTAACAGAAACAAACAAAAAGCCCCAAAACAAAAACCACTGAAACAATGTGGGCTGGGGCAGGTTTTAAGTGGTATGGTGCTTGATCAAGTATCATGTCCCGAGTTCAAACACCCCTACTGTCAAAATAACTACAATTTAAAAAACAAAATACAAAAAGCAAATCCTCACCTCTTTATTGAATTTCACTGTTTTCCTGTGCATAAGTTCTTTACATAGTAGATCAGAGGCGGCTGTTTAGTCTGCCAAACATGAGAAAGTAAAAAGCTTCTTTGGTCCATCCAGTTCCTGTTAGAGCCAGTTGTTTCTGATGATGTGGGGTAAAACCTAGGTTGAGATGAAAGACTACCGAACAAGGGAAGTTGTGCTCCAACAATGACAATGGAGTGTGAATTTTAGATAGCTTTTATGTGTTTTGGAAAATGATTCCCTTTTATTTTAATAAACCATCAAAAATATAAAATACCTTCTCAGCTGATGTGTTAAAACAGGCAGCAGGCTGCATTTGGCTAATTGGGTCTTAGTTTGAAGACTCCTATCACAGATGATGACTCAATTTGTTTTCCCTTTTTAGATCAATTTTTTAGACCTACAGAAGTATACATTTGAAACTTGAAATTAAAGTTAAATTTCTTGTTATTTTAAAAGTGTCTTTACTAATGAGTAAATTAAAAAAATCATTTAATTTTAACTCTATAGACTTTTTAAAAAAGAGAATCAGCTTTTACTTAAGGTTGATTTTATTTTGCTGTGCAGTATGATTTGAATCTCTTTTTTTCTAAGTAGTAAACAGTAATGGTTTGTGTTGGATGTTCCTGTTAATAATGGCTACTCCAGCTGTGTTCTGATGGATTTGATGCCTGTCTTGTAGCATGATAGTCCTTACCCTCCATTTGGATGCAAGAAAAAATTATATATCAACTTTGATCCAAGTTACATTGATGATTTTTTTTTCCTATTAGGAAATTCAAAAGTCTCTCAAGTTTTTTTTTTTTTCTTTTTCTTTTTGGTATCAGTATCAGGACTTGTACTCAAGGCCTAGGGGCTGTCCCTGAGCTTTTCTGCTCAAGACTAGTACTCTACGATTAGAGCCGCAGTTCCACTTCCAACTTTTTGGTGCTTAATTGGAGATATGAGTCTCACAGACTTTCCTGCCCAGGCTGGCTTCCAACTGCAAATTGCAGGACTCAGCCTTCTGAGTACTTATTGTAGATTATAGGCATGAACCATTGGCTCCCAGCAAAGATCGATAGATAGATAGATAGATACGTATATATATATATATATATATATATATATATATATATATATACATACATACATACATATATATATAGCGAGCAAAGATAGACACATTTATTTACTTACTTATTTGACTAAGGAATTATACAAAGGATTACAATTCTGTAAGTCAAGTAATTAATGAGTACAGTACCTCTTGGATAATGTCACCCCTTCTTGCATTTTTTCCCCTCATTTTTCACCTCCTTTCCCTGTCTACAAGTTGCATATTTTATTTTTTACATAGTGTATATTGAATTAACCTGATTGTGCTTGTTCACCCCTCCTACATCCTGTGCCCCCTTTTTGCGACAATAAAAACAAAAACAAGCACCCCCCAATGTTAACATTTCCTGTAATTTGTTTTGATAAATACTACTTGAGATCTTTAGAATGCATTTGGTATTTTGGTATTTTTGGCCAGCCTTGTCTCCTTCAGTGCTGGCAGTTACAGGATTGTGGGTTGGAACCTCTAGGCAGAGTTAGATATATTAGATATATGTGGAACCTAGTTCTCAAGATTTTTGTTTGTATAGAAATACCTTTTGAATTTTTAAAAAGGTTTCTTTAATGAAGAGCAGTCTGACCATGTTAAGTAAGAAATGTACAACTAAAACATTAATTGCTGATTCTTTTGCTTTTAGAAAATATTGCACTTCAATTTAATAGTAAAATAAGTTGTCTGTAATAGGTTATAAGATTTTGCAAGAAAAATCTTTTTTGGCATATCTATAGATATGCAGAAGTGAATTAAAATATATTTGAAAATAAGTAAACACTATACTATAACTTACAAAACTAATTTCTCAGGGATGGCTTCTCTAAGAGATAACAACAATTGCTCTCAATGTATTGTAATCATTCAGAATAGATATACTTTTATTTTCTGATAGCACCAAAAGTTACTATTAGAAAATAAAAATACTATCAATTCTTAGCACGAATTTCCTTATTTTCCCACAAAGGTGTAGTTAAAAATTTTTTTTGTTTAAAATTCCTTTCTGATTCTTTGGTTCCCAGTAGAAAATCAGCTGCAGAAGCCTTCTTCTGGTCAGCCTGTATTTGCAGTTGGAGTTTCTTTTAAACTCAGGAATGTCTGTATGTTCAAACTGGGTTGCCATGGTGCTGTAAAACACAAGGTGGCAAACCCCACATAGAGTTAAAGAGATGAGCAGTGCTTGGGGTACAGATTATGGAAACTACAACTTGCCAACAAGTTCTAGGGAAAAGCTTGCACTAAACGTCTTGATCCAAAAAGGAAATGCTCTATTCCAAGGTGCTTTTGGTTTCAATGAAGTTCACTGCATGACCATGCCTGAGGTAGACTGTTAGCTTTCTTTGGCACTTTGTTCCAAAATCTCCAGAATGGTCCCCAACTGCCATCTGGACTGATCTTTTTAAAAGTTAAATTACATGTGATCTTTTGATTTGAAATTTGACAACTGAATGTTTGTGTTTAGTTAGAATACAATGCTATACTTAGAAATTTTGTTTGACTCCCTCACCCATTTTGAATTTGGAAAAAAAAATAAGGATGAGTAAGAAATCAGCAGGCTCACACGAAGTAAGAGGACAATGTGGAAATCTTGAATGCTTTTTTGTAAACCAAATTTATTTTTATAAGCCTTGAAAGGAAGACAGTTTGTTCTTTGAATAATTGGCTCAGACTTTCTCTCTCTTTTTCAAATATATTTCAACCAAAGACCTCACTGAGATGAATAGGATGAGTGAGATTAGGAAATTAATAAAAGAGGAAAAAATATTTTCCTCTCAATATGGAAACAAAACTGAGCTGTAGAATCTTCTTCTTTTAAAATACTTCTTAAGAGCTGCTGTCTTTCAGCAGTTAGAAAGTCTTTGCTTGAACATATTTGTCACTACAGAGAGTAAATATGATTCAAAAATCTTTATTGTGGTTTTATAAATGTAAGCCTTACTGTTTCATCATGGAATTTCAGCAAAAAAATGAACTCCTGCAGCCGCATCTCATCCTTCTCCCATTTCTTTTAATGTCTTAGATTTAGAATAAGCATTTGAACAGCCATCACTAAGTGTTTCCACATTGGAAAAATAGGAGAACTTGGCTGGATATGATTCTGATTTCCATGAGAGAGAATTATTTTTTCCCTTTCCTGCTTTAGAAGTCATTTACTATATACTTCTATTTGGACTGAACTGGTTTAAAAAGCCAAATGGGAATGAGTCTAGCTACTAAACTTAGAGAACTGATTCATAATTTCTTGATCTAATACAGTGGACTGTATTGTCATTGGCCAGTTCATCATTTCTGTGCCTGCCAACCCAAGAATGGAATCCAAGACTGCTGCTTAACCCTCTATGGCTCTGGTACTGCATTTCTGTCATCCCATTCCCTTCTGGAAATGACTATCTCCTGAGCATCTGTGGGTCCTGCATACCGGGCAGATTTCTCTATACTTGAAAGTATTTTGAGATTTTCTGTCTTACATTTCTTTTCCAATTGCTAAGTGTTTTTTTTTTTTTCCTTTTTTCTTTTAGTTGCACTTTAACTCTCCTGTCTCAGTGACATTTTCTAGGCCCTACTTCAGGAAAGATTTAAAATAACTGGGAAATTTTTTTTTTGTGTGTAGACATTGTTTGATCCTAAATTCATGCTCATGTGACATTTCTGCTTGGCATTCGGAGTAACAGTTATTCAAAGCACTTTACCTTAATTGTCTCACTAAAAATCCCAAAAGGTAACAACAAAAATTACAACAAACAAGCCTTCTGGCAAGGGTGTAAGTTACCCTCATACTCTTGGTTTGGAATCCCTTGACTAAGGACTCATGAGACCATGGAATGCATTTGGCATGCAACTCACTACCCCATGAATTTGTAGACTAAATATATTATTCCTTCTGTGGCTCATCCAGAAGATGTTGTCATTCTGTAAAATTACCATTAGCACCTTTGTAAAAATGGCTGATAGCAAATGATACATTAAGGCTCTCTATGTTTTGGATTTACTGTTGTTTTATTTGAAGATGTTAGGATATGCAGGATGGAAAATGGAGAAGAAATCTTTTTTGCTTCCATTAAAAGTCTGAAGAATTGCTGAGTGCTGTTGGCTCACACCTGTGATCCTATCTACTCAGGAGGCTGAGATCTGAGGATCATGGTTCAAAACCAGCCCGGGCAGGAAACTCCATGAGACTCCAATAAACCACCAGAAAACTGGAAGTGGCGCTGTGGCTCAAGTGTTAGAGTGCTAATCTTGAGCTGAAGAGCTGAGGGACAGTGCCCAGGCCCAGAATTCAAGCCCCACGACCAATTTAAAAAAAAAAAGGCTAGTGCTCTACCACTTGAGCCATAGTGCCACTTCTGATTTTCTGGTGGTTTATTGGAGATTCAGAGTCTCATGGACTTCCCTGCCAGGCTGGCTTTGAACCGTGATCCTTGGATCTCAGCCTCCTGAGTAGCTAGGATTACAGGCATGAGCCATGAATGCCTGGCTAGAGAGAAAAAGAGCACACTACACTCAAGCTGAATAGCTGAAGGACAGTGCCCAGGCCCAGAGTTCAAGCCCCAGGACCGACCAAAAATAAAAAAAAAAGAATTAAAATAAGTACACACTGTCCTCACCCATTTCCCTTACCTGGGTGATATGCAAGGAAGCCACATGGGCAGAATGTAGGGGATAATTTAGAGTATGTTATAGGGGGTGATTTAGGCTAAATTGGGCGTTTCAGTTCTTCCCTTTCACTTTTTGATCTATTTAGAAAAATAAATGGGTTTTCTGGATATCAAAATTACCTGCTGGAATAGTTCATGCACTTCCCATTAAAAAAAGACACAAAAAGGGTAAATTTAGTATTCTAGTAAGATTAAAAAAATAAAAGGCGACTCTAGAGACTTGAACTTGACGTGATTCTTGTGTGTGTGTGTGTGTGTGTGTGTGTGTGTGTGTGTGTGTGTGTGTGTGTGTGTGTTGTGTGTCCCTCATCTGTCCTTCTGTCTGTCTGTTCCCTCTGCTCCCCCCTTGTCCCCTGCCCCTTTCGCCCTTCCCGGTCGCCATGTCTGTCTCTCCCCATCTTTCCATCCATATATTATTTTTTCATCTTCTTTCAGATCAGGTCAAAGTCTTTAAAGAAACATGGACAAAAAAGCCAGGCATGGTGGTGGTAGTGGTATACACTTGTAATCTTAGTAACTAGGAGGCTGAGGCAGTAGAATCTTGAGTTTGGGACCAATGTAGGTTACACAGCTAGATCTTATCTTTACAAAAAAGGAAAGGAGGAAGAAAGGAAGGAGAAGAAAGAAGGAAAGAGAACATTAGATGGGCTTTGCCAATCATTCTCTGGCCTGTGAACTTGCTGGGGGGAGGGGGCGGACTGGCATTTATTAACTGGTATTTTCCAGGTTACCTTAATGTCTTGCTTCTTTTCTGCTTGATCTGTAGTAATTGTAATGTGGGACGGTAATGAATAGCAGATTGTTTTGTTTTGTGTTTTTGTTTGAGTCATTAATATGTAGGACTTTTCTAAGTCACAAGGAAAATACAACACAAATGATAAATAGCATTTCAGAGAGGATCAGAAAACAAAGAAAGGTCTTGTAGAGATTCAAAGGAATGAGGCAGAAGAGCCTCATTCTACCCAAGAGGGTAGAAGCTTCCAGGTTGCTGCAAAGAGATTTGAGGAGGACCCAGTGTACCTCTCATCTTTCTACTATGTGTTTTCTTAGACAGTATTAAAATTTCCTTTATGACTTCAGCATAAGATTCTTGGAGCTGAGCACTGTTTTGGCATTTTGAATCAGCTGACTGATGTTATTTGTAGCTGGCTAAAGTACTGAAGGATATTTAGCAGCATCCTTGGCCCCCATTCACTGGGTGCTAGTGGGGAGTGCTGGGTAGCATTCCTTCCTTCCAGTTATGACAGCCAAAAATGTGTAGAAAGCCAGAGGTTCAACCTGATTAAAGTATTATATATGCATGTGTGAAATACAGTTGTTTGAACAGTTAATTTGTTAAAAAAATGAATGGCATGAGTGTAAAACCAATCCAGTTCCAGGTGTGGGCACTAGTGGTAGGGAAGAGGGTGAATATTGTAAAAATACTTCAGGTATATGTGTGAAAATGGAACAGTGAAACCTGTTGAACTTGATTTGGAAAGTCAAATGGGGGAGAAGAGAAATTAATAGAGGGGTTGAGTCTTGTTTAGATACATTATGCCTTTATGGATGTGCCAATCTCTTTTTACAACTAATTGATGCTAATAAAAAGTGTGAGAAAAGAAATTGTGTGGACATTGCTGGTGTACTCTGAGAAGTAGAATTTGCCATAAGCTTGAGGGCTTATAGATTTCTCTTTTTCACAAATATCTTACACAGACTATAACCAGGGAGGATTTATGGGCAAACAAGTGTTAGGCTTTTTTTTGGCTGTAGGCATTTTGTGATGCAGTTGTCAATGTTGGGAATTATACTATCTCCCCAATAGTCTTGGACTGTGATGTGACTGCATTGCTGTGAGGTGGGGAATTTGAGCTCTGGAATTTAGGGGGATTTATCAGTTTTCAAAACAGGACTATTTTATAGAAGTGTGTTCTGTTTTTCAAGTGTTTTAGAGAGAGCCATTAATTTAAACATGTCATATGAAATATAGATTCATGTCCTCGTGAAATTCCCTGAAAGTTCCTGTTGAACACCTCACTGGACACACACACACACACACACACACACACACACACACACACACACACACACACACACACACACACACACACACACACACACACACACACACACACACACACACACACACACACACACACACACACACACACACACACACACACACACACACACACACAGCGACTTCTGGTTTCTGCATGCCTCTAACAGAACTTTCTTAACTAATGATGCTTATGAGTTATTTGAGTTGAATTGAAATCCTGGCTGTCAGTTATGCTTGAGGGATTTTCCCTTTTGATCTTGAAAGGGAAAGAGGTGCTGGAAGGCAGAAAACTTTAGCTTACATTTGTGCATGATATTAAGGAACAAGTTCATGACTGTCAGCATTTGCATTTCCATTTGAAATCTTTATTTTAAGATTGGTGGTGGATTTGGTGAGCTTGTAAGTCTGGAAAGGAAATGGTGTTGATGAAGGCAGAGGTTTTTCTTCTCCTTTGTTGGAGTCTTCCAGGTGCTTCTCTTCTGCCTGTACTCTAGCCTCAAGGTGATTTCTAGCAAGTGCTTGATGAAGAAGTCATTGAAATCAGTTTGAGTTAGTGTGCTATTCATGGGAGAAATTGACCATCAAGTGAGGTCAATATTCATATTACTTATATCAAAGTTATTTCAGACATTCAGTTATTACTTATATCAAGTTATTTCAGACATTGTGTTTAATCCTTTAAAAGGCTGCAAATACAAAGAGTTGTTCTGATTTATAAACAATGAAACAAAAATGGGCTTAGCATGCACTCTTAAGTCAGGGGGCTGAGTGGATAGTGGTAAGCCTGTCTGAAACATCTTTCCTTAGTAGGCCAAGCAGATTCACTAAATCCAAGTGGAATCTTAGTGATGTTCTAGGATTCTTTTCTTTGTAAAGAGACCACTCTAAATTGGGCCACTTAGGAAAACATGACCCTGAGTTCTGCCTTCAACTTGGATCACACTTGCTAGTTCAAAAAGATACGGAGAAAGGAAGGTATGTGGTTGGTGAGACAGTTGCAGCTGAAATGAATTTGGCTCAGCCTGTACACAGCTATCATTCTCTTTCTTTTTCCTCTTTCCCCTCTCTCCTTTCCCTCTCTCTCCAAACTTTTTTTTTTTTTGCAAATTCTTTATTGTGCTTAAGTGATTACATAATTTCACAAATTTCAAAATATTGTGGGATAGTGATGCTTAGTTAAAGTTACACATTCTAACTTTCATGGGAAATTGTCTATGGTGGTCTATAAAGCTTATGAGTTCTATGAGCTTTGACAATAGTTATTTCTTCCACATCGGGTGATATGTACACTTCTTTCCTTTTGCATAGCATCAGCTGTTCCCTCTTTCCCACTTGTTCCCTCCCTCCCATTGCTGCCATTGAGTTGCTTAGTTCATTTTGATCAGTGTCCAGTGCAGCTGATGGGTCCCACTGTTGTATGTTTTTTCCCAATTCCCTCTAGT
Source organism: Dipodomys merriami (assembly GCF_024711535.1). Taxonomy (NCBI): domain Eukaryota; kingdom Metazoa; phylum Chordata; class Mammalia; order Rodentia; family Heteromyidae; genus Dipodomys; species Dipodomys merriami. The sequence continues at coordinate 60,730,670 of NW_027202270.1, read as the reverse complement.
TCTGTGTTGTTCTCCTAGTTTCCCTCTGATGTGCACATATATACCATATATGTGATCAGCAGCATGGGGTTATTTAGTAGTGATTCGACCAGATGAGTGGAGGTCCTTTGTTTCTCAAGTCTTGTTAACTTTGTCGTATCATCTTACATTTTGGATTTAATATCCACTTATTAGGGAGACCATGTGCTGTTTGTCTCTTTGCCCTTGGCTTATCTCACTCAACATGATTTCTTCTAGTTCCATCCATTTCCCTGCAAATGCCATTGTTTTGTCCTTTCTAACGGCTGCATAACATTCCATTGTGTATAGATACCACAATTTTTGGATCCATTCATCTGTGGTGGGGCATTTGGGTTGTTTCCATATCCTGGCTATTGTGAACAGTGCTGCAATAAACATGGAGGTGCATGTGTCCTTGTATACTTGTCCCTGTTGTTCAGGATAGATGCTAGGAATGGTATGGCTGGGTCAGAAGGGAGGTCAATATTTAGCTTTCTGAGGACCTTCCAGACTGCTTTCCAAAGTGGTTGTATAAATGTACATTCCCACCAGCAGTGGGGATATCCCCTCCAGCATTGGTCATTGGTTGACTTTAGGAAGTGGGCCATTCTGTCTGGGGTAAGGTAGAATCTCAAGGTTGTCTCTATTTGCATTTCCTTTACAACCAGGGATGATGAACATTTCCATGTGTCTCTGCCATTTTTATCTCTCCTTCTGAGAAGTCTCTGTTTAGTTCCCTTGCCCATTTAGTAATTGGTTTGTTGGGTTTGGGAGGAGTTCGTTTCTTGAGTTCCCTATATACTGGATATTAACCCCTTGTCTGATACATTGCTGGTAAATATTTTTTCCCAGTTAGTTAGCTGTCTTTCTAGTTTGGTTGCTATGATTTTAGCTGTGCAAAAACTTTTATTTTAAGGTAGTCGCATTTGTTGAGTCTCTCTTTACTTTGTTGTGACCCTGGGACTCTGTTCAGAAGTTCCTGCCTATGCCTATAAATTCAAGTATCTCTCCTACTCTGTCCTGCAGTAGTTTCAGAGATTCAGGTTTGATGTTAAGGTAATCTATTCTGAGTTGATGTTAGTGCATGGTGATAGGCTGGGGTCCACTTTTAGTCTTCTGCATGTGGCTGCCCCGTTTTCCCAGCACCAGTATTGAAGAGGCTATGCTTCTTCCACTGTATGTCTTTGGCTTCTTTGTCAAATATCAGCTGACTGTAGGCATGTGGTTTTATTTCTGGATCTTCTCTTCTGTTCCATTGGTCTTTGGGTCTGTTTTTGTGCCAGTACCATGCTGTCTTTGTTATTATGGCTCTATAGTAGAATTTGAAGTCCGACATCGAGATCCCTCCCATGTTGTCTTTTTTGCCTAGAATTGTTTTGGCTACTCTAGGTCCTTTGTTGTTTCATATGAATTTTTGGACTGTTTTCTGTATTTCAGAAATGTACACCATTGGGACTTTAATAGGAATCGCACTGAATTTGTATATTAATTTTGGCAGTATTGTCATTTTCACTATATTAAGTCTGCCTATCCAAGAGCATGGAAGGTCTTTACATTTCCTGGTATCCTCTGAAATTTCTTTCTTTAAGTTTTTATAGTTTTCATTAAATAGTTTATTTACATCTTTGGTTAGATTACATTTTATTTTTTGGGGGGGTTATTGTGAATGGGGTTGCTTCCTTTATTTCTCTCTCTGCTTGTACACTGTTGTACAGGAATGCGACTGATTTTTGTTGGCTGATTTTGTATCCTGCTACTTGCCGAAGAGTTTGGGGGTGGAGTTTTTGGGATCATGGTCTCTCCAAACTTTTACTGTAAAACAGTTTAGAGTGCAGAGAAGAGAGTTCAGAGTTATATACCTGTACCCAGTTTCCCTTATTTATTTATATCTTAAGATATTCATGATAATGTCCATTTGTTGCCGTTCATGACCCATTGTTTAAACATTTATTCACAAATGTCAGTCTTCATTGCATTTTCTCAGTTTTAGGTAATGTCCTTTTTCTGCTCCAAGACCCCATCTGGAATGTTGAATTATTAATTAGTTATCTTGGGCTGTTTTGGAGTGTAATGGTTTCTCCTTTGACTTTTGATGAAACCATCATTTTTTTTAAATTTAATTTAATTTTATTTGTGAACATACTGTACAGAGGAGTTACAATTACATGGGCAGGATAATGCGTACATTTCTTACCAAGCATTGCAGCCTCCTCCTTTGTTTACCCTTCACATCCCTTCCCAGCCTCCCCCCACCCCCCCAATCCCAATCCTTCTCCTTCCCCCCCCAAACCATCATTTTTGAGGCGTCCTGTTAGGTCATTGTGGTATGGTCCTTCATTGAGATTTATCTAATGTTTTTTCTATGATCATTCAACTGAGGTTACCGTATTGGAGATGAAGAGCATAGAGGTGAACTGCTGATTCACCACATTATATCAAGAGTGCATCTAACAACAATGAAATTGTTATTTACCTTGGTAACCTGGCTGAGGTAGCATGTTTTCATCTTTCTCCTTGAAACCTGCAAGCTCCAAACAGCCCTCCCCACTTTTGTGTAATGTACTCTGGAAAGAAGTCTTTATGCAGTCCATATTGAACAGGTGAGAAGTTTTGTGCACTTAATTACAAATGGAGTTTCTGCATAAACTTTATTAGTGGTTCTTCTGGATAGGAGATTTATCTTCCATTTGTTTATTCAGTCATTATATCAGTGTGGGTGCACTTTGGCCCTTGGAAGCTGTTCATTACTACAGACCTTTGGCTTTTTATGAGTTGCTTTGAATGTGAATTGCTTGCTTCACAGTGTGGAATAGCAAAAAGCTACCCTTGTGAGGGCTAAGCTGTTGGTGTCAACTCAGTTGACCTATTCACTTTACCTTTGTGTCTCTGTTGTCTACTACAAGTGTTTAACGAAGAGAACTGTAAAAATTAAATCTAAAAGACCTTCTCAGAAGCTAATTATCAATCCTTACCAGTGTTTGGAAGCACATCATCTGACTTAGGACATGTTTTATTGAATGAACTAATAGATTGTTCAGTGAATGTATTTGAAGGACTCAGTCATTCAATGGGAACTTTTGGAGAATTTTATTAGGACATGTATCTGTTTTCTATGACAAGATATGTTTAATGGCTCTTCCTAACCTAAGAACTTCATAGAGACTTGTCTTGAAATTGACAAATGCCCCAACTGCATGTGGTTTATTTACTCAATTTAATACTTAGACTTTTCTTTTCCTGAACATTTTGTGGGTTTTTTTTTTTTGGGTTATGTTTTATCTCCTTATGTTACTTATCATAACAATGGCTTCTAGTTAGTTTTTGAAAAAAATAGGGTAGGTACTGGTGGCTCCAGCCTGTAATCCTAGCTAATTAGGAGGCTGACATCTGAGGATCCTGGTTTGAAACCAGCCTAGGCAGATAAATTTGTGAGACTGTCCAGTTAACCAACTTAAAAAAGCTAAAATTAGAGATGTGGCTTATGCGGCACCAGCCTTGAGCACAAAGTCCAAGGGAGAAAATGAGGCCCTAAGTTCTATCCTCCATATGAATGCACACACACACACACACACACACACACACACACACACACACACACACACACACACACACACACACACACACACACACACACACACACACACACACACACACACACACACACACACAGGAAATTGGAATATAAATAAGCTCTGGAGATAATATAATTTTTTATTTCTATCTTAGCCCTTAAAATGATCCCTCTGGCTGTTAAAGGAATTTTATACCCTAAGATTATCGATGATGGATGAATGGATGAGAGCATACATGTTTAGGCTTGTGTAGAATTCTGACTTAGGTTAGGGATTCAGAAGAATTATATTTCATATCAGTTGTCTGCACTGTATTCTCCAGCAGGGTCTGTACAAAAATGTGACAGCATCAAACACAGTGAAGGCTAGATGGTGGTGCCTTATTTTGTGTCAAGAAAGCGGGGTTTAGAGTACTGTTAGCCAGGGTGAATGTACAAATGTTTAGTTTATAGTTTGGATTATCATTTTATTTTGTTCCAGTTAGTCCCTCTTTTGCCTTTGGAACTGTTCACTGCGAAATACCTTTGGCTTTTCATGAGCCTTTGAAATTCTTGCTTTGCAGTATGGAATAGTGAAGGAACATATATATTCCCCCCTCCCTGCCCCTTCCCCTCACACAAGGGAAGAATAGGTTATTTGTTTTTTGGGTAGGTCAGGGGGCTTAGGTGAACTCTGGGCTTAGGTGCTGTCCCTGTCCTCTTCAGCTCAAGGCCACCGCTCGCTACCATTTGAGCCACAGAGCCACTTCTGGTTTTCTAGTGGCTTATTGGAGATAAGAGTCTCACGGACTTTCCTGCCCGGGCTGGCTTTGAATGGTGATCCTCAGATCTCAGCCTCCTGAGTAGCTAAGATTACAGGCATGAGCCACCACCAGCATCTGGCTGGTTATTTGTATATGATATTGTCTAACATACATTTAAAAAACATGAGGTGAAGAAGATTACACATTGCTGTTCCTTTTACAAGTTGTTTTTTCTTGTTATTTTTTGGAGACAGGATTTCATTGTATAGCCCTGAATGCCCTCAAACTCAGCATGCTCCTACTTCAGCCTCCTGAGTGCTGGAATTTCAGGCATATACTACTATACCTAGTTAACATTTGATTTTTGAAATGACAAGCCAGTCTTCTGTGAAATAGGCATGGAACATTGAGTCTTGTATGCTGTTTGTTCTAATTATATATATAATATATATATATATATATGCATGTCCTAATTATATGCACACATACATATTGTGATTTATATATACACATATATGTATTAATTTATATATTTACATACATACATATGTCTATCTGTCTGTCTCTATCTATCTGTCTCTCTATCTGAGGGATTCTCACTAGTCTTTGCTAATTCCTGTATTAAAAAAGCTTGGTCAAACCTTATCCCAGTCAGAATGTCCCACATCCACAAATCAGCCAACGACAAATGCTGGAGGGGATGTGGAGAAAGAGGAACCCTATTACACTGCTGGTGGGAATGTACACTTATACAACCACTTTGGAAAGCAGTCTGGAGGGTCCTTAGAAAGCTAAAGATTGACCTCCCTTCTGACCCAGTCATACCACTTCTAGGCATCTACCCTGAACAACAGGAACCAATATACAAGGACACGTGCACCTCCATGTTTATTGCAGCACTGTTCACAATAGCTAGGATATGGAAACAACCCAGATGCCCCACCACAGATGAATGGATCCAAAAATTGTGGTATCTGTACACAATGGAATATTATGCAGCCATTAGAAATGACAAAATAATGGCATTTGCAGGGAAATGGATGGAGCTAGAAGGAATCATGTTGAGCGAGGTAAGCCAAGAACGAAGAGACAAACGGTACATGGTCTCCCTGATAAGTGGATGCTAAATCCAAAATGTTAGGTGATACGACAAAATTAACAGGACTTAAGAAACAAAGAACTCCCACTCATCTGGTTGAACCACTACTAAATATCCCCATGCTGCTGATCACATATATGGTATATAACATGTGAACACCGTTATATGTTACAGACTGTGATAGACAATTTGCTCCAGGAAAGTTAGAATGAACTTGTAACTTTAAATGAGCATCATTATTCCACAATACTGTGAAATTCCGGAAATTATGTAATCACTTAATCACACACACAAAAAAGAACCTCGGGGAGGGAGGGAGGGGGGGAGGGGATGGTAGGGGGAAAACAATGGAGGGGGTAACAATGTTCAAGAGGAAGTGTACTCATTACCTCACTCATGTAACTGTAACTCTCTGTATAGTATCTTTACAATAAAAAAAAAAAGCTTGGTCAAGACACACTGATATTCTGAGATATTGGGAGGCAAAAGATGTTTGGGAACAGATGCTAAGGCTGTAAACTTATGGTGGGCTTATACATATTGAGAAATGCTGTTTTACCACAGCACAGCATCTAGGCGCTAGCTTGGGCTCTGGGGTTCTATTCTTTTGCCAGAATAAGATAGTCAATTAGCATTAGGAAGAAGGATAATAGCAGAGTGTTGGTGACTCACACCTGTAATCCTAGCTACTTAGGAGGCTGAGATCTGAGGATTGGTTTGAAGCCAGCCCAGGTAGGAGAGTCTGGGAGGCTCTTATCTCCAGTTAACCACCAGAAAACCAGAAGTGGATCTGTGACTTAAAGTGGTAGAGCACTAGCCTTGAGTGAAGCTCAAGGACAGTGCCCAGGCCCTGAGTTCAAGTTCCAGGAGCAGCACTATAAGAAAAACAAAAAAAACCAGACAAATCAGGAAGGGTTTGGGAAGCAAAGACCTTTCTGACATTCAGCTCATCTCCTTCTCTGGTCTTTTCCGGAGCAAATTTTTTATCTGTCTACACTAGGAAGCTGATCTGATTCCTGTCCTCTATCTGACCAGTACCTAGAATACCAACAGAATGACTCATGTCCCCAACATCCTGTCCTTGTTCTGGAGAAAGGGAACTATTTGCCTTTGGGAAACAGAGTTGCTTACCTAGAAAAATGTCAAAGCATTGCTTCAGCTATGATAGCTTCTGATTTTTTTTTTTTTAGTGACTGTTCCCCCCCCCCTTTTTCTCTATTGGGGATTGAAATTGGGGTCTCTTGACTTGCTGGGCAAATACTCTTATTACTTGGGGGCGCACCCTAGATCTGACTTTGTGCTTTTTTTTTTTTTTTTGGCTTGGTTGTGGGGCTTGAACTTAGGGCCTGTTGTGTGCTGTCCCTGAGTTTTTCTGCTCAAGCTGGAAGTATTATCACTTTGACCCACAGCTCTACTTCTGGTTTTCTGGTGGTTAATTGGAGCTAAAAGTCTCATGGCCTTTCCTGCTTGGGCTGGCTTCAAACCTTGTTCCTCATATCTCAGCCTCCTGAATAGGATTGCAGATGTGAGCCACCAGCACCTGGCCCTGGGACTTTGTGCTTTTGTTGTAGAATTTAGAATGTTTTATTTGGTTGCCTAATTAGAAATTGTGTTTATCATAGAATGACCTGAAATCATTGGATGTGTAAAATTACATATGACAAAGTATGTGTGTGTATGCGTATTTGTGTGTGTGTTTGTGCTGGTCCTAGGCTTGAATTCAGGGCCTAGTCCTATCCCTAAGGTGTGTGTGTGTGTGTGTGTGTGTGTGTGTGTGTGTGTGTGTGTGTGTGTGTGTGTGTGTGTGTGTGTGTGTGTGTGTGTGTGTGTGTGTGTGTGTGTGTGTGTGTGTGTGTGTGTGTGCATTTCCTTAAGGCTGGTGCCTTACCACTTGAGCTACAGCTCCATTCTTGGCTCTTTGGCAGGTAATGGAGATAAGAGTCTCAGTAGGCTTTCCTGCTCAGCTGGCTTTGAACCATGATCCTTAGATCCCAGCCTTCTGAGTAGCTAGTACTACAGGCATGAGCCACAGGTGCCTGGTTAGATGTAGTAAAAATTTAAAAATGTGCTATATATATTGAGTCATTTATCAGAAGCTAAGGGAATGTGGAAGGGTAAGAGTTCTTCTGATGTGTGGAACATCCTGTCACAATTTAGCATTTAGATGGATTTGGGGAAAGTCTTATCTCTTGGCATTTTACTCAGAAGTTTATTGAGACTTTTAAAAATAAGCTGTGAACTTTTATAATTTCCGATGGCTATGAATGCGTGTTGTACATTTTTCTCCAGTGACACCGAATGTCTGCAATGTATCCTTTAATTCCAGCATTGTAGAACATGACTCCATGTTATCTGCATTGATAGTGTTTTTCTTGTCACTTCCCAAAGTTATGTGCTATGTTCTGAGGGAGGAAAGGTGTGGACTAAGTTTGTTCATATATAGTTGTCCAGGCTTTGTGAGGTTAGAATTGCTGTTAGTTACTAGTAAGAGAAGAGCCATAGGAAGGAAAGAGACTTTGGCCAGATCCTCACTGATACCAGTCAGTTTCTTTCACTGCACACTTGGCCTCCTGGGTTATAATTTTTATGATGAGAGTACAGTTTTTCATCCAAATTGAATCATTGTTTTTGCTATTATCACCTCCGTTTTACAGAAGAGTCAGTGGAATCTTAACCTCAATTTACACGCCCCCACATCCTACTGCTAGCATACTAGCATAGGGATCTCAAATCTAGTTCCTACTACCTACCTTCTACCAGAGCTAGGGATTGAACCTAGAGCCTTGAGCATGCTAGGCTCATGCTTTACCATGGAGTTGTGCCCCAGTCCCAAAGCTCATTCTCCTGAATTGTTCCCCAGTTCCAGAGTTTGTGTTCTAACTTGGCACCATATAGTGTCACCTGCTTTAAATAAGAGGTGTGCCTTTACATGACTTTAATTTTTTTTTTTTTACTGATTTGGAAGTTTATTGTTTCTTTTCTTTTCTTTTCTTTTTTTCCTCCCCATATTGCTTCTTTGTGCCTGGAACAAGATTGTAATAGATTTCTATTAATGACTTAAAGGCAGTAAGTGTGGTGAATTGCCGGTGGGGGTGTGGGGGTGGGAGAAGGTTCTGAGTCACTCAGACTTATTTAGCCTGGTTTTGTCACTTGTAATCTTGCAGAAAAAAAGAAAACAGACAGAAAAAAAATTAACTTCTAAGAAATAGAGTGCACTAAAACTCTTCCCAGCGTAGTTAACACATGCAAAACAGTCAAGAAGTGACTGCTGTATATATTTTATTTTTTATTTTTTTATTTTCTTTTGCCGGCCACGGGGCCTGAACTCTGGGCCTGGGCGCTGTCCCTCAGCTCTTCAGCTCAAGGCTAGCGCTCTACCACTTGAGCCTCAGCGCCACTGCCGGCTTTTTCTGCTTATGTGGTGCTGAAGAATCGAACCCAGGGCCTCATGCATGCAAGGCAAGCGCTCTACCATTGAGCCCCCTTCCCAGCCCCTGCTATATATTTTAATATTTACTGTTAACATCAGAAAAAAATTAAAATGTTTCATTCACTTTTTTCTTTTAAGATAGACTAGAACATGTTTTAATATGCCAGATACAGTTTTTATTTTATTTTTTTACTTAGTCATCAGGAGAAACTCCCAAAACCTCTGTGCCTGTCCTTCTTGCTGTTCTGCTGGTAGCACCTCCCCTTGGGACCTGGAGGTGCTGGTGTGTCTGTCAGTCAGTCAGTCAGCCAGCCAGCCAGCTTGCCTCCCTTTGGTGCTTACATTCCTCAATGCCTTGGAAAAACCTTCACATCTCTTTGCCTACTGAGTTGTGGCACAGGATGTCTGGTTTAGTGAAGTTAGTGCAGTCTGAGCCCCTTCTTTCTTCAGCATGGACTTTTAAACTTGCCTCTTCCACTCAAGACACTTGGCTCTTGCCACTGCTGTTCCAGCTTCTCAGGATTAAGAGAAAGAAAGAGTGTACCTGTCACCCCCCCCCCCCCACTGTTTCATCTTATTTATTTATGGAGAGGTGGGTTTTCTAGGTAGAGAAAATGGCATCACCAGGTATGACTAATAAAAAAAAGCACCCTCCCCTCCTGAGCCTCCAGTGCAGACCCTGGCACGCAATAGGTGTTCAGTGGATGAGAAACTAGAAATGAGCAATCCCTCTAGCTTTGCTTGTACAGGGTGAGAATTGGCTTAAGTGATTTGAATTAGCAAACTACTCTGCTGTCTCCCTGAGGGACACAGGAGAAAAGGGAATGGGGCTTAGGGAGTGTCTCTGTGTAGGTTAGATGATTCTAGCTCCTCATGTAGAATTAAAGCACATATTTGAAAATTATATCACACAGAGCCTTGCATGAACATCTATCATAGTATAATCATGTTGTGAATTGTTCTGAAATTTTCTGATTTTTATGTAGCACTACATCTTCAAAGAACTTTTTTTTTTTCTGGTGATCCTGGGTCTTGAACTCAGGGCCTGGGCTGCTGTTCCTGAGCAGTTTTGTTTCAGGCTAGCACTCTATTACTTGAGCTTCGGCTCCACTTCAGGGTTTTTGGTAGTTAATTGGAGATAAGAGCCCCATAGACATGTTTGCTTGGACTGGCTTTAAATTGAAATCCTCAGATCTTAGCCTCCTGAGTAGTTAGGATTTCACTAACACTTAGATAAAAGTTAAGTCCTTTAAAAAAGAAAAACCGTGGTTTTTTTTTTGTTTTTGTTTTTGTTTTTTCGTTTTTTTTTGGCAGAGTCCCATCATTTAACAGGAGGCTGACCTTGAACTTGCTTTGTAGCCCAGGCTGTACTTGAACAGTATAAGTGTATACCACCATACTTGGCTCTAAACTTTTAGAGATTCTGTTTTGTATTCTTTAGGATATGCTAACATTCTTTTTGGCTCTTCATTGTATTGTGTACTTTAGGATGAGTGGATAAAGTTTTCCAGTTGGTTTATGAAACACTGATGTGTTTAAAACCTGTAGGAAGCAAGTATGTAAACATGGCAGTAGCTAGAGCGTCTATTTGCTAGCAGACTGCTGGCTAGGAATTTTTTTTTCTTGTGTATCTAAGATCAGGTTAAATGAAATTCAGGAATTGTGTGCAAATTGTTTTGGGTGTGTGCTTTATCTTCCTTGAATTGGTCCTCACAGATCTGCCTGAAATACGTCTGTGCAGATGCTTAAAAATGTCTGGTTTCCTGGCTAAGAACATAAAAGAGATTGGAGAAGGCTGCATGCATATCCTCTTCAGGCATTTAAAATCACAAGAACCTTTAATGAAATGGTAGTAGGTATATCCTTTTCCTACTCACCTCTTTCCTCATCTGTATAACAAGATCTCGGGTGTTTTAAGGCTATCAGAGTACTACAATTCCAGATTATTAGCCAAGCCTGATTAAGGTACAAGGTCAAAAAAATTCTGGATTAGGATTAGAATATGGAAAATGACAGCCAGCATAATTGCCTTTAATATAAAAATGAGGAAAATATCAGTGATACCTTGTGTTTTGAGGGATCACATAGAGAAAGGCAATAAAATCATGGCCTCTGTGCCCATGCTAAAGTTGGAGAGCAGCCCACTGTCAAAGAGGCCAAGAGCAGGACTGAGTTTTTAAGAAAGAGCTCTTTAAAAAAGAGGCCAATAGCAGGAGCGAGTTTTGCTATTTGGGGAAGTTAGGGAAGTGGTAGCATTGAAGTAGATTCATGGTTGCAGGGTTTTGCAGTCTGTAGGGCTTGTTTCCTGTTGATGAGTACTATGAAGAAGATTAAATGAAGTTGGGATCAGCCTGGCTGCTGATAGTGCATCTGGATACAGAGGGGTGAACCTGTAATACAGTGATTCAACAACCTGAATGTCATTAATGCAAAAAACTAATGATTTGGATGCTTTACTGAGCACTCCAAATACGCTTTTCCCACAAACCTCAAAATAAACACATTCAGATGTAGCATAGAGGACCAACTAACTTGCCCCAGGTAATATTTCTTTGGAATGGAGCTGGCACTTAAAACCATGATGCGATAATGCACCTGCTGTGTGAAATTAGGAAAATTGAACCAGAGGAACATTGCAGAGGTGCACAAACCATAATCGCTTAATAGTAGACTAGGTATATGAACTTGGGACAAAATGAGTAAGAAAAAGTTGATCAGAAAGCTTCATTTTGGAGAAGAAGAAATATAGGGATAGCATGTATAAATAATAGGCTCAGCCAGGCGCTGGTGGCTCACGCCTGTAATCCTAGCTACTCAGGAGGCTGAGATCTGAGGATCGCGGTTCAAAACCAGCCCGGGCAGGAGAGACCGTGAGACTCCTATCTCCAATAAACCACCAGAAAACCGGAAGTGGCGCTGTGGCTCAAGTGGTAGAGTGCTCGCCTTGAGCTGAAGAGCTGAGGGACAGCACCCAAGCCCAGAGTTCAAGCCCCATGACCGACAAAAAAAAAAAAAAAAAAAAAGGCTCTGTCTCAGTTTTGTTTCTGGACTCTTCTTCCTAGAATACAACCAATAGCCTCTCACCAGTGTTCATTCGTCTTTTAGCCTTCTGAAAACAGCTGCCACTCAACTGCTTTCTGTTGATGTCTAATACTGGTTGTAACCTTGTTGACTGCCTATGAATTAGTTGTGGGAGCCCTGCTAAGTTCAGTTTCTCTAAATTATTTTTCCCACCTGCTGGCTACGGAAGCCACTAAATGTAGTGATAAGAGCTATTAACTACCTTCACCAATTAAAGAAGAGCAAGCTCTTAGCTCCTGGAGTCTTAAAGCAATTTTGTAAAAGCTTTCTTTTCCCTTCCTCTTTTCCCCCAACAAATATTTTGTTAGAAACTTTTGAAGCCATCTGGTTTGGTTAACTTTCAGCTCCTATATTAAAGGACAGTCAGCCAAATTGTTTGTCTTGAGAGAACTCAGTCCAAACAGAGGAGTTTTGATAACAATCAGAAAAAAAATGGATTTGAGGTGGCAAAGTGAAATTATACTCCCTAATAAATGCCTAGAGAAAGATTAGTATCATTGATTATGTTTGGGGAAAGAATATGAAATATTGTACACCCTATCAGTGGGGAAAAAAATTATTTGAAAGAGAAGTAGCCTATACCAATTTTCATTAGGAATCTGCCCCTAGGTCATCTTTGCTCCTTAGCCATACATTTCTTTGACTGTGTTCTTCTGCCCTGCGAAGTTGTGCTTGAAATTGACCCTAAAATTCATTCCCTGCCTCCCTGCTTTTTCCTATGATGAATTTAAACCATCATAGTCTAAGTAAAGCTCCAGACAGCTCTTTGCCTCATTATCACAAGTAGAATTGTAGCACGGCTCAAGTAGAACCAAGTCACCTAAGGGCAGAGAAGCCTGGGTCCCATAAGATTACCATAGAGATAAGAAACCTCTGTCTCCTAGTAATAAGCCTCCTTACTCAGTTCAACATGTTACACACGTGTTTGTGCTGGTGAAGCCTGTGCTGCCAGTCAGGTAGAAGTATAACGTGGTTATGTACAGTACATGATGTGTGATTATGAGAATAAAGGACTGTTACTGGTCTGTGTATCTGTTGTGTTACACTGTTTATCATTAGCATATTCCTTCTTACCAAAAAAATTATAAAAGCTTATATGCCCATACATCTGATTATTTACCACACATGTCTGTCTATCTGTCTGTAATACTGGGGTTTTGAACTCAGGCATTTGTTCTTAGGCAAGTACTCCATGACTTGAGCCATGCCTACAGACTTTTTCCTTTAGGTTCTTTTTCAGATAGAGTGGAGCATGTGCTTCATCCCTTATATTTCACTCCAGAAGGTTTTTAACTGTATCTTCTTAATCTTTGCTTCATTCTTGCTGGGGTTACAGGTATAAACTATACACCAGCTTGTTTTGTTGAGATGGGTCTTACTTTTCCCCTTGGACTGGCCCCAAACTATAATCTTCTTGATTACTGCATCCCAAGTAGCCAGAATTATAAGAATGTGCCACAGTTGTCAGGCCAGCTTTTACTACTTCTACAACTTTGTGTGATATTCACACAAAAATGGAGTTGCCCAGGTTCTTTGAATGTGTTAAAAGTGCCACTTGACTATTGGAAAATAGGGTGGTCATTTGGTTACTAGCTACAGCCTCTTGTCATCTATCTTTACCTCCCTCTCTATTTCATTCCCATTAAATCTTAGCAATTTATAGCACTCTCCCCAGTGAAATTTTTACTTCAGTTACTCTCCTGTGGTCAAATTTGGTGTGGCTGGGCACTCAGTACCCTTTTATTTGGTGTGGAAGATGACTATGAGCTTTTAACTGAGGTTATTGCTACTACCCAATGAACTTCGTGGGTGAGCAGGAGTGTGAGAGGCCTCTTGAGCTTTGGTGTGGCAGTCCTCCATCTAAGATCTTTAGAACATCCCAAAATCGTAGGTCAAATACTTAACTGTGGGTCAATTTTCCTCTTAAGATTTTGTCCCCAGTGATACCTCATCCACTCAAATGTTAAATGCAGTTTGCTTTTAGTATTCCCCTAGTTTTCCCTAGGCTTCAGGGTGTTGCTTAGAGAAAAGAAACAGGGTTCCTTCTGTGTTTGGGTTATGCAATTTAGACTGGTTCTTGCTCCTCAGCATTGTCTTTGAGCTTTGGGCAGGTGGCTTTGGAGCCCTGTGTCTTTATTCTTTCGTGTTGTTTTCATAAGCTTACTAAGGCACAGAAAGAATATCAACAGCTACATGTCCTGGGGGAGAGGAGAATAGAGGGGAAGGGTGAAAAAAATGTGCAAGTGCCTTACGAATCTTGTTTAAGGGACCTTTGAAGGAGAATGTTTTTTATATACATGATGATTTTTGAAACCTTATGAATAAAACTTTTGCCAGTCTTGTGTTGAGTTGATCTGAGCTCCTGTTAATAGGAGACCTGTTGCCTAATGGGATAAAATCCAAAGGAAAGACTTTTTAGTTCTTGTCCGGTATGCTTGCATTCCATAGCATGATTATCAGCTGTTTGCAGACATTCAGCACCATATTTGCAGCAGCAATAGTGGACAGATTCAATATTGACAACTAAGGGTTGTTATAGAGAAAGTGGTAAGCCCTTTGGTTTCCTGTTTTCTTCTTCCTCCTCCTCCTCCTCCTCCTCCTCCTCCTCCTCCTCCTCCTCCTCCTCCTCCTCCTCCTCCTCCTCCTCCTCCTCTCCTCCTCCTCCTCTTCCTCCTCTGCTTCCTCCTCCTCCTCCTCATCCTCTTCTTCCTCTTTCCCCTCCTCCCCCACCCCCCTGCCACAGCAGCTCTGTTACTGGTTAGTTTCTAGTCTCCTTTGCTTTCTTCTTATACCTTTCAGGCCCCAGACACCCTTTGAAGTTACCATCTTCAGGGAAGAAACACCTTGTGTTTCTTCATCTAGAGGTTAGAAGTGCCTTTTTACCTACTATACAACAAAATCAAAGCCCAGAGCCCTAACACCACTGACAGAAAACCAGAGAGACCTTCTGATAGATGAAAAGGGAGAAACTAAGTTGGAGATGTAATGTAGCTCAGTGCTTGTCTAGAGTCTGGAATGCATGAAGCCTTGGTTCATTTAAAAACCAAAGAAAAAAGGAGAAACTTGGCTTATTAATTCAATCTGAAGTTACTAGAGCATTTTGGTAGCTAGTATCTGATTAAAGGTGTGATTTGAGTGTGTGTGCGCGCGCATGCACATGCATATGCACATCTGTGCACTTGGCTATGTTTGCTTGTTTACTATGTTGGCTTGCTCTACTATTTTGAACCACAGTCTTAGCCCAAGAAACTTACCTTTTCAAAGATAATCAGAAAGCTAAACTAAGGAAACATTTCCATATTCTTTCTCAACCAAGCAACCAGATACTTTGTTTGGACCATATGAATTTACTGCCATAGTGGATCAAAAATGGTTGAAAATCAGCAACTTCTCAGTTCAACCCATCAAACTGATGAGGAAATAGACCCAAGATGGTTAGAATCAGCTCCCTTTCAATCTTATAAGTATTAGATAGAGGGCTGGGAATGTGGCTTAGAGGTAGAGTGGTTATCTAGCATTCAGGAGCCCTGGGTTCTATAAGGTCTGCCAGGGCTATGCAGGCCCAGTGCAGACACCTCCCTACCTCTTGGCTAAGTTTCCACCCAGCATCTGTGTTACCTAGGTAAGTGGCACACCTGGAAGCAGTCATCTACCCTTCCTGCTAGCCCCCTCCTGGGCTGCCTCTGGTCATGCCTCCCATCTGACCATAGGAAGGTGCCAGGCCTTGAGGTCACATCTAGATCCAGTGTGGCCATACCTTTCCCCAACCTGGTCACATTTCCTGTCCCTGGCCTAGAGAAGTCCTGGCCTGGGGGGGGGTGGGCCTCCCCTTTTTCTGCCATGCTTCTTCACCATGCTCTCGGGGGCTGCAGTTTGGTAAATAAATTTCTTTTCCTGCCTGTATATCACGTGGTGTTCTCTTCATCGACTACCTAATGAAACCTACCTACTTAATATATCTAACAGGTTTGATTCCTCAGTACCACATACACAGAAAAATCCAGAAGTGGGGCTGTGGCTCAACGTGGCAAAGTGGTAGCCTTGAGCAAAAGAAGCTCAGGAACAAGTGCCCAGGCCCTGAGATCAAGCCCCAGGACTGGCAAAAAAAAAAAAAAAAAAAAAAAAAGTATTAGACAATTAATGGAAAAATATCTTATTTGACCTTTTAATTTTCCTTCCCTTTCCTTCTCTGTCATTTTATCTTGAATAGTTGACAAATATGAGGAAATAAAGGATATCTTTGTAGAAGATTGGCATTTCAAGGTAACTGACATTTTGAAGGGTGAGCAGAGAAACTGTCTTTCAACACTAGGCCCACAATTACACCTGGATTAAGGACACAGTAGAGCTAATCTTTGTAGAAATGAGTGTATTTATTCACTGGCCATTTTGTTTAGTTGTCTGAGCTACATTGTGTGGGCCTTGAGGGTCATGGCTTGTGTTATTTTTCATTGCATTCTTGACATGCTTAAAAAAAAGCTACAATCTACTGTAGTTGATTGATGCAGGGAAAGTTTGCTGCATCTAACAATAGTCCTTCTCCATGAAACACTCCATTGATACTTTTAGAACTCATTACTGCTAACCAAACAGTAGTGTTTTTTATTACTGTACTAATGGAGCCTGGTACTTGGAGACTGGGGCTTGGGGGAGGAAGAGAGGGTGGGGCAGGGAATGTGGGCAGGACAAATGGATCCCTTTCCACTCTTAATGCAGTTAGGCAGAAATAGTAGGCAGCTTCCAGTAAAAACAATGTGATAATCTAGATACAATGCAGAATTTAATGTGCATATGCAAGGATGCACTAAATGAATTATTTCTAGCTGAGAGGAACAAGGGCTTTCTCAATGAATAATCAGCAAGACAGCAGAGTTTTTCTATGGCTTTTCCAATAAAGTAATTTGCTTTCCTAAACAGTGCATGGAGTCCAACAAATGAGTTGTGAAAGATAGGGATTCTGATGAACACAGGATGGTCTTGGCAGGCTCCCACTGCTAGCCACAGGAAAAACAAAAAACAAAAAAAAAAAAACAACAAAAAAAGAAAACAAAGCAAAAAAATCAGGCCTGAAGACAGCTTGTACTCTCTCATGGTTTTTCTAATATGCTTGGGCCCTTCTTTCCTTTTGCCATCTGTTTCTCTCTTTTAAATTTTCTTTCTTTTCTTTCTTTCTTTTTTTTTTTGTGTTTCCATCAGTCGTTTCTCTGTATACTATGAGCACTGCTATACATGTTTTATATAAGTTATCTTTTGGTTTTTCTGTTTGACTAACCCGCGTATGCATTTTCTTTTCCTCCTTCTTGAATTCTTTTGGGTTAAGAAAACAATTCCAGCTAGGCATGGTGATACATTTCTGTATATCCAGCACAGGGGCTGAGGCAGGAGGAGTCACCAGTTCAAGACTAGCTTGAGTACTGAGTGAATTCAGATCCTGTCTCAAAAGAAACTTTAAACCAAACCACACTAAGATAAATCAAAATACAACTACTTCCCCCAAGCCACTCCCCACCAACTCAGATAATCAAAAAACAAAAACAGAACCCCCCCAAACAATATAAAAAGAGAAAAAGTCCCAGTTTGTTTTTTTTCTTGTGAACCTGCTAACTACATGTTCCTTTATGATGGTGGTTACCTACAAGTTACAGGAGGCATCTTCAGCTCACTGTAGTCAGGCACACATTCTTTGTATCTCTTTGCTTGGGTGCTCTGCTTGCAGTTGGAATAGCTCACCATGTCACAAACCTTACTGGCCCTGGAATGATGCTATCCTACTCCTACATGAGATCTTCCCCCAGTTGCTCTTACTGCTGAACTTCATTAAAGCTGTATTCAGTATCACCTGCCCTTGGATGCTGAGGTGTCAGCTCCCTAGAACAAGGACAGCCACTTTCTAGTCTTCCATAGAGGCTGTGAACTCTTATAGGAATAGCCATTTCATCCTTCCCAGCAAACTATCAGCTGCATAGAGGCCTGTGTACAGCTTTGAGGAGGTCAGCATCCACAGCAGTGCTGGAGAGCTTCAGCCCGTTTTATGTAAGCCCAAGTCTTTCATCTGTGCAGCCTCTACCAGTACCTTCTACCTCTATCAAGTAGATAGATACCGAGTTTTTTTCCCCTAACTCTATATTGTGTATGTTCACCTTAACTGTCAGCCATACTGTATACTTTGGTGCCAGAACTCTAGCCATCATTCATGAAAATATGAGGAATATGTGTGGGCATACTGTGTAAGAACCTTGACTTCTTAGACTTCTTGAGCATTGTGTGCCTGAAGCGTGTTAAACATCACAGAATCCCAGTGCAAGATATATTAACATAGATTAAGCTGTGCTGTGGCTCATGGCTCGGATGTAGGTCATTTTGAATTGTCCCAAGGAAGTTCCCAGCAGACGTGTGAACCTCCTTCCCTGTGGCAGCTGTGTGTCCGTTCTCTTAGATTGGGTATGTGCTTGTGTGTGTGTGTGTGTGTGTGTGTGTGTGTGTGTGTGTGTGTGTGTGTGAGTGTGTGTTCATTCTCTTGTGCTTAAATACGATATCCACTTCTTGAGTTTTGAGAGTCAGGCTTGTTCTGTCCAGAAGCACCTTCGATGTGTAGAGATCTAAACACTGCATCTAGTTCTGTCTCCTTGTGAGTACATCTGCCTTTCTGTGCAGTGGGATTATAATACAGCCCACTTCATGGGAAGGAAATCATATACTGTCTCTTAAACATGACCTGATAGTCAGTGACTCTACAACTGTGACTTGAACTATGTACTTCTCTCCCCCAATATTTCCATTTGGACCACTTAGAATATAGGCATTGTAAGGGTAGGATTTGCTGTTGTTTTCTTTATTTATTCTTGAGTGATAATGATAATTGAAGTTAAGAGGATATTTTTTCTCCTCTCCTCTCTTTAAAGACAAACTCATCCTACATAATTCATGTTGGCCTTGAACAGCCTCATGAGTGCTGGGATTATAGGTGTGTACCAACGACATACCTGGCTTCCTCCCTTCCCCTCTTCTTACTTATGCCATACTTGGCATCTATTCTAGAGACATCAGGTTTATTCCAAATGAGCAGTTTTGAGTTTCATGCTATATAGAAGTAAGAGCAGACATATTGCCACCATTGATAATTGCAAACTTTCAGTGAAAATCAAAAGTGTTTATTGACATTGTACAAAAGTTTCCAGTCATAAAGCATATTACAAATCACTGGAGGAAAAGAAGAACATCAAAGAGAATAATTTTTTAAAGATAATTAGTAGGGGCTGTGAAAGTGGCTCAGTGGTAGAGTGCTTGCCTTGCAAGCCTGAGGCCCTGGGTTCGATTCCTCAGCACCACATAAGCAGAAAAAGTCAGAAGTGGCGCTGTGGCTCAAGTGGTAGAGCGCTAGCCTTGAGCTGAAGAGCTGAGGGACAGAGCCCATGCCCAGAGTTTAGGCCCCATGACCGACCCCCTCTCCCCCCAAAAAAGATACATTTGCAAGTTGTTGTTACTGTAAAGAAAGTCACCCAGTTGATGTGAATTGGCTTTCCAGAGAAGTAAGCTTTTCTGCCAGTGTGAACATGGTCACCAGGACAGTAGTAGCAGTCCTCTGTGTCCAGGAACGTTCAGATGCCCCTTCCTAGAACTGCCAGCTTGTGACATTTGAGATATGTGGCTGAGAATTGGAAAAATCTCCATTTGTTGTAGCATCTGCTAAGCAAAGATGGAAGAGGGTCTTTGGGGATTCCCAAACCACTTTTTGAGAGAATGGTGAACCGAGAGATACTTACAGACCCATTGTCTAGTCCCTAGAGGCACTGTTGACATATAACCATAAAGAGAAGGCAGAGCTCCTTTCTGGCCAGCACACCTATGAGAGCTGGAGGTGGTGCTGGAGGATGGGAGGACTCCTTCTAGGATAGAGCAGAGGGGTTGGTGTATCTGTCATATTTCTAGAATTGACTTTTGTAAGTGATGGTCACTTCTTTTATCAAAACAAGATGACTAGTTACTGTCAGTAACTAACTAGTTCAAGTCCTCAGCTTTTATGAAGACTAAGTCCAATTGGTTCATTTCTATAAAGCCCTGTACTGGAGCTCTGCCTTCACTGGACAGGGCTGGCTGGATGTTTAGCGGGGTGCCTAGGAAGTACCAGTTTGTATAGTTGAAGAGAAAGACCAAAGGTGGAATGGAATTCACTGAGCATGGACCCCTTTTCTTGCCTCAGTGGCAGTCTTTGTAAATGCATCCCAATGAGAAGTGCCAACTTCTGGCCAAGCCAACCACGTGCTAATCTGTGATTTAAGGACACTTCTTATGAGATTAGATTTTTAACTGTTATATTTAACTTTTAACTAAATCCTATTGGGATGTTTTTATTTCCTGAATGTTCATAGGCATGACCTGGAAATGTGGGTCAAATGGGCTAATAGAATTAAAAATAAAACCACCTAATCAACTCTAAAATCTACCAGCTGTGTCTTAGGTAATAATGAGCACCTCCTATAGTTACTCATTTGTGGTCCCGGAGGGTAGCCTGTGTTTCTCACATTGGCGGTTCACTTTCAGGTAAACCTTGAAATAATACAACTCAATGTAGATTTGTAGATCATGGAGTTAAAGCCTTACTGATTCAGGTGTATGGTACTTTCTCTACAGAGTAGGGAATTGCTGCTGTGCTATTTATCATGCCAGCTTATTGTTGAAGTCAGTTGCCTTAAGAAACAAGGATGTGTGCAAGGTTCCTTGTGTTAAAGAGAAAGTAAGAGTTTGAGTGTGGATTATTCATACTTGGGATCTGAAGACTGTTGGAGGTTTGTTTTGAACTTGATGTCTCCAGGTACAAAATTCAAGGTACTGGCATAACCAAAAGAGTTTATGAGTCTGTTGAATAATGTTGAAGTACACAGAAAATTATCTGGCTTTTTGTCTGCTGATGGTTTGGGCCAGAATCAGCCTTGTTGCTGGTTAGCGTGGCATGCTGACCATGGGACAGACAGGGTATTTGGCAGTAGTCCAGGGCATTGGCACACAGAAGTGTTTTCCTGATCTTTTTGTGCTCACATACTTAGGGTCTCTGAGCTTTGGACTGAGGCTACTTTTTCGAGGGGAAAGATTAGAGGGAGAGAGCATGTTGGCCTGTAATGGATCATGTCTTATGTTCTCATCTGATGGCTGATCCTGCACAGACATAATGCCTTACCTTCTATAGGCCTGGTTTTGTCAGTTCTAAAAATCTCACTGAACTGTACTGTTGTTTGGATCTGCCCTCTCTGTTTCTTTGAACACCAGTGAATGTGAGTAAATACACCAATTTTTGGGCTACTAGGCCACATTACGACCCCTAAATACACCAATTTTTAAAATTACAGCAGTTCTTCTGGAAGTAGTGGGAGTATAGAGAAGCCATTCATTATTTCATTATTTCATTGTCATCTTTGTGCCACCATGCATCTCTACAACCTTTTATTTTTTTTCCAGTAGAAATTATGTTCCCACGAAACACTAACTCCTCCTTAGTTCTCCCTCCCTACAAGCCTGTTTTCTAGTCTCTAGGATTCTGTCTATTTGAGGTCACTCACAGGGGAAGGTCCTCATTTAGCACAGGGTTTTCAAGGTTCACCTATGTTATGTGTCTCAGAACTACTGTCCTTTCCAAGAATATTGGATCTAATGGATGCACTGTGTTTGTTTATCCATTCAGTTGCTGATGGATAGTTGTTTGTGATATTGTGAACACTATTAGATAAGCATTTTAGTGTCTTAATATTTTTAAGTATATACCTAAAACTAGAATTGCCAAATCCTACAGTAATTCTATGTTTAACTTTTAGTTTTGTTTTGAGATCTTCCTGTCTCAACCTCCAGAGTTTGAGGATTGCAGGCAGGAGCCAGTACACCCAGCTTCTGTTTAACTTTGGACCTTGAGTGTTTAACTTTGGAAGAAGCATCATACTGTTTCTGACAGCAGCTATACCACGTTACATTCCTACTACAATGCATGAGGGTTTCCTCAATATGCTTGCCAATGCTTACTATTGTCATATTTTTAATAGCTGTCCTAAGGGTTATGGAGTGGCATCACATAGTGGTTTTGATTTGCATTATGCATAGATTTTTGAAAAGGTTTAGGCAGAATGCCAGTGACAGTCTCCATTCTTGATCATTGTTTTCATTTTTTTTAATTGAAAAGATAATAAGCAGGTGTTACCTAAGGCAATAAGTACATTTGTTTTTAATCATTGTTACCCCATCCCTCAATATCTCCCACTTACCCCTCCCTATTCTCCTAATTCCCCCCCCCCCAAGTTGTAATGTTCATATCCAAAATAGTGTTTTGCTTTTATAATGAATAATTTTCTTCCTGGGATCTATCTTGAATCTACCAAAGAATTAGAATTTGAAGCAAGAAAGGAAAGGGAAAAGCAGTGTGTAGACTCCTTAACAACAACATGCTTCATGAAGAGATTGTCATTTTCATTCCCAAGAAGCTTTGTATTGAGCATATTTAATGGCTGCTGTGAAATATGGGGCAGAAGTTTTTTTTTTTTTTTTTTTTTTTTTTTTTTTTTTTTTTTGTAAGAAGCAAGTTTCTGATGAGACAAAGCTGGATTAGACTAAGACTAAAGCCAGGTATCAGACCACAAAGTCATCCAATGTATTATCCTTTCTTCAAGGTTGAGTCATTTTTAAGTGGTTTGGAAAAACTTTGAAGGGGTAGAAAAGCTTGAGAATAATTTAAAAACTTGTTCCCTGCAGGCCAGTGTGTTAAAAGCTAGTTTTGCCAAAAGGCTAAGGCTGTGATTACTCCTCAAAAAATAACCTTTGAAAGAAGAATCTTAAAGTACCCCGTTAACAGAGATTACAGGGTAAGGTTACTAAACATGAGAGCATTTAAAAGAGAGCAGGGAAACAAAACTGAATGCTTGTGGAAAGATGCAATTGCTCACCCCAGAATCATAGAAACTTTCGAAATAGACACATAAAGCTTGTAAGCAAAATTGAACTCATTGTAGAACTGAATAATCCTTAAAATGTACCCTTTTCGGACTGACTTTTAGAAAGAAGCATGTGATTGTGAGTGTGATCTGAAAGAGGAGCTCTTGAAAAGGTCTCTTTCTCTCTCGAATGAGGCTTGTCTTAAACTGTGGAGGTGACAGGATAGTGTCAGCACTAGAAATTGGATATCACTATCAGTTCATCTATATTTTGAGATGGAGCTGACCAATCATATCTGAGTCTAAAAATTCACAGACAGGCACAGCTCCGAGCTCATCTGATTGATTATGTTGAGATTTGCAAAGTAGGGCAGTATGAGAGTGAATTGGCTGGACCCCAGGGAATTTTATTCATGTCTGTGGAATTAATGGAAAGGACTGGTGGGAAGGGATTCACTAGGTTCCACTGTGAATGTCAGTGGTAGAGCCTGCCTGACCTTGAATGTAGACTAGGAGTAGGAGGATCTGGGTTTCAGAGTTTGCCTTTTATGAACCTGAAATGTCTAGTGTTGGTTGCTTAATGTTTGTGCAAGGCTTGTTGGGAACTGTCAGATGTGTCATGTATTGGGAGCACTTTGGAAACATCTAGTACTGTTAGCATTGCTATTAGTCAGTCTAATAGTAAAAGTGAAATGTAAAGGATAACTGCCATCCAACTCTCAACCCCCATCAACTCATTTCCTCTTTTGTCATTACTTAGGTTTTCTTGTCAGCACATGCAAAGTTTCCATCCATATCTCTGGCTTTGAGGAAGTCGGTTGAATGAAAAACTTCAGGGTTTGAAAGATAAATTGTTAGTTTTTAATAGACCTGACAGTGATTTGCTTATTCTAAGGCCAATTACGTGAAGTACTTAAACCAACCGCAAATTAACTTACTGTATTTGTGACTGTGTTCGGGGTGTAGGTACAACATAAGCAGCCGTACATTGTGATTCTGTCTCTGGATGATTACTAGTATGCAGCCACACCTGGGACATTAGGTAGATATAGTGTGTCTGTGGAAGCTATGGTGTAATTCTGAAATGTCTGTCCACAGGTCCTGCAAAAGGGGAGCGTCTGAGCAGCTTTTTAACATCTAAGTGTGCAAACCTAACTAGATTTAGTACCTTCAGATTTCCTCAATTCTTCTTCTAAATATTTCCTCCAAATATGTCTCAGAGAACCCTACATTCACCTGAAAATATCTAGGAATGCGAGGTGATTAATTCTGTGTTGGCATGCTTTCCTGTTACTGAGTTGGCTACCACAGAGCTCATTTCCTTTTATACTGACTGAGTCAGTGGAGTTGAGAGAAGTATTACCAGGGATAAGTGTCAGAGACACAGTGGTTAAATGTATATAAATGAAAAGGGTTAGTTGCTTTGTTATTTTGTATGATGAGCTCTCAGTGGGCTTTTTCTTATATTTATATATAATTATAACAAAGTTATTGCTGCTAGGCATTTTGCCTATTAAGAGCTAAATACCAGGTGCTTTATATTTATTGTCTCAAGTTCTTAGTAACCGAAGATAAGTGGCTTCATTGATGAGGAATCTGGCTCAAAAAGAAACAAAACAAAACAAAGAAACAACTGTTGTGAGTCATGAAGAGTAGATTTGAAATCATCTGGCCTGAAATCTTTAAGTTAGTTATACTCTGCTGTCTTTCCTGTTCAGGAATATAGGCATAAGAAGTTAGTCACAAAGTGGTTAGATTGTTTGTGGCAGTATGAAACATCCTTCCTGAAAGCTGAGCGCTTTTTTTGGATCCCTTGTTCCTATATGTTGCTGATAAGTTTAAGTTATGGGTTCATAGTATGACGAGATCAGAGGTGGTCCTAGTGCCCCAGGGCCCTCCCCACACTGTCATGCTGTTTCATAAAGAGGCAGCAGTCCCTAAAGGGACTGACATGCTGGATTCTAACCCCAACCAACTAAGAATTTCCATCTTCATTTTTATGACTAATTTATTTATTTGATGTGGTTATTCTGTTGACTTTTTTTTCTTTTTGGATGGGTATTGGGGCTTGAACTCAGGGCCTCATGTTCTCACTTTGCTTTCTTGTTTACAGCTGGCACTCTACCACGTGAGCCACATCTCCAGTCTTGATGTGGTTATTTTCATTGCTTTTAAACTACTTTCTGAAAGTATACTTTGTTATAAAACTCTTTTAATTTAAGTCTGAACTTGAGTGATTTTTAGTAGGTTAGATTCTACAGTTGTGTCACTATTAACATAATCCAATTTTAGAACAGTTTTCCATTCCCTCCAAATCCCCCAAAATTGAAAACTCCCAAACCAAAAAATAGTAACTGTAGCATTTTTCTGTTTAACTTTCATGGGAACCTCCTCTGATTTATTACCAATTTTTCTAACTAGCTATGAAGAGTACTTTACCTATAGTTCTGTCTTCATTCTAATCGAACAAGACAGTGAGGCACTCTTGTGTTTTATAAGATTAACTCATTTAATTTATCAATCCCTCAAACATACTTAGGGACAGGTTCTCTTCCCTTATCTCCCTGTCCCTGCAGTGCTGGGGATAGATCTCAGAGCCTCATGTGAATGCTGTAGCATTGAGCTATATTCCCATCTCCAAACAAATGCTCATTGTTTGTATTTTGCAGATGGGCAAACAGGACCAAAAAGTTCAGTATCTTAGCCAGTGCCAATAATGGTGGAGTAATGATGGAGTCAGGAATCAAAACATGTTATTCTAAGCATTTAAAGCACCTGATGAGACCATAAAGAATGGGGAATGAAAACATACAAGAAGTTAACCAGGTAGATGGCAAGCTTCAGAGAGACTAAGGGAGCACAGGTTTCTGACTGCAGTGGTCTAAAGGTCTGATAAATCTATACTGGTGATCTGTATGGAAGTTGTGCTTCATTGGATACTCCTTCTGGTTCATTCTTCCTTCTGTTATGGTGACTTAGGGTGTGTAACTATACAATGATGGTAATTAACACTGTTGAACTAAATTTTTCTGAATATCTGCGATAGAAGTGCCAGTCAAATTTATATACATGAGGACTCCAGAAATTGTTAATTATGTATTTTTTCCTAATGATTCTCTTCTTAAATTCCTTGGCTTAATTTCAAACTAGTAACCAAAAGTGTGATGTTGTACTGTTACGTGTGATCTAAAGACAAAAATACAAATGATTGATAGTCCTTATATTTATGCTAATTAGCCTCCATTTTGATAACCAAAATAAAACAAACTACTACATCCTCATAGGCTAAAACCATTAGAGTTCAACAGTCATATTTCTATGTGGCATTGTATTGTGATTACAGCATTAGTTAAATGGCATCTGTTTCATTGGAAGGGGGTACAAACTCTCCTCAGGATAAAGTAAATCAGGGTGTAATGCCTTTCTGTTTTCCTTCATGTTATGTGAGCCTTATTTTGGACAATGACTTCCTTCTCCCTCACCTCTCCTGTATGAATATTCTCAGAAACAAACAATTTTGACCAGAATGAACAGCCTTTTTTTTTTTTTTTTTTTTTTTTTTTGTCTTGTTGTGGGGCTTGAACTCTGGGCCTGGCTGCTGTCCCTGAGCTCTTCGGCTCAAGGTGAGCGCTCTACTACTTGAGCCACTTTTGGTTTTCTAGTGGTTAACTGGAATAAGAGTCTCACAGACATTCCCTGCCTGGGCTGGCTTTAAAACCATGATCCTCAGATCTCAGCCTCCTGAGTAGCTAGGATTACAGGTGTGAGCCACCAGCACTTGGCTGAACAGCCTTTTTTTTTTTTTTTTTTTTTTGGTAATGTTCTAGGGAGGATTCCTTCACCTCACCTCTATTAGCATTTTGTGTACTTGTAGCAGATTTATAGTTAGAAAGGCATATCCTGGTGCCTTCATCTCTCTCTATCATCATGTGGAAATGCTTAAATGCTCTCAGAAAATGGAGATGGGAGATAGATGGAAGGATGTGAGTGAGGAAGAGAAGTTAGGGCTCCTTTGGGTCACTATGGATTTGGGCGGTGAATCACTGGCTATTTATTTTTATAGCTGTTCCTGGCTGAAATGCCTTGTAGCAGAACTGCAGGGATTAGGAATTCCAGTATGTGAAGCAAAGACCTTTGTGAGCACTGGTCTGTCTAGATTAGCAGCCAGTTGGAGAGGTAACAAGAGTTAACCCTCAATTGTGATTGCCTAGCCCTTCATGTCTTATATCATTTGTTTTATTCCATCCTCCATCAGGGTATATAGTTCCAAGGCAGAAACCATGTTGCCTGTATTCTCTATGCCCCAAGAATTGCACACTACCAATTCTTGAAAATTGGATCCATGGAGTCACAGAATTAATATACCCTCAATATTGGTGTGATTATCAGTGAAGACACACTGACTGGTTCTCATTTAATTGGCCAGAGGGAGGACCAGATTTGCTGCTTTTGTTGATGTTCCCTATATATGACCCTGATTGGTGGCTGGAATTGAGATTTTTTTTCTTAAACACAAAGAAGCACACATAAAAACAATATATTTTACATATGTGCAGTACTTGATAGCTTTAGAAGAGCTGTTCATAGTCTATTGCTGTGGGTAACTTGAAATACCATAAGGAAATATACTTGAAGGTCCAGTTTATCAACTGTTCACTTTAGATGGTCTCTAGGAAACCACAAAGATATTTAGAAGAACAGTAAATTTTAAGCACAAGTGATCCCTTTGAAAAAATAAACCATTAAGCACTCTCAGCACTCAGGGTGTACTTGTTATCTTGCCCCCTATCCCCACTTCACTGGGTCAGATGACATGTAATAGCAAGTCTGCTGTTTTGGATTACAAAATCCTCATCTTCCTCTGTCAAGCTGTTTTGTTCCTCTTGCTTGGTTCTGGAATGGTTGGGAGCAGGAAATAATTCATATCAGATCCCAAGCAAGCATAAAATGAAAAGCAGTACCTAAATCACCAAATCCGAAAAGATAGTAGGGATAAGAGAAGGAAGGAGGGGAAGAAAAGCAGGAAAGGTTAACTTGTTTTAAAATCATATTTTGTTTCTATAATTGTTTTTTTTAAAAAGAAAGAATATCAGAAAGGAGACTTGAGGAGGGACATGGGTCAAGTGATTGTATAACTACCTAGCAAGTTTGAGGTCCTGAGTTCAATTCCACAGTACTTCCAAACAAACACCAAACAAAAAACCAGGCTGAAACTTTTCAAATTTGAAGATTTGAAATGAAAATACTTAAGATAGGCAGGGGAAGGTAAGATTACTTCCTCTTTATGCCTGTTCCATTTTCCCAGTATTGTTTGAGGTGTTATCTACAAATCTCTTTGGAAGTCCTTCCAAAATTGCATGTGTATGTAAGCAAGACTCACAGTATTGGTGATGTGAATGGCATTTAGGTTACAGTGTCTACAACCTCCCTCTGTGGTTGGGTAGCGTATGCCATCTAGCCTCTACTCTGCCTATATGTGGTAGCCATCTATCTATGTAATCTGCCTTGTAGGTAAAACAAACTAGGAAAAACAAAATAATACTTCATTCTCCATCTGTTGTGTTCTATAGCTGGTCATTTTCACTTAATGGCATGTAATGGAATATTGCTCTTGTTATTAGAGGGTATTGTCAAATTGCCAATTAAGTGAAGTGAACCCAGAAATATGGACACAAGAGGTCTGTCTTTGTTGTTACTGTTTTAAATGTACCATGTGATTTTATTTTATTTTTTGTTCCCTTTGTATGTTCTTTCCCCTATGGCATATCCCCTGTAGGCATTGTACTTGGTTTTGGTACCCTGCATCTTGTATATACATTTGTCTAATCTGGGGAGTGGAAGGGGAATAACAAAACGCTGAAACAAGGACACAGGATGACCCATTGAACAAGGATACCCACAGGACAGTATATTGGAAATTAATTTTACAACTTGAGGTGGGGTGGGGGCGGTGGGGAGGAGTGTGGGAGGTTGGGGACAGAAGGGAAAGTGGGACAACAACAAGGGAAGGGGTAACAATGATCGGCAAGTAATGTAGTCATTGCCTTACTCATGAAACTGTAACCCCCCTGTACAGCATCTTTACAATAAAATAAAATAATTAAAAAAATAAAAAATGCCAATTTCCCTTCTTTAAGGTACAGTACTGCTTTATATTGCCATAGTATAAGACAAATATACCTGTTTCTCCCCCCTTTTTTTGCCAACTCTGTATTTTACCAAATTAGATGAATAAAAATCTGTACAGAAATGTTTTAAGTGACTTCTTTGTGTTGGGCACCATGCTCTGTGCTAGAAGACAATGATGAATCAGAGTCATGATTTCTGCCTTTACAGAAGTATCAGGGAGGGATGAAAACGAAGTAAACACATCACAATTCACAATTCCCTATGTATAAATTTATCATGGAAACAAAGAGGCTGCTGTAGCAATCCATTGTGGTTTAATTTGAAGTTTAAAATACTACAAAAAGAGGCCTCATTACTTAGCTGAAGTATTTTTCTCCTCATTTGCAATTTCTGTTTAATTGTTTTGCACCTTCTAAATAATCATACCACTGATTCATTAGCTTTTCATTTTTTTGGTGTATTGAATATGTATCAAGTACTAGCTCTTTAGAGACCCTCAAAACTTTCCTGAAATAATACTTCATTCTTTCTGAGGATGTTCCTCTACAACCTGTTAGGAGGGGGAAATGCCTAGCACATTTGGTCTTCTATGCCCACTGGTTCCACATACACATATTCAGCCAATAATGAATAGAAAATATTTAAAAATTGTGTTTGTATTAAACATGTACACTTATTTCTTGTCATTATTCCCTAACGAGCACAGTATAGCAATGATTTGCATAGCATTTGTATTGTATTAGGTATTATAAATAATTTAAAGATGATTTAAAGAATGCAAAAGACTGTGTATGGGTTATATGTAAATACTCCATGAGAGCTCCTGGAATCAGTCCCAAAGGAAGACTGAGGGAATGATAGTATGGAAATAAGGGTTTATAGAAAACCTGGTGTGCCTGTGTGCGTGCATGCCATGCACATGTATTCCAGTACTGTGGCTTGACTTTGGAGTTTTGAGCTCTCACTTGAGCCACACCTTCAGTCTTGCATTTTGCTAGTTATTTTGGGGATGTAGTCTAGCTTTGAGCTAGCTTTGAACTTGTTTTTTACTGCTGGCACCCCACTAATGAACAGTATTTTATAAATTTGGCATGACTTTTGACCTTATTAGTGATTTTGGATAGAAATAGCTAAGTTGTGGGGTAGAAAGTGATTCTGGTTATCATAATATGGCATCGAATCAGATGAGGGTTTTTGTAGCCTCTTGAGCTCACCAAACACGGTTGAATGAAAATGGGCTGTGCCCACCCAAATGCTCTCTATGAAGCTGTCCTCTATGAAGCTGCCCTTCTAAGGCAGATTCCCTGGCTTTTTATTTTAGACTCTTAATCTATTCATAGAGACTAGGTAAGGGCTTAGGTATGGAAACTAGAGTAATAACTTTATGCCTGTAGCATGAAGTTTCTCATTTCAGAGATTGAGACTATTGAAATTTAAGGAAGAAAAAAAGCTTAGTATTTAGTTAGCCAGCTATAGCCAACTTTTCAACCAAGTATTGTTGGCAGATTAGCATGGTATTTATTGACAGATCTTCTTTCTAAGACATTCTGTGGTACTTCAACCTTGCTTCAGTTTTTTTTTTTTCATTTGAAATTTCTAGAAAAAAAGTGCTTTCAAATTTGTGTCATAATTGACGTAGTATGATTGGAAATCTAAGAATGGATTTTGTCCCTGTTGACCATACCTGTTCTACTAGTCTAAAATTTCTGTGCTTCAGTTATCTCTGTAAATTAAAGGTAATGAGTAAAAGAATCTTTGGTTTTTTTTTTCCATTTAGTTAAACAATTTGCTGCATTAATCTCACTTATCCTTATCTTTCTTAAATGAGAAAAAAAATGGTAGAAACAGATAGGTACTCTGAGCAGTTACATTGGGATTGTGTGTGTGTGTGTTTGTGTGTGTGTGTGTGTGTGTGTGTGTGTAATACTGGTTTTGAACTGAGGGCCTACTACTTGCTAGGCAGGGCCTCTACACACCTCCAGCCCTTGTACTCATTATTTTGTGATAGAGTATTCGTGGACCAGTGTCCTATTTATTCTATCTATCTATCTATCTATCTATCTATCTATCTATCTATCTATCTATCTATCTATCTATCTATCTATCTATCTATCTATCCATTTAATTTATTTATTTGCTTACTTGCTTGCTTGCCCCAGGCCTGGGCATGTCCCTGAATTTCTTTTGCTCAAGGCTAGCACTCTACCACTTGAGCCACATTTCCATCCCCAGTGTCCTGTTTTAGGTTCCTTGTTGTAGCTGAGATGTGGTGTATGCCACCATGCTCAGTTTCTTCCATTGGAGTGGAGTCTCCAGGACCTTTCGGTCTACCCTCCCCATCTCAGTCTCCCAGCTAAGGATTATAGGCATGAGCCACTGCTGCCCAGTAGGGATGTTGTTGTTATTATCATCATTATTATTATTTTGGTTTGCTTTTTTGCTGGTACCCAGGCTTGAACTGAAGGTCTTAAGCTTTTGTTTGACTTTCTTGCTCATGGCTATTGTCCTACCACTTGAGCCACGCCTCTAGCACTGCTTTTTGCTAGTTAGAGTTGCAGTCTTAGGGATTTTTCTGTCCAGATTGGTTCAAGCTATGATCCTTCAGACCTCAGCCTCCTCAGTAGCTATGATTACAGGTGTAAGCCACTAGCACCAAGCAGGGATTTTTTTCTCCTCCCTCCCTCCCTTCCTCCTTCCCTCCCTCCCTCCCTCCTTTTCCCTCCCTTCCCTTCCCTTCCCTTCCTTCCTTCCTTCCTTCCTTCCTTCCTTCCTTCCTTCCTTCCTTCCTTCCTTCCTTCCTTCCTTCCTTCCTTCCCTTCCTTCCCTTCCTTCCTTCCTTCCCTTCCTTCCCTTCCTTCCCTTCCTTCCCTTCCTTCCCTTCCTTTCCTTCTTTTGTAAAGGCTTTATACAGAAGGGTTACGGTTACATTGGTCAGGTGATGAGTATTTTCTTTTTCAACAGTGTCATATCTTCCCTCATTTTCCTCCTGTTTTTGTTTTTTCCTCCTGATCCCCCTTCTCCACAAGCTGTGTGGTTCATTTTCAATAGTAGTTTGACCAAATAGTTACCAGTTATCATAAAGTTTTGGTCTTCCATGTGGAAGTCAAGAGAGATTGCAACAGGCTTGAATTAAAAAAAAAAAAAAAAGTGCAGGCCAGATGCAGGTGGCTCATGCCTGTAATCCTAGCTACTCAGGAGGCTGAGATCTGAAGACCATGGTTCAAAACCAGCCTGGGCAGGAAAAGTCCATGAGACTCTTATCTCCAATAAACCACCAGAAAACTGGAAGTGGTGCTGTGGCTCAAGTGCTAGCATGCTCTCCTCGAGCTGAAGAGTTGAGGGACAGCACCCAGGCCCAGAGTTCAAGCTCCACGACTGACAAAAAAAAAAGCAGTCTCATATTGGTTAATTTATGAAATTGTAACTGATACTCTTTGTCTCTTCCTTGGCAGATCACACCTGTCACCATATATGCTTGTGTATAAACTCACTTTTACATATTTAGTAATGTTACAGGCAAATTGAGCATTGAGTTGAGTATGTGGTACTCAAATAATTTAGTTTGGGTGAAAGTGAGATAACACTTTTTAAGTGTTAAGCCTTCTGAGAGATGCTCTTGAGCCTAGTTCTATATGATAATGTTCACTCATCTCTTGCCTTCCCCTCGCCTCCCCTTTTCCAGATCCTCTTACTCCTCCTTTTTCCCTCCTCCCCCTTCTCCAATTCCCTACCACTTCTTTTCCTTTCCCCCCTCCCTTCTCTCTCCCCTTTCTTTCCTTTTCCTTATGACTTATTTCAGCAAATTCAATGTAAACTATAAAGATGTTAGATGCTTACAAGTGGTCATTAGATGTAATTCCCAGCCCACATCACATCTGTTTTGAATGATAGTTATTTTGCTTTACAAAGGGCAGAGATTTGGAGGGCAAAATGCTCAGCTTATCAGTTTTTCCTCACCATTTTTTTTCAAGGATCTGGAAAATAATTGTCATTTTTAGGTTAATTATTATTTTCCTCATTACATGAAGAAAAAGAAAACTTATTAGAAATACTGCTTTACACATCTTTGGATGATAATTTTTGATGGCTTACCCCATAAATGGAACAGCTAGCATTCATTATATAGTCATCTTCCTGAAATGTTAAATAATCAGCTAGCATTCATTATATATTGTCATCTTCCTGAAATGTTAAATAATGATAAGCTTCATATGAAGTGATGCTGTGAAAATTTTAAAAATTAAAGTTAAGAGAAATGGAGCCAATCTGGGGTCATTTATTAATGATGCAAGTAACCCAAAGTTTAAAATGTGTTTTATCTACCAGCCTGTAGCTTGTGTGCAGTTAATCTAAGAAGCTCAGCTTTTCGTCAAATGGAGGAATATTACTTTGCCTTATGGATTATAGTATGAGATGAAACATTCCATTTTAGCTGTCAATCACAATGAACTAACAACATGGGTTTGAAATCACTGATTTGGAATCCCAGTTATTTAAACATAAAATAACATTTTAAAATTCAAGTGTCCTAATTTGTGTTTATATTATGTGAAACTTGGAATACCTTGGCTAAATGGAAGAAAGTAGTGTGTTCTTTCATAAAGATTAAATCTGACAGAGTTCTGAACTTTTCTGAGAAAAGATCTGGGTGCATATATAATGTTATAAAATGTGGCTTATGCTATTGTTATCAGTATCTAGCTGATGTCTGGGTAAAAGGAAAACAGGATCCTAGCGTGGTGACTGTGATTTCTCTTCATGAATAGGAACTGGAGCTTGCATTTGCTTAAGTTTTATATGATTCAGGCTCCCTCTTGTTTCCTCATTTGGCTGTTGAGTGTCTTGATGAGCATGTTAAAGCTTGACATCATGATTCAATCGTTCTGATTTTGTAATATATTGAAGTAGAGTAGAAACTCAGTGAGAGAATCCTGCCAGTTTTTTTAGTGTCTGACGCACCCCTTCTAATTTACAGTATATTGTTCTAAAGATACTCCAGGAAAAACACACACACACACACACACACACACACACACACACACACACACACACACACACACACACACACACACACACACACACACACACACACACACACACACACACACACACACACACACACACACACACACACACACACACACACGTTCTCTCTCTCACACACACAACATCTGAGGATTTGGGTGCCTCTTGTTTCTTTCCTGTCTCTCCCTTTGTTTCCAGGTGCATCATCAGATGGCTAGCCAAAGCTCTAAATTTGTACCTCATATGACCTTTAGCCTGGAGACAAGCAAGTCCCTTCAGAGGATAAACTTCAGACCATCACCAGTAGTCCTTTTGTCATTGGCTATAAATAAATTCAAGTCTCTGGATTTTCCTCCTGAGGTTTAAAGAGCACACAGGGCTGTTAATTAAATTGCAGCCTTTCTTGGGACTATAACAGATTTTTAAAAGATGGATGAAACAGTACTGCATTTGTTCCATGATAGTTTCCAAGTCCTGAAGTGTTAAGACAATACAGTAGAACATACAGGACCTCAGAGGTCCTGTAAAACTTCAAAAGTTTTCAGGCTGCCTAGCAGACAAGGGCATGGAAGTTAGAGACAGCAGTCCTGATGTGAATTCTACTTCTGTGATATAGCAGAGCTTACTGACCTGTTAACTTGAATGAAGCTCAGGATCAAGAGATTAATTATATATTACTTTAATATTATTTATAATGTTCTGATCTTCAATGTCATTAATGGATGTTCAATATATGGGTTGTCCATTTAATTCTCTGTAAGAGCTCAGTCTTAAATCTGTATATTCAAGGACAGAATGTTCTGAAACTAATGAAGGGAGAGTTGTATGCCATCAAGCTGAGAATCAGACAAATTATTGAGAATAATAATATTAGCACCCTCATCCATTATTATATAATTCTTTCTCTATGTGCTTTTCAGCTACTGCAATAGAACACTACCAAAAATTGTCTTTTTTTTTTTTTTGTCAGTTGTGGGGCTTGAACTCTGGGCTTGGGCTCTGTCCCTTAGCTCTTCAGCTAAAGGCGAGCGCTCTACCGCTTGAGCTACAGCGCCACTTCCGGTTTTCTAGTGGTTTGGTTTATTGGATACAAGAGTCTCACGGACTTTCCTGCCAGGGCTGGCTTTGAACCGTGATCCTCAGATCTCAGCCTCCTAGGTAGCTAGGATTACAGGCGTGAGCCACCGGTGCCCAGCCAAAAATTGTCTTTTTTAAAAAATATTTTTATTGTGAAAATATCATACAGAGCGGTTACAATTACATGGGCAAGGTAATGAGTACATTTCTTATCAAGCATTGTTGCCTCCTCCTTTGTTACCCCTTCCCATCCCCTCTCCCCCCACCAAGGTTGTATAAAGTTCATTTTTCGACATGGGGCCGCCTGTATCCCTATTTAAATGGTTTGGTTTTGCCGTTCCCCTCCACAAATTATACCAACAATAAATACAATGAAAGCAGGGGTTATACCATAGGGGAGGGACATACAAAGCAACAAATCATCTTATAAATATGTTAAAAACAATCACAAGAAAGAAAAAACATTTGAATACTTACCTTGGGGTTCATTTCACCTAACATCAACTTATCTAACCTTTTCTGCTTGTCTCAGACATACACTAGTTATTGCAAATAAGGGAAACCATGTTAAAGATGTAGTGTGCTCCTGTTTGAGCAACTTGTTTTCTAGAAGTCACGTAAGTTTTCATCTCTTCACTGATTAACACACTTAGAAGTGGTTGAAGGAAACTGATGTGGTTATTCTGGGACAGAAAATAAACCCATCTTTTCCCTTTCAACCACCAGGTGCAGCTTGACAATGGGAATTCTTGTCTTTGGTATAATGAGTCACCTCTTTTTCTCTTTTTTTTTGGAGATAGGGTCTCACTATATAGCTCTTGCTGGCTTACTGTGTAGCTGAGGGTGGCTTTGAACTTATGATCATCCTGTCTCAGTCCCGTGAATGCTGGGTTATAAGCAGTGTAGTACCATGCCCAGATATGAGCCCACGCTTAATACGTCTTACAAAAGATAATGGGAAGCCGGGCGCTGGTGGCTCATGCCTGTAATCCTAGCTACTCAGGAGCTGGGATCTGAGGATCACTGTTCAAAGCCAGCCCCGGCAGGAACGTCTGTGAGACTCTTCTCCAATAAACCACTAGAAAACCGGAAGTGGTGCTGTGGCTCAAGCAGTAGAGCACTTGCCTTGAGCTGAAGCTATGAGGGGCAGCACTGTGGCTCAAGTGATAGGGCACTAGCCTTGAGCACAGAGAAACTCAGGGACAGCACCCAGGCCCTGAGTTCAAGCCTCATAACTGACCAAGAAAAGATAGTGGGATTGATCTGATCATGAAGTTAAATATGACTGGGCCTGGTGCTTGGTTGACAGAGGACAAGAAAAATTGGAGGAAGTAAAAGAGATGTTGAGAATAATGGCTTGTAAGTTTTTGAGGGAAACTTGTCGCCACATTGAGCTGGCTGTGACCATTTACTTAAGTGAACTGTCCCCAGAAAGTGATGGATGAAGCAGGTCAGCATTCTTTCTCTTATTATTGTTTTCTTCCAGCACTTCCCACACAGTTGGTTTCACCCTCCTAAAGCAAAAGCTTAGCAGGCAGCAGGAGGAGAAAATTAGTCTGGTGTAGTCCACTCCACTTGGAAAGTCCACTCCACTTTCCCTTAGCTTTGAAAAAGCTCAAATTCAAGGTCAAACAAAGAATTATTACTACCATGATAGTGGAAACTGGTACTATTAATGTCATGTAAGGAGAAAGCCTATTTTGAGTAGAAACAGAAGGATATTTATGAGAGAATGTTGGCCGGCTGTGGCCAAACTAAGGAATAGGAAATTTAACTGTAATTATTCCACTGACTTTGTTAGAAGGACCCTTCAAACTGTTGGAAATAGGCTAGTAATTAGCATTGAAGTCATTTGCAAAAACACTTTGACTTTAGAACGGCAAAGAAGGAAGAGTCAGAAATGGAAACTGCATGTGTGGGAGAGTAGGCCCAGTGAGTTTCCATGTGAGATCAGGGATGGAGGCGAGTGGAGGTGTTAGGATTATATATAATCTGAATATAATATATCCTTTGAAAACTGAATGTTTGGGGTTTGTGTTTCTAGTTGGAGTTAAATCTGAATTTGAGATTTTAATCCCTTCAAACCCAAGAAGGTATACAGTGAGAGTTAGACATTTGATCTCATACATTTTACCTGTTGTAAAAAAAAAAACCCAAAACACAAAACTCCAGTTCTTCTTCTGCTTTGGCATAATCCAGATCCTCATTGGCCTTTGATTTTAGTTTTTGTGAAATGAGTAT
This sequence comes from Dipodomys merriami, assembly GCF_024711535.1. Classification (NCBI taxonomy): domain Eukaryota; kingdom Metazoa; phylum Chordata; class Mammalia; order Rodentia; family Heteromyidae; genus Dipodomys; species Dipodomys merriami. The sequence goes on along the minus strand of NW_027202270.1, from coordinate 60,693,364 downwards.
GTAGAACTGTGATGTAGGCAGGATGCTGCAGCATCAGTCTTTGCTCAGACTGAAGAACCCCTGCAGGCCACAGCTGTGGGTTCATTAACTAACTAGCTTACCTCCTACTTGTCCTAGTGAGCTGGGAGTTTGCTTTTAGGAGGTTGATTCTTTTTGTTATTGCTCATGGTAAGGCAGATAGGCTGAACTCCTTTAATTATTTATGCTGTTTTGGGGAAAGCATAAGCTGCTTATTCACTTCCTGGGTCTGGTCTTGGGTGGGAATTCTTTGGCCAGCCCAGCTGCAGGATTAACATTAATGTGATACTAATCCCTGGGCTATATACCTAAATGTTTGTTTTTCACATCCAGGATCCACAACACATGCTCAGTAATGTCCCATAATGTCTAGTACTCAGCATGTAGACTTACATGTAGAGAGATCAGAGATTCTAGAAGATGTTAATAAATTTCATATCTCTCTGGGTGAGTTGGAGTCTTGTGGACTAGACTTGTTTAATCAGTTACCTGCACATTCATGTGCACACTTACTTCCTCATGTACTTGCTCAGGGGTAAATGGAATGGGCCATATCAGAATCTCTTAAGATTTACATCTAGGGATTCCTTACTGCTTACACCGTGGCATCTATCTCATCACTTGTATTTAGGATTTGTCACCATCTATGGTAGATACCTGAATATAGTTCTGGAAGTGATGGCTTTCCACACACTTACTGGAATGTTCACTGATTCTAGGTAGAATCTTAGGAAGACCAAATAAAAAGCGCTAAAACAACCCTACCAAGTGATGGTACATTATATATATCAGTAAAACTGCTAAAAAGAGACAGTGTGCTTTCTTGAATATTCCTCTTGAATAAAATTCTAGCATTTTTTAAAACAGGGATACAGGAGGACCCATTGCAACAATGAGATGTACAAGTCGTTATGTTGAAAAACAAACTTTACAACTTTGGTGGGGGGGGGACAAGGCTGGGGAGGATGGGAAGGGATGGGAAGGGGAAACAAAGGAGGAGGCTACAATGCTTGATAAGAAATGTACTCATTGTCTTGCTCATGTAATTGTAACCCCTCTGTACAGTATTTTCACAATAAAAAATGCATTTAAAAAATTCTAGCATTTTTATTTTTCTCAGGGTGGAACTGGAAGATAAAGGGAGTTGAGTCATTTAGCAAGTTAGAGAGAAAAGTAGCCAAGTTCCCGGCATGTCCTACTATTTTATCTCATGATAACTTTATAGGACCTGGAGGGGATCACACTGTGCCATTCTAGAACTATGACGGGGTACAGAGATTTGGGAGACCACTGTCAACTGCAGTGCTTTCTTGATCTGCACTGACCTTCCTGTAGCCCTCAGGTTGCTCCTTTCACATCATAGCGATTCTACCATGCAGGATTAAGTATAGGATGTATATATGAAATGTTATTCATGTTGGAGCCCTGCCTGTTTTTTTTCCCCACTCTTTTCTCTTTCAGTAAAGATAGAGAGGTAGAAATTTTTTTTCCTATGCTTGATAATTTTAAGTCCTTTACCATTTCCTTATCCCATTACAAATTTTAATGTAAAAATTAGGAACTAAGTGATATTTCTAATAACAATTCTCTACATTTAGTGACTTGTCTTGCTCACATGACAGCCCAGCATAGAGGTCCTTGGAAGGTAGACAAGTGTCACATTTCTTTTTTGTGTCTTTCAGGGACTGTGGAGTCCCCTGAAGCTAGCATGTGAATTAGAGAAGGTGAAGACTCTTCACTTCTTTGCCATCTTTATTCAGAAGTAATGTGTATCCCCCAGTGTTTGTGTGGTAAGAAGTAATACAGATGAAAGAGCCTGGAAAATATAGTCTTCGATGGAAAGTCACTTCCTAGTGAGAAAGTCCTTGTTTGAAGGGAAAGTGGAAATTTTGGTGAGCAGAGTGCCTACTGCCACAACATTGATATATTCTAATAATCTGGATTGGACAGTATGTTCATTGCTTTGGCTGCTGTAACAAAAATACTACAGACTGCATAGCTTAAACAAGAAACAATTATCTCTCATCATTTTGGAGGCTCAAATGACCAAGATTAAAGTACCAGCAGTTTCAATGTTGGGTTGAAGGCATCCCTTCCTGATTTGTCTTATGTTGTTTGCTTACACTGGGGAGGGAAAAATCTCAAATTAGTCCATTCATTTATATATTTATGTATTGGCAGTACTGGGATTTGAACTCAGGACTTTGGGCTTACTGGACAGGTACTCTACCACATGAGCCATATGTCCAGCCCTTTTCAGGTCCTTCTAAGACCACTAATACTGCTCATGAGGATTCCGTGCGCCTAGCTTCAGTATTTCTTGAAGAACCCACCTCACATTACCATTTTATTGGAGACTTAGATTTATTGTATGAATATGGGCACAAGGACATAAGCCTACTTTTATGCAGATAGAATTTGGATATTTTTGGACAAAACAGTAGATTGTCATGATGTACCAGACACAGCAAAATACAAACCCCTGGGAATGGCTTTTACCACTTGCCAGGCCTGTTTGCTATGGATGTTTGCTCTGATCAAATGGAAGACAGTGTTTTACAGCTTGTTGAGGAGAGAAGCTTTCTGTAGCCACACAGCAGAGGCAGCACAATGATAAGACCACCTTCTGCAGTGACCAGGATGCTCCAGTGATAGGCTTTGTGGAACTATTTCTGCAACAGATTTTGGGTTGATTAAATGTCTTTTTTCTTTTTTTGGTCGGTCATGGGGCTTGAACTCTGGGCCTGAGCGCTGTCCCTCAGCTCTTCAGCTCAAGGCGAGCGCTCTACCACTTGAGCTGTAGTGCCACTTCCCATTAAATGTCTTTTGAAAACAGATCTTACACCTTTTGTTTTTTCCTTTCTCAATCTATCGGTTTGCCTGAAACTAATACTACTTGTAACTCCACTGACTTTTATAGTTAGAATACCATGATCCCTTGAAAAAAATTACAGATAGAACAACAGTCTGAAGTGACTTAGTAATCTTCTTCCTCGTCCTCCTCTTCCTCTTTTTCTTCTTCCTTTTTCTCCCTCTCTTTTCTTCACTCCCTTTTTTGTGCTGATCCTGGGGGTCGAACTCTTGCCCTCTCAGTTGGCTTTTTTCACTCTAGTTCTATGTTCTACCACTTGGGCTACAGCTTCACTCTCTTTAAAAGTAATAAACATTTATTTTCAATGGCACCTAACCACAATTGTCTAAAAGTAACACAAAATAAGGATTGGAAAGTTATAAAATATATTTGAAATTACCCATAAATCCAACTAAATCAAAGTAAAAACACCTTGTTAACTGATTTAAGAAAGAATACTACCCATTAAATTCAAACACAATTACTTTAAGAAAAATTCCATAATTATGTGACTGTAGTGCTTTTAATTAAGCTCTAGTTGCATGCTATTCCACAACATATAGGCTAACGTGATCCGTCTGCTCTCATGAGCCTTATTTTAGGACTTCTGTAGCTCTTTTGTTTTGTTTTGGTTGGTTGTAGGGCTTGAACTTGGCCTGGGTGCTGTCCATGAGTACATCTTGCAGGACATGTGCAGTTCTTAAATATTATCATCCTTTGTCTATTTCTTAGTCTATATCTACTAAAAGAAGCCAGTTTGAAGCTATTTTCTGAGTTCTGTAGAATCTCACATTTGTTTAAAAGACACTAGAGTGTGTGGGGAAGGGAAAAATAGAACCTTTATGAAATGTGTACTTGGAACAAGAGATGATTGCCTTAAATTTGGCTGTGATAAATAAAACATTTGGAAGGCGTTTTTAATGAAATTTATCCTTAATTCTGTCTTAGTGCCAAAAATGAGAAGGCATGTTGCCTGCTTGAATCTTAGCATTCATAAGGAAAATGTGGATTTAAATTGGGAATGTGTTCAAATGAGATCTGTCTAGGCAACAGAGAAAATAAGAAGGTGGTTCAGCACTGGATTTAATAGAGTAAATAGGAAATGGTGTCATGCATTGTTTATGCATATGTCTTCTAGAGACAGTCATTCCAGAATCGAAAGCAGTTGGTTTGCTTCCCCTTATAAATAGAAAAAAAAATCATAAGCTCAGATGGCCCCACAGGCTGTGCCGATAACCCTAATACATATTCTAAAGTTAGAGTGACAAGTGGTCAGACCAGTTTTCTGGAGGAGGAAGGAGAAAGTGGGTGCTGAAGCTTCATATAGAAATCTAGGACCAGTGTTGTTAGGTGGTGATTTCCCTCTGCTTCCTTGTGCGCTCTCTCTCTCTCTCTCTCTCTCTCTCTCTCTCTCTCTCTCTCTCTCTCTCTCTCTCTCTCTCTCTCTCTCTCTCTCTCTCTCTCTCTCTCTCTCTCTCTCTCTCTCTCTCTCTCTCTCTCTCTCTCTCTCTCTCTCTCTCTCGTGTTTTGAAATACTATGCAAGCCAGTGAAAAAATTGCTGATTTTATTTTGTCCTGGAGCCACCTGTTTCTGGTTTCTATTTTAGTGGCAAGGGAAGGCATATTTACTTCTGTGCATTGGGTAGGAGGAGTGTTCTCTAGTTCAGCTCCATATTCTTGGGGCCAACAATTAGTAAGTTTTTGCAGGCAAAGAATCAGGAGGTTAATGCCATTTTGAATCTCTTATGAGGCTGTAGTGGCTGGTGTTACTTGATACTATACGCTTAAATAAACTGAAATTTTATTTATTTTATAAATATGCCATGACTTTCAGTCGCTCACGCTTATATTTCCAGTATTTGAAATTTGGAAATAAACAAAGACATTTTAGTTGGGGTTGAGAGTATAGCCAATATAAAATTCCTTCAGTTACTGAAAAGAAAGTAAAATAATAAAATTCTGGGTGATCTGTAAAATGGAAGGAATTCAGTTTGTGTGTTTGTGCGCGCGCACGTGCATGCTTAATGACCCTATCTCTTTTGGGAGTTTGATTTTTAGGACAAAAATTTTCTGACTCAGAAAATAAAAAGCTAACATGTAAAACATGGAAATTAACAAAGATGAATATAATTAGAGGGAGAAGCTATAAAAGCAGTGCTGCATGAGTATTTTAAAACTGAGAGTTTCTGTTCCAAAAAAGCCAGAAGAAAGGGTTTTAAATGTTTTCCCTATAAAGAAATCTAACCAGACACTGATGGTCATACCTTTAATACTAGCTACTCAAGAGGCTGAGACCTGGAGGATTGAAGTTTGAAATCAGTTTGGTCCAAAAGTCTGTAAGACTTCATCTTTAGTTGAAAACAAAATGCCAGAATGGAAGTATTACTCAAGTCCTGGAGCAAGAAAGTTTACTAAAAGTGTGAGGCTCTTAGTTCAAGTCCTAGTACTATGCCCATGGTGCCACTCCCCCATCCTCCCCCGCCCCCCCAAGAAGTAGTTTAAAAAGATAGATGTTTGTCCTCATGTGATCATACGCTCATCACATGATATATGCATATATTGATACACCCTGTTTCCTATAAATTTTACAATCTTTATGTGTCAATTAAAAAACCCTGCAAGTCCGAGAATTAAAAATCTAAGTTAAACTCTGAAAATAAGTTGGAATTAATGCTAGATTAAGTTCCTGAGAGACTAGTCTTATGTACATGTTTTATTTTTTTCAAATGGAACCATGTTCTTACCTTAATGAGTTTGTGGTAGTTAAACAAGCAAAGAGCTAATTTTTAAAAATGTCTTACCTTAAAAGGTGTTTCTCAACCTGAAAGTGACTGTTCTAAGTCACCATCTTGGCTTTTTTTATCTGTAAGGAGGGGGCAGATTTCCCCATCTTGCCCATCATTTCTTAGTGATAATTGAATAGTCTATAATGTGCATATCCTTTTATGGTATCTGGAGTTGCAGTTGAGACCCATCCTTCCTTCAGTGTCTGTGGGGTTTGATAGGTATCCTAAAGAGACAGCCATACTTAATCCAAACTTGCTCATTTCTCCTTTGTGGAATCTTGTTTGAGGTCTTTTGCTCTACTGTATTATGATGATGGTCCCTCTGCAGCATTTGTCTCTTTACCTAAATTCTGTATAGATAGATGGCAGGTGCTGGAGTGGATTTACCATGAACAAATTTTTGTATCACATTTGTAGAACGGGACAGAAAAACTCACATCTTAACTAGCAATGTATACTGACTGCCAGGAGAATCACTGTACAACAAACACAATGAATATGTAAGGAAGAGCCATAAAGTGAGGAATGGATTTGGAAAACTGTCAATCTGCCCTAACCCAATGTAGGAGTTGGAACTTATTGCATCTTGATTTGGTCTTTGAGGAGCTGCTTATTGTGAACTTGGCTTGTTTTTGGGAAGTCATAGAAAAAAGTTGATAAATGTACATGCTGTGGCCTGGGTGCTGTCTCTTGAGCTTCTTTTGCTCAAGATAAGCACTGTACTAGTTGAGCCACAGCATTATTTTTAGATTTTTTTTTTTTGAGTAGTTTATTTGAGATAAAAGTCACAAAGATTTTTCTGCTTGGGCTGGCTTCAAACTACAGTCCTCCAGTCTCAGCCTTATGAGTAGCTAGGATTACAGACATGAGCTACTGGTACCTGGCTCATGCTGTGATTTTGTACTTGCAGAAAACTAAAGTTTTATGCTTGTCAATGTAATCATAACTGCTAACATGTCCTGTTTCATGACAAGCATTGCTGATAAGGACGTAGAATGCTTGACTCTGTTTGGATCAGGAATTGAATTCTTTGCTTTTGCCTTAGAGTAAAAATAGTGTTTTCTTGGAATATGAAATTGAAGCTGTCTTCAGAGGATTCAGTTCCTGTGGTATGTGCTAGTTTCGGAAGCCCTCCTGGATAAGGATCTATGGTTCACAACAGTAACTAACTTTGTGGTTAAAAAATAAACAAGAAAGAAGAAGTTGTTACAGATGGGAAGAATGCATTCTTTTACAGGCTGTATGTAGGTCTTTTTCCAAGAGTTGGCTTGAAAAATACAGAGGCAAGTTGATCATCTTTTTCTTTGAAGAGATTTCATTAATGCTTTTTTTTTTTTTGGTCGGTCACAGAGCTTGAACTCTGGGCTTGGGCACTGTCCCTGCGCTCTTCAGCTCAAGGCGAGTGCTCTGCCTCTTGAGCCACAGCGTCACTTCTGGTTTTCTAGTGGTTTATTGGAGATAAGAGTCTCACAGACTTTCCTGCCCGGACTGGCTTTGAACCGAGATTCTCAGATCTCAGCCTCCTGAGTAGCTAGGATTACAGGCGTGAGCCACCTGCACTCAGCTTCGTTAATGCTTTTATACCACAATGAAGGAACACTTTTATGGGAAGAAAGAGTTTTTCAGCCAGGCACCTGTGGCTCATGCCTGTAATCCTAGCTACTCAGGAGGCTGAGATTTGAGCATTGTGGTTCAAAGCCAGCCTGGGCAGAAAGCAGGTACAAAGAAGATGTTCTTCAGTTTTAAAAAAGAAGATTATATAGCCAGAAGTCAGTGGTTCATGCCTGTAATCCTATGTATCCAGGAGGCTGAGATCTGAGGATTGTGGTTTGAAGACAGCCTTGGCAGAACAGTTTCTAAGACTCTTATCACCAATTAACCACCAAAAAAGGAACATGTGGAGCTATGGCTCAAGTGGCTCAACACCAGCCTTTTCCCCCACAAAAGGGGATGGTATCTAAGCCCTGAGTTCCAGCCCCAGGATTGGCATACACACATCCCTTCCCCTTAACCCCCCAACCTGACCCCCCCCCCTGCCCAAAAGGAGAAAATTATACAGTATAAGGTGGAGGTAGTTTAATGTAGCTAAAGGCTATAATAGGAAGACTTAAAAAACAAAAAGGTTGATGATTTAGAAGGGAGGAGAAGGTTGGTAAATGAATGTCCACAAACATATGAGCATGATGAGATCACAGTGTAGACCCTGCCTTGCTGACCACACAGAGCCAACTTTATACTCGGGTTGAGTGGACACTGTTACCTCAGAGTGCTTGCAGGGCTCTGGTTGGGTGCCACACGCCTTCATTCTCAGCATTCATGATTCATTCTTTGGATTGCCAAACTGGTTGACCAACAGTCTAAAAGCCACCCTCACACAAGGTCCTTTCTCTAAATCATCCAGTTCATCTTGAAAGCTGACCCAATGGCTCTTTCAATGAAGCAGCTACCAGAGCTGAAACAATGGACTAGTTTTCATTCCAACTCTGTGTGTGTGTGTGTGTGTGTGTGTGTGTGTGTGTGTGTGTGTGTGTGTGTGTGTGTGTGTGTGTGTGTGTGTGTGTGTGTGTGTGTGTGTGTGTGTGTGTGTGTGTGTGTGTGTACATGTGTATGTGTACTTGGATTTCAATTTAGGGCATGTGTGCTGCCCCTTAGCTTGCTTTTTTTCTTTTTAATTGCTTAAGGATAGTGCTCTACTACTTGATTCACAACTCTACTTTTTGATTTTTGATAGTTTCTTGGAGACGAAAGTCTTATGGACTTTTGTGCCTGGCCTAGCTTTGAACCTGAGATCTAGGCCTCCTTAGTAGCTAGGATTACAGGTGGGAACATCAGTGCCCAGCTTTTCTTCTAGCATTCTTCATTTGTTCTTTAACCCTATAAACAATTATACCCTGTATGTCGTAGATGTACATGCGAGTAATTTTATCTTTGCCAGGTTTGTATTTGGCATTATAGTGGATGAGTTCTGTATCCATGCTGGCTAGACTGGACTTAGATGGACTGTCCCTACAATCATTTTTAAACCACATAGTCTAATATTTTAAGAAAATTGAAGTCATTTTTAATACTCAGACAGTCTAATAAAAATGGTGTGTTTAGAATAATGAAGCATTGCTTTATTGTTGATTGTTTATAGTAAGTATGTTGAAGTGTTTACAGATGAAATTACATGCTGGCTGAGATTTTCTTTGATGTACTTGTTGAGGGAAGGTAGATGAAACAAGACTGTAAAACGTTGGTAATTTCCAATAGTATATGGTGGTGCAGAATACTATTTTCTATGCTTTCAAGATTGTGTAAAATTTCAGCTAAATATTTACATGCCTGTCAGAGAAAGGACAGCTTCTGTGTAAAGTGCCAGGCATTTGACAATGAAAAGGAAAACATACTTTTTTGAGTTTATTCTATGAATTGAGTGGCCAAAAATATTAAGTCATCTAGTAGTCTGAAATTAATTAAGATTTTTGTGCCCGTACTGTGGCTTGAATTCAGTCTGGGTGCTGTTCCTTAGCTTTTGGATCGAGGCTGGTATACCATCACTTGAGTCACTTACAGCTTTTTGGTGGTTAATTGGATATGAGAGTCTTGCAGATTTTCCTCTCTGAGGTGTCTTCAAACTGGGAGCCTCAGAGTATGTAGGATTATAGGTGTGAGCCACTGCCTGCCCCCTACCTTCCTCCCCTGCAAAGATTTACATTTTAATAATAGTAACAGTTTAAATATCATGGATTACTGCCTATCATTAAGGAAGAATCTGCAGATATGCAGGGTTGCTTCCTTTGTGTGGGAGTATTTAAGTGGGAGGAATATATGGTTATAATTTGCATATGAAGTTTGTCCCAAAAGACTCATGTATTAATGGTTTTGCAGAATTCAGAGGAGGGGCTTTTTGAAAGTGACTGGACATTATCTAATCCTGTGTGTGTTTAAAGTAATATGACACTTTTGACTCTTGAACGAATGGACTTTTAGTAATATTCATACAAAGGCGAATCAAAGAATCTTCCAGTGACTTGAAATGATGACTGTCAAGGTAAATGTAGATTTTCCTCTTGGTTCAAACCACCGAGACTAAGGAGCTTGCTCATAAAAGCCTTCTTTGGCCTTGGAAAGATAGGCTAGATGTGGAGTAAAACATATGGAATTTTTCTCTTTTCTGCACTGTCAGTATGTTGTAAAAGGAAACCTTTTGAGGCTTGAGAATACTGCATGAACTTGAATGCATTCATCGAAGCATCTGTGGAGCACCTATGCATTAAGCTCCACAATTCTCTTGAAGTCGTGTGCCTTGCTAGTGACAAATGTAAAAGTAGGTCAGTGACCACAATGTGGTAAGAAAAATGTATAAATAAAGAAAACCCTTGAGGAATGTTCTTTGATAAGACCTGTAAACTTTCCCCCTATATAACTGATTAAATGCATGTATCTGGACTTCTTACAGCTCTCATGTTCTTCTTTAATCTGTTAGTGCTCTTGTTTACTTGTTTAATACGTTCAGCCATTCAGATTGTGAAGAAAAAGCTCAAGGGCCCATGCCTAGCAGTGGCCTGGGAAACACCATGTGTCGTGGATTGAGTTGGCATTCATAGGCAAGACCAGCATCATTGAACTTACCATACAAGGGTACCAGTGGGGTTGTTAAATGTTTCTCTTCTTGTGCCTTTTAGCTGTGAGGAAGGCCTAAGTAATGTTCACTTTTAAATGTACTTTATCTGTTTCCCACTACCGGTTTTCACTTTCTCTGGTTTCTCTTCCCAAAAGATGTGATTTCATTGTGTCATGGTTTCTTGGATGTATGATCTTGCCCATGCAAAGCATGACCTGGGAGGAGACTGAAACTGGTCCTCTCCCCCCACCCCCCCATCATTTCTTCCTCCATTGAGAAGCCTTTGGGTATTAAGATTCCCCCTGCCCCACCCCCACCTCACTCTAGGACTTTCCTATTATCTGATGGATTTCTGCAAAATTAATGAACAGGATAAAGTTTCTCAGTTTTTTCCTTGACCTTGTACCCCTTCTGCATCTGTTATTTTATGGCTGAGCTGTAGGGCTCCTTTCCCTGCAGGGTAGGGCCATTCAAGATATTCATGGTAAATGCCTCTTCAAGAGGTTTAAAACTACCTGCTGTTATGTTAGCTCCTAAAGAGGGAAGAAAGAGGTCCATATGATTTTTGATTGGAATTTTGGTGTTGAACTAAGCGAAGAAATGTCCTACTATGGTCTTGTCATCGCTTACCTAATTATTACAGACAGATTTGTGTAGGTCTTTTAAAGCAGAGACAACCATTAACAAAATTCCTGACTTTTTTGGGGGTGGGGGAATTTAACGAAAGGAAATTTGTTTATAGAAAGAAATTGTTTTTCTGATGGAGTACCATACATATTTGCTGAAGTGTTAATGTGGTCATCTACCTGACAGATCATTATTTGGTTTTTATTTCTTGAACTGGTTAAAGAATTATCACAAACTTCGTACATTCTGTGTAAAATTTTCTTCATTCAAACAGATTTCAATGCTAGTTTAACTATCATAGTCAATGATCACTACAGATGTATTTTTGGTGTTTAAGGTCTCTATAGTTCCCCAGGTAGAAATACCATTTTTTGAAAAATGCCAGATGAGATTTGATCCCTGCATGCTTAATATTTAGTAAAGCAGTGTGGCAAATATATTATAAAAAATCAAATACAGTTTAAAACCCAAATATATAAAGCCTCTACTAATCAGAATATTGTGTTGAGCTATACTTTGTCTTTGCTTTATGTGAACAAGAAAGCTGAAATAAAAGATTTCACAAATTAATACAAGCTTATCTCTTGAGTAATATAGCCATGTAAGGACACAGCTTAATTCTTTTATATTATTCTACAGTGAGTATTGAGGTAACAGAAACTTGGTACTATGAACTTGTCGCACCTGATAATTGCAGTAACTAAAAATTTTAACAGGTCATTTTGGTGTTCTATTTGAGGATAAAACAAAACTATTTTTCTGCTTTTAACTAGGTTATCATTTAAAAAAAATTCCCCTGAAATAGTTCTGGGCTAGCCTCTAACTGTGGTCCTTCCTATCTTTGTTTCCCAAGAAGCTAGGATTACAGGCCTGAGCCACTGGCACTTGGCCACTATTGCTGTCTTTAAAACCAAGGCAAGATAGTGAGATTTTGTCCTTGGTCCATTACCCTTAGTAGTTGCTTTTAGAGGTGTTTCTGGGATGTGGGATGTGGCTGGCTACCTAATGTTCTCCCCAGGTTGAATTGGAGCAGCTCTACTTCCCTTCTTCCTTATCAGATTGGAGTAAGATTATATTGAACAGAATGTTCCAGGCTTTAAAATAAAAGTTGGAAAAGTAACCATGGGATTAAGTACAACATGAAATTTTGTGTTATCTTCTGGGTTCTATTGAAGGCGCTCATTTTGAACTTTTGACTTTTTGTTTTCTTTAAAGAATCTTTTTGTGTTGTTCCAAAATATACTGGGTGTGTGTCTTTGTTCAGATTTCTTACAATTCCCTAGTTTTTTTGAGTGGGCTCATGCTTGTTGAGTGATTTCTGTGATCAGTATTTTAGGCATATTATTTCATCTGCCCCTGATTAATGATTAGTGCCAGTTTATGGATGAGTATACTGAGGCACTTGCTGAAAGAGTTAGGAAGTAGAAGAGTCAGGATTCTGAGGTCAGGTGCCTGTTTCAAAGACCATACCCTAGACTATTAGAATCAAACTCAATGCACGAATGATACCTAGATAGCATTAAAGACTTGAATACTAGAAGCCTAGCCATTAAATACTTTTCTCCATAGCTCAACTTTCAGTTTAGGGGAGGAAGCTTGTGTGGAAGAAGCTGGAGAGTGAGTAGAGGAACACGACTTGGAGCAGAAAAGGATGGACCACAGAGGAGAGGAAGAGAAGAAACAGAGCAAAGTCAAAAGAACCCGGCTAGTGGGCTCCCTTCTGTAATGCAGCGTCTTTGGAGTGATTCATTTTCATGCCCATGTAGATATCAGGACAATGTTCACCATCACCCTGACTCAGAAGGGAATACATTTAGTTGCTTTAGTTATTGGAGATACTAGAATTTCTTTCCTCTCATTGTCTTGAAAACAGTGGAGGGACTTGTGGGTAAGTTCTGAAGAAAATTCTCTGAATCCTTGAAACTCAGATTTCAGGCATATGACTTGTGTAACTTTGAGAAGCAGTGCAGAAGGTGACCTCCATGTCTAATGTGCCTCATGGTCCTCCCTGTGGTGGGTGGCATCTCAGAGCTCAAAGCTGACCTGTACCTTTCCCACACACAAGTTTTGCATACCTGAAACTTGGTCAGGGTTGCCACTCGTCTCTCCACAGTGGGGTGAAAGGACAAAACCTTTGCAAACACAAATGTGTATTGGTAGGAATTTCCTTTCCCTCAAAGTCTTTTAAAAACACTTCTGTAGTGGGAGCTACTTACCTGCTCAAGTGGTTTCCACAAAGGCCTGTTGGGAGATATATTCCTTTTCTGTCTCTTTGTGTCACTGCTTTTTTTCTCACTTAGTAAGAAAGGCCAGTGTAGGTATGTTGGGTGGGGGGTATGTCTTTGTGAGCCTCTCTATCACAGAGGAAGCTCTATGGGCCCAAGGCTCTTTTGCCTGCCCTTGTCCAGGACCAGATGGGGAGCAGAAGGGGGTCTTCCCAGGTAAGCTGCAATTTGTGCTTTATTTCACTCAGTGTGAGCAGCAGGATTTCCTTCTTCAGCTTAGCAGTCCAAGTGTGAGCAGAAGCTTAGTCTCAGTGTGTTGCTGGATGAAAAAGAACCCATGGCTAAAAAGAAGGTCAGGAGTGGATTCTAGGATTGGCTGGCAGTGGACGATGATTAGCATACTCTTTAATGGGGAGCCATGGACTAAGAAATTCCCATCACACCTATGTTGAAGGGAGATGTGTGTATCACGCTGGAGTGTGAATCACTGGTCATCATGATCCCTGAGTGGAGAAGAGGAATGCAGAATCCCCAGCCTCTTAGTCTTTGGAGGAGGAAGAGACCCAGTGTACCCGGTGCCAGGATGCTTGTTTTGTTCTTTGCATCTCCTGCTGCCCAGGCTTCTGGCTAGTTCACTGCTTTTACATGTCTTTATTAGCAAAAAATACCCCCAAAACAAAAAACTTCAAAATGTGTTTGAATTCAACTCCTGCTTTTGTTTTTGTGCTACCAGTTTCCTTAGAAGGTAGCTGGGTTGGGTAAAGGACTTGAACTATGTGCTCCGGCTTTGATTGGTATAGAGCATGTGCTGGCTAGTCTGAGCCTTGCATGCTCTCTGTCAGGGTACCAGTTAGTGTGAATAGAGCCTTGCATTGGAAACAAGGCTCTCATGTAGTAGCCAAGTGCGTGGTTTGTAAAACATGGAAAATAGAGATCATGAAATGCAAAAACATATTAAGAAGCTTAATGGTTCAGGTGCTCTATTACAGAAGAAATGAAAACGTAAGTATTAGAATTGGCTGATTTTTCTTTTGCAATTGGAGAATGCAATATAGTGATAAAGATGGCTGGTTTGCACTATTCTCTTAATCACTTTGTCTCCTGTATCAAATTTAAGCCTGTAGATTTACTGCTAGTTCTCAGAGACACTTAAGTGAAAATCCTCACACATCAAGTTGAAAATATCTCTCTTTGGATGGGTGTAATATTTCACTTGGAGGGAGCTGTTAAAATCCTCCCAGATCACAGGTAACAAATAGGGTACAAAAGGCACAGGAAATATTCATCAGCCTAAGGAGATTTTGTGTGTGTGTGTGTGTGTGTGTGTGTGTGTGTGTGTGTGTGTGTGTGTGTGTGTGTGTGTGTGTGTGTGTGTGTGTGTGTGTGTGTACGCGCACACGCTTGTGCGTGCCAATTTCAAGGTAGGAACTTTAGATCAAGCTCCTTCAAGGCATGAAGAAGGACAGAGCATAGGTTGGCTACTATTGCCATTGATTGTCAGAGAGTACTAGAGAAGGGTCATGGCCACAGAGGAAAGGGCTTCCACCTTGGCTGTGCCAACCCATATGCTCACAGCTTCTCCAGGAGTCATAGGCCCCATGAGGCATAATCCAGGTGGGTGGAAAAACCCTATCCACTTACCTGCCTTTGAAGTAGAGATCTGGGAAACCCCTAGAGAAAGGACCACAGGGAAGGGCTCGTGAAGTTCAAAGCCTGCTTAGAGGTTTTCTGGAGTGGGAAGGCTTCTCTCCTTTTGCAGAGAAGGCTGAAAGCAAGGTCAGGAAGGAAGGGAGAAAGGAAATCCAGCACCAGAAGGCCAGCAGGAGAGAAAATGTACATAAAAGAGGTTGGGGGTGGGAACTGGCCACTTAAAAGGCAAGTGGAACAAGACCCAGGGAAGTGAGGCAAATAAATAAGATCAGATGAAGTCCTTTAGGGAAAGGAGGATGCTAACAACAGATCCACAGAGAATGAGGCAAAGCCCCATTACAGATCTCAAGAAGAAAGGTCCCCAGTGCGCAGGACAAAGGAAAGCTCGTGTTTAAGGGGCAAGCATCATTGAGATGGGGGCTTCTAAAGTTTGAGTTTTATGCCAAGGTCCCTCCTTCTCTCCTTTTCTCCCTCCCAGGGACTCAAACTTGTTAGGCAGATGCTCTACTGTGCCTCTAGCTCTTGCATTGGTTTTTCCCTGGACCATAATTTCATGCTTCTTTGGGTAGTTGAGATAACAGATGAGTACTACTATGCTCAGCTTCTTCCATTGAAATGAAATCTTGTGAAAGTGTGTGTGTGTGTATGTGTATGTTTAACTCAAGACCTTAGCTTTTATCTTTAAGGCTAATGCTTCACCACTTAAGCCATACGTTTACTTCTGGCTTTTTGCTCATGAATTGGAGCAAAGCATCCCACAGACAAACTGAGATACTTCTCAGCCTCCTGAGTAGCATGGATTACCAGTGTGAGGCACAGACACCTACCAGAGATGAAGGTTTATAGAGTCAGAAATTTTGTTGCTCTCTAAACTATCTAAGGATATAAGGGTTTTTATTTGTAAGAACTTTATTTCCATCTATTTTGAATGGAGAGGTCAAACTGGTGCTTTATTCTCTTAACCTGTTCCATGAGCAAGAACAGTGCCAGTATGCTGAATTCAACACATTGTCTGTAAATCAAATGACTTCTTGCTTTGGATAAATGTGATGTGTTGAGTGATTCAAGACCAATTTCTAGCAAACTTTCAGTTTGTTCTTCTTTGTTTCAAATAATTTACTTTGTTGAGTTTTTTTTTTTTTTTTTTTTTTTTTTTGGTTGGTGGTGGAGCTTGAACTTTGGGCATGGTGCTGTCCCTCAGCTCTTCAGCTCAAGGTGAGCACTCTACCACTTGAGCTATAGTGCCCCTTCCAGATTTTTCTGCTTATGTGGTGCTGAGGAATCGAATCTAGGGCCTCAAGTATGCAAGGCAAGCACTCTACCACTGAGCCACCTTCCCAGCAGTTTCAAATAATTTAAAGAGAAATAAAATGTGCTTTCAAAACATTTGCTATTGAGAAATACTTCATTGAGTTCCATTATTTAAATAATAATTTGAGTGACATGGTATACTTGTTATCATATTTGCTTTTGATAATGTGTAATTGGTGATTGCAGTTTAGTAAATATCTGAAATTATAGAGTTGTAAGAACAATAATATCAGAGTTGGATGAGGAATTAGAGAGCTCAGAGGGAGGTGTTAAGACTTACCACTTTGTTTTGGGGGGTTATACTTGAATCTTGGATAATCTGCCTGAACATCAAACAATTTTGTGTGAAACTCATAATGGAATGACAAACATAAATGAGTGGCTTATAACCTACCATACTTAAAGTAGTATAGATTTGTTCTAAGATGTCCCATTGTTTTTGTAGCTAACGAGGCTGAGTCTGTAAGTAATGATGTTTGAAGGAGGTAGACTAATTAGCATGTCTTATATACTGCTTCTTCTTCAATCCTTATTATTTTAAATTTTCAAATAAACTGATTTCACAAAGAGTTGGGGAGACCTTTCTATAGCTTAGTGTGGCAGATAGATATGAATCTGAGAGAATGGTGTATAGTGTAGAAAACTTTGATAAGAAAAAATGGTCAAAGGTATATAAGTTTTCTATTACTGTTATAATAAATTGCCGCAAACGTACTGGTATAAAAACAAAGTTACTTGCTTATAGTTCTATGAGTCTGACATTCAATATGAATTTTACTGGACTTAACTAAGGGTTCAGCTAGACACTAGTGACTCGTGCCTATAATTTTAGTTACTCAGGAGGCTGAGATCTGAGGATGCTGTTCAAATCCAGCCCCAGAAAGTTTGTGAGATTCTTAAGTTCAATTTACCAAAAAGTCAGAAGTGAAGCTGTGACTCAAATAGTAGAGTGCCACAAAAGCTTAAGGATAGTGCCCAGGTTCTTGATTCAAGTTCCAGTGCTGGTACAAACAAAACATACCAAACAAAACCAAGGTTTGACTGATTTCTTCTGGTGATTGTAGGGGAGAATCTCTTTGTCTTTCTGATTTCTAGAAACCATTTCTTGGTTCAGGCATGATTTCCTTCCTCCATATTCAAAGCAAGTAGTGTCTATCTCCCTGGTTCTTTGGCAAAAGCCTGGAAATATTCTCCACTTACAGGGCCTCAGAAGATTAGGTTGGGCTATCAATTCTAAGACCATCTCCCCAGCTCAACATCTTTCACTTTCATATCTACCAAGCTGTTTTGTTATGAATGTAATGTAGTCACTGATTTTGGGGACTAGGAGATGGATGTCTTTCGGGGGCTGTTATCCTGCCTATCAGAAAAGGAAGGCTTGGTTCTTTTTGCTGCTCTGTAACATAGATCAATGGGCTTCCTGATATTTCTCTTCAGACTTTTATATCACTGCTAGGATTGCTAGATAACCCCTTTGATAGGTCATTCTTGACTTAACAATACTCCTTGGCCAGGCATTCAAGTCAGTCTATGGGGTATGCATTTGTGTATGTGTGTGACCATGTTCTAAGACCTCTTTTCATCCTAGTCTTGAACAGGAACTCTGTGTTCTGGGTGGATGAGTTTCCTCATCACTGCCCTCTTGTCCTGTTCCAGTTGGCACAGTGCTCAGTCTATGCCTGTATCTGAATATTTCCTGTAAACCACAACACCATCTTCCCTTATTTTTGTTTTTTTATGAAACAGTGGGATGAGCCTGACAGTTTGACTTACTAACAGGCTCTCAGTGATGCTAACAGGTGGTTCATGTACAGCACTGTGCTGGAAACAACTGAAGGGACAAAGGTAGATCTGTCCTTTCATTGAGATCAGCTTTATGTCCCACATGTAAGTGGAGATGATTTTGTTTTTGAGAAATACACTTTTTTGAAGGAGAGTCTATTTAGTGTGTGTGTGTGTGTGTGTGTGTGTGTGTGTGTGTGTGTGTGTGTGTGTGCATGTGCATTTCTGTGTATGTGTGTGTATGTATGTTCACGTTTTTGTGCACATGTTAGTAATGGGCCTCACACTCTCACTCAGCTTTTTTGCTCATATCTGGTGCCTTGCCTCTTGAACCAGGTGCCTAGTCCAGTTTTTACTCATTAATTGGAGATAAGAGTCTTATGGATTTGTGTGTCCAGCTTGGCTTTGAAACAAGATCCTCATATCAGCCTCCTGACTAGCTAGGATTACAGGCATGAGCCACTGGTACTAGGCTGCAGAAGAGGTTTAATCCAGAAAAAGTATCATGTGGGAAGTATGTAATACTGTTAAGGGGGCCTAACCATTTTTCTTGGTGACAACTGTTGAGTTGTCACCAAGCTTAAATGTAGACAGGGATCAGGACATGGGTAAAGCAAATAATTTAGTTATGGTGGCAACATTGCCTTACTCTTAGACTTACTTTTTTTTTCTTTGTTAACCATTTCTGTGTTTTGGGGGCCTAATGTACAATATCAAAACCAGAAATTTGGTTGTGGAAAAGATCTGAAAATGAAGACAGCTGATTGTTGGGAACATGCAAGGGAACTCTCGGCTTTCAGTGCTCATTCTGCACTTGCTCTGGATGCCTGGAATGCAAAGAATACCCACAGCTCTGAATTCCCACTGCACCAAGCATTTTTGGAATGAGGCCTTTCATGAATATGCCATGATTTTGATTCTTGTTTCTGTTGAGATTGCAATGGAGTCTTTGTTGTTTTATGTTATGTTTTAGATCATCTAGAGAATTCATGTGGATGGATGTATTTTACCGAGCTGATCTTGCCTCCTCATGGTTGTTGGAAGTTTTTAGCTTATGATGAAACTTTATTGATAGAGCTATTTAAACATGTATTATTTGCCTTTTCAATTTTGTATTTCCCATTTCTATTAGTATTAACTGTATGTAGAAGATGGTACTTTTTTTTTTAAGATCTTTCAGTAGGACGTGTAGAGTTTTTGTTGTATTAGGGTCCTACCTGAGATAAATGAATTCAACCTTTGAGATCTGAGTATCGTGGTTCTAAGCCAGCCCAGGAAGAAAAGTCTGTAAGACTTTTATCTCCGATAAACCACCTACCTACCTAAGTAAATAAATAACTGAAGAAATAGCTTGAAGTAGAGCTGTGGCATAACTGGTAGAGTGCTAGCCTTGAGGGGGTGAGGGGTGAGGGTGGGGGTGGAGCACTCAGGGACAGTGCCCAGGCCTGGAGTTCAAACCCTAGAACCAACACACACACACACACACACACACACACACACACACACACACACACACACACACACACACACACACACACACACACACACACACACACACACACACACACACACACACACACACACACACACACACACACACACACACACACTTCTGTGAGGTAAAAGCTGTTATAGTGGTGGATACACTGGAATTGGAAATCACCAAATCTAGAACCAACACACACACACACACACACACACACACACTTCTGTGAGGTAAAAGCTGTTATAGTGGTGGATACACTGGAATTGGAAATCACCAAATTTTTTTCTTCTGATTCTCCTGTCATAAAATGGGCTCCCCCCGATATTTGTACCTTTTGTTGAAAGAAGAGCTATTTTAAGATCAGTTGCTCTATGCAGTATAATGACTGTCTTTGATTCTGTTTAAGCTAGTTTTCTATGCACCTGTTAAATTATAAAGATTTTTATGGATTAAGTAAATTGAGAATTCAGGTTTTGTTTCCCAGTGGACTCATTTATATACCTGCTGATCATGTCTTCACCTAGTGGTTTCTATTATTTCTCCTTCAAGTGCTAAAATGGGATCAGGAGGGGCAAAGAATAACATGCCATGTGTGCAGGGTGAAGTAAAAATTTGATAATTAATGCACTTATTTGGCTTCAGATGTTTGGGAAAATCTAGCAAATAAAATGACCCACTGGTTAACAAGGAAGACTGAAAGAAATCTTACATTTCTTACTACAGACCTGATTTGTAGAAACTGCAATTTGTCAGAAAGCTCACAAACTACATTGTAACAAAACTTGGGAATGGTCAAAACATTTTTGCCTATTGAACTGAGCCAAGGTTTAACAACTTTCTTGCCCCAAGTGCCCTCTCTGTAGAAGATAAGATAATAGTTTAATCTGTGCCTTCAAAGAACTGGAACATTCTAGAATGGATTTCCATTGTTGAACATACAAGCATGGAAACATAAGAACCAGACAAGTAACTTTAAATTTCTTAGTACTTCACTAAGAAATTAAAATGTTCCAAAATTATTTTACAATGTATTTAACCCAGAATACTAAAAATATTACAGTCAACTTTTTCTTACTGTCTTAGATCTGGTCTGTGATTCACTCCTAAAACATTTCTTATATGTGGCTGAATTTTTGTTGGAGACACTCAATCCCTATTTAGAACTAAAAATTTAGAGCTAAAAATCTAGCACATATCAAATTAAATCCAATCATACTAAAATTTTTCAGTAACTAAATGTAATGTGTTTTAAAAATTGAACTAAAAATCAGTTAACTACTAATGTTAAAAATTCAGTCCTCTGCGGGGTGCCGGTGGCTCATGCCTATAATCTTAGCTACTCAGGAGGCTGAGATCTGAGGATCATGGTTCAAAGCCAGCCCGGGGAGCAAAGTCAGTGAGACTCTTACCTCCAATAAACCACTAGAAAACTGGAAGTAGCATTGTGGCTTAAGCAGTAGAGAGCTCACCTCGAGCTGAAATGCTGAGGGACAGTCCCTAGGCCCAGAGTTCAAGCCCCATGACCAATTAAAAAAAAATCAGTCATTGTAACAATACTTAAGATCCCCTTATTCTCATGTGGTTGGATGCTATGGGAAAGAAGAAATCAGATTTGGATGGTGAGACAAGATTTTTTTGTAATTTTATTGTTTAAATAATTCCAAGTGGTATTGATGACATGAGTCTTAAGCATTTGGGTAGGATATGTAAGAGAGGTGTTGGCTAGGTAGCAGGCAATAAAGTACCCTTTACCTTCATTGTTTGGTAAGATAGCCCCATGGCTTTTGGACCCATGGATTGTGTTACTGGAAACAAAATTTTAATTTTGTTTGATTCAAATTTAAGTAGCCACATGGGGCTAGTGGCTATGGTGAGACTAGTGACTAGAAAACCTTGTTTTTCAAGCTTCTAAGACCATTACATGTGTGTTCTTATTTGATCATACCCCTTGTATCAGAAGAAGCAGAAATGATCAGTGGGGCAACAAAAACTCAAAGGAACTCAAAAGTTAATTCTGTTTCAGAAGGTTACCAAACTGTGGGGAAATGGAATCTTTTCTGGAACCTGAATCTTGTGTTTCTGCTGCCACATATTCAGAGAAATATAGAGTATCCAGCTTTTTCCAATTCGTTGCTTGTTTTCTCTCTCTTCATAATGGAGCCCTTGTGCTTAGATTTATA
This sequence comes from Dipodomys merriami, assembly GCF_024711535.1. Taxonomy (NCBI): domain Eukaryota; kingdom Metazoa; phylum Chordata; class Mammalia; order Rodentia; family Heteromyidae; genus Dipodomys; species Dipodomys merriami. Next base: position 60,671,842 of record NW_027202270.1, on the reverse strand, counting down.
AAGAATGTTTCTTTTGATATTTAGGGGGAAAATTGCATTAACAATTGGATGTTTGTAGTCTAACAGATTCAGATCCACTACAGTGCACTGTGCCTGTGGTTGGAAGACCTGTACTCTTTTCCTTCTACAACATATGATCTTGGTGACCTTGAATTTGCTACTTAGCACATCAGATTTCTAGTTACTAGAATGAGTGTTTTTAACCTTCCTGTTGTGTAACTTCAAGGATGGTTGTAAAGAAAATGTCATGTCCTGAAAGACAGTGTGACACATATACTTTTGCCAACTTTCCTTGCCTCTGACAGACTTATGCAAGTAGAGAGGATTGTTGTTTTTTTCTTTTTACCACCTTTAAACATTAATTTTAATATTGAGTACTTTTCATATGTTAGCCATGAATTAACCTGACCCTCACAACAGTCCTGGAGGATAGGACTTAACTACCTCATTTTACTGATGAAGAAACCAAGGTTCAGTTCTTTGCCAACAGTTACATATATTAGAGACAGAGCTGAGATTAGAATCGTGGTGATGGTTTTCCCCCAAGATGCTTGGTAATTTCGGTTCCAGAAACTAAAGCATACCCTAAGGCATGTGTGTAATTTACCTTTAATAGAGTATTTACAGTATTCCTTGTTACTCTACCCAAGGGTAGCTAGACTTTGTTAGTGACTTTGCAGTTTCCCATTTAGACTTATAATAAGATGGTGAACATTTTCTCAGTCTTTGGTAGAATGAAAGCATCGTCAGTAAGTATTGCTTTCATATAATTCAACTTAAGACTTGTAAGCTTGTGTTACAGATTTCAGATAGGCCCTCTCTCCAGATATTTTTCTAGTAGGGTTTAGCCTACTAGAAATTTAGCCACAATTTGAATTAAATCAGTTAAAAACTAGTGTTTAAAAAATAACTAATTTAAAAATTCTTCCTGATTCTTCTCAGTTGGATAAAAAATATATCCATCCCAGTTAATTATTTTATGAGAAAAATATTGTAAAGCAAGAATAGATATTTTCCTTGTTAATGGCTAATTTTCAAGTACGCTTCCTTACCCTGCTGTTATGTGAGTGCCAACAAATAGGGTCCTTTTGTTGTTCTGCACTCGGTTGGCAAGCTTTGCACATATACTCCCTTTTTAGCTTTACTTTAGTAAAAGCCCAGTGCAAACATGTCTTGTTTGCCTCTGATTCTCCAGGGGTGATAGTTCTCAAGGTCTTGAGGACCCATGGGAATGCATCTGGATGAACCAAACTTTGTTCATCCCCTGAAATTGTTTTGGGGCAAGGGGACAGAATAATACTTTCAAGAAAGCATTTATCTGTTGAGGTTTTATAATTTCCATTTCATTGTCCTTGCCCTTGGATCTTAGTGTAACTTGATTCAGTGTGAAATGGGTTACCACAAATGAAGGGGAACATATGAGTCCACCAGGAGTGGTACAGTCCATTTTCCTTAGAGCCTCTCTGAGAATGCTTGTCCAATTTCTAAGAGAAATGAGCAACTGTGTGCATGCTGTTGCTGTTTATATACTTTTGACATTGGAGCTCAGCAAAGTAGGGAGTTCTGTAGTGGTTTCCAGTTAATTGTCTTGGTCTTTGGCTTCAGGAGGCTAACAGAATCAGTGTGATGGCCTTATTTGCTGGACATTTGTCTAGGTGCCATTTGCTGGATGCATGGGGTCAAAAATCAACAGTGCCATAAGTGCCACCTTCTTACTTACAGCTTCATAGGGAACTCAACATAACTTATGAACATCTCTACTATTAGAACCATGAACTGTGAGAGACCATAGCCATCCTGCTGGTTGGGCAGGTTTTTCAGAGTGCAAATGAGTGCCTTTTAAGAAGGGTTCTCCTTAGCTAGCAGCACAGGGTATTTTTTTTTTTTTTTTGCAATCAACAGCACCCTGTGCAAAAGCATAAAGGTGTGGAACAGTCCAGTGTGTTTTGAAATACTATACAAGTACAGTGTAAAACTTAAGTGTTGGCATGCATTAACAGTACCTTCAGAGGATTGCTAGAGCAGGAAGGCAGAATCTACCAGAGTTGGGTATACTCTGCTATTATGTTTTGGGTAGCAGGCTGCTTGGGCAAAATGGGATAAAGCCAAAAGGATGGGAATGAATCCGTGGAGTGAAAGGACATGGCTGCCTTCTATCTTAGATAAGGCGTCTGGATGTGAATCCAAGCACAGTGCTGTGTTTTGATTGGTTTGGCTCCTTTGCGCATAACCACCCAGTAGTCATTCCAGATTGTGGAATGTATCTACCTTCTCTTGCTCAGGTGCAATATTTAGCATGTGTAGGGAACAGAAGGCTTGGATTGTTGACTATAGGTATTTTGCTTTCTTTAGGGAGATAGTTTTCTTCCATGGAGAATGATGTCAATAGGTTTACCTTAGTGCCCTGGCTACAAGACACTTGTGGTCTTATGTCCAGAGCAGGGGAATTTCCTTCTTCCTCCCTTTGCTCATTCTAGCCTGCCTAACCCAGATTACCATTTCAGCATCCCTTGTTGATGGTGGGTATGCTGTGGGCCACTTTGCATTTGAGTAGTCAGAATGAATTTGGCTGGTGATTGAGTTTGAAGAGAGCTGAACTGAGATCAAATCATGAAAGGAAGGTGGCCAAAGCCTTTCTGTTAACACCTTCCTCTGTTATCCTTCTTTGTAAAAGGCCTCAGATTTTCTTCTCTACAGGGGCAAGGTGAGAAGATAGTTGTTAAGCAGCTATTCATTTCTTTTTTAATTGCTATTGTTACTTGTGCTGGCACTGGGGCTGAAAGCCTGTATGCTTTCCCTGAACTTTTTTACTTAAGGTTGGTGCTCTACCACTTGAGCCATAGCTCCACTTCTGTCTTTTTGCTGGCTAATTAGAGATAAGATTCTCACAAACTTTCCTGCTGTGGCTGGCTTTGAATTGCCATTCTCAGATCTCAGCCTCCTAAGTGGTAGGCTTACAGACCTTAGCCACTGGGGCCCAGATGAACTTACTATTTCTAATACATTGTGAAGTCTCCTAAAGAGTGTAGTTTTCCCTTTATATTTTGTAGAGTGAGGCTTCTTCCTCTCAACTAGATCCAATGAAACAAAGCTCTGGAAGTTGGGAGGCCAGCAATAATATCCACTTCAGTGATTTTGGTTCTTGTTCTGACCTGCTGTTCCTCTTTCTGAAGAAACTGTGTCTTGAAGTTTGACACTGGAGGATCATTTTTTTATTCCTTCTTCCTGTCTTCTGTAGCCTGGGGAGCCTCACGCAAGACTAGAGGGGCTGGGAGGTCGCGGGGGGGGGGGGGGGGAGGCAAGGACACTCCAGGGGTGAGTCAGACCTTAGTGCTTTTGTTTTCTGTCCTCTGTTTGTTCTCTGGGCTGACACTGTCTTACTCTTAACCCTTGAGTGAGCCCAGTGTCCATGCAGAATTCCATTGTATGCTTGCCCCTGCCTTTCTCTCTCTCTGTCATCTCTTTCTCTTCTCTCTCTTCTCCTCCCCCACCTCCTGTCTTCCTACCCACAAGTGAGTGTCATGAATCTTGTTTGCTTATTCTTTGTCCATTCCACTACCTTGTTCCCCAATTTTTTTTTCTGGGAATGCCAACATGTTACTGTATGTGCTGAACCTGTTCATTAGTAATTCTTCATGGCTTTTCATTCTCTTGGCAAACTGGAATGAAAGAAAAATCCCAAAATAGATGTAACCAGATTCCTCAGACTTAATAAATACCATATGTTCATACACTAGGAATTTTGTTTGTCCTGTTTGGCAATTGGTACTTCTCTCTCTTGTTCTGCCTCTTTTCTAGATTTCTCTTTAATTGTTAAAAAAAAATTGATGGAGATGAATCCAGGGGCCCTGTAGCACTGAACTCTATTCTCCACCTGGGCTCCTTACAAATGGAAGTTGTATAGAACGTGTCCTTCAGGAGCGCTGCTGCCTCCTTCAGGGGCTCCTGTGCATGTGGCCATGTGAATGTTTCCAAGGCCAGCCATCTTCTTTAAAGAGATATGTGTGCTTGTACTTTTGTGTTTTTGAGGATGTAAATGGTACAGGTGACTTATGCTTGGCATCTCTATAGCAAGCTACCTGTGGACTACATTACCTGCGTGTGCCAAGCCCAGGCAAGTTCTTACACAATGAACTTTGGCTATGTAGTGCTTGTTTGTCTCCCAGAGTAGGCCTGGTCAGCTGTTGATGCAAGCCAGTAGCATTCACTTATATGTTTGTCAGTTACTGTGCTAAACTCTACCCGTTTTTGTTCATTTAATCATTAGAATCATGTGACTGTGTGTATACTCTTACTATCATTCCATTTTGCCAGCAAAGAACCTGAGGCTCAGAGGATCCAGACTTCGAACTCAAGACAGTTAGGTTTCAAAGCTCATGATCTTTCCCATTTCTTTTTTTTTTTTTTTTTTTTTTTTTGTCGGTCGTGGGGCTTGAACTCGGCCTGGGCGCTGTCCCTCAGCTCTTCAGCTCAAAGCGAGCGCTCTACCACTTGAGCTACAGCGCCACTTCCGGTTTTCTGGTGGTTTTATTGGAGATAGGAGTCTCACGGTCTCTCCTGCCCGGGCTGGCTTTGAACCGCGATCCTCAGATCTCAGCCTCCTGAGTAGCTAGGATTACAGGCGTGAGCCACCAGCGCCCGGCGATCTTTCCCATTTCTGAAGTGTTGCTCCTCTAAGTTGCTCAGCCAAGTGATCAGATCAAGCAGTTAACTCTCGATTAAGGGGGAACATGGAATAGCCATGGCCTCAGTGGCTATTGCGCAACACGTATGTTTGAGAGAATCCTAAAGAATTTGGACTTTATTACAGCCCCTTTGATTAAGATACAGATTTCCCTTGTATATCCTCCAAGGTGAGCATGAAGCATCTGGAGCTGTGATGTCTGCTTACAGAAACCACAGCGTGTGGCTGAAGAACCTTAATATGTGGCTGGTGTAATCAAAGGGCAGGCATTTAATCTTATTTCATTTTAATTAAATATACAGGCTCAGTTTAGTTACTGTAAGAACATCTTGTATGTTTGAACAACCTGGGTATATGAACTCATATTTTTAGTTGTGCATTTTATGAAATGTAAACAAATTATATATGAGGAAATTTAACACATGAACTGGAATGTGCTATAAGTACAAAATACACAGGATTTTGAAAGCTTTGCATTTTTCCCCCATTGCCTCATTAGTTACATGCTGAACATGATATAAAATGATAGACATTACTTAAACCAATATTCCTAGAATCTTACTGAAATCAATTTCACTTTTTTTTTTTTCTGTACCGGAGTTTGAAATCAAGACTCGTCAGCTTCCCTCACACTCGACCAATGTTTCCAGTCCTTTTTCGCTTTATTTATTTTCAGCTAAGGATGGTTATGTACTTTTGTCCAGGACTGGCTGTGGGCCATGATCCTTCTACCTCAACCTTGGGAATAGCTGGAATTAAAGGTGTGAACCATCTGGCTTTGTTTTCACTTGTTAATGACTCACATAATTCTTTTTGGTACTTCTGGTCTGGAGCATACATATGAGTACTTATGTAGAGACTTTGCTAGAGCAAGTTCTCTGAAGGTGATTGGGGTGGGAGCTGGCTTGAGAATTTACTCAGTAGAGAGATCTAAGGAAACTTGACCACTTTTGTCGAGATGATATTTTAGAATATAAATGCAGTAATAATGGTGCATAGTAGGCCTGGTACAACCTGTAATGCTTTAGAACTTTTTAAACAATTATTTCCACTGTCAAGTGATAAATCCTTTGTGACAGACCTCTCACCAGACTCTGCCTTCCCACTTGCTCTCCCAAGTTCTCCTGACCTGAGAACACTGCACGAATAGGTTGTTTCAGTATTCCTTGCCATCATGTGTGACTCCTAAGAGTTGTCAGTGTTGTATGACAGGCCCGAGGAGTGACTCTTAGCTATTGTCATCTCTATTATATATTACCCATCTACCACTGACCCCTCTAGCCTCCTTAGCTGCTTATGTAGCCTGATGTTATGTATCAAAGTGGTCTACAGTGGATATCTGATATTGTAGATAGTACCAAACCCGGTGCAAATTTTATTTCCTGTACACACATATGTGTATACCTGTGAGGAAGTTTGACTTATAAATTAGCAATAAACAAAACAATTATAATAATATAATGAAGTTGCCAGCATTGATACTCTTGTGCTAATACCTGAGCTAGCTAACACGTGATTAATTGGAGGAAAATCTGTATATATTTCCAGATTGTAGTTGGCAGTAAAAACCTGAAATTGTGGAAAGAAAAACCCCAGAAAAGACCTATAGAAAGACCTACATTTGAACATACTCTATAAACAATTTGGCCCCAGAGCTGCTTTCTTTTTCCTCATACCATTTCTTTCTTTTTCTTTCTTTCTTTTTTTTTGGTCAGTCATGGGACCTGAACTCTGGGCCTGGGCACTGCCTCTCAGCTCTTCAGCTCAAGGCTAGTGCTCTACCACTTGAGCCACAGCGCCACTTCCAGCTTTTTCTGTTTATGTGGTGCTGAAGAATCGAACCCAGGGCCTCATGCATGTGAGGCAAGCACTCTACCACTGAGCCACCTTCCCAGCCCCCCTCATATCATTTCTTTTTTGTCATTCTTTATGCCTTCTAACCATAGCTACCTCATATGTTGTTAGCTAACCTTGTTGCTTGGATTTCTCAGTAGCTGCTCAAAGTGAGGTAGAAATGCTGGATCTTAAGTCCTTACTCTCTCCTTGAAGGGCTACCATTTTAAAACTTAGGACTCAGGAAATAATTACTCTAATATTTTCTGCTCTGTTTTGTTTACTTATCTTTTTTTTTAAGTGTTGTCCTAATCTTTTAGTTTCTCCCCTTGAAAGGAAGCAGTATTTGCATCCTGGGGATAGCCTAAAGGATCATTATGCCATCATAAAGGAGCACAGTAAATGTCTGGTGTTATACATACAACACACAGTAATGCTCAATAAATTATTACAGGCTATCTTCTTAGAACAGCACTTGAAGATTTGGATAACATTACTTGGAAGGTTGCTCTCTGTGATCTGACAATCATAATATAGTTGAATAGTTCTTACATCTTGGGAATGTAGAGACCTTTTACAATATAAGTCTGTCCTATAGAAGAGAATAGAAAATTCTTTTCTTCTAGAGTAGAAAGGACTGTATAGATAAGATACCAGAAAAAAATAATGCCTAATCAATTCATTTTCCTTTCATGATCCTAATATATTGTCTCCTCAGTGAAGGTTTATATTACTGAACTAATTCTTTCTGTCTGTCTCTCCTTCTCTCCCCCTTTTTCTGTCTCCCTCCCCCCCCTCTGTCTCCTTCCCCCCTCCTCTTCCTCTTTCTGTCTCTCTTTTGCAGTCCTGGGACTTGAACTTTTTGCTCAAGGCTAGCACTCTACCTTTGAGCCATACCAGCCTTTTCTGTTTATGTGGTACTGAGGAATTGAACCCAGGCCTTCATGCATGCTAGGCATGCATTACCATTAAGCCACATTCCCAGCCCTATTTGACCTCTTAGTGTCATTTCTGTTTTAGCACCCATGGGTTTCTTCCCAGATCCTATTTATGATTTGAGTCATGTTGTAGAATCACAGGGATTACAATGATGAGATACAGTTCCAGGAAGAAGTGAATGGAAACTCCAGTTTAGTTAGCTAATGACTTCTAGTCAGACACATTAACCAATAATGGTCTCAGTTGAATGCTGGAGTAGAATGTATCTTTATATATGCTCTTCAAATAAAGTCTATTCGTATGTTGTTTCTTAAAAATGAAATCTTGGCTTTTTCCTAACACTTAGCTGTCCTTGCTCATGGTATGACTAAACTCTCTTCTCTGGAAGTATTAGAGAATGTTTGGATTTGCATAAGAGACCTCCCTTCATGTCTAAAGAGGCAAGGAAGGTAGTTTTAAGTTGTTTAGAAGATTTAATTATCAAAGTTGTGCCACACACAAAAAAGCCTGTCATTTTCTTAGTTTTATCTGGGCTGGCCTTATATTTTTGCCTTCTGTACTGTTGGAACAGTAAACTAATTCCTTTGGCAATTTGAGACCATGTTTTGTCTTTTGGGAAATTACAGATTAGTTTGTTTTTTCCTCCCTCCCTCGAAGTCAGAGGCTGTTCAACTCCTCATTTTTATCCTCTTGAGGAGCAAGAGGCCATTTAGATTGAGCAAGTAAGCTATATTTATTCTTCTTGACAAAGAAAGCCAAATTATTTACCAGAAAGCTCTTTAGTTTCCTGTACCTAGCACTTGACTGTGGGGGTGCCTTAAAAAAAAAAAAAAAGCAAGTGACCAAAAATAAGTAAAAGAATGAGCTCTCAGTGTATTCCATGTGGGAGCTGGGTGGGTGCTGGGAGTCAGGCCTGGGTAGCATAGCAGCCCCACTTTGGGAGAGAGCCAACATTTGTTTCTTAGTGGCTACATTTAGCAACTTTTAACCCTACCTCCTCACATTGGCTAGGCTTTATAAATAGGAACCTTTTCCTATAGAAGACCAAGAAGGAGGCCTGGGACGAGTCATATGGGGTTCCAAATGATGATGTTTGGGGAAAATAGTGCTGACTACATTCCCAGGACTTTCTTTGAGCCTGGGAGGCCACTTTAGCTTGTACTTGGATCTAGCTTTCCTCAGGCATGGCTACCTTATAGAAGCTGAGTTTTTGAAAGTTCCCAGTACCAGGCTATCCCCCTCAATAGTGGGCCCTGAGAGGCAGTAATTCTTACAGGCCCTTAGAGGAGTCCAACTTCAGGCAGTACTGAGAATAGGCTGCTGATCTAAGCATTTTTCAACTAAAGAGGAGTAGTAAGATCCTTCCATTCAAATGTTATTCTATAATAGGATAGTTCTTGTTACCAGTGATTTTGACTACTGTCAAGCAGAGTGATTTCATTGCTTAGATTAATCTGTCCTGTATATTATAATATCAGAGACTTTATAACACAAGCTTATCATAGTTTTACCTGATTGGAATAGAAACTTCCCAGTGGTGTCCTGAAATGTCTTCAAGTACTTTGAAGCAGTACCTTCTAATTACAACTAATAAAAGATCAATGAATTGTAGATGTGCAGTTAGTATGTGTGAAGCTATTTTGCTCAGTTATATCTCAATTTGCTTTTTTAAAATACAAGTGTGTAACAAGGTGTTAGTATTTCCTACTGAAAAGCTTATTTTTTTTTTTCTTTTGGTTCCAAAGGCTTATCAGACCTAAATTTGACCAACAACTCACTTGGCTTGAGCCAACAGGAAGCTTCTTTTACTCTGTGTTTGTTCCACATAGTGTGAATATTTACATTTTACTATAGAAATTGTTTTATTTTGACTATTAAGCTGCTGCTTCAGATACTACTTGAATGTTAGGGGAGTCACTATAGGCACTGTTTATTTTTATTTATTTACTTTATTTATAATTTTATTGGTACTGGGGCTTGAACTTGGGCTTGGGTAATGTTCCTTAGCTTTTTTAAATTCAAGGTTGGTACTCTACCATTTGAACCATACCTCTACTTCTGCTTTTTTGGCAGTCACTATTTTTCCTTCTCCTGACTGACTTTGAACTGGTATCACTAGATTTCAGCTTCCTGAGTAGCTAGGAATACAGAATTACAACTAGGATTACAGCTAAGATTACAGGAGGCACTGTTTATTATCTACAAATTCTGAAACATCTGGCTTTAAGCAGTTGAGAAGGGATATGCACTGGTGTCCTTATTATGTCAGTTCTAGGATCTCATTTTTGTATTCTAGTTCTGTCACTCTGTGACCTTCTGCAACTTACTTGACCTTTTGACTCTCAGTTTTCCATTTCTGAGGTAATACAAAGGATAGTTTCTATCTAAAGGGCTATTGTGAGGATTAAGAGAAATAATGTACACAGTGTTTTGAAAATAGAAATGTAGGAACGTTGTGAATGCTGCAAGTTCTTCTTGGGAGAGCTATAATGGTATATAGTAAACTTTTAAGTGTAAGTTTCTTGTAGGTGAGAGAGGCTTTCCATGTATTATACTAAAATACTTTTAAAAATAAGGTGTTTGTTAAATTTGAGTCTTCAAATCTATTTATCAGGTTACAACTTTGTGACCACTTCAGAAATAAATATTGGAGCATTGTTTCAAGAAAAGGAGAGTGTGTATACAATATTTGTGCATTTGTTTTTGTGTGTCATGAATCATGATCCTTGCTTAGTGGGATAGCAAAGAAACTAGAGATTTAGAAGGTTTTTTTTTTTTGTTTTGTTTTGTTTTTTTAATAGGAAAATGCTCTGTTCACTCTTTTCAGCAGACACAGTCCCTAAGTGCTTTCAATGGTCTGCTTACTTTCAGTGTACTGAGATAGTCTACTTCACATGTGAAACACACACTGATTCCAAGACTTGAGAAAATTATGGAGATGATAGGAGACAAAAATTTCTTTTGTTTATACTATTGAAAAAGTCATTGTGATTTAGATAATCTGAATAGTTGCCTGCTCTATTTCACATGCAGACCCAGCATTGAAAGTCTCTGGAGAAAATCTTAACACCTTCTGCTAGGAAACTCTTACTGTATAAAAGGCATATACTGAGTTTCTTGAACCAAGGGATATATGTGTCATTTGTCACAGTTTGGATTTTCTGTTCTGTGGGAGTTTGTTTAATCATAACATAGTAAAAACAAAGAAGTCATACGTTAATTTTTCTTGTCCCATCTTTATTGCCTTACCAGTCTTAATCAGTGACCTTGTCTCTGATCCAGTCTGACCTTGGGACTATCCATTATTTCTGGGATTCACTACTGCTATTGAGTGTTAGCTGAGGAAATTTTCCCTCTAATATAAAGAATTCCAATGAAATGGAAAGTGACTATAAGTAACTACAGGTAATTAGAAGTAGTAAACACTTATTCATATATATCATTAGAGTACTTTCTGATGATAACAGGTGATTATTACTTAGATCTGAATGGCTGTATGGAGCTATTAGAACTGTTACTTAACGATTCTTGAGCTAATGCTGCGAAGTAGAGGAAAATAGTTACAGAGCCTTTTAAAGAGATGTTATTAAATTTCTACCAAATATATGGTTGACTTAGCACTTCAATTGCAGGAGATGTAAACTTCTGTTATGCTGGTGTTTCCATAAGTTTGCTATGTAAGTAGAAGGAACATGACTCAATGTTTTTATATGTATGGCACTCTCGGTGACATTGTCATCCTTTGCTGCTTGTGTATGTAAGTGCAGAGTGAAACCTAGTCTTGCAATTAGAATTAATAACATCCCCTCCTTTAAAACTCTATTTAGAGGGATAAAAAGTTAGGTTGCCTTTTACTTTTGAATCATTTAATATTTAGTGGAAATTGCTACCTTGACTTTAGCATTGATATTGTGAAAATAAATATGATTTGATTTTAAAAGATAAGGGAATGTCATTGTGGTTTTATGTCACTATTTTGATTTCAAAGGTTTTGTCTTTGGGGAAACAATATAACAGAAATAGAATAACAATGTGCAGTTTTGTCCCTGTGTAGCTTTCCCTTCAAGCTCTAAGTGACTGAACAGACCTATGAATTTTTGCAATCTGTTTGCTTATCTAAAAGTGAGGAAAGTATACATACAAAATTCACCTTGGGCAATTATGTAAAAATAAATGGAATATGTGTGAAACTTCTTTTGAAAAGTGGTAACTAACTGCTATGGAATGTTAAAATACGATAATAGATCACTGGAAAATGTCTGAGAATAAACAGATTTTTGGAACCATAAAATACAGCTAAATATAATGCATAGTTGGAGCAGGTTGGTAAATTCTGAAAATTAGTTTTCATTACTCAAGATGACTGCTGTTGTTTTTCCTTTTAGATATTCAGAAGTGAGTAGTGAGAGGATGGTCATCCAACTTTTTGGGTTGAGTTCTAGATCTAGAAAATGGAACTCCTTACTATTACCATTCCAAAATTGCTAGAATAGATACATTCTCACCACAAAAGGTAAAATAATGCATGTACTTAGGTTAATTCTTTGTACAGTATATGCATATCTAAAACATTGTACTCTATAAATATATACAATTAACTGTCTTAAAAGAAAAGGCCTTGATATTGTATATATGTTTATTTGAATTAGGGAACGGAAGGGGAACAGAATGGTGAGACAAAGGACAAGGGAGGAACCAATGCCACAGTGATATGCACAAGACAATATGTTGGAAATGATGTGTGTAACTTGAGGGGTAGGAGAAGTAGGAGAAAAATGAGGGAAAGGGTAAGAAGTTTGACAGGAAATGTACTTATTACCTTATGTAAATATAACCCTCAGTACATCACCTTGACAATTAAAAAAACATAAAGAAAAGGAAAAAAATGAGAGTCTTAAATGGAGTACAGTGATTGTGAATATGAAATATATAATTAGAACCCCAAGTACCCTACTCAGTGGTTACTTGAAGAGAGTATTTGGGGTGTTAGGATGAAGGTGTTCTCCTAAGGTACTTTACCATCTCTTTTATGAACACAATGACCATTTATTTCAAAATTCATGCTTTAGTGGGATGCAAAATGGCCTGTGAGTGATTTGTCAGCGGTGTGGCCTCAAAGAATCACTGGTGGCAACTGGTTTCAATGCCTCAAGCTTGTAGCATTCTAAGTATGGCTCTACTTAAGCCCTGGCTTTAGTTACCATTTGGTGACCCATTTTTTTGTTTTTGTTTTTTAATTTCAGCATTCACTGTTTATTGTTTGATAATATATTTTTATTAGCCAGTTGTATTTGTCTATTTGTCCCATAAATGAAAAAGAAATAGTTCTATAATTTTGAAGAAAAGCGACAGAGTTTAATTGATTTGTACAAGGTCATATAACTACTAAATAGCACTCATGACAAAAACCTTCCACAGTAGACTGAATAAGAGCCTTGATAAATCTGGTGTCTGATGAATGTTTCTGTGGTTATGAAACAACATCAACATTTCGCTTAGCATCATCTTATATGTTCATATGTACATAGCTTTTGAGATACTGTCATCCTCTGCTAGGACAATATTAGACATATACTAATTATTACAAATGAGGGAAACCATGGAGCCTCTGTTTCTTTGAGTCCAGCTTATTTCACTTAATATGATTTTTGTAGTCTTTCCATTTCCTTCAGAAAGGGGCAATGCCATTATTTCTGATGGAAGATAGAATTCATAGAAAGGAGTTTTTAATTAATTAATTAATTAATTAATTAATTAATTAATTAATTAATTAATTAAGTTGGTCATGGGCCTGAGCTCTGGGCCTGGGCACTGTGCCTCAACTCTTCAGCTCAAGGCTAGCACTCTACCACTTGAGCCACAGCACTGTTTCCGACTTTTTTCTGCTTATGTGGTGTTGAGGAATCGAACCCAGGGCCTCAGGCATGCAAGGCAAGCGCTCTACCACTGAGCCACCGTCACAGCCCCTAGAAACAAGTATTTTTGTTTTTACTTTTGTGTGTGTAATGTTTGCAGTTCTTTAAAAAATTTTTATGGTAAAGGTGATGTACAGAGGGGTTACAGTTACATAAGTAAGGGAATGAGTACATTGCTTGTTGAACAGTGTTAATCCTTCCTTCTCCCATGTTCCCTCTCCTCTGACTCCTCCCCCCCCCCCCCCCCCCACACACACACAGTTATTTTGTTTGTCTTTTGTTTTCCCCCTCTGGTTTATTCCTGTTGTCACTGTTTTTGATTTTGGTTCCTTTTGTCTTGTATATACATGTAACTGATACATTAATCTGATTGGGAGGGGAAAAGGTGGGACTAAGGGTGAACCAATGCAACAGTGATACTCAGTAGACATGTTGGAAGTGAACTTTACAACTTGGAAGGGGAGGGAAAGTGGGAGAAAATGAGAGGGGGGGTAACAGTGTTGGAAAATAAATGTACTATTATTTATGTAACTGTAACCCCTCTGTAGATCACTTTTATAATAAAATAAAATTAAAATCAACAGTGGTGACTGTAAGCAGTCTTGAGTTCTGAGAAATAGTACATTTGAAGAGTTCTAGGCTGATTGATGAGTCCATTGATTAGAGGCAGAAATTCTGATTGGATGAATGAGAATTACTATTTTTGTAGATATTTATGAAATTGTATTTTCTCATGCTTCAAAATATGATTATAAACCCCCTTTTCTTCTAAAAGAATGAAAATTCCCTTGGTTAGAAATAAGAAAATAAAAGAATGTTTAACTTTGTTGAAAAGATAGGCCAAGTAGATTGACTCTTCCCTGCTAATGAAGTGTACCACACTGAATCTCCATTTCATTTACCTAAATAATAGTGAATTACGTCAGACAGCTGAGTCCTTCTAACTATGAAAACTTCTTACAGTAGAGCCCTTACTTTTGGAACAAGAATTGGGTGAGAGCTAGAGGATGACCAACACAACAGGGGGACTTTCTTCTCTTCTGTGTTCTCATTTTCTTCATCTATAAAATGAGGTTTTGGGGATTAGATGGCTTGCATAAACCTTCCCCCAAGATATGTGTCAAGTTTCTGGTACTGTTCTGCCCCTGACACAAAACTTATTTCTTCTTTCCTGATTCCTTTAAGCTCTACTTACTTGTTATTGTAGGTCATAAATCAGGACAAATGGGTGTCTCAGGATAAACACTAGACAAGACAGGAGTCTCAGGCTTACTGTCTGTTGAAGATTATTGTTTAGGTTTGTCTATTTAGAGCCTCTCAGGGCCTGGCCAATCCAAATAAGTAGTTCTTATAAAGTTTAACACTGGCAAATTAAATGAAACAGTAGAAGGAAGCTGAAGATGGACATTGAGTATAGGTTAGATAATAATTATATAAAAATGGTTTGTATTCTTTATAATTTTGGTCTACACGTTTCCAGTAAAGGTATCTCTGGTTGAATGGGACAACATATGTGTGTGTGCGTGTGCGCGTATATAGACTGCACTTGTATAAATAGCAGCTGCTAAACTTAGTACTGTAGGATTGTTTCACACTACATGGTTCAGCACAGACTGCCGAACCAAGCTTTGAGACACCTAGGCCTTTGATTAAATTAATCTAAATAGACAGTCCTGATAGCTTATGAGTGCTATGTACACAGAACCACAGTGTATAAATCAATGGGAAACCCATTAGCTCTTTTTTTATTTTCTTGGGCTCCATTCAGTCCTTTAGGGCACCTTAGGACTTCACCTACATTGTTTGGAAAATTTTGATAGAAGTCTTTCAGTTGTCATTACAATGGTCTAAATTATATGAAATAACAGAATTGTATAATCCTATTCTTGTGTCATTTTAGTAATCTGTTTTGGTGAACTAGTGGGAACTAGTTCTGTACTTTGATAATCATGGTGTTTAACCTTAATTGGGTGATCTCAAAAATGCATTATTATATTAGGAACAATATCATAGGAACACTGAGTTTCAGGAAGGCTTACCCATGTGTATTCCCTGAAACAAGTATAATAAAGACAAACATGAGTTTTACTAAAAATTTCAGTATGAAACAAGGTAAGTAGAATAAACATTGTCATTTGAATTAATAGCTACTGTAAATACTTGAATATAAGATAATCCCCCATATAGGGCAATGTTGTATATTCTTAAGAAAAATATCAAAATAAACTTTGAATGTTTAAACTTTTTAGAATCTAGATTAAATAATTGAGAATATGTTAATATTTAGTTACAATAGAAAACAATATAAAACACATTAATTTAGAAAAATTGTATTCCCCACCATCTTCATGAAGCAGTTTTATTTCTGGCTTATATACTCTGGGTCCTCTAACAATCATATAAATCCTTCATCTTTTGTTTCTAATGTCAGCTTCTCCATCACCAGAACCATTGTTAGGCTCTGCGCTGCTCTGCTCTTGGTAGTACTGAGTTTGAACTTGGGTCTTCTCACTTACTGGGGAGTCACTCTACCATTTGAGCTACTCTGCCAGCCCTATTTACTCCTTCCTTCCTTCCTTCCTTCCTTCCTTCCTTCCTTCCTTCCTTCCTTCCTTCCTTCCTTCCTTCCTTCCTTCCTTCCTTCCTTCCTTTCTTTCTTTCTTTCTTTCTTTCTTTCTTTCTCTCGTTCTCTCTTTCTCTTTCTATCTCTCTTTCTCTCTCTCTCTCTCTTTCTTTTAAGATAGTTTCTTAAATTCTTCTATTTGTGCTTGTTCATGTTGTTGGCATGCATCATTGTGCCAGCAATGGGTTGAGATAGATTGTTGTGAACTTAAAAAAAAATTTTTTTTTGCTTGTGGAACCTTGAACCACAATCTCCTTGACTTTTACCTTCCAAGTAGCTAGGATTACAGGCTTATGCTACTATGCCACATTTGTTTTTCTTTTGTTGATACAGGAACTTAAAAACAAACAAAAAACATCAAAGCCTCCTACTTACTAGGCAGGTACTCTTCCACTTGAGCCATGCTCCCATCTACTTTTGCTTTCATTATTTCCAGATAGCATCTCACATTTTTGTCTGATCCCACCTGACTTGGTCCTCCTATTTATGCTTTCTGTATAAATATGGTTGACATGGGAGTTTTGCTGTTTTCTGCTCAGGCTGAACTGTGACATGCCCCTCTCCATCTCTGCTTCCTGAGTAGCTGGTATTATAGATGTGAGCCAGCATTTTCTTACACTTCCAGAATATACCATTATCATTTCTAAGTTTGCTTAATATGGCACTAAATCTGTATAATTCTTAATTTTTGTTTGCCCACTGAACTTATTTATCTTTGTTTTTGTTTTTACATAAATTTACTAGGATCTTTTTTTTTTTTGTCGTTCGTGGGGCTTGAACTCTGGGCTTGGGCAGTGTCCCTGTGCTCTTCAGCTCAAGGCGAGCTCTCTACCGCTTGAGCCACAGTGCCACTTCTGGTTTTCTAGTGGTTTTTTGGAGATAAGAGTCTCACAGACTTTCCTGCCCGGGCTGGCTTTGAACCGTGATCTTCAGATCTCAGCCTCCAGAGTAGCTAGGATTACAGGCGTGAGCCACCAGCGGCCGGACTAGGGTCTTATTATGTAGTCCAGACTGGCCGTGAACCTGCTGTGTAGTTAGTATAAGTGATCCTCCTCCCTCAGCTTTCTAAGTGCTGGCATTATATGTAGGAACCATCCTCCCCAACTTGTATTTTTAAATTACTCACATGGTGTCAAAAATAATTATTTAGAACTAGGCTCTAGTAGCTTATACCTGTAATCCTACCTGCTCAGGAGCCTGAGATGTGAGGATTGTGGTTCAAAGCTAGCCCAGGCAGGAAAGTCTCATGAGAGACCGTTATCTCTAATTAATCACAACAAGCTGCAAGTGGAGCTGTGGCTCAAGTGATAGAGGACTAGCCTTGAGTGCAAAAGCTCAGGGACAGCACCCAGACCCAGAATTCAAGCTACAAAACTACCTCCTTCAACCCCCCCCCCCCCCCCGCCAATTAGAAGAAAAATTATCAGTACTTTGGCTCAATGAATAACTGGCAGATTCATGGATTCATGTATGTTTTAGATTATATTTTCACTTTCCTTTTGCCATGGAGTTGCATGGAATATATTTCCTGTTTTATTGATGTTGGTGTTGTCCTATATGTAAGCTATCTGTCCAGTACAGTATGCATAATATAATGCAAGCAGATGCTTTAAATATGATTGGGATTTTGTGCTCCTATGACTGTCATGAGAAAAGTGGGCTCTGAGTTGTCTGCTATGGCTTTGATCCAGGATCTCCGAATGAGTTAGGTGCTGTAGTAGTCCTGAACCTTTTCCTGAGTAGTCCAGCTGCAAATCTTTGAGGTGCACAAGATATTAACTCCTCCTCGAACTGCCAGACTTAGTTTGTGAGTAGTATTAGAAATCTAATAATATTTCTTTTATTATTTTTTTTTTGGAGTAGCAGAACTAGATGTTACATTCAAGAAGGGCTTTCCCAAGGGCTATGCACTAACCTAGGATTCCAGAGAGTAGGCATTTGAAGAATACAGCATACTTAAATACCAGATGCATGTAGTAAAAAATGTATCACCAGCCTTGTGTACAGTGTTCGTTTTTCCAGTCAGACCTCCAAAGGCCCTATGAATAGAAGTCTGGTGTTTTCTTCTTCGATGACTCATTTTTTTAGTACACCAGGAAAAAAAACAAACCCAGAAACTGGCTTTTGTGTTTCAGAGTCTCTGCACATTCATTGACTACATGCATGCACACATATACTTCCAACATTAATCTGCATATTTGAATTGTAGGTGTTTGCATGCATAGTTATTTACTTCAGTATATTTAAATATACTTACTGCATGAACTTTTTTTTTGCTGTCTAAAGAAGAGTAATCACATATATAAAATGTTCAAATATTTATTCTTAGTAGAGGAACATCTCTCATTGTATCTGCATTTCTTTCCTGCTTTTCAAGTTTACTAATGAGATATAAGTGCACAAAGTAGATTGATCATTTAGTTGAAAGTATCTAGTTTGCACAGTGGTTTCTAGAACATATTGAAATGAAATTTTAGCCCATTCTCTTTCCATTTGCTTTTATGTGATCAACTAGGTTAGTCTTTTCACTTATTTATTTATTTATTTTTAAATTTTTGGCCTCTTCAGTACTTCACCCTGGTTTTGTTAATCATGTGGATAACTTTGAAATAAAGTCAGTGATGCTCAGGCCTCTTCCTTGAGATTCTGGTTTAATTGCTCTGTTTTTTCTTGTTGGGGGAGATTGGTTGTGGGGCTTGAACTCTAGGCCTGGGCACTGCCCCTCAGCTCTTCAGCTCAAGGCTAGCGCTCTACCACTTGAGACACAGCACCACTTCTGGCTTTTTTTGCTTATGCGGTTCTGAGGAACTGAACCCAGGGCCTCATGCATGTGAGGCAAGCACTCTACCACTGAGCCAACTTCCCAGCCCTCTTACATTAAGTTTTGAAAGGATGAAATACAAAGCCTTAGCATATGCACTTAAAAAAAAAAAAACAAAACAACAAAAATCTACAGAACTGGCATTTTTTCTGCCACACAAATCTTTATATGGCAGGAGAGGATTTTCTTTATCTCTTGTTATCTAAATATTTATCTTCTAGATGTATTGCCTAACTGCATCTACTGAATTCCTTTCCATTCATAGCTGATGCAGCATATTGATCCTGCTAGCCAGCAAGTCTGGTCTCAGTGAGGGTCAGAGGCAGAGAGCTATTTAATTCATTCTGACTCTTCCAGGAGCCTCATCAGCCTATGAGAAGGTTGAAGACAGGTTGATCAACAGATATCAAAGTATGGTTAGATAAGAGGAATGAATTCTATTTCATTATAGATATCAGTAATGAATTGCACACTTCAGAAAGCCAAAAGAAAGGATTTTGAAAGTTTTCTGCATAAAGAAATGAGGAACATTTGCAGAGATATTTTACTCTGATCTAAACATTATATAATGTACACATGTATTGACACATTACATGGTAAGTGCCCCATTAATCTGCATAATTTTTTATATATGTTTACAAATAAATTTAAAAATTACCTTTCTCCTGCCAACAGTGGCTTTGATGGGTTTTCAATGTGAGGTTGTATTTCAGAGCGTAGGTTCTGGATTTGAATTCGGACTTTTCCATTCAATCTGAGTGACTTAAGCAGTTTTTTTAAAAAAAGTTTCTAATCTACATTTTCTTCATTTACAAAATAATAATAGAGCTGGGCTTCATGTTGCATGCCTGTAAATCCCAGTTCTTAGACGGCATAGGCAGGGGGAATCACAAGTTTGAGGCCAGCCTGAGCTTGGGCATTTTAGCAATGTTTGTGTATTCCCTGTTATGAATATTAAATCCAACACTGCCACTCCTGATATGTTCCTGTTTACTTTTTTTTGACAGTATTATAAGACATTAGGGATACTGAGCCCATTGGTGAATTATCAAGAAAAAAATCATCTTTTCTAGGCCTTTCTTGACTTTTCTTTCAGGGTCTTCTATTTCTTGGGTGAAAGGCTTACTTATTTTGGTGTTTACAGGCTCACTGGAATCTCTTTTTATTCCTCCTTAAAAATATTCTCCCTGTCCCCAATGTATAGCCTTACATTGAATACGTGAGGCTGTTAATATGAATGTTAAGAGACAGTCTATTGCTATAGGAATTCCATAAGTATTGAGCATTAATTGTGATGATACACTGAATATAAAAAATAGTTTAAAAACATCTTGGAGTGGCTAAAAACTGGAAGCTTCAGTGGGCAAGTTCATGTCTGTGTCACTGTACTCTGACTGGAAAGTCATTGTTTCCTTTAACCAGAGGAATGTGCTGAAACAGTAGTAGGTGTTGGTTAAAATTAGAACCAACTATTTTCATAACTAAAGCTACAGACATGTTAAAAAAAATGATACAAGTGACAGTTCTACTACTTTGTCCTTGTGGGCTCTGGAGATTTTCCATTCAGAGCAGTTAACTGCAGTTGGATTTTGTCCCTGCACTTGGTGAATGACACACATGGCAGGCTTTCTAAGCCTGATGTTTGAACCTCACTCTTGCCCTGGTTGGGCTGACCAGCAAAAGGCAAAGTGATAGCACTGTCTTTCATTTTTGCCTTCTTGTGCTCTCTGTCCTTCCCTGTGGCTGAGGCCCAGGAAAAGATTCAACGCCATTCTTTCATTCCATAAGCATTTGTAGCTTATTACTGGGGCCTTGCAGGCAGCTTGCCATGGCTCTAGCACTTAGGCTATACACATGTGTGCTTTGACTACTATAGGAATTGCTTATTACTTGAAGTTTTTTTATTTGTTGCTAGTAGCTAGCAGTTGATGAATATGGAGAACTAGAGAAATGCACACAGAGACACTGTTTCCATGGAAAGGAGGAAAAAGAAAAAAAGCAAAACAAAACACTAATCTCACAATCCAGTATCTGCTTTTGTGTAAAGAAGTGCAGTTGTGTGAAAAGGACTAAAGATGTATTTGTGTGGAGTGCAGGTGTCTTCAGAAAAGGAGCTAGATAATGGGTCTGCTAGATTGATTGCTAAGTGGTATTGAAACAAACTGTTGTTAAGAACTTCGGAGAAAGTACTTTCCAGTGGTAATGGCCTTAATCACTTCACATGTGGTTTATTTTGGCCTTTTCTTCTCACACATGCTAAGTTATAACAGTGCCACCAGTGTTCAGTGCCCAAGCTGCTCAATTTTTCCATCAGATACCAAGCATTTGCAAAATGACTTGAAATATTTGCTCCCCTCCAAGGTCTGGCACTCAGCACCCTTTAAAAAGAAAGTTGCTTATATATAATTTAAAAAGTTCATGTTGGCATTAAGAGAGATCTAGTCGGGTATGGCAGTACAGATCCATTATCTTAGCACTTGGGAGGCAGACAGGAGGATCACAAGTTTAAGGACAGGCCCCTTAAACTTGAGACCCCCTGTCTCAAAATGGAGGAGAAAGGAGGGGACTTTTAAGGTTTAGGTTGTCCCCAGTGATTCAGAAGAGATTTCCTTTACTGAAGACAAAAAAAGATGCTCTTGAGGAGTTGAGAAGTCTGGTAAATGACTGTTTCCTGCCTTGACAAAAGCTGGGTGTGGCAATATCCTGAGATGTTCACAGTGGCACTTGTATATGACACTTAGCCATTCTCATGGTTGCTCACCAGTGGTAGAATATTGGCATTTGACTTTTATTTTACATTCTTATTTATTTAATGTCTTTTGAGACCAGATTTTGCTGTGCTTCATAGGCTGGTCTTGAACTCAAATTGTCTTTTAGCCTCTGCTTCCCAAGTAGATGGGCAATGTGTGTTCTGGTATTTCATTTGGTATGTACATTTTATTTAACAAAATATATTCTGTGATGAATTGTTTTCCAACTACAAATGGTTGTACATGTGAAAATTGCTTTGGTTGTTCAAAAACTAAAGAATTTTTTTTTCCCCAAATAGTGAGTACTCCAGAAAGTTGAAAGCTTATGGCTCTCTCTGAATAAAAATACTGTTTTTCCAATTTTCATTTATTTCAATAATTGTAAAGAAGAGTGATCAGATCCTCTTCCATCTTAAAAAAAATGTTTATTGAGCCATACCTCTAGCTCTGCAGATGCATAGGAGAAACATGAAAAATAAATATTTAGAGGAAGCATTTTTTTTTGGGGGGGGGAACCAATGGCAAAATACTCATCTCTGGGAACCATTGTTTGATTTCAGGGAAAGGACCAGAACCTGGATATCTTTTGAGGCCTGAAAACTAGATGGAAGGGATCATGCTGGTCCCTATGAGCTCAAGTAATTGTTATCCTAAACAAGCCTATGTTAGGATACTCTTTAAAAAATTTTTTTTTGTCAGTTGTGGAACTTGATATCTGGGTCTGGGCACTGTCCTGAGCTCTTTAGCTGAAGGCGAGTGCTCTATCACTTGAGCCACAGCGCTACTTCCATTTTTCTGGTGGCTAATTGGCTAACTGGAGTCTCATGGACTCACCTGCCTGGGCTGGCTTTGAACTGGGATCCTCAGATCTCAGCCTCCTGAGTAGCAAGGATTACAGACATAAGCCTCTGACGCCCGGCTTTTAGGCTATTCTTGTCACTCCTCTGCCCTTTGCTCTTTGTCTCAAATCAGCTAAAGAAGCCACTGTAAAGTTGATACAATTTACAGGATGTTTTTCTGCCAAATTGCATGTTTGTATGTGTCACAAGATTTCTAGCTTCCTGCCTCTCTATTAAAGGAGGACTTTTTATGCTGTTAACAGTATTTGATTCTTCCAGGAGCTCTTTATATAGCTGGGACTAGGTAATAGAGAGCTAGAACTGAGCTTTAACTTGGAAATAACTTGAGGGGGGAGGGTATTTTGAACTGCCCTATACAATAAAACCTTAATTAACTAGGGTTATTTACATGAAGAATGAATTGAAGGTTAAACATTTCACATGTTCTCAACCCTTATTCACTTGCTTTCTTTGGCTTTAGAATTCTGACACTAAAATTTTGAAAATAAGTTAGCATTTCTTTGAATTGACTTACTGTAAATTATGAGTCTTGTTATTAAGGGGTATAGGAAGTTCAAAGCTGAGTTGCTTGCTACATCTCAAAT